>NW_027120889.1:0-711742 GCF_030686945.1 Centruroides vittatus
TTTTTTCAAATAAGAAAAAAATTCTTAAAACTAATCTTTTTTGTGTTTTTTCAAATAAGAATAAAGAAACTAAAACTAATCTTTTTTTGTGTTTTTTCAAATAAGAAAAAGAACTAAAACTAATCTTTTTTTGTGTTTTTTCAAATAAGAAAAAGAAGAACTAAAACTAATTTTTTTTGTGTTTTTTCAAATAAGAAAAAGAAGAACTAAAACTAATTTTTTTTGTGTTTTTTCAAATAAGAAAAAGAAAAACTAAAACTAATTTATTTTTGTGTTTTTTCAAATAAGAAAAAGAAGAACTAAAACTAATCTTTTTTGTGTTTTTTCAAATAAGAAAAAGAAAAATTAAAACTTTTTTTGTTTTTTCTAATAAGAAAAAGAAGGAAAGAAATTAAAACTTTGCTTTGATTTTTCAAATAAAAAGGAAAACTAAAGAAATTGGAAACAAATAAATAATAGACATATCCAAAATCTTCCACTTCCATTTTCAATAAGTTAGACTTTTGATTTCTTGCGACAGAAAAAACTTAAAATTCTGTGGAAGTAGAACTGGAACAAATCCAGGCATTTCGTTGGTTTCTGAAAGAAGTGAAAAGTAATTTTATAAGTCGAAAATATTAATATTTATTTAAAAAATTTTGGAAATATTACATTTTAATTAATATGAAAAATTTATAATCAGTAAAGTAATATAAACTATATCCCAATGAATTAAATAAAAATAAACAAAATGAATAATAAAATAATAACTGACTTTTAATAAATATTAAGAAAAAAAATGAAATAATTTAATGACTTAATTCAAAACAATTAATTCAAAATAAGATAAAGTAAAAATGAAATGTGGTCATGAATAAGAGTTTACCATGAGATGATAACACATGTTTAATTCAATTTAGACAAAGGTTAAACAGGAAAATATTTTCTAACCTCTTCCTCAGATTTTTGAGAGAACTCTTGTTTTGGCAAAATACTCTCATTATTATATGCCATTTCTTCTGGCATAAAAAAACTTCTTAACTTTTTCATATTTTTTTCTATTTCTTCATCAACTTGATCATTTGAACTTTCTGCAGAATTCTAAAAAAAATTTAAATATATTTATTAAATATTAAATTTGATTCGTAATAATCAACAGTTATATTTTTAGTAATTGCTGATCGAATTTAATAACGCGATGACAAGCAGCTGCAAAAAGTGGTTGCAATTGACAATTGGAAAAATATTGCTCAAATTGTCTTTTATTGTGAATATCGCATAGTAATAATGAAAACATTAAAACCTCATTGACAATAATACGGAGGGGTGTAAATATAAGTATACAGTTGAAAATCTGACAAATACAAATGTATGTTGTTCATTATTATCATTTTTATAATCATTTATTAGTTCGTGTTCCTTATTTTACAATTGAATCTTGCCACATCTAAAATTGTGGTCTTTCGAAATGGTAGTAAAGCTTCTAAGCGGACAAATTAACATTAGATGATAACATGTGTTTAATTTAATTTAGACAAAGGTTAAACAGGAAAATATTTTCTAACCTTTTTATCAGATTTTCGACTGAACTCTTTTTTTGGCAGAGATCTCCTATAATTATATGCCACTTCTTCTGGCATAAAAAAACTTCTTAACTTTTTCATATTTTTTTCTATTTCTTCATCAACTTGATGATTTGAATTTTCTGCAGAATTCTAAAAAAAATTTAAATATATTTATTAAATATTAAATTTGATTCATAATAATCAACAGTTATATTTTTAGTAATTGCTGATCGAATTTAATAACGCGATGACAAGCAGCTGCAAAAAGTGGTTGCAATTGACATTGGAAAAATATTGCTCAAATTGTCTTTTATTGTGAATATCGCATAGTAATAATGAAAACATTAAAACCTCATTGACAATAATACGGAGGGGTGTAAATATAAGTATACAGTTGAAAATCTGACAAATACAAATGTATGTTGTTCATTATTATCATTTTTATAATCATTTATTAGTTCGTTTCCTTATTTTGATTGTTAGTCGTGTTCCTTATTTTACAATTGAATCTTGCCACATCTAAAATTATGGTTTGTCGAAATGGTAGTAAGGCTTCTAAGGCTGACAAATGGTGGTTCTGAGGTGTTCCAATTTCTGTTGTATCACAATATAAGTATTTAGGGGTAATTTTTAAAAGTAATGGTTATTTTAATACTCATGTGAGGTCTTGTAAAGTTAATGCCGAGATAAAAACGGACAAAGTTATTCATATGTGTCAGTTTGCTAAGTTGTGTAATTTGAAGGATCAGTTAAGGTTTTTAATGCCGTGGTGGGTTCATCTCTTTGTTATGCTTCCAAGGTGTGGGGGTTTCAGGCGGAGAGCTTGGATACAGTATTAGTCACTTTTATTGAGAGAATGTACGGGCTTCCAAAGTGTACTCCTGGTTATCTAGTGTCTATGGAATATTCATTGATTCCTTTATCTTGTTTGACTTTGAACAAATGTGTTAATTGGATATTTAGAACGTTGAGTTTAAACGAAGAAAGTCTTAGTAAGATTTGTTTGCGTATTGTTTTGAAACAAGTTGAGTTACCTTGGTCGAAGCATTGGTTAGCTAATTGTTCAAGAAACGAAATCGATTTTGATAATTTGTTACAAGATGTTAACAGTGTTTATTTATTAAAGTTAAATAATTTTGATAACTATGTTTTGAAGTTGAATAACGATATATTATTAAGATATTATTGTGAGTAGTATAAGAGTTTGAATAAAACCTTTTTTGATTGTTCTATTTATAATAGTAATTTTTCTTCTAATGTTATGGGCATATTAATGCAAGCAGATGTAATTCATTAAGTTTTTTATGTAATTACAGAAGAGACATTTGCTTATGTGGGGCAGCTGACTCGCCATTGGATGCGTTTCATATTATCGCTGTTTGTACTTTTTTGTCAAAATTCCGCGAGGAGACTTTTGGGATTATTTATTTTTCATTTAATTATTTTAAAAATTGTTTTTAGGCTTAAAGCAAGTAGTGATTATTTTATGTAAATTTCGTCTTGGGGCGTGGCCTGCCTACTATTTAACCTGTGGTTGCTTGGACTGCTTGGGAGACTATCCGATTTTTTTTTAATAAGTGATTTAAACTGTTGTTTTTCCTTTCTTATAGGAAAGTTTTTTTAACCTAGTTGGTTGTTAATTTGCTTTCGGATAGTTCTCCCATGTAGTTCTTTAAGTCTTTTGTTTTCTGATTTGAATTCAGTTTAGAAATGATATTAATAATTTATGAATTTTTGTAATTTTGTTATTAGGTTATTACAATTAGTGAATATATCTGTGAAATTTGTTTATATTGTTGTGTAAGATTATGTATGCTTATGTTTTGTTTTTTGTTTTATCCCCACAACAGGGTCTTTGTACCAGAATAATAAATAAATAAATAAATAAAAATAAATTTAACCTAGAAAAAGGTTAAACAGGAAAATATTTTCTAACCTCTTTATCAGATTTTCGACTGAACTCTTTTTTTGGCAGAAATCTCTCATTATTATATGCCACTTCTTCTGGCATAGAAAAACTTTTTAACTTGTTCATATCTTTTTCAATTTGTTTTTCAACTTGAAAATTTGAACTTTTTGCAGAATTCTAAAAAAAATTTTAAATATTTATTAAATATTAAATTTGATTCATAATAATCAACAGTTATATTTTTAGTAATTGCTGAACGAATTTAATAACGCGTTGACAGGCAGTTTCAAAAAGTGGTTGTAATGAACAATTGGAAAAATACTGCTCAAATTGTCCTTTATTGTGGATATCGCAGAGTAATATTGAGAACATTAAGACTTCATTAAACATGAGATGGAGGGTATGATTTAGTAGGTATACAGTTGATAATATAAGAAATACAAATGTTTGGTGTTCATTTATTATTATTCTTATAATCATTTATTAGTTCGTGTTCCTAATTTTTGATTTAATTTCTACATAAAAATATATGTTTTTCTTCCTATTTTCTCCCTGTATGTTTTTCATAATCACATATACCTACTTTTGCACTCCAAGGGTATATTCATTGGACTTGAAACTGTAACTATACATTTGCACTGTAGTTGGTCTGGCTGCTTGAGTGTTCTTTGCTAATCTCGATAACGCAGTTAGAGAGATGAGAACCAGACCACCCTAAGAGAACCTTAGAGAGCCGAAGTGTCGATTAACTATATACGGGGTCCGGGCTAGATCGATAGTGGTGTTATTTTTTTAAAATAAAAAAAAACTGACAAAAGTATTGCCGCTTTGCATTGTAACTATGTCACGATAAATTTTGGTCGTTGTCATTGTTTGCCTGTCTGTTGAATTATCTGCAATCTTACACATTTACAAACACAAGAATGTCTTTTCGCATTATAACTTTTCAAAATTTTTATCGTGGATATTTTCATTCACATCAGAGATATGATGTAAAATTAATTATTTAAATCTATCAAAGAGAGTATACTTTTAATTATTTAATTGCAAAATGATATTGTCTTTCTAATTTATGACTTGGAATCAAAATATGTGATAATATTCTATTCCCAGATCAAATGAAAGCAATTATTTCTAAACGTAGTATCATTAATATAAGCAATAATAGTTCAAATATTCTGTGTGAAACGAATCTATCAATTTTAAAAACTAAACAAGGAACAACTTCATAAATAAATAGTATGAAGTGAACTTACATAAAATAAATATGTTTCTTTCTCTTACTTTAAATTGTGTTTTCTTATTTACTTTATTTATTCAGCACAATGGAGTGCAATTGATTCGCTTTTTACAGTTTTATGCATAAGAGAAAAAGAATTAAAGGCTGACTGAAAAGAGATAAAAGAACCCGAAACGCCCATCAATGAATAAATAAAGAATGTAATAAGCTCTTTGTGTCCTATCAATTGCACTCCACTGTGCTGAATAAATAAATATAAAAATATATATGTAGATTTTGGTATTAATATAACAATGTTGTATTTATCAGATTTGTATTACTCAATTTTCAAATGATAAAAAATTGAAAAATAATTAAATTAACTTAAAACTCACAACAGAAAATTCATCAGAAATTTTGGAACATGAGTCAATATTATCAACGACTTTTTCCGGCTTAAACAACTTCTTCGTCGTTTGTAGGTCTTTCTTTATTTTGTTTGTTAATCTTTCTGAAAAATATAATATGGTACGTTTAGTGTGTATGCTGCCTTCTTTTTTGTGTAAAAAATATAAAGCGGCCATTAACTATAAATTATACAAAAACGATCACGCTTCTGAAACATACAGTTACATTATCCGTCTGCAGTGAACACAAGATATAAATGATTTCGAATACTAATCCGCAATTCAAGAATGACAAAGTGCACAGAGTGATAGAATGTGTGACAAAATTAGAATTTTAATTAAACAGATACAACAAACATTAAAGTACTTTTCATTCAAAAAAGAAACTTCTGCTTAAGTAAAATAAATTCTAAAGTATTCTTCCACTCTAATTTCATTATCAATGCAAGAAACATTAATTACCAAATTTTAATGTTAATACTAACAAACTTATCTAATTTTATGTTAAAATTTTTATACAGACGATTCGAAAACTTTTCTTACTGTTTAATTATAAGAGAAATTGAAAGACGTTGTATTATAAAAGCAATAACTTATCATCGTACCAATTTCATCAGCATTTTCGTTCATGATTTCGTCAATCGTTTTTGTACAATATCTTGATGTAGCCCCCAATTCACTATCACGAGTTTCTGATGAATAGTCGTCTAGAAGGCTTGTTTCATCCTCTTTGTAATTGACTTCTCTTATTGAAGAAAACTTTTTTACTATCATAAATTTTTTGAATAAATGACGACGTTCGATATTTGTATTGACAATTGATGCTGACGTCGAAGAAACACTTTCATGCGAATTTTCGGCAGAACTCTGAAAAAAAAGTTTTAAATACATTTATTAAATATTAAATTTGATTAATAATATTCGACAGTTATATTTTTAGTAATTGCTGAACGAATTTAATAACGCGATGACAGGCAGCTTCAAAAAGTGGTTGTAATTGACAATTGGAAAAATATTGCTCAAATTGTCCTTTATTGTACATTAACGCAGAGTGATAATGAAAACATTAAGACTTCATTGACAATAATATGGAGGGGGTGCAAATATAGGTATGCAGTTGAAAATCTGAGAAATACAAATGTTTGTTGTTCATTATTATTATTATTCTTACAATCTTAGTTCGTATTCCTTATTTGTGATTTAATTTGTACATAAAAATACAAGGTAGTTCTAATTAAAGTTGCCCTACTCAGACCTGTCTAGATCCCGTTCTTATGAACGTATTTTGATGAAACTTGGTATATATGTTATATGGACACAGGGAAAAAAATGCAAAAGAATTTAGTTTGAATTTTTACCACTAAATGAAAAAATTGCGCATAGAGAACAAGAAATACAAAATGAAAACACACAAAAGATTTTTATTCACAACATTTGTTTACTGTGCAATCCATTTGCATCAATCACGTGTTCAAAACGTCTTAAAGCATTGTTAAGCGTTTTGAACATGTGATGAATTGCACATTGAACAAATGTTGTGAATAAAAATCTTCTGCTTGTTTCCAGTTTGTTTTTACTGTTCTTCATGCGCCATTTTTTCAACTAGTTGTAAAAATTCGAACTAAATTTTTTTGCATTTTTCTTTTCTCCGTGGTCTATATACCACATATACGAAGTTTCATCAAAATACTTTCAGGAGAATGGGCTCTAGACAGGTCTGAGTTGGGCAACTTTAATTATAACTGGCATGTATATGTTTTTTCTTCCTATTTTCTTCCTGTATGTTTTTCGATAGTAACATATACCTACTTTTGCACCCCAGGTGTATATTAACTGAACTGCAATCTTGAAATTGTAACTATACATTTGCACTGTCGTTGGTCTGGCTGTTTGACTGTTCTTCGCTAATCTCGGGAACGGAGTTAGATAGATGAAAACCGAGACCACCCTAAGAGAACCTTAGAGAACCAAAGTGTCTATTAACTATATACGGGGTCTGGGCTAGACCGAGAGTTGTGTCATTTTTTTAAATTAAAAAAAACTGACAAAAGTATTGCCGCTTTGCATTGTAACTATGTCACGATGAATTTTGGTCGTTGTCATTGTTTGCCTGTCTGTTGAATTATCTGCAATCTGTACACATTTATAAACACAAGAATGTCGTTTCGCATTATAACTTTTCAAAAACAACAATTTTTATCGTGGATATTTTCATTCACATCAGAGATATGACGTAAAATTAATTATTTAAATCCATCAAAGAGAGTATACTTTTAATTATTTAATTGCAAAATGATATTGTCTTTCTAATTTATGACTTGGAATCAAAATATGTTAATATTCTATTCCCAGATCAAATGAAAGCAATTATTTCTAAACGTAGTATCATTAATATAAGCAATAATACTTCAAATATTCTGTGTGAAACGAATCTATCAATTTTAAAAACTAAACAAGGAACAACTTCATAAATAAATAGTATGAAGTGAACTTACATAAAATAAATATGTTTCTTTCTCTTATTTTAAATTGTGTCTTCTTATATGCTTTATTTATTCAGCACAATGGATTGCAATTGATTGGGCACAAGGCGTTTACTACATACTTTATTTATTCATTGATACCTGTTTTGGGTGTTATGTATAATAAAAAAGGAATTAAAAACTGAATGAACCGGGGTAGAAGAACCCAAAACGCGTATCAATGAATAAATAAAGTATGTAATGAACACCTTGTGTCCTATCAATTGCACTTCATTGTGCTGAATAAATAAATATATATGTATATTTTGGTATTAATATAACAATGTTGTATTTATCAGGTTTGTAGTACTCAACTTTCAAATGATAAAAAAATTAAAAAATAATTAAATTAACTTTAAACTTACAACAGAAAATTCATTAGAAATTACGGAATATGTTTCCGTAGTCACACTTTTTTTGATTATTGATTCGTTGTCTTCAAGAATTTCTGTTACTGACTTTTTCTTATAAATTTTAGACATTCGTCTCAGTTCAATCCTTGATACTTTACTTTTATTATCTTTTTCAACGTTTAATTCAGCCACTAAAATATGAAAATTTACAATAAAAATTACATATCTTTATTATAAAGTTTTATATAATAAAAACGCAATCTGTGTTTCAGTCTGTAACAACCTCTTAAATCAAAATTAGTAGTTTAATCATTATTAAGCTTGAAATCAAAACCTAGTTTTGTATAACATCAAAAAGGCAGAAATAACGTGAATAAATTCAGTAAATAAGTAGTCAAATATTTGAAAGAGTTTGCTGCTATTGAATACATTCATTACCTTATTATTTCTATATAATTATGCATTGTGTGCGTAACTATGTATAACCATGAGGGTAAATGTTGTTAGGTATCAAGACTTACAGTATGACATTGGTCACTGACTACTAATGTTAAAATATTGAAAAAAATTAAAACATTTCGAGTATAAATAGTCTCTTGATAGTCGAATTGAAAGACTAATTCTATGGATATTTTAGTATTTTAATTAAATAAGAAACAAAATCAAAGATCTGACTGCAGGGTCAATGATAGATATATTAGCAACCGAAGACAGGATGATTGATCGAAGATCCTACAATTTTTAAACAGTGCTTTGATTTACTATATTTTTTGAAATTTGCTTTTAATTATTTGGATAGATTTTTCTAGACTTTATCAGAGAGACAGCGGAAACAATTTTATTACACAGATTATGGCTCTGCTGTGGATAAAGGCCCGAGCATAGGTTTCAATAATACACAGTGTATCTATCCTCTGTGTCAATGATCTTGTCGGAAGTTACGTGACTGTATATGCAGATATGTGAATACTAATATACTTGAGTATCAAAAGTACTCAGCATAATAAATAAACAGAAACAAAACACCTTATTTGTTGCCGAGAAATATATATAATTGAAAAAACAAACGTTTTCAGCTCGATTAACAGGCCATCTTCAGGTCGAAAACGAAAATGAAACAGATACGTTCCATGAATAGAATACAAAAATTTAAATCAAAAAATTTAAAACAAAAATTTTAAAAATTTTTACAAGAGAAAACGGAAGAACGTATAAAATTAAACAAAATAAAATAACATAAATCTTCAAAAGTATTAATTCTAGTCAGAGTTTTTAGTAAATTTTTTAACCACGAACTTCCACGCTGACGGCAGGCTCTCGGCATCTCTTGCATTTAAACAGCCTTCTTGTAGCCTATATCTATATATTTCAATCTTCTTCGCCGTCATTGATAAAGTTGGAGAAGACAAAAGTTTGATAATTGTTGCCTCGTTCCACTTCAGTTCAGAACCTTGAGCTTGCGCCATTTGTGACAAAATTGTAGTATTAGACCCTTTTGTTTCGTTATATCTATGCTCCCTTAGTCTTACGCCCAAGTTTCTAGTAAAACTCTGAACAGAATTAATACTTTTGAAGATTTAAGTTTTTTTTTTTTTTTTTTTTTGCATTTCTATACGTTTCACAGTTCCTCCAATTCAAAAAGTGTAAAAATGTTGGGGAAAGTCGTTTTCCATCGCTCACTGTACTTTTTCTCCATTATATACAACAGCGAAAAAGTAAAAATAATTACAATAATTAAAAATAACGTATCTTTATCAATTAAAGGCATCGGGGATTTGATTAGTAGAGTAATTTTTACAAATAAGTGTCATAAATGGCAGGCTTCAATTTCTTAAATTATGCCACGAAAATCAGCATTGAAGCATTGTTTTGATTTCAATTAAGGACTTTCCATAACACAACTAATGTAAGTAAACACAAAATAAGATAATTTAACTTACTTTTACAACTCTTTGTCTCAAAATTAATTCGCTCTTCAAAAATTTGCCTCCGACAATATTCGCTTCGAATAAACAACTCGTTTCTACGATTGTTAAAATTGTATTGTTAAGAGTTATTGTGAATATTAGGGCGCCTTTTGTAGGGAAAATAGAAGATGGCATTTTGGTTGGAATGCTCGTAGCGGGAGGATAGGCGTAAACGTTTTCGGGTTTTTTGGCGGAAAGACTCTTGGCAACTCATACTGTGCTTTTATCTGACTGTATATTTTCAATTTAAACAAGATTTCGACGTGTCTAGTTTCGGTCGAGAACCCGTAACGTAGTGTTACAGCTAGGGATTGCAATCCAGCAGTGTTTTGAATCCAGCTGGATTTTTGCTGGATTGAAATCATTCCAGCTGGATCCAGCGCGGATCCAGCGTGGATGTATTTTTGGTGCAATAAAATGTTATCTATCTATCTATCTATCTATCCTGCAATTTATGTTTTTTTTAATGAAATAAAACATTTAAAAAAATACTTTAAAAGCTTTTATTATTTAGACTGGTCACTATAAATCAGTAAAACTTCTTACACACTTAGGTAGTAAAATTAACTTTGGTTCGGTTTAACATTTGAGATAGAAATAATTAACTTTAAATGTTTAGTTTACATTATAATTATAATCTAAGTTAAATAATAGCAAAGGTAATTCTACTGATTAATTTATATTAATATATTATAATAATGTAAGGACGGATAATCAGTGGCTAAGTGGCTATCAGTCTTACCAGTTTTCATATATAGGCTCTACATATTAGTCTGTAGTTATTTACAGGTATATAAAACTATGTACTGGAAGTAGAATAAGTTAAATAAACTACACCTTTATCAATCCAGCAAAATTTAATAAAATAATAACGTTTTCAATCGTTTTTAACGATCTTCCTCGGTTACAAAAAAAATACAACATTAAATATAGAACATAAAATGTGTTCGGAATAAATATGAAAATTAACGGAAAACGCCCAAACGGACAAAATATAGATAAATAAACAAAATAAATAGCGGAAAAAATATATACAGGGTGTTTTTTTTTAACTGACGGTACTCAGAAACATCTGTAGAGCAATCTAGCAGCCGGACTGTCGCCAAATTTGGGAGAGTGACTAAGGACGACATGGAAAAGAGATTCCGCGAAGAAAAAAGTAGTACCTAAATTCGCCGGTAGAGGAGGATTTGGCGCTGTTGTAGCGAAAAAGCTACCAGCACTTCACTGAAGAAAGGGTCATCAGTCGCTTTTTTCCACTTGCATGGCCGCCTCGCTCCCCGGATCTAACCCCATGTTACTTTTTCCTGTGGGGTTACTTAAAGTCCAAGGTATATCTTAGTAGTGTCCCAAACTTGATGACTTTGAAGGACAACATTTCTCGAACTGTGATGAACATTCCTGCGGACGCATGTTACGTTCGGCCATAGAGAACACGGTGTTCAGGATGCAATGAGTTGTCCAGCAGGACGGTGATCACATTGAAGAAGGGAGAAGGTTATTTGCTGATTAATTAAACTTTCGTTATTACACTGAAGCCTCTGTCTGATTATTCATTCGTGTGTTTGTTAATTGCAGCTGGATTTTATGCAGATTCTTAGCTGTTTTGCTACAACAGCGCCAAATCCACCCCTACCGAAAAATTTGGGTACTACTTTTTTCTTCGCGGAATCTCTTTCCCATGTCGTCCTTAGTCACTCTCCCAATTTTGGCGACAGTTCGGCTGTTAGATTGCTCTACAGATGTCTCTGAGTACCGTCAGTTTAAAAAAAAACACTCTGTAGCCTATATAAGATCCAATGAAACCAGCATTGTCCGTTAATAACATTAATTAATGTAAAAGGATCTCCACATGGTAGACAATGAGTCCGCATCTCTATGGTTTATACAACCAGTTGTCATGTGCGCCTTGCAGATTTCCAATCTCTCAAGATGTTTGACCGTTTGCCTATTCGTCGTCGTTTTTATAATTGTCGCTTGATCCCATTAGACGTTAACATCCTTCTGTCTTGCGTATGATGCCAGCGCAGTGTTGTCAAGGTTCTTACTGATTGTATATTTGTGCTCTTGGGCCTTTGTTTTAAGCTGCGCATCGTTGCACCCACATAAACAAGCTTGGAATTGAAACGTTGGTTGTGTAAAGGCACCGAATATATACCTGTTGTTGAATTCCCATCCTTTTTCTTTTTATCGTTTCTTAAAAGTTTGAAAACAGTAGGATTACGTCGGTATACAATACGAAAATTATTAGACCTGCAGTACATTTATGTATCTTGTTTAAAAATGGAATGTAATTAAGCACTACTCTTTTTACATTTATTCCAAGCACATTTTATGTTCTATAGTTAATGTATTTTTTTGTAACTGAGGAAGATCGTTAAAAGCGATTGAGTACGTTATTATTTTATTAAATTTTGCTGGATTGATTAAAGTATAGTTTATTTATAAGTAATTTAATTATTAGTGTTAGTAAAGTAGTGAGTAAGTAATTAGTAGCAGTCTAGTAGTTAGCAAAGCGGCAACGCGACGACGTAGACTTTTTCGCAATTATTTAACAAGTTAATTGAGTATTTGCGGATCCGCAGCGCTGGATCCAGCACCAAGTGCTGGATCCAGCAGGCCGAAGAATGCGCTGGATCCAGCTGGATTGCTGGATGAGGGATCCAGCAATTGCAATCCCTAGTTACAGCAGTTAATATATCATTGGAAAACTACGCGGCACGCGATTAGATAAATGGACACCTTGCGAAAACTATTTTATACCAAAAGTTTACTTATTATTCATAATTATAATAATTTGTTTACGTCTCGAGAGATCATCGCGTCTCTCCAAACGCGATTCTTTACGTATTGCAAGAGGTATTGATTGCACTCATATTTCAATGAAGGCGTTTCCAGCTGTTAAATATAATGAGAATTCGTTTGTAAATAGAAGAGGAATTCAATAAACTAAACCAATCTGAGCAAAATAATTCAAAATCAGTCTATAAATACCTTTTCGGCTACTGGGATTCGCTTTCATTTAGCAAGCGTTTTCAACCAAGTCTAATAGACCAGGGGTGGCCAACTTTTGTGTACGTGAGATCTACTTTTTATCTTAAAAATATGTCGCGATCGACTTGTTGTCATAGGCATAGTCTAAATGGGGAGGGAAGGTGTGAAATACATACTATGTTTATACACTGTGTTTCAGTACGAGGTGCACTCCCGCGTGCTATGGGTAGATAAGCAAAATATATGTTCAAAACTATTTTTTATTTTTTAAATCACTTATTAATCTTTCTAGGTATAGGCTCATAAAGAAAATAAATTTATAGACCCAACTTTTGATATTTGCAGCTATGAGTTCTTTCCGTACAGGCGGTACCTAAAAAATTCGATTTTTCGACACTTTTTCAAGATAGATTTTTAGTAACTTAAAATGTAATTTAATTTTGTTATTAATTGCAATGTAAAATTTGTGGTACTATTTGTTCGTAAATATGAAAAAGTTGTTATAAAAATGCATAGTATGGCTGATAATTTGATTTTAAGATTTCACTTTAGCGATTTTTTTGGGGGGCCAGGAAAATTTATCATGGAAAAATGATATAAAGGTTCAGACTTATTTTTTGCTAATCTATCAATAGTTGGTGGGAGTGTACCTCGTACTAAAACACCCTGTATATCTACCTACGTAAAAATCAACATAATTATTTAACGGTTCAAAAAACTCACGTCTAGAGGAATTAAAACATCATGAGTAATTATTAACAATATTTATTAATTCAAATTAGCTACAGATAAAGACAGATTCTAGAATCTGTCTTTATTATCTTAACATTAATGGAAAGACTGAGTTTGCACGTCTCTAACCAAGGAGTCATAATTAGGTGTATATCCTGACGAAGATAATAACAATGAGTCTTCAATGTAGGAACAGAGTCGGTAGATTAACTGGTCTTTCGACTACCTATCTTCGCTAGTAGCTAAAATCAACTAGAGACAAATGTTACCACCAGGGGCACTGCAATCACTACAAGAGCGCTAGATCGAATCGCAGTGAGGTCGAAAATTTTTTTTTATTGAAAGTTATATAACCTTCGAGTTTGATTTCATAATTTTCTATGAATTTTATTATAAGAATGAAAAGGTTTTTATTTAAACCCAAAACCAGGTTTATGGATAAATAAATGACACTTAATAAAACATTAAACACCTTCCATCGCTGAGAAATGTTTATTTAATAAAGATTGATATTCAGTTAAATAAATGACAAGGAACAAAACTGACATAATAGTACAATTATTAAATTGTGCTATTATGCCAATTTATTATACGTTAAAAATTTATTATACATACAAACAAATTATATTACACATAATTATAATTATAATAATAATTATAATTATTTGCGCTATTAAAATTTACTTTAAGTGAGAAATTTTTCCATCGACAGGTAACAAAAAAGTGCAAAAATCTGGAAGTCAAGTAGGACTTGTGACCAGCATTGTGGCATTCTATCATCAATGTAACAGAACACTGATTTAATATAATATCCATTATTAAAAAATAAACATTCATGTTTGGGTTTGTTAATTGTTCACATACTTCGCTTTCTGCCCAGTACATCAATTGGCAAAGCTTATAGCTTGGATATAACAAACCTCCTCGAGATTTGATGAATGTAAATGTCTTCTCTGGTGCAGCATCTTCAGGTTTTGCTGTTAATATATTTTTGCATTCTTCACAACCAAGTGATGGCAGCAGATGACGAACAATGTAACCTCCTAAATAATGTAAAATAAACTTAAATGTTTCTGGTGCACAATAATCGTGATCTAATAATTCATTATCAGTAGGATCTCCACAGGGCAGGCTTGGATTACAAAGCAAATTTTGTAAATGTTCTTCCAATTGTTCTTGAACTTCCTTAAATGGTTTTTTATAACTCTGAAGAAGATTTTTTAAAGTAACAAGGGAAGATCCAGGATCAGTTTGAACTGATGCTCGTTTGGGAGGACGAACCAAACTGTACACAGTCATCAGTCTATACAGGTATAAGAACTGTACTGTTGTGGGATGAGAATTGCTTCCACTTCCTTGTCTTATCATTCCAAAGAAACGCTAATTGAAAAGAAAACATAAGTTAAGAGTTTAATACAAGATTATATAATCATTACACTAAGTCAGTTTTACCTCTAATGGGTCCTGATTAAAGTGAGCTGTCAAGATATTGTGAGATCTGGAAATCCCCTTGAACGTAAAGTTTTAATAAATTATATCCGAATTAATAATTACCCCTTTCTTAATACTGGATATAATCCGAATATAATACGACTTATAATAAAATTGTTCTCTATAGTGAATGGAAAATTTTCCTATGATAAACATTCTGCCTAAAAACGGTCCTGGACGAGAAAATATGCGTCCCCGGCCGTATAACTGTCAACTATCCATTGTTCTTACGCTGAGTACAGATCATCTTGCAACTTAAGTTTATAGTTAGCGCCCGAATTCGCCGTATTGTTTCCAATCCCGGGAACACCTATGGCCTAAGCACATGCACGTGACCAACTTTCCCAGCAAAAAGCTATATAAGATGCTTCCTTCCCCTCTCAGGGGAGTCAATCATCGATTTAGATCGAGTCGCGATCTTACCCTTTGTGTCTACGGAATATATTTGACTTTTGTGCCTCAAGTGCCACCGACCCTTCCCTAAAAAGGAATATTCGATCATCGTGACGAACAGCATATTTGAATTACTGATTGTCCAAGAGGTATGGAACCCATTTATGTGAGCTCTCTCTCTCTCTTCGCGTGGTAGGGATATATAGCTTATTTTATATGTCAACCCTTTTATGTCAGATTCTTGTAACGTATATTTTGTTTTCCATTAAATCGTTGTTAACCTGTTAAATGGTGTCTTGTTTGCTCGAATATTCGCTTATCGCCTTACCACGACTCCACCTTCCCTTCTACATTCGACCGGATGAAACGTAGTCCCGTCCCTACGGGATTCCTACCGTCAAATAAGCCTTCCCTGACACGTGGGCAAGTCCCTCCGACTTGTTAGCCGAAATTAGACAGAGGGCTGACCTCGTCGTCCCTCCTCGGTACCCACAATATAATATGAGTTTGGAAGCAATTGTTTAATGAGTGCTGAGATACTAGTTAGCGTCAAGCGTAGATTTTCTGCTGTCTGGTGGCTCAAAAATCCCTTTTGATCACTGCTTTTAATCTGTAATCTGAATGTTTCCCATCTATTTAACCATTCTAGAGATTCTTCAATAACCTATTTTAAAAAAGTTGTTTATTAAAACATTTATACTCGTAGTTTTTCCTAGTGAATCATTACTATTACCCTGAGATCATTTGAATCGTGTCTGATTCCATCCTGTGGCAATCTGCGATTTAAAGCATCAAAAAGAGCATTGATGCGACGTATGAAACTTATTGTAACATTTGCATTCTTTAGGCTAGCAACCTCACGCTGTTTATAAAACAGCATAGCATCAGCAAAGGTATTACTAAATATCTATAAAGAAATGAGATAAATAAAAGTATTCTTATCAAATCAGATTATATAAGTAAAAAAAAAAAGTGTTACCTGAGATGCCAGCAATACTCTCATTCTCTGGAAGTTATTGGGATTAACATGTATTTCAGTTACTTTGGGACATGCTTTTAATCCCTTTGGTAATTTGGAATCTTCATCAACAACTGCTTTAAAATGCTGTAATTGTATCCTTCCTTCAGGAAACTAAAAGTAAAAATGAAGAATAATGCAATGGCTTATATTATAAATTAGGTGAAAACACTTTATTTTCTTAGTTTTACCTGAAAGTATCTACTTTTCAAAAGATTGTTTCGTATACATTTTAAAATATGTGGTACATCAATAATTGCCAGTACTTGTCTATCTGCAGCAGGATTTGTAAATGAACATTGTATATTATTTGTGTCTGCACAAATTCCTAGAGCTTTTAAAGCTGCTTTGTTTGTGCTGGCACCATCACAAACTATTGCACTAATTATTATACCACACTGCTCTAAATGAATAATTGCTTGCAAAATAAGTTTTGCAACAGTAGAACCTGGGACAGAGCTTTTTGAACAGAATGTGCCAATACATTGTACCCAACTAGCAAAGTGAGGTCTGAACATAAACACTAGGCCATGATCACCTGCTGTAAATTCACTCTGTGGCAACACAGAATTATCACCACAATCAACAAGTCCAATCATTTCACCAGTAGCTTTTGAAAGTTCTATATGTTTTTGAAGTGTAATTTCATCAAAAATTAAAACTCCCTGGCATTCTGTTTGTGGAATAGTCTCCAATTTTGACTTTAAAATAACAAAAAGATCTTCATCAAATCCAAATTTGGCATTAATGCCTCTGATATATTGATGCAGTGTAGACTGACAAGGTAAAGGCAAGTAATCATTATTTCTCAAAAATTCATAGACAGATGGTGACCTAATTTTTAAAAGCAAACAGTCAACTAACCAATTAATGTCATATCTCATACCCTTTTTGCTTTTTATATGGCATGCTTTCAGCATGTGCTCTATTACAAGTTTCTGTCTCGGTGGTAAGGAATCAAGTTTATCAGCTGACAACTGTTTTATTTTAAGTTCAGCATTTTCTTGATGAAGCTTGAGATTTTCTGTTTGAAGAGTTTTCAGTTTCTTCTTATAGATCATCTTTTGCTTTCTGCACCGATACAAATCCTCTTTGACTTTTAACAATTCAGACTGCAATCAGAGATTTTATTGACATATGCTCAGGATGCTGTGTAGTTGCTGCTTCAGATGTGGAGGGTTCTTCTATTTCATTTTCTACAGTTGTTACTTGGAAGTGTGTATCATGCAAATCTAATGATTGACAAAAAAAAAATATTAAAAAATCAGACAATTAATCTTAAAGTATTTATAAGGAAAGTTAGGCCACAGAGAGATAGCCCTCAGTAAATCACAGTGGGTCTCACAAACCCAGCTCAATCTTTAGTTAGCATTTTTTAAATATAAAATGTTCCTTAAAAATACTGGAAAAATTTATATTTTTCCAACTTTTCGGCCCGATCAACATGAGATTAGAACGTTTTTTTTATTTGATTTTACTTAGACTAGATGTCTTAAGCTTCCAATCGAAAAATTTATATTAAAACACAGGGTCCGAGAGACCCACTGCAACTCAGGCAAGGGCAAAAAGTTACATGGCTCACTAAGGATTAAGATTACATAAAAAACATATAAATATTTATCTTTGGTATTGACTTTTCGGTATCTCTTCGTAGATGGTTCTTCATTTCTTGTGAGACATCGCGTTGATCGTTTTTGAGGTACAGACTTACTAATGTACTTAGGACAATTAGGGAAGTTTGATGGATATGCATCTGACGTTAATGCCCAGCGATCTCGTGGAATTTCTACTTTCTCTCCATTTATAACATGGGAGTAGGTTTTTAAAATAAATCTACTCGCAAAATGTACGTCACAAACATAACATTTACTTTTTTTTTTAACTCTTTCCGCCCTGTGGGCACTAAGAGGGCCTCTCTTAGTAGGCCCATTATGGGTTCGGCCAGGCCCACAATGGGGCGACCGGGTGGTGAGGGACGGGGCCCGACATATCCGAACGGATCATCCTCCGAAAAATTCCTGGGGATTTCTCGACCCGTTCGGATTCGAACCCGGGTCCCCCAGAGCGGTAGGATGCCACCTTGACCGCTCGGCCATCCGGCCATCCATAACATTTACTTGTTAGCATCTTGTCGTCTCGTGGAATGCATCGCATCCACTTCTCAATCTTATCGCTAGGAACACGGAAGAAATCTCTCTTCTCGTTCGATGACTTATATCCTGCCTTGCATCCTGGCACAAAGCACGTTAGCATTTTTATGTAGCTAAAAAAAAACAATTATTGTAGGTCGAAATCACTGAGTTCCGTATATCCAAAACAAGAACAAGGCTCTTCTGCCAACAGTGGCGCCAACTAGCGGCAAATATTGGCTCTAGCTAAGTTTGAACTATTAGTCGAAAGACCAGTTAATCTACCGACTCTGGTAGGAATCAGTCAGGACAGAATGATGTTTAGTCTTCGTTAACTTTAAGTATGAAAATGCCAATTCACACAGGTATGTAGTTCCGAAACAAGTATAAATATATTCGCTACATTCGGTGATACTAGGCTATTTTTCTCGGTTGATGTATTTCCAAAAATCTTCTTCAAATTTTCTGGCTTGTAAGATTAAATCAGTTTGTAAAATTATAATTTTATTTTCTAATGCCTTTTGCTCCATATGAAATATGTCTAAATTTTTTGGCTAATACGTTTCACACAAATCTTTGTTAAAAGGAAAAGTTATAAATTCCACAATTTCTTTTTTCAAGAAAAGAAGCTACGGCATGAAGGTATCAAATATTCAAGCTAAATGGCTATGTTTTTCTGAGTCGAGTCATAACTGCATGCATACTGTTGAGTTTGCGCGTTAAGCCCTGGTCACACTATGCGATTTCCAGCCGCGCGGGCGACTGCAACCGCGACGGCTGTTCCCGTTAACTGGTAATCCCCCCTCGAAAACCGGCGCGACTGCAACCACAACTAAAAACAAAAAGTTTGTTCTACTGGCGACGGTTGCAAACGCGCATCCAATCAGAAAACGTCTTTGTGCCACGTCATACTTTGCGTTGTATATTTGTCAACATATCTTGATTATAATAATTGTATTAACTCAGTTTCAGTACATTTAAATGCTATATTTGATATAAATCAAATCTGAATTTATAAAAGTTATTGTTAGATTTATTTTAAAAAGTTTGATTACTTTTCATAATATACAATTGAATAAAATAAATGCTTATATAAAAGAAAAAAAATATATCGATTATAAATGAATTAAATCATTCAAGCTTTCCTCTAAACAACACTTACCCTCAAATATTCACTTTTATAAGATTGATAAATAGCATCCAAAACTTCTGAAATAATGACTGATATCGAATTATGGGCAACTCTAAATTGATATGCCAAACTACGAAACGTTTCTCCTAAATTATATATAAGTATTGGTATTCATACGGATATATCCCCTATAACCTACGGCATCCGAAAGCCTTAATTCATTCATCAGCTGGTGAAAGAAAGCACGATTGTTTAGCCCATTGATTTTCATTTCGTCAAGTTTTAACCCAGCATGAACGTTTTTTTTTTATTTTTCTCTTCGTATATTCTCGCCAGCTCTAACAAAATTAGCGCCTTTTTTCTTTTATTCATTCCAGAAAAGGAACTGCTTGCTATTTTAATAAGAAAAGTAGCTAAAATTCCGTAAATACTCTGAAGTAGAACGCAAAAATGTCGGTAAACTCACGAAAGTAGACAAAAACAAGCTATTGTAATTTTATTGGTTTATTATAAGGTCAGGTGTTCCGAGTTGCAACGTCAACGAATCAATGTGTGACCACGAGAAGACGCGCGCGACTCGCGCTTGTTGCAGTTGCGGTCGCCTGCGCGGCTGGAAATCGCATAGTGTGACCAGGGCTTTACGTTCACGCGTTGCGTGCGATTACAAGTGTAACACATTAAGTCAAAAGATCGCGAGCGATCGACCAAAATTGGGTTCGCGATCGACTTGTTGGCCACCCCTGGTCTAGAGTCCATTCGTATTCATTTGTTCGATAAGCGAGTAAAAACTGTAGACTTCTCTAAATGTATTTTTAATATAACAATTATATTCCGAATCGCTAGCCACGACATACGGGCTAAAATTAAAAATAAATTCTAAAAACTTACTCGGTGAAATAAAATGTGCGCTGGATATACATACCTGGTACAATATATTGTTCAATTGTATTAATATACTTTTGAAGAAAATTATAATTAAATGTAGCTTTGTAAAAAAACGTACATAAAAATAACATAAAATATTCTTTACTTTTTAAATTATAAAACAATCCACTTAATCAAATAGCTCCATACGAGTTGCTAATGGATGGAATCAGAGACGGCTCAGGTAGGTATGCAGTGTTTGAATGCCAAATCTCGAGGGTGCCAATACCGGTCAATGTCAAATGACTTAAATCGCATCACTAGTATATCTCAAAGAACGCGACAGGGTTGTTGTAAATTTTAAACGTTTTTCACCATAGCTGTAAAAATCTAAATATGTTAAACTTAATACAAAGTAGATTGTTTGTCATTTGCTTTCTAACTAATTCGTTTTAGGACCAGTGTCCACGAAAATTTTCAAAATTTACAACTTTTTAGTCACTCATTGAACTAGAGAAATTTCTGTTTTTATTATCTAATATTACGAAGAAATCACTCCCCACTGTACTCGGCTAGAGATTGGTTGGGTTAAGGTTTTGTTTAAAATTCTGGCTCTATCGGCAGGGTTTTATTTATGTCCCCAATTCCCTGATCTCTTAATTATTTAATTACTTCTTAAGTAGAAATAAGTCGAAACCAGTTACTTTGTACCTGAATATTTGTAGTCTTGGGAAAACGGTGGAAAGACAATTTTTATGACAGCAGATACATAAATCGTAAATTTAAGGAAAATAAATTCTAGAGCTTTTATTGTATCTTGTACGTCTCATTCATTAAATTTGGTTGTAAATGATGCTGCCAAAGTAACAGTTAATTTTTTAACACTGTACTAGAATTGTACACGTTTTTTCTGCATCCCCTTACAGATGGGACATACTAAATCGTAATATCACCGGTTTAACATTTAAATCCGTAAGTAATATAAGATGGGCGAGCAGAATAAATATATCATATGGATTTTTTAAAACTCCTGTCAACTATACAGAACTATCATGAAAACATGCCAGTAAACTCCTATCGGTCGGGTTAAGTTATAAATCTAGTCTACTCATGATTCACATAATCGGGCGAGGGCGGCCAAATATCTAGCAGGCAGGCGGCTAACAGCCCAGAACCTGTCCGGAATATAAAATTGTAAGCTTTATACGTATATAGCGTCCACTAGCTAAACCGTTCGGTTGGTGCTCTGTAAAGCGCATGCGCCAATGCCTATAATCTGGCTGCTTGGAAGCTGACCCGGTTTCGACATTCCTTCTGCCACTGATATTCGAATATACAATAGCAATCTTATCGTTTTTTTACATGTAGTATAGAAATTTGTAATAAGATATATAATGCGGTTATAATAAAATATTAATTTTAATTAATTAATTCAAAGTACGTTAAAATATGAAAATTTATATTTTAGAAAATACAAGGGAAGGTCATTGGAAGTGGAAGCGGCGCTTCCACCGCTTCCAATGACGGCACGCCACTGTTAGATTATAGCCGATATTTCCCGTTTTTACCGAGTGCAAGAATTAGGTTTACCCTCTTCCGAGACTAATTAGAGAATTCTTAGATGGTCTAAATATGTTCGATTTCCCGCAAACATAAAAAAACGCATCTAAAATAGTACAATAGTAGCCGAGTTTTTCAGGGTAAACCTTAATTTTCTCCCTCTCTTCGTCGGGGGAATAACGAAAACTCCCTTCTTAGTGTACAGTACATTCTCATTTGACGGACGGATGGCCGAGCGGTCAAGGTGGCAGCCTACCGCTCTAGGGGATCCGGGATCGAATCCGAACGGGTCTAATAATCCCCAGGAATTTTTCGGGGGGTGGTCCGTTCGGATATGTCGGGCCCCGTCCCTCACCTCCCGGTCGCCCCATTGTGAGCCTGGCCGAACCCATAATGGGCTTTCTGAAAGAGGCCCTTTTAGTGCCCACAGGGCGAAAAGAGTTTAAAAAAAAAAAGTACATTCTCATGACGTACCCTAATTGTGTACCAGATTTCAACTTTCAACTCCTAACCATTTGGAGCTTATTATTTATTGTGCGTTAACTATGCTTCGATGGGCACTTTAGACTGTTTAATTTGTAAAAATATTTGGTACTCTTCTTGAATTTCTTGTGATCTGTACTCTTCTCAATTCTTCAATCTCTCTTTTCTCATAGAAAGTAGTCCGTCATGCTTGGTGGGGGAATTTCTAGTACTAGATTTTTCTTCTGTCCATTGTGCCCTCACCTATCGTAGCTCCCACTGGTCACAGGTTGTTTTAATTACCTACAAGACATTTTTACAAACACAAGTTATACAAATTTTTAAAAATACATTAAAAACACAAAACAAACAGTTTTTCTTTCTTTATAATCACCCATTTTTTTTCGCAGTGTCCCAGTAGAAATAGCGAAACTCCTAAATCCTTATTTCGTCCCTAAATTTGACATTCGAATTCATTTAAAACAAAACACGATTCCGACTCTCTTTCGAATGTTTTCACCCGTTTTTGTTTTAATTTAAGATACAAGAAACATAAAACAGCAACGGATAAACACGAATAATGCTCCATCCATGATCCTAATATATAAATATATTATATTATGCATTTATATAATAAGTTAAATTCATAATAAAATGCATAGAAATGTCAAATATGTGATTATCTAAGTCTTTTTATCCTAAAATTCTTCGAAACTTATCTTCGTGTCTAATTCTTCTTCAACAATCCAGTATTGTTCTTATAAGCGATTGTTAGATATTGTTGCCGAAAACATTATTTGGAATTGTTACTTCACATTATCTATAAATATTTTTGATACGTTTCAATGTTTTGCACATTAAAAAATAATTTTTTAAGTCAATAATTTTGAATTAGTGAATGTTCATTAATATTCTGAAGAAGAGATCCTTGTATTTGTTAGGCACAGAAGCTCTTTTGTAAGAAAATTTTATATTTTATTAAACGGTTTAAACGGGGGAAACCTGTCTCAATGAATAATTCACTCCCACATACGGTTGTCGAGACCCCTCGACCCTGTTGACACCCTAGTCAGCAACCTCACAAATACAATTCTTTCTTAATTTTCTCAGAAACAAAGCATATTATCGAATTTGAATACGACTTTAAATTAAATAAATCGGTGGTATTTTTAGAATAAACCCTAGCTTACTAGATGACAAACTGTGGTTCGTTCTTCATCCTGCCGTCCTAGTTCAATACAAATGCCATTCGCTGTTGATATAAAAATCTACATAAGTAGGACATTGGCGAATTACCAATAGGTACGCGCCTAGGGCCTAGTGATCTCGCGGGGCCACAAACATTATGTAGCAAAAAGATAATATGCCTCTAAAAATTTATTGAACGTTTAAAACACTTTAATAAAAGTTTATCATTATTTAAAAACTTTATATTGTGTTTTTCATATAAAAATCACTTTTACATAAAGGGCCTTTTAACTAAATGCTCCTAGGGCCTCAAAGAAACATAAGCCGCTATTGCAGTAGAAGCATCTTGTAACATTGTGGATAGTATCAACCAAATTTTAAAAGTCTTAGTACTTTTTAATGTTTCAATCTTTCGTAGCAATGTCAATACTACATTTTAAATATATGAACAAGTTAAGACAAGTCGGACAACGAGGAGGGAAGGCTCCTTCAATGGACGTCCGTTTATTTCATTAAATGTTATACAGTTTATGAATTTTATTACATTTATATCGAAATTTCTTGTGTGTTTCGTTTCTACTTATGGTATCTATCATTCATAAAGTCAGAGCCGTAACTAGCCATTCCTGTGCCCTGTGCAAGAATTTGAATGTAGGCCCCTTAATTTATTTGATTTGGGAAAATAATAAAACAAATACATTACAATAGATTTTTAATAAGATTTATTTTAATTGAACTTTTCTGGCTTTCATTTCAGCAAATTCATTAATTACATCAATTTAGCAATTAAAAAAATCCCCGGGCAAATTTACTTTTGTTACAAAATGTTACCTTTACAGATTTCTAGCTCTGCACACTGTAGAAAAATCTAAAAATACGGTTTTGTATATCGTAATAATATTAGTCGTTGCCAGAGAGCGCAATAGAGAAAAAATTGTAAATTTGAAAACTAGAAACATAAATTTAAATTTCTCAAAAAAATAAATGAAAAAATTTCAAAAGTCGCTACTTTTGGCTGATTTGTCTGCGGTTGCCGCAACGTCACTACGTCCCTCTAAAAGTCGCCACGGTTGGGAACACTGGTGAGCAGACATCTAGGGTCTAAGTAAGGCAAAATGTAATCGCCAAACCGCGCTGTAGAAAGGCGGAAAAATTTAAATTTTAAAAATATAATTTCTTGCGAACAGCAGTTTGGGCCCCCCCTTTCAAGTGGGCCCTGTGCGGGTGCACCTGTTGCACCTGCCTAGTTACGGCTCTGCATAAAGTGATAAAGGTGTTAAGGGAGAGTTGAGTTTTGTTGGTCGTCCAAAGAGGGGGGGTTACGGAAACTTGGAGAAACTGGGACAAGAGGGGAGGGGGAGTAAAAATTTCAGGAAAAATGCGGACAGCCGAAACCGGTCCCGGTCATCTGTTACCGAAAATCGAAATTATAGCCACGGTACAGTGCGCTGTATGGCAACTGATACTTACAAAGTATTGCTCTCGCTGCAGCCAGAGTAAAACCACTTTGTAACTTGTTTATTGACTTTCTCTTGTATATGCAACAATGCCGGAATATAATGATATACCGGTATTCAAATGACGTTGATACTCGTAAGAAAGTAATTCATATTTGTATATTTTATTTATGTCATATCATTCCTTCCAGTTATCACGATCGGTTTAACGGCAAAATTTATCAAGAAGTTAAAACAGAAATCAATACATATAATTATTGATGAATCACTTTTTATTTTATCGAGTATTAGAAAATCGGCAATTACGAGGGTGGTTTTTTTTCCAATCTCCGATGGTCCATAAAACAAAGTTAAGTGTAAATAACAAAATGAATTTATTACCAAAAGTTAGGTACAAACATGATTACTTTTCGACATAATCACCGTGAAGATTGAGGCATTGGATTCGCAACCCCCTCTGGGGAATGGAAGTCGGGGCTATACGCTGGGTGTTTAAAAAGTTCTAAGCTGAGTAGAAGTCTTCACACCTTTAATGTGTGAAGATATGAACCTCTTTCCTGAACTGAAAACGTGGCTAGTAGGGCAGAGGTTCGACACTAATGACGATCTTCAAAACAACGCTAAGACCCATCGCAAGTCACTGGCGGCAACATTCTATGAAGAGGGGTTTGCAAAGCTCGTCCACGGATATGACGTATGCCTCAATCTTCACGGTGATTATGCCAAAAAGTAACGATGTTTATACCTAACTTTTGGTAATAAATTCATTTTATTTACACTTGTCTTTGTTTTATAGACCACCGCTTACGTATTAAACGTAACGACCGTATTCTCAACCAATGACGAAGAGTTAGAGTTAAAATTAATCATTTTACTCTAAGCAAGTGAATGCTAATTGGTTAACTTTAAAATTCAAACTCTTCATTCTTATTCTTTTTTTTTTTTTTTCTTGTAACACTTTCTGCCCTGTGGGCACTAAGAGGGCCTCTTATAGCAAGCCCATTATGGGTTCGGCCAGGCCCACAAGGGGGCGGCCGGGTGGTGAGGGACGGGGACCGACATATCCGGACGGACCACCCCCCGAAAAATTCCTGGGGATTTTTCGACCCGTCCGGATTCGATCCCGGGTCCCCCAGGGCGGCAGGCTGCTAACCTTGACCGCTAGGCCATCCGGCCGCTCTTCATTCTTATTCGTGAATACGGACAATAGAGAAACTCAAGAGAATTTTCGAAAGATTGAAATCTTTTTAAAATTAATAATATTAAATAATTCTATTACGATCTGTTAATATCGATACTTTACACAAGAAAAGTATTTAAAAGCATTAAACAATATAAATATATTAACACTTTAATCATACGCATAAATAAATAAATACATAAATCATTAAAAGAATGAATAATGTTGAAATAATAATTTATTATTACTAATTAGAAAAATATAAGAAATAATAAATATCTGACTCATAAAAGTCGATTAAAAAGTAAACACCGAAAAAAATATATATTATCGATTTTTCACGTTTTCGGAAACAAGAGTTCGCTTTTGAACTGTCGTCGGTCAACCATGTTGTCAAAGAGATACTTTTCACACTATGCTAAAATGAGTCGATAAACACTAAATTGTATATTTAAATACATAAAATCGCAACACAGGTAAACACCGTCGGGTGTGAAGAAGTTTTTAAAACTGTAGGTGTTCTAGTAATTGAGTTGTGCAGGGATACGTCCCTCAAAGCGTCACAACTAAGCCAAACTGGAACTGATGGAATTAGAGAATATTGTTGCTAACACTGTGTATCTTAAAGCTAGAGAAGGTAAGAATTAACGCTTATAAAACAACTAAAATATTTTCTATATATAAAAATACATTGTAAATTTCATATATATATAATCAGTTTAAAATAAGTAAACTTAAATATTTCAAAAAAAAAAATAATAATAATAATTATCTTGAAGTTACAAGCCTTTAAATATGTCAGGTATCAGAATTATGATTCATTAAGAAAGTATTTTATTTAATTTTACATCTTTCTTATTAATAATTAATTTAATAATGTAATATACTTGTATAATTTCAACTTGTTGCTTTGCTTTCTTTTAATTTTATCTGTCAGATTGATTATTATTATTTTTTTTTTAATTGGAATTTAATTGAATTTAAAATAAAATTATGTAGTAAGTTCCTACTCTGATTGATTGATGTTATATGAAATTCACTAATTTGTATTTTTATAGCTGTTTTTCTATTGTGATATTTTAATTTAAGAAAATTTGATCATAAATTTTTATAAATGACCACTCGAAAACTGGTTATAATTAATAAACAAAGGCAAAATAAACCAATATCTGGCACGAAAATGTAAGACTGCTAATGTTTTTGCCCATTTATTACATTTTCGTGCCTGTCGTCTGTTTATTTTGCCTTGTTTACAAATTTCTGCGGTTTAATAAGTTTAAATTGTTTATTTTTGAAAAATCTAATTTGTAATAATTTGATTGTTTATTCATTTATCTGATTTTGCAAAACCTTAATAATGGTTACGCTTGATGCATTAAAGATGAAACTGCTTGATGATATATGAATTAAATATGAAAAATTATTTCAAATGCATTAACAGTAAATAAATTCGTCGATCTGGAAATATTTTTATAAAAGAAAATAAATCGTGTGTTAAAGTTAATAAATTTTATTTGATTTTTTAATATAATTATTAAGAAAAACTAATATTTCTTTTAAGTAAGTAACGGATTTTATATGTCGTATTACGCTACTAAGTATATTCCATTAATAATAATAATAAATTATTGATTGTCCTAAATGTTGTGTAATTTAAAATCTTTGACATCTAGAACTTTTTTTAAATGCTAAAAGCTATCATTAATTGAATTTGTTCTGAAAAATTTGTTTTAAAACTTTTATTTAATTAGAAGAAATTTTTAAAATATTTACAAATAAATAAATATTTAGAAATATTTATTTTTAATTTAAAGATAAACCTATTATTAACAAAATATTACTAACCTTTATATAGAAAATGAATTGTAGTAAATAAATATATAATGATGATGTGACATTAAATGACAAAATTCTAGCATTAGCTTTTATAAAATCACATAATTAATCTGAACTTAGAAATCTATTACAATTACAATATTTAAAAGAAGTCTATATGTAATTGACGTTCCACAAATTAGCATCTATCTGGAAAAGTATTTCTAGAAATTTTAATGGCAAATTGAATCAAAATATATAAATTATCTTCATTTAATTATCTGACATAGAAAAAAATTATCGAAATGTGTGAAAATTGTTTTACTTTAAGTTTTAATTTATTACCAAATTAATTATTGGTATCAAAAGATCAACTTTTGGTTGATCGGTTAATGTTACCCTTGGTGCCAAGATGGCGGCTCGTCTCCGATTCCAGCAAGGATACAGTGGGACGCACGTTCTAACCTAACCTAACCTATTCTAATAATTTGGCTGCTAATAATTATGGTAATTAGGTTAGGTTAGGTTAGAACTTGTGTCCCACTGTATCCTTGCTGAAATCGGAGGCGAGCCGCCATCTTGGCACCAAGGGTAACATTAACCGGTTGATCTTTTGATATTCTTGAATATAAAGTAATCTCAAGCTTTAATAACAAAATTATAAATGTAAAATCATTGTTTTTATGAATTACTTTAATGAATGTCTTTAACAAATTTTAAATCTGAAATGAAAAATCTATTTAAAGTGAAATCAAAAATATTTTTATTTAAAAAATAATAATAATTTAATTGTTGCTATTTACAGATGATGTCAATTTTCCTTCAAAAATAAATTACAAGTAATAATAATGATATAATATTGATAAGTAAAAATATTTTGTTTTTTTTATCAATGAAATTTATTTTAAATAGAACATTTAATTCAATTTAA
Organism: Centruroides vittatus; assembly: GCF_030686945.1. Taxonomy (NCBI): domain Eukaryota; kingdom Metazoa; phylum Arthropoda; class Arachnida; order Scorpiones; family Buthidae; genus Centruroides; species Centruroides vittatus. The sequence continues at coordinate 29,268 of NW_027120889.1, forward strand.
ATAAATTATATGTATAAAAATAAAATATATACATTTAAACTTGGTTGATTTGTTTAAAATTTTTATTATTAGTTTTTTTGTAACATCTTATATAAATTTTGTATAAGAAAATGAATATTTTAGAAGTGATAGAGTTGAATAGAAATTCAATTTGATTAATATATATCTATTGTATATTTTACTCATTCAAAAATTTCTGTAGAAATTGAAATATTATTTTATGCATAGTATTTTTTATTTTATGGCCGATATAATTAATGTTATTAAATACGAAAACTAAACAATAATTACATTACATTTAGCATGTATGCAAAATTTAATAATCACATATTTGAATTAGATTTGTCATTGGTATATAAATTGAAAATCATAAATTAGAACCGTCATAGAACAGCAATCAATGAATTAATATTAATTCATCCTTCTCCTGTGTTGGTTTCTAACTCAGTGTGATTTTTCTATTATTTATCAATTGCACATTTTGTCTATCTAATAATTATTTTATGATATGATATGATATATATGTATATATGTATTTTTTTTAATGTAATTTTCTGATGTTTGCTAAGCATAAAATTCTGAATTATTTTGGGCTGTATTAATATTAATTTTAACTAATAATATTAAAATTGAAATTTCATCTAAAGATAGTAGTATGTTCTCATCTTGTATTGTAATGATGATAAATTTAATTTTTTATTTAATAAAATAAAAAATACGGGAAGAAAAAGCTTGGAGTTTGGTTCAAATCCATAATTTCTCCAAGTATCATACCAACCGTATTAACTTAATATAATGAAATAAGTTTAGGTTTAATGTTGACAGTAAGACACAAGCTTTTACATTTATCATTTCAGCAAATTGAAAAATTTTTATATGTTTTATCTTGCTTTGATATCAAAATAATTGTGCAAATATATATATTACTCATTGTTATTTCTGTCCAAGATAGTAAAGATGGATATAATAGTTTAGTTAGTTGATAATCATTGTACCTTGGTACAATGAATATCAAGATAGTTTTATAAGTATTCTTCAATAATGAAAGTTACATTGAATAGTTAGAGAAAAATGGTTATCATCAGAGGATTATCCTGTTAGATAGGTTAGGTATGAATAACAAAAGTTTTTCAGAAGAATATTGTGATGGAGTTATTCTTTTCTGCTTTCATAGAAAAAAGTATTTTCAACTATCATCATCGATCTGCTTATTCTTAATAAAAATAGGTTAAGTCATCCTAATTATAGTGAAGAAATTTCTTCAAGTTTTCTTTTTTTTTTTTTTTTTTTTACTCATCCTCACTTAGATTGATATGGTGATTAGGGTTTCTCTAACAGAATCCCAGCTATTTTTTAACCCGGAAAACATCCCAAGAAATTCTTCTCGTGCTGGGAAATCCTGCAAATTTCTTAAAAGTTTGCTTTTTCTTTTTTTGTGTTAAGATTGAGGAAATTTTTCAAATAGAAAGTATAATTAAGTCATAAATTGTCAGAATACATTTGTATTTATTAATTATAAGCTCTCTTATTAGTTTTTAAAATTTTTGCATGTCACAGATTGTCAATAATAAATATGCAGCCTATTTGTGGCAGGACTCTGAAAATTCATTACTTGTCAGAAGCTGTAATACCATGAATAATTGTGCTGATGCTGTCTCCATTTTTAACCATGCCCAGTAGCTTCAATAACTGCATTATGCCAGGTCATGCAAATTGGGCAAGGGTACAAATGAGTATGAAGTTTTTCTTCGTAAAACAGAGTATTAAAGCCAAACAAACTGCCGAATTATCGGGCTATAAGCTTGATGCTGCTATTAAAGCAGCCGAGGTAGACAAATCAAGAATACTAGACATTCATTGAATTGGAAAGGGCATTCTCGGTAGCAGGACTTTTCATTACTAAAATAAGAACCAGATTGAGTGATCGGAGTATTTGACCATCTTTGCTTTTTAAAATCTTATTATAAAAATTTAAAATAATATTTTGTATTATGTTTTATTTAAGAAATGAAAATTACTTTCTAAGTTAGAAGTTTGATCTAAGTTATTTTTTTCTTCAAATTTTCAACTTAATTCAAAGACTTTTGTTGTTGTTGTTGTTGTTGTTGTTGTTGTTGTAAGCAGTTTCCAACAAATTTTAATAAATTTTTTTCTATTTGTGAAAATTTCTATGTAATTCAAAGGTAATTTTTAATACATATTTTACACAGCAATATTAATATTATTATTTCGGAGGTTGCAGGACACACAATTATTTTTCATTTTTAAGTAATTTAATATCATTTGATTTCAAGATTTATTTTATATCTTAAAAATAAATAATTATATCTCAGGAAACAGATCATTTTTTTCTTGAAATCCTGGAACAAGCAAACATAAATTTTGTGTCAGCATTTAGGATTGAAGATTTTTTAAAGATATATAATGTTACTTCTATGGGTTAGATATAGATTTTTTTTAATATTATTTTTTGATATGAAAACATATATTTTTGGATTTTTTTTTCTTTTGTAGTGTATTTGTTGATTTTTCTCCTGATGATAATGAATAGATACTATTTCACAATTTTAATACAGTTAAAAACAAAGAAACGTTAAGGAAACTGATTTGTAGTATTATTCATGTAATAAAGAGTAATTCAAAAAGGCTTTTAAAACTTTGAAAGCATACGGAATTTTTAATCGAAATACATAGAATCAGTTGAGGTATTTATTATAACACACCATGTTTTATCTCAATCATTTTGATTTGATATGAGTTCCATTGGTGATATAGCAGACATCCTTCCTACCTGAATTTAATTTTTTGCCTAACTCAAGGTGGTACTTGGGTAATTGCAGTGATGAGCTCAGTAGGATTTACAGGTAAAAGTGAATAAATGCTAAATTTGTAATGAAATCCAATAATAAAAAGTTGAAAGATGTTAAATCTGAGGAATGACGTGTCATATTATTAGTCTTCTCACCAATCTGTTGACCTGAAAAAATGTTTGTTAAGGAAATCTTGGATGTCTGTGAATGTGTGGTGGTGTGATGCCTTTCTGAAAGTTCGTATCCTCTTTGTAGGCATTTCACTGTGGAATAAGAATTTTCCAGCTTATCCGGATATACATTATTATTGATGATTCTCTAATAGAAAAGGAGCTATTCAGTTTCTTCAAACCAAAACATGGAGTAAGCATGCTTTGTACCAGTGAAAGTTGCCTTTTTTTGAAATGCATAACTCACGATGATGGAATTTGATACTATGGCATTGCTTGAGACAAACTGGATGTGTTTTGCTGTAAATTAATGCTTCAACGAATTCTGTAAGTCTAGGTACTAAATATAGGTTAGTTGTTTAGATAGTTTATTTTTTTTTTAGTTTGAATTAAAACAAATTTTATAATAATTGGTTAACCGATACTTTGATATTTGAGACTTTTTTTGATGGATTATTGCTTTATGTAGAAGCAATTTCAACAAAACACTTTTTAAAAATTAATAGGTTAAACTTAAAGTTACAATATAAAAATTTTTAACTTTTAAATTTGTGATTTTAAATTATTTTTTTTTCATTTATAAAGTTGTTTATAATCAAATAATTACTTTTAAATCAGAAGCAGGTTTATAAAAAATATACTGAAATGCCATTATAGAACCAAAAAACACACTTTTTCTCTGATTAAAGTATTTAAGTATCAAAGTGTCTGATTGAGAAATTGCTGGAAAGATTTGTGAGAATTTGCATTTCATAGTTTTTTTGAGTAGGTTGTCATACTCAACATCAAATTCACGAACAACACAAGAAAATATGCAACAAAGCAAATAGTATCATCAAGGTTTTTCTTTTTTTTTTTTTTTTTTTACTCTTTAAATTTGAGTTTTATTTATTTAAATTAATTTTTACTAACAAGAAAAATGTTTATTATAAGCTTAATCGAAAATTATAAGCGTTTTATTTCTGAAGCTATCAAAAATTAATTTTATTTCAATAGAAAATAATTTTTCTTCTATATTTAATGTGTGTGGAAAAAAGCTTTACAAAGAAAATATATTTATTTCTCTTTTATATCATTTCACTGATAAACAATTATAGAGAAATTATTATAGAAATTGGCATTCAATGTAATATTAATGTAAAATTATTCATTCTAATTATATAAATGAAATATTGCTATCAAAATTGCAGATATTTCTACTAATTATTGTCATATCCATGTGATTTTTAATTTGATATTAGGAATCTTATTCTTAATAAAAGATATTATTGATGCTTTAAAAAACTATTCCTTTTCCATATTCTGTCATTATATCCAAACACAGCTCATTTCGAAGGTTTTTATTTACTAAATACTGATGTTACTTCTACTTGCATATAATGCAACAAGACTATACTGTATTATTACACTCGTTCATTAACTTTAACTTTTACAAACTGGCTAATTTTAAAAAGGCTAGTTAATTGAAACAGCTTGTTGTTGTCGTTGTTATTATTGATCACTAATTTATTATTAGCAAAAAAAGAATTATTGCGCTTGACCAAAATGTTGTGAAATCAGCTATCTATAGATGCAATAAGTTTAGAAAATAAATAAAATAAGTTACAAGTTTGTTAGCTTAGACAGGATAGCATTAACTTTGATTTTGTTTAATAGACATGTTTATTGTATTTAACTGACTACTAAGCACTTTCAAAGTGCTTGCCATTAATTTAGTTATTCATGCTAGTTAAGCTACTTACCTAGCAGTTTAAATTGCTATTGAGGAGAATTCATTCATATTATTTCTCTTACCTCTTTTGTACTTGCTATATATATCACAGTAAGATGTTCTGCAAAGTGGACAAATTTAGAAAACATGATTTATCACCATGTGAGATTATTGTAGAAGTAAATACTCTTTGGTCCATTATTAAAACTGCAAACTAGAAACATAATAAGCAAAATAGCTGCGTAGCACTTTATAAATTGTTTTCATTATGATCCTTTATCTTGACTTTTCTACTGTTCTTTTATTCTAACTGACTAAAGTAATTTGCTAAAACATTTTATATTTATTTCTTTTAATTTAAATAGGTTATTTCTATTATTATTTCTACATAAATAACTTTTATTCTGTGTATTATTATAATATTAAGTAGTATAATGGAGATACAGTAGATGTCAGTTGAGTAACTTGTGGAATGATATGACAATTAGTACAAATTCTTGTGTTTTTAACTTATTCATTCAATAGTAATTATTAAAGAATTTGATTAAACTGTTTGTCTAAAGCTAATGAATTTTTTCTCCCCTTTTTGTAAATGACATGATGGCACAGCTATTACATAGCTTTTATGCTCCCTTTAAAACATTTCTATGATTCCTTTAGGTATACTTAATGACCATTATGAAAAATTAAGTTCTCCGAATAAGTGTTGCTTTCTATAAAAGAAAATTAATAATTTTATTAATCAGATATAAAAAAATTTCAATGTTGCTGTATAAATTATTTGCTATTAATGAAATGAATCACTTAAAAAATTTAAAACAGTTATTGATCCGAAATATGAAAAAATTATAGACCTATAAATTCCTACTGTAATCCATCTGTCTATAGGTCTGTCTGTCCTTTCTTAATCTCAAGAACAGAGTTAGATAGATGAAAGCCAAGACCAGATATGGAAAGATTAGGGGCAGGAGGCCCTGATTAACTATATACGAACTTCTGATGCAAATCGGAAGTCATGTTCTTTCAGTTCAAAAATTTTCCCCTGAAAGGAGTTAGATAGATGACCAGCATGACTGTATTGCTAACAGGAAAAGTATGATGTACAGGGCAAGACAGTATTAATTTCAGGTGGAGATCATATATCCTAAATTAAATAAATATAAAAAAACACGATTAAAAATTGCAGCCCAGCATTGTGACAATGTCACAATAAATAATTGCTCGCTTATCATTAGAAAGTTGTTATTGCAGTTCTTTCCGTAAGTGTAAAATGTCTGGTGTGTGCTTTTTGTGCACATTTTCAAACAGACAAAATACAGAATGTAGAATATTCAGAAGATTAAATGTTTAGCAATGTTTTATGCAGATTTTAAAAGCCTCTATAAATATTACTTAAATGGAATAAAAAGTTTTATTCCTTAAATGTTTTTGAACACCTGAACTGATTATAATGCTTTTAAGTTTTCTACTGGCTGTGCAGAATTATTTGCCTGTGCATGTTTAATATATGCTATTGCACAGCATAATTTTAACAGTAAATAATTATTACATTTATTGTAAAGATCATGAAGAATAGAAGACCAGTATATTTTAAACAGAAAGTAAGAAAGGAGAAGTATTATTTAATGAAATTTATTACACAAGGAAAGAGAGAGAAGGAAACTTGAATGTCAAAAGACATAATGGTTACATACTCTTAGACAATGGATTGGAGCAATAATTCTTCACTTCTCCAGTAGTAGCAGGTGATAGACAAACAGGACAGTGTGATTACTCCAATGTACATTGAAGATATGATGCTAGAAGAATGTATAAATATAAACAATTCTAATTATTGTGTAATCATATAATTTATTGTATATAATTATTTTATAAATTCATAATTTAATTTATTACTTTAAGATATGTTATGTTTAAAAAGTTAGTTTGCATCATTTCCAAAATTACTAAACGGCATACATGTATACAGGCTAAACAGAACTAACGAAAATAATTCAGGAATATATTTAAGAAGTCATATTTTAATTAACATTGAATACTTCAAAGCAGTATGCCAGTATTGTGACTGTACTCTAAGTGTTAAACACATACTGTGCAATTGCTCTGCTTTTGAAACGAGTCGTAAACAGCATTTTGGAAATGCAAGTTTAATAGAGATTTTGGGCCAGAGGACAAATTTTTACCAAGCTATTAGACTTTCTGAAAGTCACTAATATGTATAAAGAGATTTGATCATCTATTTATTATCTAGTTTTATATACGTTGTTTTGTTTATTTGTATTGTTGTATGTATTTGTTGTTGTCTTTTGTTATTAATTTTTATTACATATTTATCATTTATCATCAAATCACCAGAGATAAATGGTTATGACCAAGCCAGTACTTGGAGACGACACACAATTGTCAGGTGGTGTTCATAAATTACCCCGAGCCTGATGACTCTTGTTTGTTCCAAATCTGAATCAAAAGGGAGAGTTAATAATTGAAAAAGCATCTGCTGTAAAAGGAAGCGAATCAGAAAAAAGCAATAACTCCATGGAAAATAGAATTAATAATGCTGGAGAAGGAAGAGAACTTCAGTTTGCTAATTGAAATTATTTATATGATCATGCTTCTTTTTAAAATTTTAAAACACTTAAATAAAATTGAGTTTATTAATAATAAAAATATGGTTTTTGATATTTATAAAAAATCACAAATTCATTCTATTGTGCAGTGATAGTGTTTGTAATTTATTCTAAATGTATATACACTCTGCATAAGTCAGCACCTGGATAACTCGACACCGTAGGTTAATTAGTCAGTTTTCTGTGGTCCCTGCCGACTTACATAGGCAATAATGTTATTAATGTTAAAAACTCGGTATACTCGACATTGTTTAACTCGTCACCACTGGATAAATCTGTTGATTTATCCAGTGGTGACGAGTTAAACGATGTCGAGTAAACAGAGTTTTTTAAGGTTAATAACATTAATGGCTATGTAAGTCGGCCGGGACCACAGAAAACTGACTAATTAACTGACGAGTGTCGAGTTATCCGGGTGTCGACTTATGTGGAGTGGACTGTATTTATATATAAGAGGATTATAGCTTATTTTTAAACTTAAAAATGTTTCTTTTTATTTAACAAATTGTTAGTTAATATGTTAATGAACTGTAAGTAAACTATAACTGTAATTTCAAATTAAAATGAAATTTAAGTTAATTTATATAAGAATTGATTTTTTGATGGTTATTTCAAGTATTTATGTATTTAGTTTTAATTATTGTGGATAAATTTGTTTCAGTATTAAATAATAATAATGAAAAAATACAGTAAACGAATGTTTTACTATTTTATTATATTATAAACAATGAACAAGGATGAACTAACTAGCTGCTGTGTTTTATTTCAAATGCAGAAATCCATTACGATATTAATGGATTGTTGTTTTAAAATAGTAATCCATTAATATCTTAATGATTTGTTCATTATAAAATTAATTATTTTCTCTTTAATGGCCGAGTATGTTTGTTAATAATTTTGATTTTATGAAAAATTATCTGCTCGGATTTGTCTAAAAGTAAGATTTGGTTTAGATTTCTGCGGATATTCAAAATTAAAAGACGACAGTTTTAAAAATTGTTTTTAAGTCTTAGAAGTATTTAATATTTAAAAAAATTTGCAAAAATTGGTTATTGATTTTATTGTAAAAAATTTGTGTGTCAAAAATCAATTTTTTTTTTCCTTTGAAGTTTTTATCAGAACAGATTACTTTTCCTATAAAATATAATAGATCTATTTTTGAAAATTGATTCTTTCAGAAACTGTCATGTTAAGGTATTTCAGTTAATAGTATGTCGATCTTACTTGCCGATTTGTTTGATATACGATTCTTCATTTTATCTGTGTATTTAAGTTTGAAAGGAAGAATAGGTTTATATCTTTTGACATTACGTCAGTGATATATTTGTGAGCATTATTGATTTTAGTGTTTAACATTTCGAAGCTAATTTAATGAATTCAAAACAATTTCAGAATTAAATGAGTAGATTAGTCGTGAGGTAGCAAAAGACAGTTTTGTTTGTCTTTTTCAATCGAAGCTTTATCTCACTATAAATTATAATAAGCTTGGTTAGGAAAAGATTTTGCACTTTTAATTGAATTTAACTGTATGTGGGATAAAGGGATGAATTGTTACTGATAGAATTGTTAATTATTTTACTACAGTATGCTTTAAGATTTAATCTATAAGAAATTACTTTTTTTTTTTTTTTTTATAAATGTAAAGAAATTATATTACGAAAATAATACAATCGTGACAATATACCTAATACTTAAAAACTTATTGCTCTTATTTAAATATACTTATTCATAAAAATAAGTTTGTCATCATCTCAATATAATATTTCTGTTAAATAAAATTTTTTCCTTATTTCCTTTATTGTTTATTTTACATTAAAAAATTTTATTACTTTAGTGTTGTTGTGATTTATGAATGAAAGTGCTAATATCTTTTCAAAGTAACATTCAACTAGCTTATCATAACACACCCATGTCATTGACTGATATCTGTAAATGATAATTATTTGAATTGCCTATCTTACTGAGAAAAGTTTGATATTCTTTTACTTTATCTTTTGTTCAATATTAATTGAGAAAAATAGCCTAATTTAGAAACAGCAAATACCAGTATGTATTTTATTGTAAGATCATATTAGTAATTGCAGTTTTTGAAAAATAGGACAACAATTTAGTTCTTAAATAAATGATACTTTGCATTTTATAATTGTTTTCGAAAGGCATTGCTAATAACAAGATAATTAAACATTTCTAACCAGAAAGATGTCATAAATACTATTTGATTTGAATTTATATTCAGTTTTTTCTTTTTACATTTTCTTTTTACTTTAGAAGGATTTATAATGAAATAATAAATTTGTCTAATACAAAACTAAAATAGCAATATTTGCCAGATATAATCATTCACTTTTATAATCACTTAAAAGGAGTTTTTCGGACAAACTGAATTGTTATGTCTTTTGAATCAGACATTCACTTAAGCTCAAGAATTACTCAGAGGATGATGTAATTCTCAGATATTTTATTAAATGCATTTTGGATTGGAATTCTTGCCAATCCCTCCTCAGTTAAAGGTACAATCTGCAACAGAGCCTATACCAATATTTTGGACTCTTAAAAATCAGGATTGTTACTGTTTGTAGCTCTTTTAAGTGGTAATAAAAGTGATAAAATTGTCTTTTTAAACATTATTTATGTAGCTCTGTTAGTGACCAAAGAAATTGACATTTACCCAAGCTATGAATACACATTCATTTTTGTCATATATTTATATTTTGATATTTTATCATATATTTATATATTAATCAGTTGGACCTTTCCAATCAGTAAATAAAACACTTTAACTTCAATCAAGCTAACAATCATGGGCATAGCCAGGAAGGGGCATGGGTGGGCACAGCCCCCCTAGTTAACCTGGTGCCCCTCCCCAGAAAATTACAGCCTCTACTAGGCCCCCCCATAACAAAACCCTGGCTACACCAATGCTAACATTTTCAGCTGTTTTAAACAGCCATCCTCAGCTAACATACATTCCTAATCAATGGCAAAGAACATATCATTCTTGAACACAAGATCAAACATAAAATTAAAACAAATAGAGCAACATGATCAGTTAAAAATAGATATATTTATTGATGTGCATTTAAAACATATGAAAAATTAGCTTGATTGCATTACAATGTTTATTTACTGATTGTTATGTATGTTGTATTTCTCAATATATTCATTTACCTTTGTATGCAGAGTAGTTAATTCTAGTATTTATGTATTACTTTTAAAAATCTCACTTTAATTGTGAGATTATATATTGGTCAAAATGATTACACAATCTTTTATTCTCTCTCTCTCCACTTACAACAATAACAGAAATAATTTTTTTAATTGCTTCTCTCATTATTTTTTTTGTAAGTAATGTGTTTTCCTTACAAATTTTCTTTGTTATTGTTGTATGTTTAAGAACTGCAATTTAAGATGGATTTATTTATTTAATTTACATTTTTTCGATGCTGTAATTTTGACTGTAATGATAGTACCAGATCTCTTCGAAATATGAGGAATGGCAAGAATTTTATAATTGGAATGTGCAAATCAAATAATGATTTAATCTAGAATTTTTATATATCTTTGTATAAAAAAAACAATCGATTAAAAACTGTTATCAATAAAATAAAACTTGTTCTTTGAATATACAATTATTATTATTATTTTGTCGGCCCAATACTTTCATAAATAATAAAAAAACAGTGTTAAAATGTAATGATCGTTAAAGTTAAAATTCATAAATAAAAAAATTAAAGTGACTAACTAATAATGACTTTTTAAATCCTGTTATCAATCATGGTCTTATTTAGGTTAAAAAGTGAGTTTTCAGATTATTGGTCTGATAATGTCAGTATTTTTCTTGATTAATGTTATCACAAATAATGATTTTATATTGATTATATGAATGGAAACAAATATTTTAGTTATGAATATTATTGCAAATAACATATGCTATATTTTGATTAAATATTATTCAAATTCGTATATTTATTTTAATTTGTTTTATCATAAGATACAATTTCATGTATAAAAATTAAGTGAATGTTTGAATATTAATATTTCAATGAACGTTTCAATATTTTAAAAGATAATAAATATTTCAAAACATAGTTTTTCAAATTTACATATAAAATTATTTATTACTTTCGTTTTTAATTTTTTATGATTATAAATTTTTGATTTCAAAAATTATCCTCATAATGATAGTATGCTAGTCATTTGTATTATTCAATCTAAGGCAATGTTAACTTTATTGTGATTATTATATAAATTTATGCAGTGAAATCTGAAAGAGATAGGACCCCCTAAGACAGAAACCCGTGAAAATTAAAAAGTTGACGTACATTTGCATTTATCATGATGTTTTTCCTACAATTCCCACAAAATGTTTTCTAAGGCAGAACCTTTAAGATTTGTGTGCTATTCCTCTGTTATTAATTCATATCTGTCAGAATCCATCAAAGACAAAAATTTAAACGACTATTAATAAAAATAATCTGACTAGAAAATGAGTCTGATTCAAAGTCTTGATATGATTGAAAGCCTGAAGGGTCAAAATCTGAACATGATCTAAAACTACAATCAAAATTTTAATGGTTAATAAACTAACCATTAAAATTTTATGAGGGATTCTAAAAATAATACAAATTTAAATTTGGTTGATGTAGAAATGAATGTTTTATACAAATAAAAATGTAGAACAATATATTGTATTAATAGATAAGACATCAGTATATAATACTGTGTAATCAATTAATGTAAAACAAACTTTAACTTATTTGGCACAGAGAACAGACTATTAAACTAACCATTAAACATTTATTGCATTAAATTTTTTAATGTTTTTTTTTGTTTTGTTTAATTTATACAAAATTGTCAGTAGAAAGCCCCTCAAAATGTGTAGATTAAAAAATATTTATTAGGTCAAGAATATGTATATACAATGATAATGTCAGACTTTTAACTGAGTTGTCATTTTGACCTGTTGGACTTTTTTTTTAACTCTTTATGCCCTGTGGGCCTTTTATTTAAGCCCATTGTTTAGCCAAGCCTACAATGAAAATGATCCGGTGTGAGGGACAGAGACTAACATATCCGGGAAGACTACTTCTTGGTGTTTATTGATCTGCCTGGATTCATTCCTGGATCCTGATGGATAGATTTTGATCCTGTCAGGATTTTGATCAAATTCCCAAGAAAATATCAAATGAATCAAAAATATTGCTAAATGTAAATACATTTTTGGTAAAACAAAAATATATAAACCTAGAAGTTTACAATCAAATAAAATCAAATCTGTAGAATACATGGCATATTAAACAGAATACATCTGCTGCAATTGTTGTAGAGAGTCTCATCTAAATGGTCCTCAAACATTTTGGGCTGTGTTTCACAGAGTTTATTAGTCATATCTAGGGGTTGATGTCCTGGCTTTCATTTCTTTTGTTTAGAATTTGATATACAAAAGTTTTGATGATAAGTCTTTTAGCACTCCTAATATCAATAGTTAATCTGCTGATGAACAATATAACTGTGTTGCCAAACAGGTCAGCTTCACTATTGGAAGCAATTTTTCAGTAAGAGTGCTCAACAAATTGCCTTTTCTTATATTCTCCCTATGTTCATTAAGCCTTATTTTAAGGGTTCAGTATATGTTGCTGTGATGTACCAGTCAAGATCTTCCTCCTTATTTGTTCTGACCTGAATTTTGTGCACACTAAGTTTTCAAATACTTCTTCAATCTTCTATTTTTGAACATGTAGATCAGAAGATGGGATGGTTTGGTCCAAAAAAACATTTAATCTTAAATAAACTTGGACTTTTTCAAGTATTGTAGATTAATTTTTTTCTTTTAGCTATCTTCAAATACAGTGATACCTCTGTTTTCGTCGATAATTCGTCCGAAAACAATCTACGAAAACCAAGGCAATTATTTCCATATGAATCGATGTAAATCCAGTTAATTCGTTCTAGACAGTCCAAAATACATACCAAAAACACATTTTATAGAGAATTAATATAGCGTTAAATACTAAAAGCAATAAGAAATTAATATAAAAAAACTAATCTGAAGGAAAGCAATGGAATTGTTTGGCTAGACATGCAGGGTAATGTCTTGTCTTGTAGAAGTTAGTTGGACACGAGCTTCTAACCTATATTGCCCCGTGGTAAAGTGTGACGTAATTGTCATGTTGTAGTTGTATGCGTTTATGATGGTCGTATCACGGGGAATAATGTCTTCCGGGAGGTCCATTTAAGGGAAACTAGTCCCTATTCAGACGTTACAGGCGTGGAGAAAACCCAGAAAACTCCATGTGACCAGCCCGTCCTGGCGATGCACGAACCCACGACCGAACTCCCAGTGTTCAGGGAACGGAAACGTTGGCTAATGGTGGGCCGTCGCAGGGTAATGCTCACACAACGAGAAATAACTCCACACTGAACTGGAAAATGCGTGGGTCGCCCTTCGATGTCGCAAAATTAGCAGCGAGGTCACTTGGGCATGCTGACGAAATCCGAGGCAATAGACAAAAACCAAGACAAATTTTTCGCGAAAAAAATCAGCGAAAACCGAAACCGATGATAACCGAAGTCAACAAAAACCGAGGTATTACTGTATATGCATTATTGGAACTAAACAAAACATGTTTGTCTTAATATATTCAAGCTTATATTTCATCTAAAGAATTTATGTAAAAAATTTACAAATTTCAGATTGTAGAATGTATTAAAGTATTGTTTCTGGTTTGCTAAATTATGAAGTTGAATCAGTTGTATTTGTGGTCTTCAGATTTTTGTGGAGATTGTTGTTTGGAAATCTTCTAAAGCCACTAATGTGATAGTGCAAGTAAAAAAAAAAAATAACAAACTTATATAAAATAATAAATTTTATAAATCAAACATCACTTTTGAAAAAGGACACATGAATAAATTTTTTCAAATTTTTAGATATTCTTTTTGGTCATTACACTCTCAACTAAGTTAATGACAAGCTAGAAACAAAAATGAATAGAAAGCCAAAAACAAATAAGTAAATTATATAAACTTAAAATATAAATCAGAATGAATATACTGGGTGATCATAATTAAAGCAGCTCTATTCAATACTGTCTAGAAAGATATTAACCAGTTCAAATACAATTAGATCTGGTATGGTAACATTTAAGAATACGTTGAAGACATTTCTGTTAAAGAAATATTAGCACCAAAACTTACCACTATGGCATTTTTGGTGTTACAAGCAACAAACATTTTATTTGTTAAAGATACTGTAGTTTACAAAGACTTTAGCAATGCAGGAGATACTGCTTAATATGTTTCCCTTTCTGAAGACATAAATCATATATAGTAAAACCTCTCTTTGTGAGTAGTAGATAAATTTTCCAAAATTTTTCTATTGATTTAAATGGGACATAGAACTCTAATTTGGCCTACCTCCAATATGTGATCATATGTTTGTGGCCCCTGTCATACAAATCAGCTTCTTATATGTGACCATTTGCATAAGTTTAGGCATGTAATTAAATCAAATCCAATTTATTTTTTATTTGAAGCTAATTATTTTGTTTCCAGGCAGTTGAGGATTAATTAAGACCTTCCAGGGTCTCAGACACAGAAAATTGGGAGCCTCTTTGCATAATTTTATGAAATCAAACTAATAACATCTAACTGTAGCAGTAGAATTATTTATAAATTATGATATACATTTGCAATGATAAATTTGCTTTAGTTATTTTTCCAGAATTGGGGCTTGGGATCCTTATGATTATGTCTCACGTGCCTAGTGGACAATCTGGCACTGTTTCCAGGAATGCTTTTATGATTATCATTAACCAACAAAATGTAACTTCTCTACAGTAATAAGAGTTATTAGAGTGGAGTGGTGACTTTTTTGGTTACTTATGTTTGTTAACAGAACTGTAAATAACCATAAATTTTAGTGCATATTCTTAATTACGAATGTTCGACTTATTCCAAGCCTTCCTCAGCTACATTACGTTGAATATCAAAGACACAAAATATCTCCATAGATATTCTGTGAGTGTCTTTGATATTCAAAATTGATTAATTTGATTCACTAAATCAAACAATTAATAACAAACTAGTAATCATTAACAAACTACTATTGGAGTTTTTTACTTGCATGAAGCATCTTAAATTTTGAATAAGCATCCATCTTTGTAAATTGCTGCACACTGTATGTTGAAATTAAGGTTATAAACGACACCCTCTGTTTTGTGTCTACCTCTCACGTGTGACCAGTTTTGATTTTTTGCAAGAGTGTTACAAATGGGAGGTTTTACTGTACTTTAAGTGTTTCCACAGCCAAGAGTCATACAGATTAAGATAACGAGAATGAGGTAGCCAGGTGATAGGAAACACATGACTAAACATGCTGTCATTGGTGAAATGTCACAGAATATACGCATTGTCTGATATTTGAAGATGCCACACTTTGCACGAAAGTAGTTTCTCAAAGCATTGTTGTAGTTTTGATACAACAAAAGTATTGAATGTGTCCTGGTATCTCTAGATCGAGGTTTTCCAAAGTGGTTCATACGGACCCCTGGAGGTTCTTGGAACCGCTGATGGCATCTGTGGCAAATTAAAATTAATTTGGGGGTGCATGGACAACATTAAGGATCTGCAAAAGGTTTCATAAAAAGTAAAATGATTGTGACCCATTTTCGTTATTATGAAAGTTAAAAATAAATAAAATTAAACTTCACTCTGACACCGGGGATGAAATACTAAAATACTGAACCTGTTACCGGTGTAATTTACGTGAAAAAATCTTCTTTTCACAAACGTTTTTGAGCTTTCTAAACAGCTCTTATAAATAGTAATAGATAAATTGGTAGTCATTTTTACGTTTTGGGTAAAATATAAGTATATAAAATACAAGTTTTTTTTTTTTGTTTTCACTATATTATGTCTGTTTTTCAAAAAAGACAAGCTTTAGCTAGTAATTTCAATAAATATTACTTTAAATATCAAAATATTTTATTTATACAGTAAGGCCCTGCTTAATGTGGGGGATGCGTTCCTAGATGACAAAGTGCTAAGGGACAGTTTGATAAATCTATATTTTTGTAATAGATCACACTATTGTCAATATTTTATTATCAATAAAGAGATAAGTGCAAATGTTTTATTGTTTTCTTTGTTAATCAAACTTTCTCTGAACCTTGTTTCTGAATGAGTCATAGCTGCTAGTCCTACTAAATAAATAAATAAACTTTTTGAATAAGTAGACCATAATGTTGACAATGGAAATAGGACATACATTTTTACTAGCTGCCAAAAATTTCTGTTGCAGCCTATCTTTTCCAGAAAGGCTGCAACAGAAATTTTCACGAATGGAGAGTCTCCTTCTTATTTGAAAACATAAATTTTAGCCTTTGTGGCTGTGAAGCTACACCAGACAATAACTTTAGGCAAGTGCTGTGAAATCTGTTGGAGGCCAGTTTTTCTCAACCGAAATGCATGGTGTTGCCACCCATCTGGTTTTTAATCCATTGTCCGGGTTAACTATTAATTTTGTCCGGGATTTCGTAGAAATTGTGAAATTGTGATAAAACAAAGTACTAACAAATATTTTTATAAATTTACTCTATTTTAACAGCGAAAGACTTTACACACTTACCAAAACTTAATCCGCCATCTTATGCCGAGGTATCGGCAACCTGTCAACCCCCCCTTTTTTTGCTTCTCAGCTGGCATGCACGTTATTCTTCATATAGTAAAATAACATTGCGTACACGTTAGGGACTTCTGTTTGAACAAACCTGACCTGCCATCCGCGTCAGCAATTTTGAAAACGTGGCAACACTACAAATGCAATAGTTATGGGTGTTCATTATTTTGCTGAGGTGAAAATGTACTTCATTCTGTGAGACCTTCCATGGCCACAACACATTTACTTTCATTCTGTCAAGGAATGTCAATACAAAGATTAGTTGGGTTTCCTTTCAGCAGCAATCAACTGCTGGTTGTGGCTGATTCTGTACTGATAACAATGTACCAACTTTTTGAGTATCTTCCACACTACCCTAGGGATATGTCCAACTGCTGTGATACTACACATGCATTTCTCGAGTCTGAACCATTAATAATTTAAATGTTCAACAAGAGCTGTGGTAACATCTTCAACTTTTGAAGTGATGAATTTGCACACTCAACCAGTTTTAACTCCCAGACATTCAGTTACTCTAATTTAAGTGATTGTTCTCCTGAGATTGGAGAAACTTGTGGAGTCAATGGTCCTTATCATAAAATTCTTACGACACTGAAATTTATAGTGTAGTCATAATGTCGCATCATTTTTTTAAAACAGCTTTGCAAGAAATGTGCTGGCAAGATGATGATTTCATAGCTGATAATGACATTCAGCAGTTGTTGCCTCTTTTATATTCTGTCCAACTCTTTAGTGTAAACTACTGTATGTTTGGAAGGATATTATTCAAAACTTCCAAATATTTTTTCTTCTCATGATGATGTAACCTTTTTAGTAATCTTTGTTACATTTTTGTCATTCCTGTATTAATCTGTATTTGGCAAATAAATATTGGTTATTTATATAATATTTTAATATTAATGTGAAATTTAATGCATCAGAACAAATGATGTAGAAAAATTTCTTCTAAAATCTCAGACTTGGGCTGCTGACAGAAAGAAAAAGGAAAATGTTTTCAAGATACAAGTAAACATGTATTTTACTATAATTTAGTAACTTGCACGTTATGTATATTTTAAAAAAAACAGTTGTGGGAAATATGCATGTTCTAAATTGAAATTATGAACTCATAAAACAGCTTTTTTTTTGTCTGAAGTCATTGAGTCTCTCTCTTCAGAAAATATGTACCACAGATATATTCATCTTCTGTTGCAATTTTTCCTGAAACCCCTGAAGATATGTATGTAAATAACTCACTGATAATTGACAAAAACAATTTTTTCTTTGCACCTGGAATGTTATATGGGAGAGAAATCATACCTAAGCGATGTTAAAAACATATACTTATTAAAAATTGCGAGTACTTTTGAAGACATCAGGCAAAAATCAAACACAAATTTTAAACATTATTCTTTTCTTATTCATTGTTTGATTTTTGCCTGATGATGTCTTGCTCCTATGTCTTCAAAAGTACTCACAATTTTTAATAAATATATGTTTCGAATGTCGGTTAGGTGTGATTTTTCTCCCAAATATCTCACTTTTTAGGTTCTCTCCTATTTTATTAAAATTGAAGATGATGTCCAGAAACAGGCACCATTTTATTCACTTCTATGCTCTGAAATGCATTTTAGGATGACCTGACCTTTTCTTTTAGGTTAACTGTCTTTTTACTTTTCCATCCAAAGACATTGGGACCATACTGTTACTTAAACTTTTATCCATTGAGAGAAGCACTGATGATAATTTATGTAGATTTTCAAGCTGTCTCCTGGCAATGGATTTTTATAAAATATTTTCAATTTATAAATTACACTGGATTGCAATTAAATTATTAACATCCCATGATGTCTTGTCCAATCCTTTTAGGCTACTTCTCTCCTTTTTGTTTTTTCTGCGTTCATTTCATACTGTAATCAATATTATTATTCACTCCTACTTAGAGTTGTATCTTGATAGCTAATAAATTTCTATTAATTATCCCATGTGTATAATGATAAAACTTCAGAGATGTGATAATTGTCATCCTCATAATAAGCTTTAAGATCATTGTTTTCTTTATTGGTATAAGTGAATTCTGATGATGAAAAATAATTATATACATTTCCTGCTTGACTGTGCAATGTTTTATTTTATGTACAGTACATAAAACAGTATTAGCTTTCATAATAATAATAATGAAATGAAAACTAATGATGACACGATTACAAATTTGGGTTATTTGTTTAATTTTTTAAACTCTTAAGTGTAAAAATTTGTTTTATATTAATTAAAATAACATTTGCATATAATTTAAAATATTATTAAATAATTTTTAAATTAGAAGACAATAGAAATAAATCTTCACATAACATTTTCTAAACAGAATGAACAAAGAAAACAGAATCTCTGCATCTTATTGGATGGCCTGGTCATTACAATCCATCAAGTCTTTACTATGTAAGAGCAGTGGCGTAGCGAGGGGGTGCAAGGGGGTGTGTCACGTACCGGGCATCACTCGCAGAGGGGCACCCAAATGGTCTCCAAGACAAACTATATGTGTTTCTGGAGGGGGGAGAGAGGCGCCAATAAAGTGTCGGGTGCCAGTTATGTTCGCTACGCCACCATATAAGAGAGCATATTTTTTAATGAGTTGGCAACAAGAGGACAAAATTTTTTTAATCACATTGCATCATTTATATTATTTCTCTAATAATAATAATAATCTCTTATTAAAATTTTTCATCTTAATTTTAAGATTAATTTATACAGAGAACAAATAACTGGCAAAATATAGGAAGAGAAACAAATACAGTATAACCTCTATTATCCGGACTAATTGGGGATGAAGATAGTCCGGATAAGGAAAAATCCGGATAATCAAAAAAAATAATAATTGACAGTGCATATAGTATGAATAATTTTTTTGTCTAGATTTACATATCGCTTCAATATTAAATTATTTTTTATTAAGAAATTCAATTAACGATTTTTGTTTAAAGCTAGCTGTTCTTTTTGAAGCTGCTAAATCGCGAATACTTTTAAGACATATAAGTTGTCCTGAGTTACACTCTTCTTAGCTCTCAAACCACTTCATGGCGACATCTAAGCACTGAAAAGCTTCAGAATATGCAGGACCAATATCTCTTACTTTGCAAATCTCTTCGTCTTCTCGATCTTGTTCATTCGAGGCAGATATTTCTTTAATTATTTCCTCATCATTCAAAATTTGGAATCCAGGATTGTTCGAATCGCAATTTAACCACTCGGTTACATCTTCTTCATCACATTCAACACACATTGAAATTTGTGCTATTGCTTCTGCAACGTCTTCTATACCACTTTCTACTGTTACTGGAATTTACTAATGGTGTTTTCAAAATTTTGTTTCATGCATTCCATCACGTACGTACATAAATAGTGTTGCAGTTCGCCAAGTGCAAATCAGCAAATTCATAGAATTTTTGTTTATTTTGAACAATCCGGATAATTGAAAATTCGGATAATAGAGGTCCGGATAATCGAGGTTCTACTGTACTGCATCAGCAGTGATACCTTTATCAGTGAATTTTTCTATTTAATAAATTGCAATCACATTTTAATATGTTGAATGTTTTTACTAATGAAATACATTTGTTACTAATCATAGGACAAATTTCTGGAGATAAGAGAAGGATGTAAACAAAACGGCTGGAGAAAATATTTTCTAGTTATATTTCCATAATTATTATTTTTAATTTTTGAAATTTTCTTTTTGATAACTAAGTAGATGAAGTTAAATTTAAGAAACAGTTTTGTGTTATCAGCTGCCATCATGTTTTAATAACATTTTCTGTCATTTGCATAAAATTGCTTATTTCATTGTTTTCATTTCATGAAGTGGCAGTGTAAATCAAATTTCTTATATGAAAATAAATCATTTCTTGTTTTTTGCTTTTGCTAGGGAAGGTGCTTTTGAACTTCAAGTTCTCCACGGTGGATGACTTCAAATGAGATCTGAGCAATTGACTCTTGAATCTGTGCCATTGGATATTATTAACATTAAAATTATTTTCTATTTAATTTCTTCTGAGTTTATTTTAATATTTATTATTATGTTTTATTAATATTATTTGACAAATAAACCAGAGAATGAACTAGTGATGGATTTTGTTTTTCCACAGTCATTTGTTTAAAAGGTTCCCTCTCAGTATCCCCAGTTTTTCATTTCACATATTTTATATCTGCAGTAAAGTATTTTATATATATATATATATAAAAGAAGTGTGTTAATGTTTGAGATGGTTCCTTCTAAACTCTATAACAGTGTCATGTTTTCAATGGCTTCTGTACAGGAATGGAAGCATAAGGAATATGAGGTCTGTACAATAAATTCCTGAACTTTTTAAATAAAAAATTTTCTGCTTTTCTTTAAAAGCTAGTTGGCCTTGTCACTTTTAAAGTAGTTCTTTCCACTGTGAATACACCTCTTCCAACTTTTCCATCCTTTGAAACATTTCTGAAATGCTTCATTTGGGATACTGTGGAATTCTGCTAGCAAATTTTCCTTTGTTGAGTCAGTTGATTCAAAAACATCAGCCTTTCAAGGCCAGTTCTAATTTGGGGAATAAAAGCATCCACTGTTGCTAGATCAGGCAACTAAGGAAGTTTTGGAACATCTGTTGTCGTGTGGTTGGATGAAACCTGATGGATACTAGCAGTGTATGCTGGCAATGCTCAAGCACATTTCCAGTATGGAGCATCTATTGGTTTGACCTCCAGAAATCGTTCCAAGTAATAAATTCCAACAAACAATGTCAATACTGAAAAAATTATCATCAAAACAATATGGATTTTATTGTTATGTTCTCCAATATATTTGGATATTAAAATTTTACATTGCAGTTTATCAATTCATAGCCCACCAATGGCAAAGAGTGGATAAAACCGCCAAACACTGGTAGTTTGTTGTGGCTTTGCACCTTGCCAATGGGCTGGCCATGTGGAGTTTTCTAGATTTACTTTGTGTTTGTAATACCTAAACAAGGGATAGTTTCTCATGGAATGTCTTTCCAGACATCCCTCTTGGTAGATCATCTGCAAGCCACATTACCTTATACAAACAACAGAGTTACAATTTATGCAATAAATATTAGTTATTTTTGAATATAATAATGAAATAATCCAAAAGAGGGTCATTTTTCAAGCTGTTTAAAAATCAAGATTGTCTCACTCAATTCTGGCAAGTCTGGTCACTTTTATATTTACAAATTACTTAGGCCTATATAAGTATTCCAAATTTCTATTCACTTTTTTACATAAATTGTGAAGATTTCACATTTTAGTTGAATAGTGTTGGAAATAATAATTGAAATATGAAAAGTTATTGAAATTGTTTATGAAAGTTTAGTTATATCTTTTAATGACAACTGAAATGGTTTAATTAAAATAATTTTATATTGCATCAGAACATTTTCTCAGTTCAAACATAGTAGAAACAAATTGAAAAAGACAAATAATGACTATACAGCAATTCATTGTGTTCTACATCAAAGGATAATTTTTTTTACTCTTCATATGTAGGCTGTGGCTTAAAAATACCAGATCATTCCATAAGTAATGTCGTTTTTTATCACTATAAAACAAAGAGTGGAACACAAACCTCAGTCATTATAATATTCACCATCTGATGCCACAACCCTCTGCCATCTGTCAATGAGTTTTTAATTCCTCTCTGGAAGAAAATTCTAGATTTTGACGTAAAAAACTCGGACACTGTTTGCCACATATCCTCCACATTTTGCAGTGTTTTCCCATCAAGATGGTTTTGAAAACTGCAAAACGTATGGAAATTTGTTGGTGAAAGGTCTGGTGATTAAGGAGGATGGATTATTTTGCCCCATTGTGAAATTCCTGTAATTTCATGCAGGTCTTCCTTTCCGTGTGTTGGCTGGTGTTATCTCCATGTACCAGCACACCTTTATGACTGACCAGTTGAGAGCATTTCTCCAACAATGCAGCCCATAGCCATTCCAACTGCTGTGAGTAGACATCTGCCATGATTTTCTGGTTTGGTGGCAACAATTCAAAATGGATGATTCCATGCATTTCCCACCAAACACACAACATCACTTTCTGTGGGTGGAGATCTTGTTTTGCCACTGTGCCCACCATACCACCTTTAGGCACCCACTGGTGTTTGCATTTAACATTGTGATATTAGACCCATTTTTCATCTTTTGTCACCATTCTGTCCAAAAATGGCTCTCTTCTGTGACGGGTCAATAGAGAACTGCAAACATTCACATGCTGCTGTTTCTGCCAGTTGTCAACTCATGGGGTAACCATTTTCCCAGTTTGGATGCACAACCAAGGTCCTGCAAATGCCAGTGAATGGTTGAAGGGGTCAAATGGAGTGCTGTGGCTAATTCTTCAACCGTTTGCAGTGGATTCGCCTCAACAGCTGCTCACAGAAGGTCATTGTCCAGCTCAATAGGTCTTTCTTCTTGTGGCATATCAGTAAGGCTGGCTTTCCCTCCCAAAATTTTTTAAACCATCTTTGACATTTGCAAACATCAAGGGTTCCATGTCCATATATGACATTAATATATTGTGCTGCTAAGGTTGCTGAATGTTCTTGATGGAACTCATAGAGCATAACATGCCATATATGTTCTTCAAACATTTTTATGTTTAAACATGTTTTACTGACACACAAATTGCTGTCAACTGATTACGTTCTGTGCACATGTACACAACAAACTGTCCTATTAGGTGCTAGTATCATAACCTTGGTGTAGTTCACATTGCCCATCATATGGCATTGATTACATGGACATTGAAAAAAACGACATTAATTGTGGGACGACCTGATAAGTGACGATCTTGACCAAACTAAAATATCACCCAACAATATGATTCTCTGGATTTCAATGGTTATATATAATAAAATATATTTTTTAAACATTACAGTTAAATATGGTACTTATAGGAAAAAATCTGAAATGAATCAAGTGTATCGAATGAATCTATAATTTCATAATCGACAGTATTCGTAAGGATATTGTTATCCCAGAATAAACTGATAAGCAAAGTGAATAATGTCTGCTGATGTAGTCATTCACTATTTCAATATAGATAAATATATGAAACTAAACTTAGACAACAAAGGGCAGCGTGTTTGCTTTTTTTGTACTTGTTTTTATCATCCAAGTAATGGACTCATTAGCAGATGGACAAAGTTAGAGGTCAAGACAGAGGGAAGGCTCATACTAACTTATAAGAGAAGGATCATAATACCTGGATGAATGGAGGCTGCTCTATCATAATATTGGTGGAGTGAGAGACCAAGAAAAGATGTTGATCTGACAGACAAGAGAAAAGGCAGTCATCCAGGTTGGAAAAAATTTTAGAGGTGATTATCTCACCTTTGACCCTATTGACCAACCAGAAGCAAATGAATGAGATGTAGAAAGGGTGTCAGTCTCTCAACATGCAGACAAAATTAGAATATAAACTATCAATTTGAACTCTGCATTATGACATCAGTCAACAGGGAAGACATTTGTAAAAATATAGACTAAGAATTGTTTATGATTGTATTGATTAGTAATATTTTTGAATGCATAAAATTTATACTTGTGAATTTATAATTGAATAATAGAGTAATTATACTAATGCAATAACTAGTCTCCACTGAATACACTGGTTTTTATTAATTACCAAAGTTAAATGGTAAATGGACAAGATAGTACAAAGATTTATTAGATGTTATCTAACACCATTCAGTCTGGTGGTTTCGATTGATTCCATGTTAAGATTAAATGTGGAAACATTAGTGGCAGGAAAGGCATTCATTTTTAAAACAAAGACAAATCTGGCAAAAGCAGCAAACCCGAAAAAGTGAGACTATTAATACTGGTTAGGAAGAATGCTATAATAATATTAAAGTTGTAATTTAATAGTAAGATTAATTTGTTTCAGGAATAAAGTATCTAAATAGATCCTTTTAATTAGTAAAAATTAAACTAGTTAAACTCATGCTTTTGTTTTGAACTGGTTCCATATTTGTCATACAGAACCAATTCAAATCAAGTGCACCCAAATGTTTTTTCTATGTGATTTGATTATAAATGAACTTTTTCCTCCTTTCTGCTTGCTTTAATCGTACGTTGATATGTAAGAAAATTTTAATTTTGCTACTTTAGCATTACTCAGCATTGAATTTGAACTTTGCAAATGTCAGTTTGTAATCAAGAAGTTTTATTCTACTGTGGGTTTTTAGTTTTACAAAAATAATCTAATCTATGCATTTAGCACCTTTTTTCAATAATGTATTGGCTAAATTTATTAAAAATGAAATATTTTTCAAATTTATTTTTCTTTATACTTGAAGTGAAAATAATTGAAAGTAATTCCGTTCGATAAATAACAATATAAATTATGTTAATATTTAAAAATTTAAAACAAAGATCTTTTTAAAATTGTTATAAGAATAGGAGCACTAAAAAATGTAGATATCATCACTATTTGTAGACTACTACCATTTTTTTTAATTATCATTCCATTATATATAAAAAGACTCATAAAACTATATGGAGTCTTCTCATTATCTCTCTGCACAAATGGGGATATTGTAAATCTATTATACATTTTTATATAGTCTCCGTTACATTCATTATGCAAATGATAATTATTGTTCCGATGGAAATTTTTTTTTTTTTTTTAAATTGCATTTTCTATAGGTATAAAATATTTTTAGAAGTTTAATAAAGGCCGTACTTTAAGACTGTCATAAAAACATAAGTGTTGAAAGTCTAAATAGCATTGACCTTTAAGAAACAGCAGAGAAGACTACAAATAAATATTCTTGGGTTTTTTTCATCCTTCTGATGAAATTTATGATTTTTATCGTAAACTTCTTGTTTCTATCATAGTTAGAATATCAAAACTTGTTTAATGTTGAAATATTTTTTTACTACATTTTATTAATTTCATTAATTTCTACAGATTTGTATACAAGTACAAGATTTAAACTGAAATTATAAATAATTCAAAATACAACACAATGCAAAAATAATTCCCATTTTTACATGCTCGTACATTTGGTGTTTCTTTTTACAGAAGCTGTCAAATTGGCAGTTACCTAGTATATGTTTCTACAGTTACAGTACCCACTGTATATTCAAATAAAGTATATTCTCATGTAATTTATACTAGTTATTTTTTAATAAAGAAAATTATCAGTTGTTATTCTGATTGTTTTTAGTATAATTGTTTTCAAAATTAATTACACAATTTCAAAATGTTCAGTGTATGGTAATATATTCTAAATTTAACTAACAAAAACTACATCGTTGTTAATAAATTTAGTTTATCTTTCAATTGATTCATATCTCACTTTTATTTAATATCAAGAATAATTTTTGAATAATTATCTAAATATAAATGTATATGTTGTCTTTTATGGCTACGTAAAGAAATTATAAATAGAAGTACCATAACTTGAACCTGATTGAATTGTATGCTGAATGTATGATACAGTAACCACTTGTTATATCATGGATGTTGGAAGACAAACCAAATGAACGGTATACCAGGGGGCACGATATAACGATGTATCTATTCAGTCATTTTTATATGAGGCAAGTGTTCCTTCCTGAAGTGTATAGACACTTATTTGTCTATTCCTTATTTGGAAAATGTATTTTAAAGAAATTTTTGTTAAGGGAATAATTTTTGCCACTTTAAAACTACTTTTTGTCACTGATTGACAGACAAATAGCCTAAAAAGGAAGATCTGAGACTTCATAATGTAGTTTGAGTATCACAAACTCTTTATAGATTGGAGTTTCTGTACATTACACACCTGAGAACCTTTGTTTAACTCTAAGTCCTGTATATAGAAAACAATCCTCCTCTTTCTTCAAATCTTCTTCAGGTCCAGATTTTCTTATAAAAGTATGAATCCAAAACAAATTTAATTAAGAGTTTTTGAGACGAAGAATAATAATGAGTGATTTTGATAGATTTGTTTTACTTTTTATTAATTTATAAAAGTTTTTTTGAATATTTATCAGTCAGAAAAGTAGATTAATATTTAAAGGAAATTTTTGCTTCAATATAAACATTTCTATAAACTTTTTTAAGGAATCAGTTTATTACAATCCATTTAAACTCGAAACAATACAATAATAATTTCTAGAATGTATTCTACAGATACAAATCGAGTAACAGATTTTATTATTTTACATTTATAATAATACGTATAATAATATGTGATATAAAATCACAATGATGAGATAAAAACGGAGGTTTGTTTTGAGTAAAATAGTAATATAGTATAATCCCGAATATCTGAGCCCTAGCATCTATTGCAAAATGGTTTGTTTTTGTTACCTTTTATCATTTAACTTCAATCTGAGACAAGCCCATACGTATTAATATGTAACTACAATAATTATTTTTAAAACTATTGTATGTATTAGGTATGCAATAAATGATATTGAAGTTACTTTTCTTATGTATAATTAATTATAAAAAGATGGCTTAAAAGTGATGCCATATAAACCTAATATACTCATGATTTTTAATGCAAAATGGTGTAGTCATTTGTTTTATCCAAGGTAGCATCAGTCTACATTACCTTGGATAATCAGTGTTCTACTGTAATAGTAATAAAGTGGTTGTGATTTATAATTTTTTTACGAAGACGTCAAACTTGATCTTGATGAATACAACATAAAATTCATATAGTTGCGTAATGTCAGATACATTTAATAAGTATATGATGTCTTTTAATGCCAAGCACATAATTAACAAAATGTTTATTTCATAATTATTTTGTTATTTAGTATCAATAAGCTAACGACATTTCAAGTCCACCTAAAGAGAAAATATTCTGCATGGGAAAATTAACCGAACGGGTTAATGATCTACTTGTAATGATTCAATAATTTAAAAACTGAAAATCTAATCTTAGACACTTTTTAGATGCGATCACATCCATTTCAAAATTTAAAGTTGGTTATTTTAATGAGATTTAATTCAGTGACTTTTCGATAGAGTGAAATCTTAATGTAGTTACAATTTTGCTGGTTCCTTCTATTCTTTACATCAGGGATTCTCAACCACTGTGCCGCAGCACTTTAGTGTGCCACGAGATTTTCGAAGTGTGCCGCTACTGCGAATATCCATACATAAGCGACATCAGACAAGTAGTTTAATCGGTTCCACTTTCCTAGGTCGCATTTGGAAATTGTAAACGATGTTACTAGTAACTGCCAGTAGTTACCAAGGTGTTTAGAAAATGTGACCTAAATAACTAACTGCGTTGAAAAATCACCGTTATGACGTCGCCGGTTGTCCTGCGGTACTTACCGAAGTAACCGCGTGTGCCGCCAAATTTTTAAATTATTAAGTGTATCGTGATGAAAAAAAGGTTGAGAATCACTGCTTTATATATTGAATGATTTACTCAGTTCTTTATGTATTGTCTATACAGTTTTGCATATTTCTAACTGTATGTACTGATAAACATAACAGTTTTTTTTAATATTAATGTAATACTTACTTTTTCATTGTCAATAATTTACTATTAGGAGTGCTTGTAGCCAACGTTCCTGCAAACACAATTTCGGTGCACAAGCAGGTGACATAATGATAAAATTTAATCTGAGAATTTTACATAATTATTACCACTGCGTAATAGTATAGAACAGTGTAATTTACTAATAAAAAAAACTTGAATATGAATAAGATAATTTAGAACAGCAAAGATTCTTTTTATGAATTTCATTTTAATATTTAAGCATCAGGACATACAAACATCACAAGTGCAAGTTTTAAACATTCTTGAAAAGTAGAAATATACTTCTTATTGCTGTTATAAGCTATTTCTATATCCGCTATATAAGATTTTATGTAAAACTTAGAGTATAACATAGTTATTATTTATCATACCTATTGTAGCACAATTAAAACTATAACTGTTTTCCTAGATTTTAAGTCACAGGTAAGCTTTGCCATTGTAGATAAACTAAATCTTAAGCTATCAATTTTATATTTTGTATAATTACTTTATAATTTTATGAAAATTTAAGTTTGCAATTAATAAAAGTTTTGAATTTTTTTTTTTAACTTAATACCATTTTCAAAATTCCAAGAACATCTGGATAAAATTTCGACATATAGACTCCTAAATTGGAAAAATAGCTGGAATAGATTTATGCCTTACATCTCAATTTTCCAGATTTCTTATCATTTTTTGAAGTTATTTCTATATAAGAAATGATCCAGGAATGATGCTGTTTCTTGGTTTAATTTAAATTCGATCAGAATCATTAAAGTTTATAGCAGATTGAAGAATGGTCAGTCGTTAAGCTAGTCGATTTTTCGAAAAAATCTGGATGAGATTGGAGTTTCTAATGGAGTTAAATATGATAAATGGGAAATTTTTAGACTAGTTTTGAAGGAAACTTACTATAAACTAGTTTTTAAAATTAAAATCGACCATTTTTTTTTTTAAAGGTCCCATTTATCTAGTAAAAGTAAATATGGCACCGCTTTAGAACCATTTGTAATATTTGCCATGTTATTAATTTGTAAGTTTTGTATTATAAGACAAGTTAAGGCAATAATTACTGTTAATACGCTTTCTAGCCGCACGGGAAAATGAATTTTACGATTAAATAACGTTAAATTTTTAAGAATTTAATGAGATTACATTTAAAGGAGCGACACAGAAGAATCGATTAGTTGTAAAGAACGTCGCGTATTAAAGGAAATTGTGTTTGCACCGCTTTAAATAAAGAAAAATAAACTTTATTTTTTTTTCTGTTTTCATTCGTAAAAAGACACGCAACTCGTAGACTTCTCTTAATTATCACGCAGTTTAACGTACGGGAGGGGAAAAAAAAAGTTTTGTTTCTTTATTACACGTGTTTTAAACAGAAGAATAATAGTAAATTAATAAAATAACATAAAAACCCATCTGTAGAACTTTTTTTTAAACTAGAAATTGGTACGTCTGGTTGTCTGGCGATGCGAAGAAGTAAGAAATATTTCGTGATATCGATTTTTATCCTCCTTCGCTTCTTTTCACATTTCTTTGTTTATTTGCAACAGTTTAAAAGCAGGCACGAGATTTTTCAAGTGCATTTCTATAATAACATTATTAAGACAACAGGAAACTCCGTACTTAGAACGGAAAGGGTATGGAGGGAGAGGGAGAGAGAGAGAGAGAAACGTTTAATCCTGTTATGTCATATTCACTTCCCTTTCCTGTCGACTCCATTCGTTGGCTTTACTAAAGGCCAAACAGTTGTGTGTGTTTACATAAATACGCGTTAGTGTTTTAATTTGAATTTTTATTTATTTATTTATTTACGTTTTGCCCACTTTCTCATAAGCATAATTTTATTTATTTATTATATATATATATATATATATATTTTTTTTTTTTATTCGTCACGTTGCCTGTGAAATATTTATAATGGAGGCGTAAAGAATTACGGATTTCCTAAATGTAGAAATCTTTTTCTAGTGTTTTTTTATTATTATTTATTCGCGTGGATAAAATAATGGAAAGTTTATGCGAGATGACGCTCTGAAAGTAATAACTGACGATTTATTTCTGCAGCTATTTTTTTGGGGGGGATATTTTTAGTGTAACCCTGACACGTGGCGTGCCTCTATCATTAGTAAAATAATAATTTTTTTTTTTAATATTTCAAGAGAATTTTCCAGTTTTGTTACAGCTAAACTGCAGAAGACGAACGAAAATATACTCGTTTCTTTATAAATTATTTCCTATTGTATAGTTGCAGTAGTGTATTTATTATATAAAAGATGTATTATTAAACCAGGAGTACTGACAATAAAAACTTTATTTTTTAACCAGGAACAGGACTGGTAAAAGAAATTAATATAAAAGCTAGGTTTATTGTTTATCTAACAATTAAAAACTAATTCGGGAATATTGTGACTAAATTAGAATTAATGTTTCACTAAGACGAGGAGCTTGAAATAGGAAATATTAATTTAATTAGTAGCAGTATACGAGGAACAGGACTAGTAAAAATTATGCCGTAATCCCAGTCCTTAAATTAATTAAGATTTATGTACAGTATTGTTATTAGTCGTATATTACTTTAATTTAGTCCTTAGAATTGCTTAAAACAATCGATTATTTAATCAATTGTTTTAAGCAATTGATTAAATAATTGATCAATGTAAAATTAATTCTTACTTCATTATTTTTATTGTTGTTTTTAAAGAAAAATGGAATATTATAGAAATGTTAACCGGAAAAATAATTGTTGAATTAATATTTCGCTCGAGTCTATTGTATATTTAACTAATAATTAATTATTCTTCTGATTTATTTATTTATTTTCTGTAACTTGCAAAAAAAAAATTTTTTTTTCTTAGTAATTCATCTTATACACAGTGATGTAAATATTTCCCGAAGTTTATATTAATCTTATGAAGCCCACTAAATTATAAATTATACGGGTTATTTATTTTTATTGATGTATAAATCATAGTTCGTATGACGTTCTGTTACGAGTCCTTCCATTAATTCTTTCGTTATCCGTTCGTGAAATTTCCAGTCTATATTTAATAAACTTAATATGTATATAAAAAAAAAACTAACCTTAAATTTACAAAATGGAATTTCGATTCCATCCGGAACGTATTTGAATACGGTGTAAATGCGTTTATAGATTCCATCCAATAGAACAGTAACAATTATTGACATTTTCCGCCAGTGTGGGATACGCGCAGTACTTAAATATTTATTCTAAAATTAATGTTTTCTTCTAAAATTATCGGTTATTTATAGTATAAATGATCGTTATTTGTCTAAGCGCGTGTTCGTTACGTTTTATTTTTTAGACCTAAACTGTTACTCTGTCGATAAATTAGCGATTTTATGTAATTTTTTACATCGCTGCTTCGTTGTTTTATAGTAGACGACGAAGTAAAACGTCCAAATTCTCCAATAATTTTGCAGGTTACGATGTATGTACTGTACTGTACTGTACGTGTGCATTTCTTTTGTGTTTTGTTTCATCCCAATCCCTGTATGTGTTACTTTATTTTTAATACACTCGGAAAATCTGTATTTAAAGTTCAATTTTCTTTCGAATTTTTATGTTTTTTGGTTAGTTTTTCTAATGAAATCAATTATTTTTACTCCATTTTTATTTTATGCTTTTTAAAGATTTAATAGTTATATTATTTTTAATACGATAAAATATCGTTTGTAAAATTAAGCGGAATTATAATTATCAAATTTCTCCTTATTTTAGACGAAAGTAGATTACAAGTCTTAAATAACGTTGCATTTTATTATTTTGTATGCATTATTATAGTGTTTTATAATCGTCTTCGTGATCTTTATAATAATTTAAAATGATTATTCAGTTATTTAAATCACGAAAGGTTTTGCATCATCAGCAAAAATTTTTACGAGTTCACGGACATGTTCGCGGTAAAAATATCTCACTAGTTTATGTCCGGATTTATTTATATATTTTTTTTTAACTTTTTCGTGACGTTCGTTTCGTTCTCGGAAACAAAAATCAGTATTGCATTCACGTGTGCTTATTGTTTTCGTGTTTTTCGTCCTTTCGGAAAAGCTCGAGACTGAAAATTTGCAGGATAAATTCGATTTCCCCTCCCCCTCGTTTGTTTTAAGATTAACGTTTTTGTTTCCCGTGTTACGAGTGAGGAAAGCATTGTTCTAGAACACGTCACAGTTTTGTTATGAAACTAAAAAATAAAATAAAATAAAATAAAAAAACATTAAGAAGTTTTCAGGAATGTTACAACACGTTGTGATTTTATGGAAGATCACGATTCTGCTTATACGAAATGGGTTAATGTATTATTTAAAACGTGCAGTCTCTTCTGCGGGCCATTTGAAAAGCTCTGTTGTAGTGGTATCTTTGGATCGAAGCAGTAGATATTTAACTTTCGGTTAATGTTACCTATGGTTCCAAGATGGCGGCTCGTCTCCGATTCCAGCAAATAGAAGGGAAACAGTGGGGACACCTACCTAACCTATTCTAATAATTTAGTTAATAATAATTATGGTAATTTATTAGAATATGTTAGGTTAGAACGTGTGTCCCCGCTGTTTTCCTTCTTCTATTTGCTGGAATCAGAGACGAGCCGCCATCTTGGAACCATAGGTAACATTAACCTAACTTTCTTCTATCGTCAATTTCAAATTGTTAATTGGCGATGGTTCATTGTTTGTCCATTTTTACTTTTCCAGCTGTTATATATATATATATATAACTGAGGGAGAGTATGGTGATCCGGCAGAAAATGATCCCAAAGATTTTTACATTTTCGGATTTAGGACATCTTGAAACGTCGACAAATGTAAAAAAAAAAAAAAAAAAAAAAAATTTGGGGGTAATTTCTGTACGAATGTGTGGGGGCACGATTTTGTTCACCCTTTTTGAAGCTTAATTAATAACTCGTCGAAAATTTCTGAAACTGACTGGAGGTTCGTTTATTAGGGGGATTCACGCTGTTAAATTTCGGTGATTAAAGGTCCAGGAGTGGGGAGATAAAGGTGGTCGCGTGTATCTTCAGAAGGGTCGGACTTAATGAAGATTTTACTCGTTATTAGCATTTACAGTTTTTTTTATAAACCCCTCCTCTACCCTCAAAATTAAGCTCTCTTTTTCATTTTATGATAGTTAAAAACATAATATTTTATTAAAAAACTTTTTATAACAAATGGCGCCACAAATTTTAAACGTTGCCGGGAAAGTCGAGCAACTCATTGCTGGTTTATTTTTTATTTGTGAGTTACACGTGTTGTATCAGAATCCAATTTTTAAACCAGCATTGTTTTCATTTTCATAAAATCTCGATTTATCTTAAGTGAAACGTTCGTTGAGTCCTTGTTATCCATCATCGGAACTAAATTATAGAATGAAAAAAAATCCGAAAAATACGTATATTTCGGCACGGTACTGGAATTTGATTACAGTTTGACGGTAGCTTCGTGTTCCATAATTGACGTAGACAGGTCATTTTTATCGGATAAATAATTCACGTTTACATGATGTTCAAAGGATCGTTTCCGGGAGTCAAGCTTTTTTATTTAAAATCATATCCAAAAATCCGTCACGTGGTATTTATTACGATAATTTTCTATAATTATGAGACTATTTTATAACGTGTTTTAATAGTAAACAATGTGAACTGCATACAAGTGAAATTGTAGTTTCTGTTTAAATGCTTTGGAGGTTTTACAAGACAAATAATTTATTATTTCTGTAATAAAATTTTAAATAATTTGTCTGTTATATACAGGGAGAGGTACAGTACAAAGGCAGGTTCTATGTTTTTTCCTGTATGTTCTTCTTCCATAATAACTGTGTACCTACTCTTGCACCCTCCTGTATATATATATATATATATAAAGGTACATTTTGTTAGTGAATTTCTGGATACTAAAATGTTGGTCTAATGAATTTTGATTATCAACAACTCTACAACTTATAGAATAATATATGGAAGAGCTTCCATTTTATTAAGTGTCTTAGTTTGGCATTATAACAATTAAAGCAGCATTAATGCCTAATTCTGAAATGATTAATCCCGAATATAGGAGAATGTAATTAGCAAACAGAAGCAAAGGGGGGGGTTTATTCTCCATTGAGTGCATTAGTAAACTAGGTTGCAACAATTTGAAGGAAATTTAATTGAAAGTTTATCAAACTATATAGTAACCTGTTGTATCTCTATCCATTTGGTATTGTGCAAATGTTACAATTCATTTATTCACGTTTTTCTGCCAAAATGAAATTTCTAGGAAAATAAAATATGTATCGACCTTTCGAAGTTACTTCGTCGTCATAAGATACTTGATTACATTTATATGTGAGTACATACGTTTTCATAATAAATGGTATTGAATTCCATTCAATTTGATAGGAGAACTTTTCCTTATTTTCAAAAAAGTTGTTATTTCAAAACAAAAATAGGAAATTTCATCCATTTCTCTTATGGAATATATTTACCTAAAATAAAATTTAAAAACTACTGTATCATTCTTAATTTTTAATATATTTTCTGTCAGCGGTTACAGTACATTTTATTTATGTCGTCATTTATTTGTCACTGTCTTTGAATGTGTTTCATGTTGCTGTGACTTATATATCAAACGGATCAGTTACACACCTATTTGTTTTTAAAATATTAACTATTGGATTAAGTTTAATTTATTGCTTTAGAAATCTAAAAGGGTTGCTTAGTAATAATTCAACTTCATCATAATGGAAAAGAATAGTTCTAAGAAAAGGATAATGTCAAAGTGTCAAAGATTAAGATAGACTTGTAGATACGATAATAAATGTATAAAACTTAAAAGTGAGTTTATTTTTAGTTTACTGTTTTAATATAATTTAACAGACGTTTGTTTTCTGGAAATATCTATTGATTTAATACTGGTTTCCTAATATTATCCTGCAACAGTTTATAATTTTAACCATTCATATTTAGTGAAAACAATTGATTGTGAAAAAACCATATTCAAATGACATGCTCGTCAAATCATTTGAATATCAAAAACATATTTTTTAATTTGTTATAAAACAGTAATTTTTCATTATTAATGAATTCATTTGAAATGAAAATAGTATTAAAAACAATTTAAAGGAATTATTTTAAAGCTTTAATGACTTTAATTGTTCCTTGACTTGATCCTGCTAACAGATTTGTGCAGGATCAAATTGAGTGCCAAATGATTATGGGTGGTTACTTAGTCTCTTACTATACGAACAAGTGACTATCCGTGGACGTATTCATTTGCATTGTTGGCTTTAGCACCTCATGCCTACTGGTGGATGTGACTTGTATGTATTTCACTTATTAGTGATAAAGTTTTTGTCTCGTAGGCATATATGGGATGCTGGTGTTCGGTTGTGCATTAGACCATTGCAAAGAATATGTATTAAAAAAATAAAACATGCAGGACAAATAGAGGCGGAAGAGTAGCCTAAAAAGGAAAATCGATTCTGCCATAAAGACAGTTAGTTCCCAAAGTGTGAAAAGGACGTTAAAATTTAAAATAAGACACTTTTGTGATTACTTCTACGCATTTAATATTGTAATGTAAGAATATATATCTTCAAACACAAAATACAGGGTCTTCCAAAAAAGAATGCTATCATTTTGAATTACTATAATTATGTTAATTATTACCTGAGAAGTATGCAATGTACCTTACATCAATTGATAGAGTAAATGTCTGAGCTTCATCTATCATCTGTATATAAATATTTTTTTGTCTGCTGCCTCCATAAGTAGAGAAAGTGTGTTGTCATCATTGTGCAACATGATTTTCAATGACTTTTTTGAGTTTCACAGAAAATTTCAAAATGATCCACCATGTAAGGCAAACAGTCTCATTGCAATGTATGAACTATGAGTGATTATGATGATTGTAAGTGATGAATATTTTCTTGAAAATGAAATATGAAGTCTGATCTTTCTTTATTTCCTCTTAATATAATAATTGTATAATAATACAATATTATATATATAATTACTGTATTAAGTAGGTGTGTGAATATGCCATAAGGTAGTTGAAATGTTAGTTACTGAAAAAAAAAAAAAAAAATGGAATTACAAGAGTCATGCATCATATAAATTATACTTCGAGTTACCAGAAGTAATATGTGATTAACTTACTTAATGTAAGTAGTTAAATCAGTTTGCTGATACATGTTAATATGTATGTATTGGGTGCATAATATAAGGCATAGTATTATATTTTGAATTAAAAAGGCAGATGGTATATTTCACAATATAAAAACATAGAAGAAACTAAAAACCAACTTCAGACTTTCATCACGTCCAATCGTCGGGAAGAAACAGTCTTTACCTCTGCCTTTTTAATTCAAATTATGTATATTTTGAAAGGATTTGGCTTATCATCAGCAAACATTTTAACTGTTTTACATAATTGTGCAGAGGTGTAGCCTCCAAAAAAAGGTCATCTCTGTGAAGTGAAGACTGTTTCCGACAATTGGACGTGACGGAAATTTGAAGATGTTTTTAGTTTCTTCTATATTTTGATATTATTGCATAATATTATAACTAAAATGTACTATCATACAAACATTAAATTACTATTGCTTGCAAATCTAACAATATATTGCTGTTTAATTTTCTTTTATGAACATTGTCATAGCTCTATAAAGACAGAAATATGTTTAACAAAATCAGTGAGTTTCATTTTGTATCCCTGATATACTTAGTATATATGACGTGGATTTTTGATCCGCACCATATATGATTTCTTTTATCTTCTTAGAAAATTATGTGTGTATTTTCTTTTGAATTTATTAGTTAGAATTAAGTATCTATAACTGATATTTATGTAACTTTTTCAGGTGGGGCAGATAGCAATAAAGGGAAAAGTAAAAAATGGAAAAAAATTTTACAGTTTCCTCACATCTCATACTGCATTGATCTTAAAAATAAAATAGGTAAGTGTATTTAAATAATATTATTCTTTTTACTTTCTATTATTAAAAAATAAAATATTAATGTAAAACTTAAATTCTAAAATTGTGTAATTATTTTTTTAAGAAATAAGAAATTGATTAGACAAAGACTGAAAGGAAGTCGTGCCGTTTAATTAGAAGGAAGTTTCATGATAATAGAAAGATTAAAATATCTGATATATTTTGTAAACTCTTCAAAACTTAACGTTAAAAGTTAATTATATAAAAGATCTAAGTGCTTTTTATATAACAGTTGTGTATGCTTTGTATTTTAATTATCCATTTTGTTCCCATTATAACTGGATGATGATAATTCTTTAGACAAAACGTCTTTCGAGATTATAATATATTATCGTCGGATTCAAACTTAGTAATATCAGAATTAAATAAAAAGAAAACATAAAACTACCAATCCACAAATAAAAGTTTTAAATAATTTATAAATATTCTATTCAGAGATGATTCAAGCTTAACAAACAACATTTTGATTTAGAACAAGGAAAACGGTACATTGAATTTTTCTTAGTGTAATACTGACATATTTAAAACTATACAAATTGAGACATTAAAAAACATAACAAAAATAGAGTACTAAGTAAATAAATACAAAAATAATTATCAGATAATGGCTAAACTATTAACACGATGTGAAAATCAATATACACTTACTTAACCCGTGTTATAAATATACTGGCCAGATTGTACTCTGAGTTTTGATTTAGTGGTTTTGTTAATGCCCAAATTCACAGATCTGTTTCTCTATCTTATACTTTTTTGTTTAAAACCTTTTTATTCGTGTCAATAACTAGGTGTTTTGAGCAATTTGTAGCAGGATACTACAATCTTTGCATTGTCCCATTTAGTCAATGTGATTTTATTGGAATATCAATTCTTCTACCAGTGTTGTTTGTTTGTTTGTGCTTTTTCACTACTTCCATGTGTTGTTTCAATCTGTCTGTTAATCTTTTCTCGAATTTTTATACAACAGAATGCAATTTATAAATCAGTTATGTCAATTTCCATTAATTTTTCGTTAGAATATCATATATATGATATTTTAATATATATTAAAATATAAAAGATACTTTTCTGGAAACAGTGTGTGGATTAACTTGTGATCACATACATGCAGGTTTGTTTTTACATGTTTGCATGCATAAGGTGATGATTTTCCACTGATTTTTCATATATAATTATGCTGCACATAATTGACATTTTTTGAATTTTACAATTCTGAAAAATCTTCCAAAGTGTCTTCTTGCAAGTGCCAAATTTCAATGTCATATGTTGTTGGGCTGCAGTTTTCAAATTACATATCTATATATTTCCACCGTCATCCGTTTGTCCATCTGTCTTTTGTTAATCTCAAAAACAGAGATGGATGAAAGTTAAGGCTAGGTGTGGAAGACTCAGGATCTGAAAACCTGGTTAACTATGTACGAACATCCAGTCTGGACCAGAAGTCATGTTTTCAATTCAAAAGTTTCTGCAGAATGGATCTAGATGTAAATCGAGACCAGATACAGAAAACATATTTTTAAATTGAAATATAATTAAAAATTGCAGCGTGGCATTGAGATATCACAATAAGTAATTGCTCATTTAGTTTATATGATACTGTTTTGTGTACAGAACAATGTACTTTGAAACATCATGGGCTTATTAATGTAAACAAGTTTGGATGGAAATAAATGAGAGGACCGAAGTGTTTTTCAGATGGACTAGAGAATGATTTTTCTGTACTTTCAAGCGTGAAACAAACTCACAAAAACATTTAATTTGTTGAAGGTGATAGCAGCTCAAAGCTATCTATCATATGCAGATTGCATGTCACTACATCATGCATAGCTGACAAACATCTGTCATTGTCATGTTTCCTCTTGTGGAAGTCACGAGAGACTTTCATGATGTCATTTTTGATTATGTCAGGTCATCAAAAATGATATCTGAAGCAGAAAATTGCCACTACTACATGTGATCATGGGTTAAAAGAAGGGCTTTGTGTATATGTTAATTTTATAATTTATAATCAATATACTTTATTTTTGTTTTGCTTTGATCACAGTTTTTGGGAACAACCTAAGTGGAAATAGTTTTCATGGATGCAACATTAAAAAATATGTATTATGAGTTCAAAGTCATGTGAATTGTTGACAAGACTATGTCTTGTTTATAAAGTTGTATTGCCAGCTGGGTTACCAGCTTAGAGGTATGAAGGAGTACATGTCAGGAGTTGCAATTTGGCACGGAGTATTAAGTGCTCAAATCATGCACGCATAAAAACACACCAGACTTGTAGTACTCAGTTCTCGGTCCCCTGAGTTAAAATAAAATACAAAATGCCGACACACTCTACAAACAGGCAGTAGTGCAAGATTTGCACATGTGTTGCTTGTTAGGGAGTTGGAAATGCAAACATTGTGAAATCGAATTTTGACAAATGGATCTTTGAAAAAAACCCATTTACCTGTCCCATGTTATTACCAACATATCTCTGGTCGCCACATGCTGACCTTGACCGATTGACCCGAGATATCTTGTTTTGTCATCGGAACATTTTTGGAACTAGATGGTGTGTCGTTATAATTTTATATTAAAGCTAACTTCTGAAATATAATTTTTTTTCTTTTTACATTTATTAATATATATATATTGTTTATGCAAAATAAAAAAATAATTTCGAGCAATACGATAGCCACCATTATTTTTTCAAAAACTGGAAATTTTTGTTAGGCATCGACAAAAATTCAACCCGGAGTGACACACAACAGAGAGAAATTTCGATATTGGATAGGTTAATTTCACTGAAAATGCATCGTGGACAACCTTGTGGTCGTGGCTGGCAAAGTTTGAACAATCACGCTCAAAACCAGTGATACCAAAGAAGATTGGAGAATGAGAACAAGACCCACCTTGAGCGTCAAAGTGATCCCACTTAGTAGTGAGTCTCCGAGACATAGTCTTGTGCCAAATACAGCTTTGCCATTTTACTTGTTTATTCTGCAAATTTATAATTAAAATATATACTTGTTTTTATTATTATTTACTTACTGTTCATGCGATGAATAAAGTATGAATTTAAATAAATAAGTTAATAGTTAAAAGATGTACAGTACCTCTTTCAATTTTCTGGATTTTCTTCATGTGTTTAACACCTAAATATAGGCCAGTTTTCCATAGAAGTGTTTCTGCACTTTCCTCCCTGGCAGCTCTCCCATGTGTTGTGTTATCGTGCTTTGCCTTATTCTTCCAATCCAGATTATCAAAGTTAAGCATTGAGGGACCATGAAAATATTCTGATTACTCTGTCTATAGCTGGATGATTTTATTTCAAGCCTGGATTAAGACATAGAAACTGGTGAATGGAAAAGGCATCTTGCTATGAAATGAATTTGAAACAAAAAGCACCAGAAATGTTGAAAAATGTGGGAATATATGATGCCAAATAATGTCAAAGATAAAGGATAAGGATAAAAAGATATTAAACAACGATAAGTAAATTAGAACTGCTATTATTTATTTTATTTTTTATCATTTTAGTTTTAATAATTTATTTTACATATATTGATAAAGAAAAACTACTAGCAGTACTCTTGGATTTGGTAAAAGATTTGAAAATAGACAAGTCAGCTCTAATTCACAGTTAAACATTTATTATTTTATATTTTACTTATTCATTTATATCTATATACTATAAATATATTAATAAATGAGTATATAATTGAAATATTCAATTTTCTAATCTATAGTTACAGTAAAACCTCTAATCTCATATCCTTTTTTTTACAATAATCACGCTCACATCTTCCGTACTTCTTCTAGCAATACTTTATAAATTTCACTATAAGCTTTTGTCTGGTGTTGGTAATATGTACACTGCATGAACATTTTCAGGATCCTCCAGAAAATTTGGTTCAAAAAAGCAGAAAACCTACAGCACATTTTCAGTTGTTTAAAAATTAAGTTTTTCTTTGGAAATTTGATAATGGATAGGAACTTTCCACCTTTAAGTAAAGTTTCCTTAAGCCATTAATGGTTTTGAATAATTAAAATTTATAAATTAATGAAATGTTGTTCTTTGTTTTGCAGATGTTTCATACCATTTTGTCGTAGAACAGCAACCAATCGGAAGACTGCTTTTCAGACAATTTTGTGAAACCAGATCTAATTATAATAAATGTAATAATTTCTTAGATGCAGTGGTAAGATTTTCTTTAATTTCTATAATTCGAGTTTGCCATATCTTTAAAAATTGAATAATGAAGAAATAATTTTATAATTATAGGTTCA
The DNA here is from genome assembly GCF_030686945.1 of Centruroides vittatus. Taxonomy (NCBI): domain Eukaryota; kingdom Metazoa; phylum Arthropoda; class Arachnida; order Scorpiones; family Buthidae; genus Centruroides; species Centruroides vittatus. Next base: position 71,029 of record NW_027120889.1, read on the forward strand.
TTATGAAGTTCAGTTGGATGAAGATAGGCCTGCTGTTGCTCAGGAAGTCTATAATAAATACCTCATACCAGAGGTGAGTTTTTGGTTTTAACGTTTTAATCATTTTTAGATTGTCTTGAAGATTAAGAACTGTGTCAATGTGATTAACAACATAAATTCTTTATCTTTTTAACCACCTTTTCCATTATTATAATACCATTCCAGGTTTTAAAGGATACATGTGTGTGTATGCATTATGAATTACTATATAATCATTTTTCATTACAAATAAAATAAGCAATTATGATACAGATACGTTAACATGTGATATATATCAGTGAATGACAACGACTTTGTTCTACCTCCACTTTTGTAAGTTTTAAGAAAAGACATGCTGTAGAACATTGTTTAAGTGTTGGCAATGGAACAACAATGTAGTATTAAAATCTCAAAATGTGCAAAAGTGGCAATAAGACAAGTGGTTCTCAGTCAGTCATGTATACTAATATTAATTAGGATACCATAACATTGAGATATAAATAATATATTTTGTATCTGTGTGTTTAGTTTAGAAGATAAGAATGATATACTACAAAGAATATTGATATAAAATAGGATTGTTTGTTTTGTCAAATATGTAAGAAGTATTTGAACCTGTAATAAATATTTATATATTTTGAGCTGTATTATGCAGCTAAGGCATATAATATTTAGTTTTCTTTTATTCTTCTTTGTGAAAAACAGAATGTATTCATTTTATAAATTAGGCTTGCTTTCATTTTCTTATTTTTTTTCCTGGAAATTATTACTTTAATTTTGCATTCAATACAAGAACCAAAAATTATTATTAGTATTTACAAATCCAAATAAATTTTATTGTACTAGGATTCTGGGGTATACAATTTGCATAGTCACCATAACATTAAAATATTTTCCTTTCAATTTTAAAACAAATTAATCCATACATAACATGTTATAAATTAACTGAATTGGTTAACTATTTATTTGAATGTTAACAGAAACCACCTTTTCCGTTATCATCAATTAGATTTTTAATATTCTTACAAATACCTTACTCTAAGACAATAAATCTTTGAAAATAGTTACACAAATTATATATAGTTTTGACCTGTTAAAAAAAAGTATGCATACACTTTTCATCTTTAACGTTTCTAATTCTCAGAGGTTATATTTGTAACATTATGTCTCTTTTTTGTTAAGCTGCAGTTAAATAATTGCAATTAAAACAAATAAGGCCAACTGAGTACACCCCTTTTCACGAATACAAATTCAGTATGATTTCTATAATTGTTCTGTTCAACCGAGTCATTAAACTCGGTTAATAAAACTGAAGTGAATAACTTACGAAAACCTGAGAGAAGTGCTATAGGTTATAATTTTGTGGAAGTTTTAAATAACATATAAAGAACAATCTTGTTCCAGTCTTTTGGAACCTTACACGTATTGTATAAATCATTAAATTGTCTAACCAAGAATCCTACAGCATCCATCAATAAATTTTTAATTATAAAATTGGAATAATACCGCTCCAAGTTTTAAAGGATAGAACCTGGAGTGGTATTATTCTTTAATTTTCTTATAATATTGCTTAGATTATTTATACTAAATAATTGTTCATAAGTTTTGTCTATTGGCTGATAATTATATTTAAAATTAGGAGTATTTTTACATGAATCTTTTTTGCTTTTATATAATTTCTATAAATTCTTTTATTTTCTAGATATGCTTTCAATGATTGATCTGAATTTGTCTTTCTAAATTGTTTCAAACTACTTTGTTTCTTCAGTTTATAATAATAGCACTTATTGTCAAACCATTTTTGTTTAAATTTTGGCCTTTAAACTTTTTTAAACTTAATAACGATATGATTCTAATAATGTTACTAATTTATAATAATTATTCATCGGATCTTTCTGTATCTCATGTGATATTAGATCATATGAAATGTTTTCAAATTCTCTCAAAAACCTCTGTTTGTTAATCTTTCCACATTTCCCTCTATCTGATTTGAAGTCTAGTGTAGATTCCTGTCATTTATTTACCCCGTTTAGACTTCCAATCAGTTTTAACTGTACTGGAAGGTCCAAATCATCTAACTTCAGCACCTCCATTGTTAAACACCAATCAGTAAAAAATTCCAAACAGATAATATATAATATAATCTACTACTGATTTACCAATATGCAATGCAAAAATGTATTTCACTGGAATATCACCAGTAACCTTACCATTTAAAATAAACAGACCATTCTCCTGAACAAATTCCAATAGAGCTTTCCCATCTACATTTACAGTATTATCTTTAGATAAACTTATGTAAATAACATTAGAATTTTCCCTTTATATATATATATAGTCTGAATTCTGACCAATTCGAGCATTAAAAATCTCCACATATAAATCTATAAATATGTAATAATTGATAATTGACTACTCTGTAACAGCTCTTTGGATTTCTTGGTAATATGCTGCTTTAGCTATTAAAGGGGAAAAATATACAATTATTATACCAATCTTTGATTCTCCTCAAGTTAATACTAATATTAAAACTAATAGTTCTCCAGATGCTTGACTGAATCTTCTATTTCTCAGCATTCCCAAATAACACAATATGTTCTTGTTCTGAATATAACTTATCTTCTTCCTTTATCTTGACCATCCAAGTCTCTGAAAAACCAATAATGGTTTTTTATATATTCTTTAACAGCTCCCCTATAAAGCTTTTCTTGTAGTCCCCGAATATTCCAACATCCAATAGTCACTATAGTTTTATCATTCCTCTTATTTGTCTTCAAGGGGAGATTATCCCTTAGATTACAAGTATTATTCTGTTGATCTACATTCTTTTACTTTTTAAAGCTTTAACACTGTATCCTATGTCTTTTCTACCTTGACAAATCATTCATTTACTCCCTTCTTCCAACCATTTGTTATTAACTCTGGAGTATTTATTTCTTTTTTAAAAAATAATTTAATTCAGCCACTTTATCCATACTCGTATCATAAGTAAACATTTTATTGTCTTTTATATAGTAATCTTTTCTTAACAATATTTTATTTTCTTTCAGCATTTTTCCCCCCTCTAATTTGAAAATTTATCTTTGTTAGTTTCTCATTCTTTACTCTTTTTTATTAAAACTTTCATTATTCTTTTATTGATGAGGAATTTCCCATTTGAATAAAATTTTATTTTATACATAACAAAATGTTATATATTTTCATTTATTTGTTCTAGACACTGTATATTAGATTTAATATTTCATGATAACATTAATTAATAGTAAATTTTTAAAAAGTATTTTCTGATTACTTTCTCTTTCCCCAGTCTAATGAATTTGTCGACGTCCTCAATGAGGATTTACGAGAGAAATGTAAATCCAAGTTGGAAGTAGCCGAAAAAGAACTTTTTGTGGAATGTGCCAAGTAAGTTATGGTTATAAACTGAAAACAATAATACAGTGGAACGTCGCTAACGAGCATAATTCATTCCAGACTCTTACTTGTAATGCGAAACACTCGTTAAGCAAAACAATTTTTCCCATATAAATTAATGTAAAATATGATAATGCATTCCACGCCAAAAAAAAATACTCAAATATTTTATGTATAACATTTATTCAAAGAAAATTATACAATATACATTGTTAAGGAGTGTCAGTCGTCATCTTTTCTTCTAGCATGGAATGAACCAACCTGAAATGCAAATTTGATTTGCAGAAAACAAAAAAAATCACTGATACTATGTCTGATAAACATGCCGAATGATACGCCAAATTCTTGAGCTATGTGAAAGCTATAATCAAATATTAAAAATTAATTAATTTGACTAGACATAAACATGTTAATCTGCCATCTTGTATTAAATATTATGACCAATTCCAGAAATATCTAAATTAAAAATTATTTATAATTATTAAATTTAATACGAGATGACAGCGTCACTGCCTACCTCTAATCAGATTATTTAATTTCTAATATTTAATTTTAGCCTTCACCTAGCCCATCTATTTGGCATATCATTTGGTGTGTTTATTATATAAAGGGCTATGGTTGGTGATATTTATAGGTAATATATATGATCACAAGCGACACTAAGATATTAGTGGAACGAGTGCTAAACACAGACTGATGGAGCATGCACACAATCCAGGACTTCCCATCTTCTTGTCATTTATTAGGTGAAACATTGCTCGTTAAGCGAGTCATTTTCTACAAATTTGTTTTACTCATTGTGCAAGGTGCTCATTAAACGAGGTTCTACTGTATTCATTTTGTGTGTCTTGAAATACTTTAAAATTTAATTGAAGGCACTTTGTGGATATAAGTGAAACCAGTACATATAGTTCTCACTTAATGTCTTTGAAGAAAGATGGAGGTACAGTACATTTATAATCATTTTCAATCATAGTTGTTGAATTTTCTTTATAAACAGTAAAATTGATTCTGTAAGGTGGAAAATAAATCATGGAGGTTGCAAACATAATCATAAAAGAATAATAGTAACCAAATTATATTATTTAGCCTATAGTAAAATTGGTTTTGTTATATGTTGCAATTTCCAACATTTACTGAGGACTTTCTGTACTTGTAATAACAACTGACAGATTTATAATTTTTTAGTTTATGTATGATAAATTCAAATATATTATTATAAACATAAATAATTTCTTTCAAGAAATTATTTATAAACACTTTCAATTATACATACATCCATTCTTAAATATTAAGTTCAGATATATTTAACTAAAAAATGTTAAATTCTCGTAATTTATAACAAGAATTTAAAAAATTTCAACCATGCAAATTTTATTGGATACAATCAGAATAGATAAGTGAAAATCAGATGTAACTTAAGAATGTAGATACACTTTTTAGACATCAAATGAATCTTAGGTTGCAGTTCCCAAATAGAAGTGTCAGAAAAATCCAGCCACTGGTCATTTACCATTTTGTCACATTCTCAATTCATCAAGCAGCTGCTTGGAGATATTGAGGCATTCTTTCAGCTAGTTTTGTCAGTCTGTGTGATGGACATTTCTGTCATTCTCCCAACATCTTTTATATCATTACTTATAAAAATTAGATTAAGAAACTGATGTTCTGTTCTGTTATTAAATTCCTACTATTAGTTCACACTCTCCCTATATATATATCTTGTTCAAATTTTCAATCATTAATTAAATACTTTTTATTCATCCACTCAAGTTCAAATACATTTTTTTAAACTTGTATTGGATGACACTTGATGTTAATACAGTTTTTTCAAATATTAATTCATTAATTGGTTAATATTACCTGTGGTATCGAAGATGGTGACGGGGAATTTTTTCCCTAGATACTAGATGGCAACGGGAAAATTTTTTTTTCCCTACGTTCGAGATGGCCACGTTTCCGGTAATCTGGAAGCAGATTAACAATGGATAATCTTGAAATAGAATACCGAGTGATCTAAACGTTAGAGGGCATACCCGTACTATCTGTCACATTATGCAAATTAATAAATTTTCCTGTCGCCATCCAGTATCTAGGAAAAAATTTCCCTAGTAGGAATTGACTTTAAAAAATTTTTTTTTATATTACTTGTTTTTGTATTTAAATCAACTATTACCTTGAATTGATTTAAATATAAAAACAACATTTAATATAAAACTGAAAGTAGCAATATTTGCCAGATATAATTACTTATTTTGGTAATCTCTAAAAAAGAGGTTTATAAACGAATAAGCAAATTCACATCTGTTATAACAAAAGTGCAAAATAAATATATTGCGTTGTTCGGAAAGCAATTTCATTTTTTTTTATGATAAATAAATATTTTATTGAATTGTATATCCATTTTGGTCCAATACCTTTTGCCATCTTTCTGGTAGTAGCATGATTCCATACTCATAAAAGTTCTGATTTTTGCTTATAAAAATCTAATTCAAGTGATTTTTCACATTCTCATTTGAAGTAAATGTTTTTATGTTTAAAACATTTTTTAAAGACCAGAACAAGTAATAATCCGAGGGTGCCAGATCTGGCGAATATGGTGGGTGTGGTAGCATATTCCATCCAAGCTGTAACACCTTCTGATGAGTTACCATACTGGTGTGAGGTCTGGCATTTATCATGGTGATAATACACCTTTTCTGATCGATGGTATCACTCAATTTGTCCAGTTGATTGCAATAAACTGGACAAATTGATTGTGGAATTATCTGGTAGAAGCTCAAAAAAAAAAAAATTTCCTCAAAATCCTACCAAACACAGCATGGGTTTTTGAAGTGCTTTGAGCCGGTTCATATCTTCTACTCCATGAGCACTTGCATTCGACATTGTTATAAACAATCTGTTTCTTGTTGCCAGTTATGAATTGCTTCAAAAATGGATCATTTTCTTGACATTTGAGAAGCAAATCACAGATGTCAATGCAGTGGAGCAAATATCTTTAAGAACATGTGGAACCCATTTATCAAACTTTGAAATGAAACCAAGTTGTTTCATGTGATCGTAAACAGTTGTATTCGACAAACTTAATCTCTTAGCGATTTCTTGTGTTATTTGGCAGTTTGCTTCAATTAATACCTTTATTTTGTCTTCATCAGTTTAAACTGGCCTTCCAGAACGTGGTACACCTTCAATATGAAAATTGCTGAAAGAAATTTGACAATGCCAAAACTGGTTCATAATTCTGTCAACATGTCTTCTCCATACGCATCACACAATTTTTTTCTTGCTTGAACAGCATTCTTACCTTTTTTGGTAATAAAAAAGCAAAAATATGCCAAAAATGCTGCTTTTGATGGGACAACAAAAACAACAATTGCACAGAATTAAATAAAATTTTTTACAAATAAGCCTTGAAATGTCAGCTGTCAAAATATATAATGACAATACAGTTTGGAATGAAGTTGGCTGGTTAAAAGTACAATTACTGTATATTCTGGTGTATAAGATGACTTTTTAACCTAGGAAAATCTTCTCAAAAGTCGGGGGTCGTCTTATACGCCGGAATATACGGTAATCCCTCTGGTGGTAAAAAATGAAATCACTTTTTGAACAACCCAATATGAACCTGTTGTAACTCAGGATTATGCATTACGGCTACAGGACTACATAGAAAACCTTTTCCATTGCAAGGAAATCATTTGTTTTATTCCAAGATCATTATAACTGTCTGCATTTTTAAATTTGTATATTTTGTTCTGTTTATAGATGTTTGACATTATTAAAAGCTTCCACCAAACTATATAACAAATGTCATACCTTATTCAAAGAATTTATGCTGGAATTTTTCATTGTTTATGTTTCAGAAAGCATTTTAAAGAAGTTTTGTTTATTCCTAAAATCATTTGTATTAAATAATGTTTAAATGAGCTCTTATAGAAGTTGTGTCTTGTTTCCTTTCTATTTCATATGAAAGAATTGATTCAATTTTATTGGGATTTTTACTTTATTAAGTAAAACAGAACAATAGTTACTACAATTTTGCATGTTTGTAAACATTTAATAGAAATTAAAATACTACATTGCAAGAAGTTTAAGATATACTTAAACAGAAAAAAATATAATTGACTTACATGATTAGATATGACTATATATATTATTTTTCTTTTGACAGAGCTGTTAAAGAATTTTTAGTTGGACAACCATTTTCAGAATTTGAGAACAGTATGTACTTCCACAGGTATCTTCAATGGAAATGGCTAGAGAGGTAAAAGTTATTTCTAAATTGCTTGACACTGACTGTTCTATTTAAAAAATGTTAGTTTTTTTTTTTTAAATAATTATTTAATGGTTTTTATCGAAACGGATTTATCAGATTTTTTTATGTTGAAAATGCATTTATTTGAAGCATGCAAATGCTGTAATGTTGTAAATGCCGAAAAAACAAACTTTTCAGGAGAGGTAAAAACAGTTTTTCTATTGAATGAATTTATTTCAACTTTTCAATAAAATGGTTTTAAAAAAAACACAATATAAGCTGCAATATTTTAAATGACAAAAGTCATGGTACTTGCACTTTTAATCTTTAAATGTTAGGGCTTCACATAACTTCAAGTTCAAAATACAGCCACTTGCAGTGGCAGTATTGCCACAATATTCTTTTTTCTGCAGCATAAAACATTGCATTTAGAATTCAATTCTTCAATAAAATGTATTTACAATGTTATGGCATTGCTTGTGTCATTTATCTGTAAAATTCATAGATAATAATAATAAATACTAAAACATGAATAAATAGAATAAAGTATGGCATTCTGATAAATATGTAAGAATTAACAGGAGTGTTACATTCACTAGAAATTAAAAAAACAAAAAGTAGTATTAAATTATTATAGTCTTAAGTATTAGATAATGTGTACTAAATAAAATTCAACTTACTTGAGCCTCTAACCGGTGTGAAAAATAAATAAGTACGACAAAACAAATGTTTTCAAACACCTTCCGTGTTCTTCATCATGTAAATGGTTGGATTTCTTCTAAGAAGTAAGAAAACCAGCCATTTACCTGATGAAGAACACAGAAGGTGTTCGAAAATGTTTGTTTCATCGTATTTATTTATTTTTCACGCCGGTTAGAGACTCGAGTAAGTTGAATTTTATATAGCTTCCACATGCACACCGAGCTGTGTATACTAAATTAGATAATGTATAGTAATTTGGACACTTGCCTTCTCTCTCCCTCTTAAATTAACTTATAGACATCTGTTTTGAAATTCTGATTGAAGGTTAATTGGAATGCTATCTTTCAAATAAATGTTTCATTGTCTGAAAGCAGGATAAATATCTGAAGCTGCAGATTTAAAGAAAATGCTCAAAATCTGGAAAAAATACTTTTTTATATATGCCACTATGTTGTCATGAAAATGCATATGTATGCAATTAATAAGCGTAATGTTTTCTAAGAGTTTCAAAACTGTTCATCGGGAATTTAAAAACTAAATTCTTTATATTGTACATCTTTGGAGTGATATTCTTCAATGGTGGCAGATAATCTTTGGCATCCTTCATTGACTGAATCAATCTCATCATTCTTGATCTTTTGAGAAAGACCTTTACATTGTGTAAAGTGTGCCGGCCAACCATTACATAGTTGAAGTTTGAGATGATGACCATCTGTTCTCCAAACATGGAAGCTTGATGTTTGACTGCTGTATATGTTACAAAACCATGCTTAGTGTTGATTTGACCAATCCAAATAGATAATGCATCTCTCAGTTCTTGATGCTTGATGGTTTTGGCTTATTTGTTCAACAGAAATTGTTGCCTTTTTATCCTTCATCATTTTATCTGCAGCACAACCATCTTCAGACTGAAAGCAAACTGAGGTGGTCAAAATTAGTGAGGGGCTGACTTGACAAGTTTTTGAAAGGTTCTAACATTGGGCAGTACCCTCAACCAGCTCTTACCAAATGTTTGACGATAGATATTACAGGATTAAAAGTTTGAGTGACTGGTAAGTTGCTAACAAGATGGTAATTAAACTAGACCTACATGTAAATCGCTTAATTTCCTGCCCCTGTGGCAAATTATCAAAAACAAAAGTAATATTAAAATGCATGTTTGTGCAGGCTTTTAAATTGGCAGATGGTGGAGGACAGTTTATAAGGAATTTCATATCTCAAAAACATACAGAAGATCCATTCATCTCTTATTTTTGCAGTCAGTGATGGTGGTGTTTTAGTGATTTGACTAATTTGATTATTATTGGGTTTTACAGTCACTTTTTAGGAACATTTTCATTAGTAAATATGAATTAAATATTCTTGTCTTCTATAGTTTAATAATTTTATATTTTTTAATAATTTACAGCCAGCCTGTAACATCTAAGACATTCAGAATGTATAGAGTCTTAGGGAAGGGAGGATTTGGCGAAGTTTGTGCATGTCAAGTACGTGCAACTGGAAAAATGTATGCATGCAAAAAATTGGAAAAGAAAAGGATAAAAAAGCGCAAAGGAGAGGCCATGGTTTTAATAGAAAAACAGATTTTACAGAAAGTAAATTCGAGGTTTATTGTGAGTATAATATAGATTTTTAATTTCAGTTAAAAGCTACTTAAAATTAGTAAAAATATTCTTAAAAATTTTTCATTATAAATCAATTATTTCCAACAATACTTCTACATTTTATGTGTTATAATTACTTATATTAATTGAAGCTTAATTTTTAATAATAATACAAAATTTTACAATTAACAAAAATTAAATTCAAGAAAATAGAATGACTCTGTCACAAATACTAAAATGTGGAAAAAGCCTTGAACAGACATCTTGTTAAATAGGACTGAACATCGAAATAAGTATTATTTTCTTGTAAGGTATGCAAATATTATATTGTATATTAGAAACTTGTACAGATTAGAAAAATAATAAGTTTTGAGAGATAACTACTACAGAACTTGCAGATGTCATAAAAATCATCAATGGTGATATAAATAAAATGGACTATGTTACTATAGATTGGAGGTGGCCAACTTCTGTGTACATAAGATCTACTTTTTATCATAGGCATAGTCTAAATGGGGAGGGGAAGGTGTTAAATACATACTATGTCTGGTTAATGTGTACCTAGGTAGCCAAGATGGCAACTGGGGAAATTTTTCCCTACATTCTAGACAGCAACGGGAAAAATTTTTTCCCGTGTTCGACGTAGCGGCCGCGTTTCCTGTAACCTCGAAACGGAGATGCGCGATTTCGCGTTTGTGATGTGAGAGGGAGCTCTTTGGAAATGTTGTGACGAAATGTGTTGGTGCCAAAATCGTCGAATTATGCAAATTTCGTTTGCAGGGAGTTTAGAAGACAGTGGGTGTGTTGCATGTTCAGTGTTGGCATCGAATTTTTTTTTTTTTACAATATCTGTTCTTTCCGAATTGCTAAAAAGGTAATTTATATTTTTTACAAGTAAAAACAAAAAGATATTGCGTTCTTTTTGTTGAAATTTCATGCACGTCATGGGCAACATTAATTTGAGTTCGAAGGAATTCTGGGCCAAATGTACTACCAGGAAGTTTTATAAAATAATGGAAACAGATTATTCAGAATTGGGATTGAACCGGGCAATTGATAATGCATTCAAATTTGCTGTCAAATTAGGTATACAGCAGATAGAATCGCCGTGTTCTACGTGCGAATAAGACATGCAAATTATATCACAGAAGCGAAAGAAATGAATGTCTTCTTAGATGCAGTTTGTGTGCAGTTAAATATTCAGTGTACGAAGGAACTTTTAAAAGCAAATGTGGTCGTCTGTTCCTGGGATGTATCTTGTCATTCATATTGGCACTACCTATGTCTAGAATGTGGTGCGACGATTTCGGCTTTAGCATACGGGATATCTCGAAAAGCTAGTATAGAACCCGAGACAGTTCCGTCTGCACCTGTTCAAAACATCGATAATAATAAGAAGAAGTGAAAGAAATCAAAGAAGGGTCGGGATAAGGAAACGTCAACCACCGTGAGTAAAAAAAGAAGAAATAAGAAGTCATCGACAGTAGCAGCTGATGCAAAACAAGGGGGGAAAAAAGATCTATAATAAACGAAGATCAAAGTTCGAAAGTCGGGAGGAAATGTAAAAAAGGGAAATGACAGACGATCAACGTGAGTAAAAAAATGTTTTTTTCTATTAAAATAGGGTTTACAGTAGCTTATTATAGTATAAGAGTTTTTAGGTCGCGTTATTACGAAACAGTGCGCAACGCGCAGTCTCCATAGAAGACGAAGATGGCGACCGGAAACGCGTTAGCCACGTCGAACGCAGGGAAAAAAATTATCCCCGTAACAGTCTCGAATTAGGGAAAATTTTTCCCATCGCCGTCTAGAATGTAGGGAAAAATTTCCCCGGCCGCCATCTTGGCTACCTAGGTACACATTAACCCTATGTCAGTACGAGGTACACTCCCGCAAGCTATGGGTAGATAAATAATAAAAAGCAAAATATATGTTCAAAAATTATTTTTTTATTTTTTAAATCACTTATTAAGTTTTCGAGATATAGGCTCATAAAGAAAATAAATTTCCAGACCCAACTTTTGATATTTGCAGCTACATGTTCATTTCGTACAGGTGGTACCTAAAAAGTCGTATTTTTCAACACTTTTTCGTTACTAAAAATCTAATTTAATTTTTTTATCAATTGCAATGTATAAGTTTTGGTACTATTTGTTTTATAAAATGCACAGTATGACTGATAATTTGATTTTAAGATTTCACTTTCGCGATTATTTTTGGGCCAGGAAAATTTATTATGGAAGAATGATATAAGAGTGTTTTACTTGAGCTATTGATAGATTAACAAAAACTGAGAGAGTGCATTTCATACTGAAACACCTTGTATATCTACCTATGAAAAAAACTCATGTCTAGGGGAATTAAAACAACATGGGTAATTATTTGACAATATTTATTAATTCAAATTAGCTACAGATAAAGACAGATTTAGAATTTATTTTATTACCTTAACATTAATGGGAGGACTGAGTTTACATGTCTCTAACCAAGGAATCATAATTAGGTGTATATCCTGACAAAGGTAATAATAATGAGTCTTCAGTATGAGAATTAGTCAGGATAGAACTTTGTTTAGTCTTCGTTAAAGTTAAGTATGAAAGTGCCGATTCACACATGTATGTAGATCCGAAACAAGAATAAATATATTCGCTACATACTAGGATTTTTTCTCGGTTGACGTATGACAGCTATTTAGCTTGAATATTTGGTACTGTGTTTTTCTGAGTCGAGTCATAACTGCATGCATACTGTTGCGTTCACGCGTTGTGTTCGGTTACAAGTGTAACATATTAAGTCAAGACATCGCGTGCAATCGACCAAAATTGGCTTTGCGATCGACCGGTCGATCGCGATCAACTTGTTGGCCACCCCTGCTATAGATAATGAGTTATGCATAGAAGAGACAAGTAATGATATTCATGCCCATCTTTCATTTCCTTACTCAGAAGATACCCTTATTGAGACAGATGAAGAAGAACAAGTTCAAAATCATGACTAAAAACAAAGCAAAGTCAAAAATTACAGTGATGCCATAAATTGTACTGAGAAAATTCAAAAATTTCTTTTGAATATAGGGGACACTGATGGACTTACTTTCATTGGTAAATTTAAAATTTAATATTTAATATTGAAAAGCAAGTTTGTAAAGGATAAAATATGAAGCAAACTCTTTTGTCTGATTATTTTATATAAATTTACTTGCAATTAGGTGCTTTATTTCAGTGGTGCATCTAAGAAGGGTCAAGGAGCCCTGGTCCCTTGAAAGAAAAACAAACAAAAAAGATTTTGGAAAATTTTCTATTTATATTGTGTGGCATCTTCTATTTCTATACAAATTATGAGTTAGCAGTCACATAAGGTGGGAATTTTATTGAGTTTGCATAAAAATGTAGATAGCAAGCAAATTGCCTTCGTAATTGGGCATTTGAAAGATTCAATTGAAACAAAATTTTTACAGCCGAAAAGATTAAAATACATATACAGTATATTATTTATTATATATGCTACTTATACTTTTTGGTATTTTCACGTTCATAATGCAAATTCAATGTTTTAGTAATCCATCGTATCCTTCACTATATAATGACTAGGTTAAAATGCAGTACAGTTACCAGCATGTACAGTACCTCTAAATAGTGGACAAACTTCTTGGACAAACTATGCTTTGTGAAGTAAAAAGTTGAAAATTATATGTCAAAGTCTGGAATCAATGCTCTGTATGAAAACAAATTTTTAATAATTTATAATTTTTCTTGGAAATATATTAGTTTATTATTGTATTCATAGTCTGTAGAAAATCAAAAATTAAATTTTTACATAATCTGCTGCATAAATACAAGTTTGTAATTGCTTTAAAATTTTCCAAAAATAATATTCTAATTCCAGTATACTTTAGTAGTAACTAAATAAACACCACCTTTAACCATCCAGCAAATTATTTAATAAAGTAAAATGTTTTCAACCATTTTTAATGGTCTTCTTCATCTAACCAAAAGAACATTAAAAATAGAACGCAAAGAATTAAATATGAAAAACATGAATTGCGCTTGCGTAAATACAATTAAGATGCACATGAAGATTATCCATAAATAAAATAAAATAATATATGGTAAAATAACATATAAAAATATATAATAATAAAAAACATGGCCGCAAAGGAATAACACTAGATAACTATATGTTATTAATGCATGTTACTGTAAAAAGATTTCCATGTTAATTGTATTTATGCAAGTGCAATTCTTTGCATTCTATTTTTAATGTTCTTTTGGTTAGATGAAGAAGACCGTTGAAAATGTTTCTATTTATTAAATAATTTGCTGGATGGTTAAAGGTGGTGTTTATTCAGTTAAAATTTTCCCCCCTCATAACACATTCTCCCTGAAACTATCTATTAATACAAATAATCCTTGGCTAATCTGTGGGAAAATATGGTAAAACAGGTTTACAAAAAACAAATTTATATTTTCAATTATTTTTGGATTACAGTTATACAGTGGTGCCTCATATAACGTACTTAATCCGTTCCAGGTGCACGTCCGTTATACCAAAACGCATTTTTCCATAGAAATACATGTTAAAACATCTAATTCGTTCTGCAGCATAAAATAACCGTACTGTATCATTAAAAAAAAAATGAACATGGGGTGCGTTCTTTTATTCCTCCGCGTAACTCTTTGCGAGCGACATATGTTTAAAAATTTCTGTGGAGTGCGTGCCGTTGAACGGCAAAAACGGCCGCTTGTAGCAGTAGTTTATTGTGGAAAGCAACATGGCGTCCTCCATGGCTCAGATAGTTTTGTTTCCGGGTCCATTATGTGGTTTTATGGATGAAAATTTAGAAATTGTGAAAGCGCAAGTTAGTGCACGCGGTGAGGTGTCTTTACGAATTTTTTTCGAATGGTAGCCCGCATTCTAATTTTTTTTGTGGCTATTTTGAATGCACTTTCAACAAATAATCCATTTTATGGTTAAATGTTACAATTGGAGCCCTTCTTTTGCTTCTAAAAGCTCATATTTTAGAATTATAGATTCCTCCATCACGATACTATCGATAGTGCGGGCGCCGCCATTTTTTTTCTTTCACCGTCGTTCATAAATGCCTACAAACAGCAGCGCACTCCTGTAGTAACGGAGACGCAGAGCGACCGCTATTAAAGAACGCACCCATGGAGCAGTCATCTATTATGCTGAAAGTCCGTTGTTCACAGCCAGTCTGTTGCTCGAGTCACGTAACGGCCAAACAGAAAGTCCGTTGTTCGCAGCGTCCGTTATTTGAGGCGTACGTTATACGAGCCACCACTGTATTTTAGAATTGTTGGGCCTGCAATGTGAAAAAAATTGTAGACCTATAAATTCCCACTGTTGTCCTCCATTTGTCTTTTTATACTTGTAATGTTACTAGAATACTCTCGAGTTCTTGTGTTGATAAGATGCAGAATAGTAAGAATAAAGTCCTGATACAGCAATGTAAGGCAAACTTTATACTGGAATACTTGAAGCGTGCAATGCCATAAGGTTGTAAATGCCATTTTTCTCAAAATACATTTTATTGAAGAAATGAATTTTAAATGCAATGTTTTTTCCTACAAAACAATATTGTGGCGATAGTGGCGCTCTAAGTGGCTATATTTTGAAGATGAATTTATGTGCAAGCTACGTGACTTTTGGCGTGTAAAATGTTACGGTTTACATTTACATCATTTTGTTATTCCAATTTGTAATGCAGCGAGTTTTTTACGCAGAACTGGATAACTGAATCCCAGTTTATTAATAGTTAACCTGTATCACCTTATTATTTGATATTTCAAAATGATATTCGGACTTCTATTAATCTTTCAAATTTGAAAGTTTTTAAATACGTTTTAACTTTTATTACACTAAATTAATACCGTATTGTTTATATTTTCCTTTATTTATCATAAATATATTACAATTGATAAAGATTACAGCCCAGTTCAAGTACCAAAACTGTGGGCCCAACATTGTTGAAGCCAGGAAGCAGTCACTAATAGATTATTGCCAGTTTTTAATGTTAAAATTGATAATGAATTTTAAATTATTAAACACAATTTACAATGTAAGTTTTTGGTATTCAAAACTGTTTTTCAGCTGTAGAAACATTATGATTGCAATTGTTTTTGGCATTTACAACGTTATGGCTCTAACCCTGTTTTTAAACTTTTTTTGTTTCCTTACCATCATACTTTGAGTTTAATTTCAAACACCTATGTTTTATTCCAAAGTGTAAATTGTTAAAATAATTTTTATAGCATTTGATCAAAGTTTGTTCATTAGAAAAAGTGTTTTTTCTCTCTCCTGAAAAGTTTGTTTTTTGGTATTTACAGCATTATGGCATTGCACGCTTCACTTAATACTTGCTCATTCAAATTTAAAATTAAAGAGTGAATTAATATCAGTTAATATAATAGTAAAAATGATATTGATGATGTTTACAAAATATATAATGTATAATCATAAAATGAATGTGCATTGTAATGTAATTTGTAAATAAAATAAATTTTACGCTAATTTGTATGTAATATTACTATTTCTTCATAACAGGTAAACTCTGCTTATGCATACGAAACCAAAGATGCACTTTGTTTGGTGTTGACCATCATGAATGGAGGTGATCTCAAATTCCATATCTACAGTATGGGTGGAGAGCCTGGATTTGATCTTGGAAGAGCAAAATTTTATGCTGCAGAAGTCACTCAAGGTTTAGAACATCTTCATGCTCAAGGAATAGTATATAGGTAATTACTACTAGACTGGCATTAATGAATACTTAGTATTACAGTTTTAATAATTTCAAATGTTTAAAATATCAAAAAACATCAATCTTTCCAACGAGTCATGTAATAAATACATACAAATGCAAATGTGCATGCACACATCATATATATATATATATGATGTGTGCATGGAAATTTCAAATCAATGGGAAAAATGAACAAGAGTATAACAACACTAATGCTAATGAACAATACCTCTACAAAACATGTTCTACATGTTCACGGTTACACATTGCTACAGATGTATGATGATGATTTCCTGAATTCTGAAATTTCTACATTCATGCAAGGACATGCAAGTTGCAGTGATACTCTCTCAACCATGACACATTTCTGATTTGCACCACATACAAATTTCCACCATTTGAGTATGTAACTTGTACAGATGGAACTTCCGTTTCAAAATATTCCTACACTTCACCATTACTCAATCTGTAATGAGAAAAAAAAATTTCTGTTGGTTTCAATTTTAATGGATATCCTATATAGAAATCTTTCTTTGCCATATTTCAAGTATAGATTAAACATAAAATCTATAATTCAGCCAATTTAAATAAATGAAACAGGTTTTTATGAATCTTTTTATTTATACAGAATTTGAAATTTATATATAAGAATGATTTGCAGAGTATTTTCATCATATAAAGCTTTAAACATTACATTGTTGATATAAAAATCAGTTTTGAAGGACCATTTAACTACTTTGCTACCTAAAGTAAAAGAATTACTGTGGGTAACAAAGTTATTTTACTTTGTTGAAAGATATTTACATATTTTTGGATAACATTTTACAAATTCAAACAGAATTAAACATATAAGCACTTGTTTCTCATTGAAAATTCAAAATAATGTAGATATTCAATTTATTTCATGTTTGAATTTTCAAATTGATGTAAACATAAACACAAAAAAAACAAACAAAGATATCTTCCAGGCAAACTTTTCCTAAAAGGGATGCAAGTTCATTGTATTCTTTGGTAGCTCTGTAGTTGAAAATTATATTAAGATTTATATGTATATTTATCAGTTTCTCCGCTCCTATTCTTTGTTTAAATTTCAAGTTTTGTAAACTTGAAGAAATCATATTTTTTAATTAAAAATAAATATTCAGTCAAAATAGTTGTATACTTTTATTTAAACTTTATTTTATTCTAGGGATCTAAAACCAGAAAATATCTTGTTAGATGATCATGGTAAGTTGGATATTTTCAATTTGTAAATTTTATAAATGTTACAGAAAAATAAAATTTATGAATGTTTTTTGTTTTCTTTAAAGGTCACGTTAGAATATCCGATTTGGGTCTTGCTGTTGAAATTCCTGAAGGGGAAACTGTTAGAGGAAGAGTTGGCACTGTGGGATATATGGGTAAAGGATTTATTTTGTTAAAAAAATTTATCTAATTTCAGTAATAAAATACAATGATTTTTTGTTTGTTGTAGCACCTGAAGTGATTGATAATGAAAAATATACTTTTAGTCCAGATTGGTTTAGTTTAGGATGTTTAATTTATGAAATGATTGAAGGACAGGTATTTTTCTTTAATACATCTTATAGTCAAATGTGATGATGATGATAATGATAATTAATTTTGGATTTTTTAAAAATACATTCTTTAGGCTCCATTTAGAGCCAGAAAAGAAAAAGTTAAGAGGGAAGAAGTAGAAAGGAGAGTAAAAGAAGATCAAGAAAAATATTCTTCAAAATTTAATGATGATGCCAAAGCTATATGTCAGGCAGTATGTATTTTTTCTGTTTCAGTCATCTAATATAAACAACAGTTTTTGTCAGAAAATTGATCTATAGAAAAAGAAGTTTGTATAGTTGGTGATTTAAAAAAAAAGAGCACTTTTTTTTCTTACTATCTGGCAGCATTGTAATATAATACTAATAGTACATATGCCATAGTGTGCTATTGGATAAAATAGTATGTCAGATAACTTAAGCTGCAATCAGATGGATACTTCTACATTACATAAAGATCAAAACTCTCCATTCTCTTACATCACATGCAAGTATTCTTGTGAACACATTAAGTTTTACAGTAAGCCAATCAAGCATCAGCATTTTTATAATTCTTTTCACTAGCATTGTATAAAATAAATATTTTTCTACTTCAATAATTATCTTGTCTTTCTAATGCCCATGTCAAGTGATGGAACAATTTTGATTCGCTGGATATAAGAATCTTCCCATCAAAATGGACTTTAGCTCAGCTCCAACACAATGACATCGTTGCCTGAAAATGGCTTCTTGGCATATACCAACATCACTTTGCATGTGTGTGTCTGAATGCAGCTTGAGACTTTAAATATACTATAATATTTATAAAACAGATTAGTTTCTGAGACATTTATAAATTAATTATTATTATAGCAACACAAAATAGAAACCAAAACTTGAATGAAAAAAACATTTGTTTTTTCTTGATCATAACATCAATATTCCAGAAGGACATATATTCATCTCAATATACAGGAAACCTTCCTACCAATCCTTTATTCATTCCTGCAGTATTGTACAATTCCTTCTATAAGGTGATGGCATTTAGTCCTCAAAAAGAGAGCTTCACCCACATATCCAACCATGAAGACAGGGCTCGAGAGATTAAATTACAGCACAATGTGGTTACCATCCTAGAACCATTAAGGGTCTTAATTAACTCTTATTCTTCTCAGGCCACATACAACAACATGGAAGATATGCCATATAATTCAATGGTATACAACCAACCTTTGACATAAGACTTCTCTTGAAATTGCAAAAGCCAATAATATTACCATTAGATGAAATCCCACCATGATGGTGAATTCAAAAGGCTGTCTCAGAGACCTTTTTCCTTCCAGGTGTTAACTCCATTTCAGTCATCACATTGCTCTAAGACAGCAAATGGAATAGATTGTTTGAATGGACATGTTGTTGTTCCAATGTTTAAAAGAACATATAACCTTATAAAAAAGGGGGCACAACACTATCGTAATAGCTAACCTGGTCACAGAACAAGATATTTGTACATAGATAAAGCCTGATTTTACACTCAACCAGACAGCACATGCCTTGAGAAGGTAGAGATTTATAGGGCTTATAAGAAAAATATGGCCATACACTATGGTACAAGAATAGTAACATTCCTTCTCAAGCCTGGAGATGTGCCAATGATAAAAATTACATCCTCAAAGACATAATTATATCATTATCCAATCAGATCTCTTAAAAGGAAGTAAAGCCTTTGAGTTTTCCTGATTTAGTTAAAATTTGGCTGATTTACAGACAACCTACAAGGTATGTGATAAAAGCATATATTAGTATTGTAAATGCATTTCAGACTTTTATAGTCCCTCAGCAAGCATACAAGACTAAAAAAGAATCCAGAGAAATCAAATACCATTTAATCAAACTCTATGCTATCATCAGGTTACATAAGTAAAGCTATCAAAAGCTTTGTTTTCTGCTGGAGTTTTGGTTTCTATTTTGTGTTTTTACAGATTAAATTAATTACATTATCTGTTTCAAGTTATTAAAGAAGAAACCACATGAAAGATTAGGCTGCAATAGTGGAAGAAAGGGGGCACAAGAAGTGAAGTTACATCCATTTTTTAAAAGTGTAAATTGGAAAAGGTTAGCAGCTGGTATGCTTGATCCTCCTTTTATCCCTGATGTGAGTGAAAAAATTTTTGTATTTTGTTTTTAATAAGAAATTTATATTAGAAAGTGTCTTCTGTTTAATAAATATTAGAATGAGATTTCAATTTTTAGCCCCATGCAGTTTATGCCAAAGATGTTCTTGATATAGAGCAGTTTTCAACTGTAAAAGGTGTAAATTTAGATGCAACGGATGACACTTTTTATACAAAATTTAATACGGGTAGTGTATCTATTTCCTGGCAAACTGAGGTAAGAATAGAAAATCATAGGTTTGAAAAAATGGCTGTTTTAGTTTTTATGTAAAATTTTATTTTATTGTACAGATGATTGAAACGGAATGCTTTAAAGAATTAAATGTTTATGGTCCCAATAATACCCCATCTCCAGATCTGATTATGGATATGCCTCCTCCTGCTGAACCCTCTGGATGTTTTCCTTTTCGCAAAAAGAATAAAAACAGGTAAAATTTATTGAATTTACTAAGATAAAAAAATTTTTAAATGAATGCAATACTATTATTGTTGTCAATTATTTAAAATAATTGCGAATAATTCCATTGTTGGTTTCAGAAGAATGGCACCAGACATTAAAAGTTCAAACAGTAGCACCCATTTGTCTTCTTCAGATGAGCCAAATTCTTCGGGCATGACAAATCAAGCATTAAACACAATAACTGACAACCAGGAAGTTCTTGCAGTAAGCTGAGAGTTATTTTCACAAGCTACTACAGAAAGGCAATGTGACGATAAAGAACAGTGAATTCCCAACGTGTGCCAAGATTTCTAAAATAAAATTTGTGATGTTTGGCATACTTCCAAGATCTTCCCCTCATACATCTGAAAATTCTCTCCTTTATATCAGGTACAAAAGTGTTATAGAACTAGCAAACTAATTATTTTTGGTGAATATACATCAGTTAAAATAAAAAGTTTAAAAAATATGCTCAGAAATAAATTCTGAAGATATCACAAATCATGAACTTAAGTTATCGGTTAACGTAAAGCATTTTCATTTACTTTTAACATATCCTCTTTTCTCATTTTAATATTTTGCCGCGACTCATTAAATCATCAGGTTAAATGTTCTGAATATAGAGGAGTAATGGTGGATCTGTAGAATATTAATAGTGATTGAGATTGCGTGAGAATTTTGTCATTTTTACAAAGTGACATTCCATTTTTGGCAAATGTGATTATTTATAAAGAGAAAGGTGAAGCCATTCCTTCATTTTTGCTGTGATTTTTGGCATTGGCTTTGATTGTGTTGATTTTGTTGTTTTTTTTAACTCTGTTGTTTTTATCTTTCGAATATACTTTACAATACGAAACTCCATCAGGACGGCAAATTAACTTGTCTTTAGTGCCAATAGTTTAACTCGCCTTTATTACCTCTATTTTGTTTTAATCATCAGTAATTATTGTATAAAAAAAACATTCAAGCATTTATTTTGTATAAATTTGCAATAATAGACAGCATTTTGTATACATAAGGAGCACTCTGCAGTGCTGTAAAATAATTTGAGATTTTTTTTTTTGAAGTTTTAATTAATTTATGGAATGAGGACGATGATTTTTGTTTTCTTCTGTAAGGGTAAATACTCATGAAAATAATCAGGAGTATGGGAATAAGTGAACAAACTAATTTATTGTGTTTGCACAGATGTTTCAATTCGATGTGGTAACTTGAAACCAATTTTTAAAGATTTGTGATGTTTTTTCTGTATAGTCTGAACGATGACACAACTTTCATCTGTAAATGTTTGTCGAATCGACTATTTAAGATTGACGGCTCAGAAAACTAGTGCCATTTCGAAATCAGTGTTAACATGTTATTTAATTAACATTTTCCTATTAGGTTAGAAATCTCTCGCGACTCTCGTCACAAATATCGTTTTAAGTTTAAGTAATTAGACTCCAAATAAATCAAGGGCATTCCAACTTTTAAATTCTCATCTATGTACCTTTTGAAAAACCCAAAAACAACATCCATAACTCATTTATAGTTTTCTCTTTTTTTTTTTTTTTTTTTTATTCAGTTAAATATACCAAAGGAATTGCTGTCATTTAAAATAATCTGTTTTGATTATTTTTTTGTTATAATTGCCTATAATATTTATTCCTTCAGGAAAATCAGTTTATGTTAAAAGCTTTTGTATTTTATCTTGTAATTTTGATTGTATTATTACAATAATTGGAATATAATTCATTCAGTGTACATCCATACATGTGAAGTCTGTGAAAAAAACATTCAACCAATAACAAAAAAAAAAAGTTGGTTTTACTGTACATTATTGCATATTTGTCATTTTAAGTGAACTGCAAAGTTCCCAGTAATTTTTAGAGGGAAAGAAAAAATAAACTAAATATACACTCTTGTTGGACTGTATGTAAATGATTATTTGCAAAACTGTATTACCATTTGAGATCATCAAGTGTAGCAATGATTAGAGCAATTACAATGTACATTTAAAGTTTTTTTAAAACATGCTTTCATTCATTTCTATGCACAAATCTTCGACAAAAAATAATCTGAGATACATCAGTATTATAAGTAAATAAAAAAAAAAAAATACTTTAACCGCATTGCCTGATTTCATATTTAAAAAGAAATATGAAAAAGCGTTTTTGTCGAGGTACATCGAAGCACAGTTTTGGTGTCTTGTATCGAAATGCACATTAAACAGAAATTTATGATTGACTTAAATTTTCAAAAATTAATGTTTCATTGTATGCAAATAATGTATCTATATGTTTATTAACGACAGTTAGTTTATAATAAAAACATACATCGATATAACGTTACTTCCGCATAATGAATTCCCTACGATAACACCTATCGCAGACCTTCATTTTATCATAAAAATGACTATAGTAAACTATAAATGGTGCTTGCAATAAGTTTCTTACAATATACATAATTCAATATTAAAAATATCCATATCATTAACCCTTGATATTTTTTCTGAAAGGAATCAGTACAAATATGCAAATTATCATTTGGTATCAGCCAACAAGTGATGAAATTATAAATAATGCCAATTTATATATGCTTCTGTCTTGTCCATCAGTTGTTCACTGAATGTTCAAAACTCCCCAGTATTAATGGAAAACTGCATTTTGCATTGTTGTATTTATGTGTATAAAATAAACTTGTTCATAAAATTCTGAACTGTTTTTTTTTCAATTCATTTTAGATCAAACACAATAATATAACATCATGACAGTAAATCTGTTTTTTGTGTCAAAACTAGATCGAGGTCCCATATACCATAGTCGAGTTTCATTACCTCAGGATAACGCCCCAAATGGTCTGTTATTTGAAGAATGGTGTGGAATTTTAACCTTTTTTCTGTGGAAAACTGCATGGCCATTACAGAGAATAAATTTTATTTTTCTAATCACCAAAATTTAACAGCGTCGATCCCCCTAATAAACAAACACCTCCCTGCAAAATTTCTGGAGTTATTAAGCTTCGAAGAGGATGAAAAAATCGTGCTCCCACAACGCTAACATCGATACCTACAGAAATTAACCCGAAATTTTAACGGATGAAAGAAACCACACACAACACTACAAGGAAAATGATGCCCTTCATATTCTTCACTAAAATCTATTAAAAAATGTTGAATCAATCGTTTGATACGTAGCCGAAACTGATCCACAAAGATTACATTCTGCTTCCGAAGAGACAACCAACATAATTCACGTACAATGAAACGTGTGTTAGCAATTACGAATCTTCAACAAACACAGTAGAAGATCGTTAGTCCGGCGTTCTAGTATTCCGCCAGTCGGAAATTGGACATGTGGTGGGCTAAAGACTCTGGACTGAAACACCATTTGTCATATTGTACAGATGTGTAAATCACGGTTAATTCGAAACTGGATAATTCGAAGTCATGTTATGCATAACAAGATAAAATGTTGAAATCGTGCGAAATTAGTACGATTAATAATATAAAAGTTATTTTTTTAAATAAAATTTCATAACAGCCGGGAAGTTATGCAATTCGTTGTAGGGTCTTTTCAAAACTTTTTCCATCTTTTGTTCAGTACAATACATTTTGTTTATTCTATTTACATTTGTTTTTTTATATTTTTGCGAAGGAATTAATTAACAGGCTTAATGTTCTTTCAAATTTATCGAAAATAATTTAAAAGTTTTCATTGAAATGTTATTTGTTATTAATTAATTTAATTATTGTGGAATATAATTAAACCCTATAAAAAAAAAGCAGTTAAATGTTAGTATTGTTACACTTACTGACAAAAAAGTTGCACAGCCAGATAACTGTTATCTTGGTAAATGCTTACCAATCGGTTTATTTGTATGTGGCCATTGTTGTCTGAAGGCCAGAACACTCGATGTATGACGTCACAAGGTCCTGCTTTAAATCTGGTATCTATTTCACACTTTCGATGGATAAAGGTGTGAAATAGATACCAGATTTAAAGCAGGACCTTGTGACGTCATACATCGAGTGTTCTGGCCTTTAAATGACAATGACAATGGCCACGTATCACGACATTTTACATTTCGTATTCATAAAACACGTAGCATTTACGAGAAACCAAAAAATAATTTATAACGAGGGTAAGCTTACGACATCATCGTTTTAATGTAGAAAATAGGAAGGTGTTTCTTAGCGAGGTATTCTCAGAATTTTCACGCGCCACGTGTTCGGAATCCCAGGAAAGTAAATTTTATTTCGTTAGAATTAAAACGGGTAGGAATTACTTTCAGGTAATTTATTTATAGTCTACGTGTAATGGATAATAGCTAAAACTTGCTTTTACCAGAAACTATAACCGAAGAAGGCATGGAACGTAATCTGCCAAATTTTGGGCATTTGGTAACATCTTAGAAGTTTCAAATAGAAAACATTTAAGAGAGAATCGGGATAAACGATCGACTTGATTATTTTGCTAGAGCCAAATACTCGGACACCATCTTTTCCGGTACCGGAAAAGATGGCGTCCGAGTACATCGGTTTACCGGAAGTAACCGTGACGTCATTCACCCCCATAGTCAGTTGGTAGGGATGAATGACATCGTGGGTGTTTGGCAGGTCACTCTCTACATCACATTATCATCATTCGGCTAAGGAAAGATGGCTTAGTTTATAACACTGGATAAAAAGAACAAATATTCAATTTTAAGTTTTTAAAACTTCCTCCTTCTGCAGAAATTAAAGATTCTTTGTGTACTCAAAGAATTCGGCCAGTTCCAAATGGCATGGTGGAATAGAGGGAGACGAAAATCAAGATGCATTTTAGCAGCGGCGCTTTATCCGATAGCCAAAAAAGGGCCTATTACCTGGGACTCCCGCTGACGGGGAGCCCAAACCAACTTTTATAAGAAGATATTTCCCCAAAGGAAAATCCAACATTGCACGTGCGGCCACAAATTCAAATTTGCCCGGGCCGCACGAAGCTATAACACGTCACTGGTATTTGGCAATGAATTTATTTCAGTAACAAAACCGGTGGGATAATTAGGAAAGATTGAAAACGAAAACTTTAACGGTTGTAAAGCCATAAAGGAGTGACCAAATGAGACGTTTTTGAAAGAAATTAAAAGAATTAATCGAAAACTATATTATTTATAAACTTGCAGCTGTTCAAGATTGTGGTGGCCCACCAGTGGCCGAGTGGGTAAAACCATTGAACACTGGTGCGTTCACGCCTGGCCAAAGGGCTGGCCACGTGGAGTTTTCCGAGTTTTCTTCACGTATATAACACCTAAATAAAGGCTAGTCTACCCATAAAAGACCTCCTGAGAGGCATCCCCTTTTCTGATTACTTGTATTTTACTTTTTTTTACCCGACATAAAATAAATGGACTTTCACATTACCATTTTTAGTTTCTTTAATAAAAAAGACCACACTGAAAGAGTTGTAAGATAACCAAATTAATGGAAAAAACTATTTATTAGACAGATCTATTTAGTCGACGTAAAAATATGTCATGTTTACGAGTTAACTTGTAAGAGCCGAGTAACAGTACCGAGTTATAGCTTCATGGGACCCAGTCAAATTTGAATTAGGGGACCCCATGTACTGTACAGTGTTGATTTCAGACATTTTTTTCGGAGAAACGTTTTGGGGAAAATATTTACCTATAAAAGGTTGATTTGGGGCTCCCTGTTGAAGGCTCCAAGCAATTTCCCTTTTTGCCTATAGGATAATGCCCCATTGCTGAGTAACTTTCCTTCTTAGCCGAGTAGGTATAAGAAGGCACGTTGTGGGCAGTTTCGGAATCAAATAAAAGTAATAAAATTGTCGGCACGATGATACTATAAAAGTTTCACAATAAATTATCCAGGGGATGTAAACCTCGACATCCCGATGTGTTTTTTTTTTATATAACTCTTTCTACCCTGTCGGCACTAAGAGGGCCTCTTAGAAAGTCCATTATGGGTTCGGCCAGACCCACAATGGGGCAGCCGGGTGGTGAGGGACGGAGCCAGACACATCCGAACGGACCACACATTATGCAAGAAGATTCAAACTATGATTCAAAGACGCTACAGCCCTCCCACAAAATGGCACAATAGGGACTAAAGTGGCCTTGAAAGCAAGGGACGTCCCTTGTTATCGAGGCCAAGTTTTCGATCAAAATGAGAGAAGTTGCCTGGGACAACGGGTGAATATCGTTCATTAGTTTCTTGTATATTTGCAGAAAAGAATGAATTTTATGTTGCTCGTTGATAATGGAATTTAGGGACCTCTTGGGGATTATGTAAAGGGCAATACAGACGAAAAGGGAAACACCTGTCCGTACATTGGGAAAATTCTCAATTTTAATATTAGATATCAGAAATGATTAACATGCATAAAATTGTCATAAATTTGATCAAGGCCGAGAAAGCAAACTTTCCTGGTCATTAGTTTCTATAATAAGTTGTCTTATTCTTAGAAAAAAGAATGGAAGATAGAAGAAAGACCACAAGGAAAAAGAAGAATCAGGTGGTTTGATAATGTGTAAAAAAATTAATGATTATTACTTTTTTCAAATTGTTCAAGACCAGGTAAAAATAGATTTTCATGGCATGAAATACCGCAGTAATTCATATTCTGAGTGTACAAGACACGATTGTTTGTAATATTTACTCTAAAGTCTTTCAAATTTAAGGAACTTTATACAGAAATTAGCATCAAATATCAAGCTTTAATTTGTCGACGACACTCTAATGATCATTCAAATTCTTTTTGTGTATATATATATAAAGTACTCGATACGTTTTGAAATTATTAAAAACAACGAATAAAAAAACAATTTTGAGTAAATTTTGATTTAAATAATTTAAATTTTTATACAATTTAACAGTCAATCAGTCGTCATCGTCCCAATCAATCAAATTAAACTCTAAATCAGTCTCTCTTCCGTCGTATCCTCTTTCTTGTAACTCAGTTGAAGTATATAAGCACGTTTGGCATAATGGGCATAGATCCTGTACGTATAACCATTTCCAAAGACATACACCGTGATAATAATGATTACAAGATGTTATCCTCGCTTTCTTCATATCCTGGTAGCAAATAGCGCACACATCGTCATAATTTCTTAATTGATCTCTGGTGGCTTCGGCCAACATGGTGATCTTCTTCATGGCTGCTTTTCTTTTCATTATGATGTTCCAACCGGCTTTGGCTTGTAACCAAATGTTAAAGTATGCGTGAAAACATATCATACAAGCCCTGATCGTGCCTCCCGATTCGAACAGCAGCATCCAACCTCCATTAAAGAACAGAAAAATACTGAATAAGAATTCTATAGCGTTTCCTGCGGCTCTAATATAATAAACGTAAGTATCTAATTCCTCCCAAAGATCGGAACGATACGTATCTATCAGAGAGAGTAAGTAGAGCATTAATGTGATAATTGCTTTAACCACTACCTCCACGCTAAAAATTGTCACAGTCAGTAGCCACGTAGAAATTGAATAATGGCTCCATAAGTAGATGACAAACCATACCGGGAAGCATACAAGTAACGTACATACGCACAAGGCACGGATATGTTTCCCCACTGAAGCATTCTTGGTTGCACTTAAAGACAAGAGCACAGGATTAACCGTGCTGTGCACAAAATGTAGAAAGGCTGTAAACAACAGGCAGACGTTATAGTACAGCCTAATTAGTCTTTTTTCGGGTTGAAGCGTGGTTAATCCAGTTTGCAACGCGAGAATTAGAAAAAGTATGGCGGACACGATACCAACGTTGCGATCTTCGATGTCTTCTACGCGCAGCAACATTTGAATGACTTTACACAGACGGCAACAAAAATACGACACCACACTTGTCATACCCAGTACAGCTATGATCGTATCGCATCCATCGGTAACCAGCTGTTTCCAAAAATCGTATAATTCAATCCATTCTTCATTCTTCGAGTTATTCATGAAAACCAATATGTGCCCGACGAGTCGCGTGGTCCAGAAGATTCTCAACACTTTAGGTATACGTAATCGTAACCAGTGATATTCTATCAGATTATAAATCCCATAATGTCTGATAACCGTCCGCCATTTTAGGATGCAATCACATATTTTCTCGTACATGAATTTGCTGTTGTTTATGAACTCGAGTGCAACGTAACAACTCAAAACGGCGGCACACAGGAAAGAAAAGCAGCATAACAGTGTAGCTGGAACCGCTAAATAGTACATAATACTCGGGCCTAGGAAAGATATTCCTATTAAAATCCACGAAATATTTTTATCCAATTTTCTGCGTATCATACAAAACACGAACATCAAAACGCACTGCAAAACGAAATTGCTCACGGAATACTGCACAAAATAGTTATATTTAGTGTTCAACATGTTCAATCCTTCGATTTCGTACACGTAGCTAATATTCCTGACGTATGACCACAATACAAGTCCAAATGTAATCATCCACAAATAGACTAGGAGCAGTAGTTCTGCGCTGAAGAGTGATACACAAAAGGCTACCAGAAATACTGAAAAATAAATAAATAAATATTTTTAAAAATGTATACTCTTTTACACACACAAGTATTTAATAATTCTTTCCTCAGCCAAGGGAATGAGAGAAAGAAAAAGAGAGAGAGAGAGAGAGCAATCACCCGTGCAAGAAGTACAAGTTCAAGGACAAGAATAACTATTTCCTGTTTTACTTCTCAAAGTTCAGTAACATTTTTGAACTCGAATAAATTTAGTTCGTTGTCTTAAGTGTTCTAAGGTCTTCTTAGGATATTTTTCCTTATAACTTAATATTTTTCTGCTTGTCTGTCTGTCACGTTCTACATCTCAAGAAGTTATTTCAGAAAAAGGCGGCTACAGCCAATTTCTAAAAGGTGGGAGCTCGTATAGGATATACACATGTTTTTTTCTATACAAGCTCTCACGTGTTTGATACATACAAACATACACGCACGCACCGTATTTAGAACGTGAAATGTATCTTTTTGTTTCGATTTTTATCAATTTTTTAAACTGATAAGACACAGATTTTTTTATTTTATATTGTGGAATGTAAATTTTTATATTTCCCCTTAATTTAAACCGCCATTTAAAGGCTTTAAATATAATATTTTCTGCTGTATTGTTCAAGTTTCGTTATGTATAGCGTATAGTATTACCAACGCGTTGCGTCGATCAACTTTGCTATTTTACATGAAAAAAGAAAGAAAATTTTAAAATATTGTTAAAATTAATACTAAATAGCGCACGTCTTAAGATTTTTAAACATTTTTAACGAATTAAAAAGGAATATTTGAAGAACAACGGTTTCCGGCGCTGTACCCGACGCGACGTGGCGCGACTCTTCGCGCTACATCGACTCGCCATGAGTAAATAAATCGTTCAGAAATTGCATGCAATTAAAAAATATTATCCTACTTTGTCAACAATTTAGCAACACCATTTATTATCTTGCATTTAAATTACATATATATTAAAGCGATATTAATCATACAAATTTCCACTTTTGTGTTATTTACGAATTATAATTTTCAGATGAATGGTGACCCAATTTCCGGTCGATAAATACAGGTAAATAATATATATATATATATATATATATATATATATATATATTTTAAAATTCCATCACGTAATTTATAAATCGAAACACTAACTTAATACTAAAAAATGTATAATATGTGTACCAATTTAAAATCTTCTTAACAGGTTAAATTACATTTCGAACTATTGTCTTCCATCAGTTGGCTTTGATATTAAATCCACTTTCACATTAATTAATACATTGACTTTATTCAATCAATAACAATAATAATTATATTTGACAAAGAGGTATCGTTAGTCGAGTGTAATTATAGGATGTGTCAATGTATTGATTGAAGTCAATGTATTAATGTGAAAGTGGATTTAGTATCAAGGCCAACTGATGGAGGACAATAGTTCGAAGTGTAGTTATGCTGAAAAGGTTTACATTCTGGCAAATAAAAGAATAGTCAGGGGCGCAATTACATCGGAGCACTTGTCACTCTTTTTGTTTCGGTTGCCTTTTTCCTAATCCCCGAGGGGACACCGAACAACAGAAAATTCGTAAGTTCTATCTTATTCTTCAAGTATAAAAGAAGCTAATAGCGAGGTTGAGGCCGAAGTTTTAAACGCGAAAACGTGTACGTCGGACGTTCGGCGCCGCTTTCCTGTAAGCCTAGAAGTTTGACAATGGCGTTTGGAAAGTCAGTGGAATCACGCTCCACATTCCAAATGCCATTGTCAAACTTCTAGGCTTACAGGAAAGCGGCGCCGAACGTCCGATGTACACGTTTTCGCGTTTAAAACTTCGGCCTCAACCTCGCTAATGAACGATACTTGTCTATTGAACCATGTCGTTTTCAAGGCCGAGTGCAACCAGCGCCACCTTGCGGGAACGCTGATCCGACGTTGAATCAGTTTGACGCTCCTTGCATAACGTTCGATGGCCTCTTTTTATATCTTGGGCAAAGGGCAAAGGGCCCCCTTTCTCATAGTCTGCGGGCGCCGCCGCATGTAGTATAGTGTAAGGTCGCCGACCGGTAGTGATAGGGAACTTGAAAGCCCACTCCTCGGCACCAAAGTATGGTTGCCGTCCGTTAGGTGGGGATCGGTTAATCCCGCGTCAGGATGAACCTAAGGGAAGTTTGCGTGTGGGTGTGGCGGAGGAGCAAGTGTTTTACAAAAGAAAAAGCTGTTTATTCGGTAACATTTATGCCTACATCTATGTGACAGTTCAGATCCACTTCCTTATCGTCTTCGGGATGGCGAGGATTTCCTTTCCGTCGAAGCCCCGGGGCGGACGAGATGAGATCGCTGGGTGTTGGGGATGATCGGAAAGTCGCAGAGACGTCTTGGGCGATGATACAATTCACTATATAAAGCATACGGCGAGCTTAATCCAGAGGAGACTGTCCTTCGACCTTGAATTCCGATTTTTATAGTTTTTCTTCCACTGTCTGCATTTCGGATTGGTCCCTCGTTCCATTCCTCGCTTCCCGATTGATCTCCCCTTTTCTTTCCCGGGGAAAACCGAGACCAACTCGGGTTACGAGAAAAGTCCGATTCGAGGTGTCTATTTGATACTTTTTGTCGACTATGCTCGGAGATTGTTGATAAAACCATAACACTAGACTCATAATTTAGCCCGTTGTTTGTGATTTTTGTCGTCTTGGAACTTTAGATCAAGGGTTTTTTCCTCTCCCTCTCTTATATAATCTATCGTTATAATTTAAACACAAGAATTCTGTAATTTACGCGATTTCGGACCTCGTTTGGGTCCTCACAATAAGGAATTGTTTAGTTTAGAAGTCCTGAAGAATGGTGAGCCAGAGTTTACATACACTATTTAAATATAAAGAAAAAAATCCTAGAAAGACTACTGCAAACTACATAACTTAAAGGAAATTTACTTCTACAAGAAAACTAATCATTTCTAAAGTACTGTACACATGTGTACAGTAGTTTCCACTTTACCATTAGTAGAAATTTCTAAATTATGATTGCGTGAAATGTTTATAAGTTACATATTTTTATTGATGATTTTCGTCCAGGAACGGAAACGCGTAGAAAATCAATATGGCGCTGAGCTGATGACAAGTGATTTACCGAACAGTAAATGCTGTATAACTAAACTCTACTTCTTGCTTATGTATATAGAACACAACTATGATTTTCCTGTTTGCTGCTCCGTGGAAAGAATAATAATCGAGTGTTTTAACCTTTAAAATCTAGCTATTTTTTTATTTTGAGTCTTGAAAATCCTTTAAGGGTATTATGTTTTCTACGTAGAATGAAACAAGACATGAATATAAATAACGCAATGAAGACGATGTACTGTACATTCTATGGCGTAATAGGCTATAGAATTCTATAATAAATAGCTATAATATAAATGTTTAATCACCGAGAAAGAGCCCATTCTTTGCGAAGGGGCAATTATAAAGATGAATGAAGCGAGGATTGTGATCATTGATCCCAGAAGCTTTACGATAAAAGGCACTCCGAGAACTATGGAACCATATACCGTTTATATATTTATAAATAATGTATGCATCCCGTCTCAAAATTCAATTATTCCACTGTGTTTAATACCATTCTATCAAATATTTAACTTATTAACCAAACTCTCGACATAAATCTGTTGATTTGGTTAGAACAACGTATACATTATATACTGTACTGTGCTGTGCTGTGTTTTTACGTTTACGTTGAAGAACAGGTTAGAAATTATGTTTCAGTTAGAGCGAAAGTAAACAAAAACTCAGATTCGTACAGATAATAGCGGCCTTACTTTGGAACCCCGCTATCTTGACACATTAATAACTCGAAAATCCGGATAACTCGACATTTTGATTGGTCTAATGTATTATTCTATTAGACAAGACCTCAGTAATAGACAACCCGTAAACTCGACCTACGTACGACATATTTTTAAAAGAAAAAGCAAGTTTTTCTGAGAATCTGTACTCGTACTTGTGAACTTAATACAGTTACTTTTCCCTTTATCTCGTTTATCATCACACAAAAGCTGCTGTATATCGGTCCTTTTAATTTGGAAAAAACCTAGAGGCACTGTCTAGTTATAGTTCTGTCTGTAAGTACTGAAAGTTCATTGCGTACAATAGCTAGCTGTGTACAGCGTATTCTTAAAAAACTATATATATACTCGAAGATGGCCGTAAGCAGTCTGGCGTCGAGAAAGAATAATGGCATTCCACATACAACGGTAATGACATTTGTAAAGAATAAGGAGAAAATTATACAGAACCTATGAGAAAACGCAGACGATCTTGTGTGGGGGGGCACGATTTTGTTTCCTCTGTTTGAAGCTTAATAACTCCTGTGCTTTTTGTCGTAAATTTCTGAAATTTCGCAGGGAGGTTTGTGCATTAGGGAAATTGACGGTATTAAAATTTGGTGGTTAAAGGTTGAGGGGTGGGGAGATAAAGAAGGTCGCGTGTAGCTCCAGTAGGTCGGACATAATGACGATTTTACTCGTTATTAGCATTTACAATCTTTTATAAAACCCATCCCTACCCTCAAAATAAGGCTTTTTGACATTTTATAACAGTTAAAAAATATACGAAGTTATGTAATAAAATATGACAACAGATGGCACCACCAAAATTTTAAATTATGCCGGGAAAGTTAAGCAATTCGTTTTGATAAATTGCATTTGTCAATAAAATTTCTGCAGATGAATCAAATTTTCCTTTTACGTATTACAGTACAGTAATTTAGTGTATAAAAACGATCACCTTTATGGAAATTTTCATTGATTTCACCATTATTTTATGTACTATAGTGAGATACAAAGTCGAACAACATAAGAAACAGTACGATCAACCTGTAAAATTCAAAATTTCCCAAAACCTCGCCGATTCCACGTTTAGCTTTTTCCTTTCAAGTGTCGTTTTATGGAGTTTCCACGTGAAAATTAGTACACGCGGTTCTGTATGTTAGTATTAAAAAAGCAATAACTTCGAACCATTTCTTCGAACAGCAACTACATAATAATTTTTCTACTCAATGTTTTATGAAGGTAAATTTATTATTATTTGTTTTTAATCATAAAAAAACAGCTTATTCTTATTACCTGTAACATGAAAAAGAATTCAGCTGTAATTTCAAGTTTATACATATAATTTTCCTCGGAAAAATATTAAACGTTAGCTTATCATTCAAGGTAATCTCGTGCTTATATTATTCCAAAAAAAACAAGTGGTCCTTTACGATATTCAATAACAAACACGCGCTCTGAAGGTTTCCTTAAACAATTTCGAATATTTAATTTATATAAGACTGAATAATCTCGATAAAACAAAGTACTATTTTCGCGTAAATTGACGATTTCGACAGTACAAGTAATGCGTTCACATTAAGTGTGACGTTATCGGTTATATTATAAAAAAGAATGACGTAAAAAAAAATTATATAAAATATTATATACATATTTTAAAATAATTTTCTGCGTTTTAAACCTTGCAAATTATAGTTTTAACACGCAACTGTCATACACCAATTGCTCGTAAAAATACACGTGTAGCTGTGTATAGTAATAATTTAAGCCGATAAAATTAATTTTAAATTGAGTAAAATCTACAGAATTTCATAATTATGCTGTAATATTACATCTTAAACCTTCAGATACACGTTTAAAATATACAATAGTCGTGTATTCGGCTATACAAGTGTAGGCCTAATTAATGACTACTTTATTGGCAGTGTCCTACAGCTATACATAAAGGTATATACATAAATAGTCTTGTATGTGAATACACACAATATATAAAACTAGAATTTATAAACATCTTTCCTTTTTTTTTATGCTAATTTAAGAGTTTCTATTTTTAAATCTCGTTGAATAATTATATATATATATAAATTGATTTACTTTTATAGTGACACGAAAAACTTCTATATATATATATTAATAGTACGTTTACAGTCTAATATTAATTGACATATATGAAAACGTGAAGATAAATTGACCTATTTTGGTATTTTCCGGGTGGAAGACAATAAGAAGTACTCGAGAAATGAGTTACGTAAACATTAGAACATCGTGTAACGTATTTTAATCGCTTATAATTAATCGCTATATAATTCTATATTAATATTCTAATTTGGGTTGTAATCTATTTTATTTGATTCATTAGTAATAAGTAAACCTTTGTGTGTCTTGTTACACTAAAACAAGATAAAGGTTTTTTTCCCCTAAGTCTTAAATCTGTCTAAATAATAATATTTAAGAAAAAATAAATTGTTTTGCATTTTTTTAAATATATAAAATGCTTATTTATATCATTTTAAAATGCTAAATATAATAATAATAATTATTATTATTATTGTGTCACACTCATCAACTGTGACACGTGAATACAAAGTGTTATATTTTTAAACAATAGAACGTCGGAAAGGATGTTGACTTTTTACAAACCAGTTTAAATTATAATAAATTAAATATATAAAACATCAGTTTTAAAACTATAACAATTTAAATTTAGATTTTTAAACGATTCGAAAAATAAAAAGAATGAATAGGCCCTACGTATTCATAAATCGCCCTAGTTTATGTATTTATCGTCACTACTTTGATGACAAGCGAATCACTTAAATGCAATAAAAAAAAGAAATACAATAAAATTCCTCAAAAATTATTTGAAATTAAAATTCTTCCTGTTACGCTCATTTGTTATTATACGGTAGAGAGAACAATAGAATAATAATAATATTATTGTTTTGTTTTTTTTTTAATTTAACAAATAACGTCACAAAAAACTGGAATAAATGCCAAGTAATTATTCTTAATATATTCGTGTTACTTTATTAAATTTTAATATTGAATTACCAAGTGTTTGCACGTATGTATCATTAGTATAGTGAGCTGTGAATCTAGACTGCGCTCAAATTTATTTTAAAATTATCATTTATTGTATTCCTGTGTAAAAGTTCTAATTTGGGACTTGAAATTTGAACTATAAAATAACCCCCGAATATACAAAAGGTCTCAGAATGTCTATTCTTTACGTACAAAGCATAGAAAACAACCTTCCCTGTAGGCAAAGCATAAAAAGTAACCCCCGAATACATAAGAATACAAAACAACACCCAAAATATGGACTATTTTCATACACGGCATACACCCGTCAAAGTCAATAACCTTTGAAACCCTTAACCTTAAAGATGTGCAAAAACCATTAAATATATATATATCTATATTTTTTTTTAAAGTGCGTTTGTATGTCTATCAGTAAGTCGACACGTACTCGAATCATCTCTCTCTCTCTCTCTCTCCACTCGCAAACAGAAAAAAAGTATAAAAATATAACAAACAGAACCTTACCTTTAGCATATAAAATATACCACAAGAAGGACAGAGTATCCTTCTCGTCGTAATTTTCGTAACTCGTCACATGGTGGCAATTTCTATTAAGCACAGCATCCATAATAAACAAAGGTGGGATCCTCAGTACGATTTCCATAGAGAGCCAGATACGTGATTTAAGCTCCATGTTACTCTGCTTGGTCCTGTAACATTCAACGTTACGTCTTGCCTGAATTAATTTTCCTTGAGAATCGTAACCGATTTAACGCCATCTGTCGAATCCTTACTTCTCTTTTTCGTCTTTTGCTGCTGCAGTAGTATCATTTACTAGCCAGGAAGTAATACCTGAAAAACCGGATTCCATGCCCCTGGCATATTATTATTATACGACGTCTTGTCTTATTTAATGCAGTGAAGACTACTTTTATCAATCGAAAGCATGCTTTGTACTGTACATATGCCACGTGGGCAACAAGAGCCACGTGGAACTTTCCGGGGGTTTTTTTTTTTGGATATCGCTAACACCTAAATAGGAGTCAGTTTCCCATAGAAAACCTTCACGCGGGCATCCCCCTCTTGGCAGATTGCCCACTTTTCTTGTTTACTGTTTTATACTACTGTAATTTATGATAGACGTTGCTGTGTTGAGAGTTAATACGAAATAAAAATTACTTTTATCAATTTAAAACAAACATTTTTGAAGTGAATTTTGTACTTTATGACAAAATAAAGGCTCAGTCGTGTAAATACTTTTGCTTTCGACTTATAAGTTGGATTGTTTAGAGAAGTAACCCGATAGAAGGAATCGCAGCGTGTCTAATCACCCCTATACAGAGGAACTTTAATTTCTTATTCAGAAAAAAGTTATGGGGAAACCTATTGTCATTAAACAATACGAATTACATAACTGATACTCAGAAAAACATTAGGATTGACTTCATTATCAATTGTTGTTATTTTTACACGTGGTAGAAAAATACACAATTAATTTCTAATTTCTCTCCTTTGATGGTTAATGGTAGTATTAGCAAGGAAACTTACAATTCAAGGCTCGCTCTCGTGTTGATTTTTTTAAATTTATCTTACTAAATTAATATCTATTATTTTTATTATGACATTAGAACAATTGTTGTTTCATAAATTACACTCTTTAATTCAAAGAACAGTGCGTGTTTACTTATTTCGTACATTAATTTACAGAGAAAAATAAAGTTTTATTCTTACATAATTTTCATTAGAAAATACCATATAAAATTCTCCGTATTCGCTTATAAATAAATATCTAACGAAGTATATCCCTGCTTTTAATACAATTATTTAAAGTATTGTATCTAAAAAATAGTATTCTAATTTTTCACAGATTTAATGCTGTACGAACTGAGGATCCAGGTTCGAATCCGGGCAAAGAACTGCGGATTTTTTTTACCATCGGGCCTCTCCTCTCATTGTAGACCACGAGGAGCGTCCAGGAAATGCCAAAGGGATCTATGTATGTTTTCGGAGGGCCCCGCACACGCTTAAGGGAATATAATAACATATATGCAAACTAACAATATAAAACTTATCATCATCTTTTTATAAGTGTAGCTTAGTTTGAATGGTCTTCGACAGGAATATCAGCTTACTCGGGATTGAATAATGGAATTACCTTGTCAAAGTCCGGGGTTTGTGGGTTACTCACCACAGATTTATGCTGCATTTGTCCTTTTCCTTTAAGAAATCATTTGTTTTACATTATAAACTATGCTAACGAATTCACTTGAAGAAATAATTCACAACGACCTTAAATTTACCAGGAAAATTTTTAGAAAACAGACTTCCGTATAAGGTATGCTGAATTTATATTAATGTTAAGCATTCGTACAGATTCGAAAGTATATAAAATTTATTTATATAATCAGGAAAAAAACAAATTTTATATAACATTTCTTTTATTTAATTTAATAAAAATGGCTGCTTGCTATCTCAGACTGTTTAGAAAATGTCGAATTTTATGTAAAAAAAAAAAAACGCATGTGAGCAATAATAGGACCTGTATTCGGGTCTATCGTGGATTTGGCCAGACCGGGTGGAGGGATCCGAAATTTACACGCCAATTTATCAAAAAAATGTCGCGTAGCAAATGAAAAAAAGGCCTCGGTCAGTAAATTGCGTGCAAATTGAGCACTAAAATGGCGTCTAGTAGTCGAGATCCGCATTTGACTAATAGGATTTCACCTCAAACGTTATCTCATTTCTACTTATATAAAGCCTCTAGATGCGTCGGGCCCCGCCATTCACCATCCGTCCACCCCATTAAGGGAGCCTATCCGAACCTGCGATGAATACGGGATTAAGAGGCCTTCTTGGTGCCCACAGAGCGGAGAATGCATCAGTAAAAAATTAATGGATAAGTGGCTTATCGCAATCTGGATAACCTCTTAATGGAGGTTAAAGTTGCAAAAACTTACACAAGCATTATCGTTTAATCTGCATGCCATTTCACCCGTTATCGTCCTTGAATTATATCGTCCTATAAATCGTCCTTGAATATAATATACATAATTAATTATAATTATTATTATTCAAGAATGAAGAATTTGTCCTTGGAGTTAAAAATTATCCGTGTATTCTATAATATTCTATAGTAAAAGTTGTCGTTTAATATATTATGATGTTGCAATTGTCATGCTCAACTGATACTAGTGTAAGTGATATAAGTGATATGCTGGACTATAGTCAAGACGCGGCTATACAAATAAATGTAACATTAAGCTTCTGTGTTGTTGTGTGTGTCAACATCTAGGAACTTCCTAACAATGCGACGTGTTCAATATGCGGCTTTCTGTAGTGTCACGTATGTTTTTATTGAGGTTTAACGTTCCTAGACTGTCGTGTAGTGTATGTCGCATGACACCGATTTCACAAATTCCAAATGCATTTCGCTTACAACAAAGCCTCATCAGTGGACATAATGAACTGTAACAATTTCTGTTCCTTTTATGCTGGGTGATTTTTTCCCAGCGTGCATCTACAATCATTCCAGTATTCAGATTTATCACATTTGCATACGCTACAATACAAAAATGTTCTATTATTCTTCTTTTGAAACAATTTTTAACTTTATAATTATAATATTTTTACATTATTTCTATCTATTTTACAATTAATTTTATTACAGTGTAGGCACCACGGCGATTCTTATCTTTTTAACCTAATAGCAGCTTCGTGTTCTTTTACCCGTGTCTCCAACTTCTTGTTTCTCCTGTGTAGAGTTTCGGTCTTGGACAAGCACACGATAATTTGTAAACGACACCTGCAACTTCGAGTTGGTTTTTTAACATATTTCGGTCTTCGTTATTTATGACAGTAATTACATTCATCGTCCTGTTTGTTTTGCCAGTATACACGTAGAAAATTTCTTGAAAGCCGGTTTATATTTTTCAAATAAATTATTTATATAAGGAAACTTAAGATAAAAATCAAATAACAAATAATTTATAACATTATATCTATGATTTATATAATATTTATACCACTTACATAATGTATTCTTTGGGTAATCGTTTAATGGTTAATGTTACCTATGGTTCCAAAATGGTGGCTCGTCTCTGATTCCAGCAAATAGGAGAGAGGAAACAGTGGGGACGCACGTTTTAACCTAACTTTTCTAATAATTTAGTTGCTAATAATTATGGTAATGTATTAGAATAGGTTAGGTTAGGTTAGAACGTGCGTCTCCACTGTTCCCTGTCTTCTGATTGCTGGAATCGGAAACGAGCCGCCATCTTCGATACCTAGGGTAACATTAACCCGTTTAATAAATATTTTGTAGAGAGTTGACCTGTTTCTATTTTTCTATCTTCTTATAGCGTTGTTCTATTTAACATTTTCTTTAGTTCCATAATAAATACATTGTTCTTGGTTTCTGTAGGGCAATATGATTTGTAATTAATAGCTTTCTCTGTGTTACGTAATTTTTCGTACTTACGAAACAAAGTTTGAGTATCTTCGCTTTTTATAGTAGCATCTAAAAAAATTCATTTCTCGATTTCGTCCTTCCTCACTTGTAAACTTTAAATTTTTATCTAACTTATTTGCATGGTCTTCAATGTCTTGGGATGTAATTATTTGTGAGTCATATATAATCAGTATATCGTCTACGTAACGTGCATAATATTGAATACCTTGAACAGCCAATTTTGGTCCGACGACCGATCCCATAGCAATTCCATTTCTCTGTCGATAGTAGTCTGTAGATTTTAAAATAATTGTTTTTAAATACAAATTCTGTAAGATTTAATATGTGCTCCGGCATTCTGCATCTACTAATAGTTTCTTTAATCGTTTCTTAAGTAATAGATGGGTACATCGATTTAACATCAAGACTCATAATAGGATAATTTTGTTTAATTTTACCTTTTAATAATCCATTGTTTAATTCATCTGTATTCTGTATACCATAAACAGATTTATCTATTACACGTAAGTAGGTTTTTAAATAACATTCAAGATTAGATAAAATAGATTTCTTAAAGTCCACGAAAGGTCTGCGAGTGTTACCTGGTTTGTGAGTCATGAATCTTAAATTTAATAGCGAGGTTGAGGCCGAAGTTTTTAAACGCGAAAACGTGTACGTCGGACGTTCGGCGCCGCTTTCCTGTAAGCCTAGAAGTTTAACAATGGCGTTTGGAACGTCAGTGGAATTATGCTCGACATTCCAAACGCCATTTTCAAACGTCTAGGCTTACAGGAAAGCGGCGATGAACGTCCGACGTACACGTTTTCGCGTTGAAAACTTCGGCCTCAATCTCGCTAATTTTGTTTCTCTTACGTTATTAAAATCTAATATATTTTTTACCTATTGACTTGAAAATTCGTTCATATATTTCTTCATTAATTTGGTAAGAATATTTTGTACTTCTTTTAAAGGATCTAGTTATTGGTAATTAAAGTTTAGTATTTATTTCGTTATTTGTTTGTCTGCTAAAATAAATCGCTCGAAGTCGGATAAGAAAGAGTAGTTTTACTTGTTTTAATCAGGAAATAATTTTATTTTTTTTTAGAATTTACAAAAAATTTTAAGAATATTACCGATCCCGTTGTTTCTAAATTTTGTAAAATCTTTGTATTTTTTATCTATTATAAAATGGCAAAAAGCTTAATTTTGAGAGTATCGATGAGTTTTAAAAAAATTCAAATGTTAACAACGAATAACATCTTCAAGTCCGACCTCTCTCGAGATATGACATGACAATCCTTTATCTTCCCACCCCTTTAATATTAAGGAGCTATGATTCTATTTAATAATAATGAGCAGCATCGATGCTATTAAATTAATAAAGAGTATCAATGCTTCTTATATACGAGGTATCATGCCAAATTTCGATTAATGTTACCTTAGGTGCCAAGATGGCGGCGCTTTCGGTCGCCATATTGGATTAGTCGAGAGACTGCGCTTTACGCGATACTTTGATCGGAGATCACGTGACTCTTAAACCGTAATAAACTACCATAGGAAAATAAAAAAAAACTTACGTTACGCTTCTTTTTTCCGTTCGAAACTACATTTTTTCCCTGATCTTGTCAATTCTTCAGCTCTTGTTGCATGTCTTTTCCTCCTTGATCTTGTCGATTCGGCTACACTTGTAGACGTTTCTTCCTTGTTTTTGTATTCGAATTGGTTGTTGCCTTTTCTTTTTCTTCTCTGTTTTCTGTTTTTCCTTATTTTTAAAACTTGACACTGGTACAGTCGAACAGATTTTAGTGCCGTTTTGGTGTTTTTCCAGTCCCAGGATTTTTCATAGCCGATCGTTTTGCAAAAATTTGACATCTTTCTCCAGGTATTCTTTCTACATAATCAAACACATGTATGAGTCAGATTGCCAAATGCTACACTTTCCAGTTGCCGTACATTGCAGACAAAGATATTGCCAAACGAACGACAAAAGACCACCACGGCTAATGTAACCTATGTTAGCGAATATGGCGGCTCGTTTCAGAAACAATGGGGACGCTCGTACTAATCTAACCTATTCTAATAAATTATCGTAATTATTGCCAAACAAATTATTAGAATAGGTTAGGTTAGTGCAAGCGTCTCCTTTGTTTCTGAGACGAGTCGCCATGTTCGCTATCCATAAGTAACATTAACCCTACCTTTCAAGAAAAATTATAGGCATTATCATTAACCGGTATCCTAACCTAATTTCAAATAAGCATTTTCCATTAGCTGATAGAATTTACGTGTTGGTACAACCTAACCTAAATTCCATTGGAACGTAATTCTACAAAACACAGTGTCACAGTATTAGCAAAAAACTAAAAAAACAAGTTAAAATTTAACAACAAATTATGATGATATTTAAATCAAATTCTCAAAAAATATCGTTTAAGAAAAATACATTTACTTATTTCACTTTTTTGGAAAAATATCGTAAAAAAATCAAATATTCCACTACACATACAACGTAACCCTGTCAGTATTGTCTACCTACATGTTAATTTGCATATTTCCACGATAAACTACCATCTACAACGCCAAATCTAACAAATTTGCATATCCGTTCACCATCACATTTTACGTCACGTTCAACGTATTTTA
This sequence comes from Centruroides vittatus, assembly GCF_030686945.1. Classification (NCBI taxonomy): domain Eukaryota; kingdom Metazoa; phylum Arthropoda; class Arachnida; order Scorpiones; family Buthidae; genus Centruroides; species Centruroides vittatus. Next base: position 114,346 of record NW_027120889.1, read on the forward strand.
AAATTTCGTCACACTATTAACAGATAGCGCCCTCTATCATCAGTACCACGCGTGACTCTGTTTCGAGATTACCGGAAGCGCCGCCATCTTGGCACCTAAGATAACATTAACCTAAATTTCTTTTCTTATAGACGCCAACATACATACAAGAAATATTTTCTTTTTTGACTTTTTTGAGTTTAGGTGGTTTCAAAACGTGAAGATTTACATATCGAGAATATTCTAGCTCGTTGCTTTTACACAACACAAATGCCACGGCCTTTGACTAAAAAGAAAATGGCGGACGTGTACTCAATTTTCTTCCGACATGACGTTGTTACAGCCGCTCCATATAGTATATTCTATCTCGTTGAGGCAAACGTAAATAAACATTCAAGCTATTATTTAAATTACAGTTTTAAAAAGCCTGGCTAATACGCCGAATACTTAAGAGTTTATTTTATTATCAGCAATGTGCTGCCCGACCGCGTATGTATCTAGCTGTAGATAAAACATTTAACTTACCGTTTCTTGTCAGTATGTTTAAACTCCAATCGAATGACTCGTAAAAAAATATTTAGTAGACGAGGCATTTGTTTCTGTTTTCTTCCATTGTTCAGATGCTGTATCGTATCTCACATTTCGGACTTGTTCGATATAATTTTCAATTACGCAGCTGACCAGCACACTCGCAGCCTACAGAGAAAATACTCTCAGGATATGCAAATTACGTAACAGAGCGAGACTAGTGCGCTTACTAAATAACTTTCACGTTTTTAAGCTCTATTTGGAATGGAACGCCTCTTTCAAAAATTACGTTCATTTTTTCCATTCTTTCTTCATTTCCATTGCAGATTACTTTCCAACGACATTATGCAAATAATGGCTTCTGTCAAGTCGAGTGAGATTGAGTACGAATTACAATCTGCTTAATTCACAAACAAACATATAATCCAACATTTATAACACAGTTATATTAATTTAAAATGCGAGAAATATCGAACACCAACAAAAGACAAACACGAATAATGCTCCATCGATGCCTCTAATAAACATAAATATATTTATATAATAAGTTATATTCATAATTCTGAATTGTTCGGATTTATAATACACTATATCCGGATAATTCAGATAAGTCCGAGTAAATTTTCTCAGTTATAAATAATGGAAATTGAATTAATCCGTTTCCAGACCCCTAAACAATACCTATTTCGATAAACTTAAACAGCAAATACACGTAATTTAAGATAAAAATAACACATCTAAATATACTAAATAATAAATTAAATAGTAAATACTGTTTAATAAAATGAAAATTGAATATATTAATCGCACACAGTCGACTTCGGCATCTTAAACATGGCCGCCTGATCCGCCACACGCGTATACAGACTTATTGGCGAAAATTCCTTTTTTACTTCAATCCTCTTAGGCTTCGTTGCTTCCACTCTCTTCTTCGATGCTATGGTTAATAGATGGGGTTATATATATTTTTAAATACATCAAAAATAAAGCGAAAAAAGCAGTGAAACTCAAATGCAGAAGCATCGTTCGAACTCAGGATCAAATTTCTCTCGAGTTTAATGTTCGAACTCTAGAACGTTAATAGTTAGAATCGTTCGAATTATGATTCTAACTTCGAACGTTATTACCTCTCTATGACATTAAAAAGAACTTTTTTCACATCTGTTATGAGTTCGGCCACAATGAGCAGCCTGGCGTGAAGGAATGGGCCTGACGTATCCGAAACGAAACAAAACAAAGCAAAATAATGAAAACTTTCGCGCCAACCCGAACGTGAAACAACACTCCAAAATGGCGCATTAACACTCGTACTACATTACACAGCGATTATATTTGAGAAATGTTTGACTAAAAAGAAAATGGCGGGCGTGTTAATGAATTTTAAACTAAGTAGCGTCATCATTATTATTTTTAATTTTAAAATAAGTTGCTTTAAATAACAAATCTTTTAGAAACAAAAATAAACGAAATAAAATTTTAAAATAAATTTAATAATTAACACAAGTAAAAGGATTCGCTTCGATTATTGGTCATAAATTAAATATAAAATTTAAAAATTTTCAGAAAATATAAGCAAATAATAATAATAATAATAATAATAAAATTTTAATTTTAATTATATTATTATTATTATTTTAAAGAATTTTAGTTTGTAATAAAAATTGTAATAATTATTAACCAATAAGGAGTCGGAATTATCGTAAACGTGAGTCATTCTGTTAGTTTCTTATAGATGGGAATGGTCGAAGGAAGAACGTGGTTTTCGGTACACGTGTTTCTCCATAATATTTATAAACTGCAGTTATTTTGTCTTTTATTGAATATTTCGGGATATTTATGTGAGTATTTGGTTAAATTTACATCGTTGTTAGAGATCGACGAATGTAGAATTTGAAAATTAAAAATGATTTGTTAGTGAGAAATTGATACATAAAATTTTATAATAATAATGGTAATGTGATTTATAAACCGTGTCAATTACACAAATATCCTGTAGACAACATCAATTCCTACATCAATTATCCTATGGACAAAAAGGGCAATTGCCTGGGGCCTCCCACCATCTGGAGGCCCCAAAGCAATCTTTTATAAGAAAATGTTTGAAGTCAACACTGTACATGGGATCCCCTAATTCAAATTTGCCTGGGCCTTACGAAGCTATAATGTGCTGCTGTTTATGGCTATATTATTTTAAACTATTACGGTACCTTGTTTTATGCTTAGGATGCATTACTAGATGACAAAGTGCTAAATGAAACAGTGTTAAACGAGATCATTTTAAAACATAGTAAATAGGGAAAGGGAAATGTGCGACCAAAAATAAACAGATTTTACTTTAATTCTAAGTTATTTTTATATTAACTTGCATAACAATATATGTTACATAATACAAACATATGCACACAGAAATATAAAGTTCATTTTTGTGGTGAAGTCATTTGTTGCTGTCTATTTCTGTTGTCGAACAAATTTCGGTAGCAGGAGATTGCATCCGAAATGCCTCGTCTCGCTTTTGCGCTCCTTTCAAAATCTAGATCATTTGTTGGTAAATTAATAATGTTTTACGCAGCACTTCGAATTGTATTGATAGCGTGGACGCTGTTTCACTGCTAACAAACACGATATACAAAAACAAATGCATCAAACAAACACAGATTCGGGGGAAGTACGGTGCTATGATGAATTGCCACCTTTTGCCGATCGGTTTGTGTTCGAGAATAATTGTATTATATATAAATCGTGAAATGCCGCGATAATTTGGATCGGTGTAAATTTTGAGCTTTTTTTAGTCTTTGAGCAGCGTGCGTTATATCGAATCAGCATTAAGCGAGGACGTGGTAAACAAGGTCTCGCTGTATTTATTTAATTTTATTTACAATTAGTATCTTATTTCCTCTCCACATCAACATAAAATTCAAATGTAAATATAAGTAAACAAAATAAATAATCCTTTGTTTTTAAAATTATATAAAAATTTGCTAATTTTGCCCTATTAAAGTAGTGTGTATGTTTCTTTATAGTTAAAAGGACTATATTTTTTTTATATAAAGTATTCAGTTAATGTTTTTAACAGCTGTAGCATCCTCTTATTGGCTAAACTTAAGGGTACAACTATGCAGATGCAAATTTAGTAGTGAGTGAGAGGTTGCGAGCGATATAGTTCTCGCAAAGGAAAACCATGCACAAGCGAGAAATATGGCAAGGCAAATTTCTGGTTCTCGCACATATCTGACAGGGTTTGATATTTATCGTGTCTCACCTCTTCTCGCTCACTTGGTAAATTCACTTGCTCGCATCTGCATGGTCCCACCCTAACTTTTGAAGTAATACTTAAAGAACCTTAGTATAAATTTGGCTGTTGTGTAAGAAGGTTTGAAGATACAGATGAAGAGCTTATTTGAATATGATGGATAGCAATCATGCTAGGGTATAAGAAATCCTCTATTATAGTCTTGCTTAAGTAATAGCCAAATTTATAATAAAGTTTACAGAAGTCAACCTTTCACCTGCTTTATATCCCAGCTAGTTCATGTGACCTTTTGGTTACTAGTTACTGGCCTTCAAAGTCCTAATTAAAAGAGTTTATTTTCACTACACGAGGGTTGAAGATAGGGATGAAGAGCTTAGAATTAGTTAATATTAGAACCGTTAATTAATTGCATTAATTTTTTCTCATGATTAAAATGTTTATATCCTCTGTTAATAATCCATAATGTTTATTAAATTTAATTTCGGTCCATTTCAAAATAGATTATAAGACAAAGTAAGAATTATGTTAAGAATCATGAACTTGTTCCCATTGAAAGCAGTCGGTTCTTCCATTTTTTATATTACATTTTGTTATATTTGTCAATCTGTTAGCTTTTTCAATTTGTTTGAAAAAGCTAACAGATATTCTACATATATATTAATTAATAAATTTCGATTTATGTTTATGAAACAATGCTTAATGTTGAAATCAAAGTTATTTTAATATAAGTTTTTATTCTCAGGTTCAAGACTAAACCATTCTGTAAAAGATGACTTGTTTTTTGAAATAACTGAACCTGATTATCTTAGATATACTTTTAAAGTAAGACCAGCCCAAAATTTTGGAGTGCCTTTTGTAAGTATTGCTTACAGAATAATTGAATTGTTAAGTGTTATCTGTTTTTGTATATAGTAGAACCCCAACTAACCAAGGTTTTGCATTATCTGAAGGAAACCTGTAAGTGAATGCACTACTTTTCTTAACTCTAAAGGACTTTTTGAAGAAAGTTTAAAACAGTAATATGTCTTACAAAAGGATTGTTTCCGTTATTTTTTTATCATTTTAACTTAAATATGAGACAAACTATTTGTGTTAAAATGTAACTACAGTAATGCAATTTTTTATTCTCAAAACTGTTATACATACACTGGTGTGCAAAACTTAAGCAATGATTTTTTTTTTTTTTTTTTGTCTTAACTCCGCAAGAAATCACCCAGGAGACACGAAATTCAAAATGCAGAGAGAATATTTTGTACTTAAAGGATGAAGAATCATACTAGTGCAAAAATTAATAGAATGCATACAGTATGGAATCAAAGCCTTTTTATTGTAGTCTTGCAATGCACGCATCTTGCATGCCCTCACGTTATAGGTGATGTGAAGGCACATTTTTACTTCACCTTTCTATCGAATTGGGTGTTCATTGTACTGATCGCAACAATTCCTTTTCTACAATTTTATGGCTGGCTGCTTAAAAATTACATCATTGCTTAAGTTTTGCATGCCAGTGTATGTTAACTGTATAAGAAATATTGTCACAATTAAAATCACTAGGATATGAAAAAAGAGTTATAAAGAGATTTATATGTTATCAGATATAAATCTCTTTAAATCATCATAACTTAACATAGTCAGTTTAGATTAAGAGTTACGAGTGTCTGTTTTATCCAGATTTTTCAGTTATCCAAATTAGCAACAGTCCACATTACCTGGATAATTGGGGTTATACTATAATTTTGATTCTTCTAAGCAACTATTTCAGTCCTAAAATCAGCTTGATTTAATTAAATTGACATTCTGCAAATTATTGAATTATTCAATGTTTATCTTCCAGAGAGAAAGTCTAAGGAATGTTGGATTAGTTCTTGCAGAACCTCATCATGGGTGTAGTCCACCCATCAATAAATATGATTTGCAGAACAACGTTGCCTTAGTAGAAAGAGGGTAAGTTTATTAACGGCAATTTTGTTTTTGCAGTCTGAAACGGTAATTTCTAGTTAAATAATGATAACAAAAGAGTTGATTAAATACTGAAATACAGAATTTTAAGATGATAACGAAACAGACTTTATTGAAATTTGCGGTAAATACAGATAATCATACTGTAATGTCATGGCATAGGATTCTGTAATATAAAACCTTTTCATTGATAAGCACCAAGAAACGACTTAAATCATGATGATGATTTTGTAAATATTATTTTTTTTTTAATATTATTCATTTTATATAAATATATATATACAGGGGTTGCTCTGGAAAATTTTAAAAAAATCTTCAACCATTTTTTGTTTTAAATTTTTTCCTCTATCTGTTTTATTTACTTACTAATTAATGTATATGCTGGTAGCTTTATCGATTTGGAGTCTTTTTTCAGTAGACTAAAGCAGTCTACTGAAAAAAGATTAAAGTGAAAAAATGTCATCCCAAAATCCCGTCAGTCGATAAAAAAATCTCCAATTTAGAAATGCTGGGCAAGCATTGCATGAAAACTGCATTCAACATCACTTCCTGTTGCCCTATCTGAACTTGCCATGTGACATCATGACATCACTAGATGTACGGTGCATGTGAGTTCAACATTCTGCTGTTTTTCACGAAGCATGTTTTGTTATTCAAGTTCACGCTGAACATTGAAATAAGAAGACTAGGATGTTTTTTTATAGGGTTTTCATAATTATCAGGGATACATACTGTAGGTCAAGATGTTCTTCAACCTTCATCTTAGCATACCGACCTCACCGAGGATCAGATTTATCCATAGAGAACAAAATTTTGATCAGTAATATTATCTTAATATGCTGCTATCTCACATTTGAGTAATCAACATGCTTATTTCTTTTTCTAGATATGACAGTTTACACCAGTCTGTTTCCTCTGTTCACATAGAAAATTTCTTTCTCACTTATGAGATTAGAAACAGGCAGTCAAATGTATTATTTATTGGATAATTTAGATCATATCGATCTACTTTTTCAATCAAGAATTTCACCTTTCAGACCAGAAGTTCCCAACCTGGTTGCTGGCGAGTGTGACCACGTTGGAAACTTTTGAGCGACCTCGAGGGATTGGTTAATTTATTTGACGGCACATTAATTACCGGACGTTGCTTCGGACTCGATATAAATATAATAACGAAGCAGTTTAGTGGAGATTCGGCAATAGAAGACATCCGTTTTTCCCGATTAGTCCGTTAAATTGAGGGTTTACTATATGTTACTTACAGACAACCCAGTATTTCTAGCTTTAACTCATTATTATTAGAATAAATAATTTTAACATAATTAAATTAACTAAAATAACATCATCTTTTAATTATTTATTTTCACTATTCAGTTTGAAGACTTCGAACACTATATTTTATTAATTAATGCTTAATTTTTACAACAAAATTTATCAATTAAAATTAAATTTTCTTTGTAATTGTAAAAAATCCAGCAACAAGTTGCATAACTTTCCTGGCTATCGTGAGATTTTATTAAAAAATATAACTTTTATATTATTAATTATAATAAATAAATTTGTGTGTGGTGCCATCTGTTGTAAGATTTTATTATAAAAATGTTTTATGTTAGTAATTATAACAAAAAAGGCAAAAGGCTTAATTTCGACAGTAGGGAGGATTTTTAAAAATTGTTGTAAATGTCAATTATTATTAAAATTTTCATTAACTCTGATTCCTATTTCTAATTCCTATTTGAGATACGGCACGTGATCCCTCTACCTCCTCATCTCCCAAACTTCAACCACTAAGATTTAATAGCATAAATGCCCCTTATATACAAGTTATCATGCCAGATTTCGTTTCTTTATCTTTAACCCATCCTACAATATTAGAGGGGCAAACACGTACATACATATATATCTATATATATAATTGAGACGAGTTGATAATAATAATAATAATCAGCACAGAGCCCAAACGGTAAGGAGTTGAAAGTTGAAATTTGGTACACAGTTAGGGTACGTCACGAGAATGCACACTAAGAAGGGATTTTTCGAAATTCCTCCCCACGGGGAGAGGGACAGGAATAAGGCTTAACACTTCCATCGACAATAAAAGTGTTACGTAACAATGGAATTGTTAAGAGAAAGCGACGTGCAAGACGCAGATGCAGTTTTTTTTCGTTTTTGCGGGAAATCGAACATATTTTTAGACCCATTTAAAAATTCTCTAATTAGTCTGGAAACAGGGGGACCCAATTCTTGCATTCTGTGAAAACAGGTAAGGTTGACTATAATGTAACAATCTTAATCTTCACCATCGTTAATTTTGCCCGAGCAATGCCAGGCCCACCTGCTAGTATATATATATATATATATATATATATATTCCAGCAGTGGTGTGTTATAGCTTCTTGGGGCCCTCATGTACAGTGTTCACTTCAGATATTTTTTTTCTTTGTATTTCTTTTGGGAAAATTTTCTTATAAAAGATTGGTTTAATGCCCCGGGTAATTGCCCTTACCCAGAACACAGTGGTGTGTCATGCTATCTATTTTTTGACTTTTTTCGGCTTCAGACGTCAAAACATCATGATTCCAAAAATCCACAGGGTCAAATGTGACACAATTACAATATATTATATTATAACAGCCTGGAATGTAACCCACGTTAGGTTAAAACTACCAGGAAAGTAACAAAGAAGTAAAAGTTTTAGACGATTACAATACTTTCCCATGTTATAACAGCTGAGAAAGGACTGCAAATACATGATACGCTCCTGGTTTTTTTTGTTTTGTTTTATTTTTAACATTTATTGTCAAGCAAATCTAAGACAACTTTATAATGTATTTTAAACTGAAATAATATGTAATTAATTAATAATAATTTACATTGTTTCTGGTTGTACAAAAAAATGGTATGAATTTTGTTTATTAAAATATTATATTTAAATATTTTTTAAATTTTGTATTTCTAAATTCATACAAATATACTTGCACCATTGCTGTAACAGCATGCGGATGACATTGTCTGTAGACTATGTGACCGTCTCTTCTAGGTTTAGAAAATATTTCATGTTAATTTTCTACATAAATACAAAATTCCTTGAGAATTCTAAGCATTTCAGGCTAATGGTTACTAAATTACTTAGTTGTTTAATTTGGAATTTCAATTTATTTTGAAATTTTATTCTTAGGAGTTGTTCTTTTTTAACAAAGTGCGTACAAGCAGAAAGAGTCGGAATTCTTGCACTCATCATTACAGACAACGACATAAAAAATGACGACCAGTACATAGACATGATCGACGACAACACAAAAAGAAACTGTAGCATTCCCGCCGTATTTTTATTAGGAAAAGATGGGTAAGTAATTACCGGTAGGTATACTGATATCGGAAACCATTAAATTAATTATCAAACATTTGTAATTAGTTACATGATCAGACAAAGGTTACAAGCTCACGGACTGTCTCGTGCAATAATAAATATTCCAGTCAACATTACGACGGTACCTCTTCATCGGCAACGGCATCCGCCTTGGCAACTTTGGTAAATACTCGTCAAAATCCGTAAGATTTTTGGAAGGAGGAAAAGCGGATATAATATGTTAATTCATTGGTTTTTTTTAAATTTTGTATGTTGTGTTTGCATATGGTTATTTTGATAAATGGATAAATGTTAAAATAGATATTTATGCAAAGAAAGAAGACATAACAAAAGTACATTACTGTTATTTCTATTTTGTTAGTTTCACATTGCCAAGTTACAGTACATTTTATCAGAGTAATTTCGAAAGTTTTGCTTTATTGATAAAATTACAAAAATATTTTTAAATGTTTAAATTCTATGACATCTGTTATGTTAATAGAATAAATTACTGTAATTGCTTTTATTAAGTTCTAAAGTCTGTTTTAGTAGGAAAAACTGTTAGATATGAAGGAGTAAATGTATTTGAATTATAAATCCTACGGATTGGTTTAACACTTACACAGACTGCAGTGTAAAAAAAGTAATTTGGTGTAGAAATTTGCAGAAAAATAACTTTAACTGCATCTTCCTTAAATTGTCATCTCAGTTTTAAAAGGAAAAAAAAAAAAAAATGTTCTTTTAATAAATACACTGTATTCATTACTAGTCATTTGTTATAAAAGTTCAACATGTGTTAGATGAATTTTTGAATAGTTAAAAATGTTTTTTAATTCTTACAAAGCGTACTGTTTAAAGTTATAAACTGATTTACCGAATGCACTTCAAATGAATTTAGTTAATAAATTTATAAAATTTAGAAAAGTCTTTTAAAGGAACTTATGACTATATATTTCCTTTCAAGAAATTGTACAATATGTACTGTAAATTGTATAAAGTACTTTTTATACCAAATAAAATTTGCCAGTTTCAAACTGTTTTAGTGTTTTTTAAGTTATAACTCTTTAGCAGTTTATTCTGTCAATAACTTATATAAAATGAAGATTTGTTTAAAAAAAATTTTCCTGCGCTTGTGCCAAATTACAAAATCTTTACGGCGCGAGTCACTTAAAACGGGGACGGGCAATCTTTTTCTACGTAAGGGCCGCATTTTAAAACTTTCAAACTGACGCGGGCCACATACAAGAGACGAGAGAGAAAAAAAAAATGTCAGTAAATCACAATTATTTATTCGTATACATATGCTAATTTATAATTATATACTTAATTTAGCTTCTGGAATTGATGTAAATGTAATATATCGGAAATATTTGGTTAAATTAGTTTCGACGTGTCGTTAGCCAGTTTCTTGTTTTAATTTTTACTAAATTCAACACGAAAAAACTATTCGTATACATAAGTTGTAGAAAATAATGTTTGAATTTTTGCTGCATACTTAAGCTATTATATCGCCACAATACTTCTTGAAGCAGGAAACAGCGAGTTTAGAATTCATTTCTTCAATAAAATGTATTTAAAAAAAACATGGAATTTACAATGTTATGGCCTTGCGTGCTTCAATAACATAACACAAAAAGTATTTTTAAGTTTACGGTGTTATTTAAAAAACAACTATATTTAATATTTAATTTTTATTCTTCAAGAGAACAAGATACAATCAACACTAATGATAGTTTATGTAAATTTGTATCAAATTACATATTAACATTATTCTCAGTAAATGAAATTTAAATTATAACATTCACATACACATTAATTAGATTAAGAGTATATTTGAGTCTCATTTAATACATAAAAATTGATAAAATATAATTTGCTATTAACAGCAGAGTATATATTTGAAGTACACTGTGACAAAATTGTGCAGATTTTTAGAATGGAGTATTGCCAAAATATTTTATTTAAATAATTTGACTCTCTTCAAAAATCAAAACACTGTTTCATTGTTAAAATATCAATATGAACTTAAAAATTCAGCTACATATTTAATTTCAAATAATATAAAATGAAAATTGTCTAAAAAAACTATTATATAAAAGCCTTTTTGAATTGTTACTTCATTTTTTCCCTAAAAGGAATGTTACATGAATTTACAAATATTTTTTTTACGTGCGACAAAATCATTTTGAATCTCTCTCATGTGTATTAAGCGTTTAATTAACAATTGATGGCTCGGAAATTTGTTCAAAATATTTTAAATATTTTCTTACCGTTTCGAAGTTTTGATATTCGTAACTAATTTATCACATAAGATTTGAAACGTTCGGAAATCCGTGGCAATTCTGTACTTTTCTCGTATTCTCGGCTGTTTCTATCGATACGTAATTTTCACCGAACGGTTTGTAATGATTGATCTGCAATTTGTTATTGGCAGAAATTGGTAGACAGAATTCTAACTTTAATGCAATTTTTCATTTTTCTGAATAGCTTGATAGTTTTCTAACACACGATAATTAAAGAATCAAATAAATTTATGTATTATTCATTATTAAAAAATATTTTATAGACTAAAAAATTCTTAAGAGTAAAATCTTTACACTTTTAGTAAATTATTACTAACTTGTAAGTAGTGTTTTACATTTTTTAAAATAAAAGATTGGCAACGCAACGTTTAGATTACGAACGAGTGAACGAATCAAAATATAAACTAGATACAAATTATACGACCGAAGATATCATCACTTATATTTTAATTTTATGAAGGCAATTAGGAAATATGTGAACGATAAGTAGCGTTAAACAAATATATTTATGTGTATATATGTGTATATATATATTTGTACATTTACAAATACATTTTTATCTATCTAATATTGTATATGGAGCATTGTGCTACAATTTATCTAAAAATTTTAGAAAGTTTGCTAATTAAAAATATATAGAGAAAGAGTGAGTGAGGATTTATATGAATTAAAATTTGTATTTTCACATAATTGAGTTAAGTGGAAAAAAAAAAACTTAATATACTCTTGTTTTGCTGTTTACAGGAGTACCGATACATAGATCTTTGGCAAAACTTAGGAATAAAATGACTTGAATGCTTTTTTGTATCTGATATGCGTTAAGAAACCTTATGAGGTATTTTCGTACGTATGTGATAACTTACAGAATTATGGAAAGTATAGGGTGAAAAAGAATGAGCTGTATATTTCTCATCATAGGAATGTTTATAAGAAAAATACATTTTTTGAACATAAATGATGATAAAAGAAATTAAATGTAAATAAAAATTTTTTTCAAAAAATAAAATTGAGTAATTTTGAAATATTAAATCTTATGAGAAAGAATTCTTTTAAATATATATCATACTAACAATGCACCAAGAAGAGAAAAACTACAGTTCCAACTTTTCACCAGAGAGTTCACGATCTATCAAATATTCTCCCATTCCACTGTCCATGCGTCTCAACTTTGTGACGTAAGTATTTATTTCGTCAATAGACTCCACCTGTTCAGTCAAATATTCATTTTCCAAGAAGTCCATCAGCTAGAAATAAATAACTTGGTTAGAAATTCACATTTTTGAATTTACAAAAGGCATTTTTATAGCTATAACTCAACATTTTAAAACAAGAAAGACCGTTTTCATGTTGTTTACTTGAAATATTAAATCAGAACCTTACGAACATAAATAACAGGTAATTACTTCTATGATTTCTTTTTATTGTTATTACTATCTTTTAATTCCTTTATTTTTTCCCTGATTTTGGGACCTCAGAGCTGGAGCTCTTAGAAATGTACCTCAGGTGCCTAATGAGCAATCTAGCACTGATTATAAACAAAGTAAAATTATTATTTTGTACGTAATTTACCAAAAAATTCTGTAATTTGGAAATTACTAATTGTCATTTCACTAATCGTAAATAAGTCCAATCAAAAAACAAACTTTTTTCATGTAATCACTTAAAACTGTTTTCTACTTACTTCATTTTTATAATTAACATTTGATATACTGTATTTACTCAAACATACGACATCTTTTATCGGGTTTTAATATCTTTGAAAATAAGGAGCATCTTAAATGTGATGTAATATGTCATAATTAACAACCTCTAGTACAACTCTTTTCACAATTCTTGGTCGGCAATAAAAATGCTCTATTTACTTAGTGAAGGGAAAGATTATGGGAATGGGCAGAAATAATCCAAAAGATCCATGACAATTGACACATTAAGTAGGCAGAAGCATGGCACATACACAAGACCAACCAAGGAGGACAAGCGATAAACTTTAGAGAATCGAATAAAGTTTCGGCGGCATGGAGGGTGTGCTTAAACCTCGTAAGTACTGTACTTGGATGAAAATCCAGGATATGTGCAGCATATTTAAAGAAGTGTTATATTTTCGATGTTTCAAATGGCACTGGGAATGATTGCATCTTGGAAGACGTGAGCATCAAATCCACGTTGATTCAGAAGAGCCTAACATGGAAAGTGAAGTTGTTTTCAACTGCAGTGATATATAATTTACTTTACTCTACCAAAAGTACTGAACCAATTTCTTACCAACATATTTTCAGACTTATCTTACAAGAAAAATCAGCTAAAGTGTCATCGACTTTACATTCAAGTACGGTAAATTTACTTGAATTTAAGGCCGACGACATCCAAATAATCCATTCATTGTTTAGATGTTTTCAGAAAATTCTAAATGTCACTTTTGGAACATTTGATTGCATTTGATGAAATATCGTGAATGAATTAATTCCGAGCTATGGCAATTTCGACTCTTACCGGCTGTCACAACAATTGTTTTATTTATAATTTAGTAAATAAATTATTTTTACTAAAATTGCAAGTGTATCCATTATTGTATTAAAAAAAGTTAATAATAAATGATCTATATTTTAAAAGTTTAAAAATTTGTTGCTTACATGTGGATCTTTGCAAGGTCTCTCTGCTAAACCATGCAAATGATGTAATTTGTTATTTACAGATTCTTCCAATCTCAAGGCCTCTTCCATTGCATCCAAACCACTCCTCCAAGTATAATTAGATGGCATCTATGTTTTAAAAAATTATTATATATTTACTTAAAATATTATAAATTTGTGTACGACTTTGTTATAATTTTGTAATTATGTAAAAGCATACCTTGATGTTAAACGCACCCATTTCGCCACCTCGTCTATTGATGTAATCAATCAGTTTTTGAGCGTGTTCTCTTTCTTCTTTAGAATTTTCCAAAAAGTACTTGGCAAAACCTTTTCTACCAACTTTATTATTGTCAAAATAAGCTGACTGGAATTCAAATTTATATATTAATGTTATATTTATTCACAAAAAATAATAAAAGAAAAACAGCAGTGATAAAAAGAATTTTCTTCATTTTACAATAAATAATTGTTTGTTATTTATGAATTTCCAGCTAATAATGTTCCATAGTATCTAGTCAAAAATAGAATAGAAGGAAGTTGTCATATTAAAATATATCTTATTTACATTTGATAGATTAAGGTACAAATGTACAGAACGTTCGTAAAAATATGCCTGCCAAGAGGCTGATAGAATCAGCCAGCCTCTTGATTTGTGATCTGGAAACAATGAGATAAACAGGACAAACATTCTATTAAAACAGAAGATTAGTAAGTGAACTTGAATAGATAAGAATAGTCAATAGTTTGTAATATGAGACAGACAAAATTAAATAGGACAGAGCATAATCGGATCGCAAATATCAAAATGCATTAAAAACTTAGTTAGAATGGAAATACAGTCGAGTCCGCATAAGTCGTCGTAGGTATAACTCGACACCATCACTACACTATAATTTTTATGATAGTAAGTATTCACAGATTTGACCTGTGCATTCGCACTTAAGACTTGTTGCTGAAAAAAGTTGTGACTTAGTTACTGCATTTATATTTTTCACTGGGCAAAATCTGTATACATGTAGGAAAATTAACATAAAAACTATCAAAAACTAGTAAATACAAACACTAATAACTGTAAAGAAGTCATTTTATTAAGTGACTAAACATTTTGAAAATGCTTAATCACTTGACAACTATTAGCATTCATGTTTGCTAATAGAAATTACAGTAATTGATAGACAAAGAAGCTATAAAAACTGCATTAAACAATTTAAACAAGGCGAAGTTTATTCTTTTGAAGCAATAGACTAAATCAATCTCTCTAATTTCATCCAAAATTTGAATCAATGTAAGTCCTATTAATAGATTATAGTCACAATTAATAAATTGTTATTTAATGAACTAGAAGCATTAATTATCATAATTACATTACATAAACTTACTGGAGATACACACGACCTCCTTTATCTCCTACCCCCTTGACCTTTAACTACCAAAATTTAACAGCATCAATCTCCCTAACAAACAAACCTCCCTGCAAAAGTTCAGAAATTTTCAATAAAAAGCACAGGTGTTATTAAGCGTCAAAGAGGGTGAACAAAATCATGCCCCACACACAAACAAAGAAATTATCCCTGATTTTTTTTGCATTTCTTGACATTTCAAGGTGTTCTAAGTCTAAAAACGTAAAAATCTTGGGGTCATTTTTGACCCATCACCATACTTTCCCTCTGTTATATACAACAGCCAGGAAATTAAAGAATTATTAAATTATGTTTTGCTGTAAAGTACTTAATTTTAGTATCTTAGGAAACCGACTATAATTACGGTCGGTGAAACTTCCGTTAACCTAACGGGTACTTTACGCGGATTCGAGATTAGTTTGCCAGGCCTGGGCTTTTAAGCGTGCACCGAAAAATTAGTAATAATAACGATAAATATCAAGTCAGATCAAAAGTTCAAATATATTTAATTAGCAACTAGAATGTACTACGTACAAATGTTAATAATCCAAACAAAATTTATTAACGAAAATCAACAAGTCAACCCGACAATAAACTCAGCTACTTAGCTTAACTTAATACTAATTTCCCCTTTGAAATTCGACAATCAAATACTTAGAAACTATGAACAAAATCTCTTACTAATTAAACGTCTATCCGTCACCTCACTATACGAAGAAAACTATTTCCTCAATACTTTCGATATCGTCAAATCGTCAATCGAACTCCTCTTTAGCACCATGGATCATCCAATTATCAATCTGGACTTTTATCAGAAAATACTTCGCTTTCGAATCTACCTCGCTCTCACAGTCGACTCGATTTGGAATTCACCTCGGTTTGGAAATCACCTCTCCTTCTTCGGTTAACGTACGGGTTTTATACTGTGAGGTGACGTCACACTTGAGCTGGGCTACTCCCCTTATTTACATACTTAGTTGCTAACATTAACTTTCTTTTCTGGCAGCTTTAAGTTTCCGACAAAGCTTATAAACCGTTTACAAAATATTTATCATAATTTTCTGGGATGTTTAAGACAGTTTATCAAGTATTTCTCTACTAGTGATTGTGGGGACTCCCCCCGCCATTTTTTTCTTTTTTTTTTTTTTGCAGACTGTTACTTCCGCCGTAGGAAAAATCTTGCGCACTTGCGCAAGATTTTTCCTACGGCGCTTATTTCTCTGTGAGTTGTTTTATCTTCATTTTTCATTACTAACAAGAGAGTGGTGGGGAACCTTCGTCCTAAATAAACATAAACCCCAAACAAAAGATAATAAAACAGAAATAATAATAAAATAAAAATAACGTTCGGACTCAGTTCCTTACATTGCCACCTAGCAGACTTATGCCACTATTTCTCAAATAGAGTTATAAATCATGACAATAGATATATACTTCATAAATACTTCATTCTCTTTCAAATATTCTCTCCATAAACCATAATATATCATTATAGTATCATAAATAGTATATTACTTATTGAATTATAGCATAGTAAGATGTTTATATTATTACTACTTATTTTACTTATGTAATAATATATTATACACTACTAAGAGTGTAAGACAATTAGCCAATATCTTGATATCTTGTGTTATATGTATTGATTGCATGTGGTAAAGTTTGTTTGTTTTAATATCCAGAGGATGTTATATCATAATACTAGCGAGGTTGAGGCCGAAGTTTTCGGCGCGAAAACGTTTATGTCGGACGTTTGGCACCACTTTCCCATAAGCCTAGAAGTTCGACAATGGCATTTGGTATGTCAAGCATGAATCCACTGACTTTCCAAACGCCATTGTCAAACTTCTAGGCTTACAGGAAAGTGGCGCTGAATGTCTGACACACGTTTTTGCATTTAAAACTTCGGCCTCAACCTCACTATTGTCTGTGTGCATATTACATATAGCATATTCATAAACCTATCCATTAATGTACTGTATATCTATGTTTATGTAGTTGTATTTCTGATAACTTATTACAATAATGTAAATGCAAAGTTAAAAATTGATCAAAAATCTTGAAAACTACAATCAAAAAAACCAATAAATTTCAAGCGAGACAGCTTAAAAACAGAGGTTGATTTTGCACGTACACAATTCTAACGAATTATCATCAACGTAGAACTTTGTATATACAAATTTTAGATACAAACCATGCCCATGTAGGCAAGACTAGCGTGCATTTCTTCGTCGATTTGATTTCTTAAACCGGTCAAACACTGTCCGTGTAAGTGGTAATGATTCTTGGAAGGCTTCACTTCATTATCTGTAATTTCAAATAGTAAAAACAGATAAATTACAGCTACAAATAAAAAAAATATCTGATTATATTATAAAAGAAAAAGGCCTACGTTATCTACAGACCTTTTGATAAGATCGTACAAATTAAACATTGATTAAAAATTTCAAAGATTTCCGTTAAGTAAATATTTATAATTCGTTCAGATAAAGAAATCTGTTGATAGTTTTAATGACTTGTAACTTAATCCCAAATGTATCGAATAGTGAGTGAATGCATGATAAAGAAGGTTAACAATTATTTTTTTGTTTTTAAGAAGTGCTTTACTTAATTACATAAATAATTTTTTGGCTTTAATCCAACAGCCTTACATAATGATTAAAATAATTTCTAAAAATACATTAATATTTTTCTTATATTAGCATGTATCTGAAGAATTATATTGTTATTGTACACTAAATACTCTTCCTCTATAAAACGAAATATTTTAATTTGATTACGTCCTCGACAAAATTAATAGATCTTAATTAAAATCTCTTAATATCACGAATTCGAATGACTTTCTTATAAATGCATTCTTTTCAATGGTTTTTATAAATTTTTGATAAAAATTTAACAAGAAAATAACTTTTTAACTATAAACAAACATTCGCACAGTTGAATAATATATAATTAATCTAAAAAGTTATATAAATTAATAAAATATTCATAAATTTAAGTCAATTAATAGATCCATTTTAATGATTTCTACTAATTATAATCTTTCGAGCAATGTTTGATTGTCCTCTGAAGTTTCATAATACGAATCGTTAACAGTTAGTTAATATTATATAAATCGTAAAATATTTAAAATTCCGTTAATTGAATAACAAAACATACGACTGTGTCATATTTCTCCTCAAGCTTAGTTCTTTTTTCCTTATTTTTTAATTCTTATAATCAATAAATCCGCAAACCCAATTTTTAATCAGAAGACGGCAGCCTAACTGCCTACCACTAGTTAAATTACTTTATATCTAATTATTAAAATTACTTTATTACGGCCTGATATTGTGGCAATTGTTCGGAATTCCTGCAATCACAATGCTTACTCATATCTGAGATGCCGTCTTAAGTACTTTTATCAAGTACACAAAGTACACAGACTCAGAGTAACACAAAGTAAATTGGGATAAGAGAGAGAAGATAAGACATGTTTTGTATGTATTTCTCCACAGATTCGGCTGGAGGGGTCAGATTTTTCACATTTACATTTTATTCGACAGTACGTTTTGTTACAAAAATCACACGCGAGCAAATAATTTCACGTCTGTCATTTTATTTACCTATTTATCTATCGCAAATGAACAAATTTACATGTTATAAAAGAGATTTCGTTGCTAATTTTTTTTAAATTTTAATACGTAATACAATGTAATGTACGGACTAGGGTATTGTAATCACAATTAATTAATCAAACTTAATTAGTAGTTAAGAAAATGAACCATGTCAAAATAAACGTAGTTTGATAAAGTTGGTCTAAGTTTAGATAATTAATAAAATAAAGTTACGGTCGTACGAACGTTACATTATTAAAATATAAAAATTTTAGCAAGCGTCGGCGTGCCATTCGATACATAATTGATCCCGGCGGAGTTTAGTCGATAAAAATTAATTGGCTTCCTTATAAGCTTCGAAAGACGCATCAATTAATTTTGGAGTAAATTAAGGAAAGGTTTACGATGGCGACAACCGTTTAATTAGGTTGTTAGCGTCGAGAGCAGAAAAAAGAAATGTTAGAGGGACCAAACTACATTGCAAAGACTTAATTAATTTTCAACATTTTCGGATTTAAATTTATTTTCTATGGATTTAAAATGCTTTTTACTTTAATCCTATCTCAATTACTATAACCAAGCAAGTCAAAAAGGTGGATAATTTACGGCTAAGATTAAGATGATTTTTAATTAATTAAAATGCGGAATTTGACCTATAATTTTGGCAGTTAAGTCATCATCCTGTGCTAATATTAATGTTAATTAGAAATTAATTTTGTATTTAGGAAATTACGGATGACGACTCAAATTAGGATTCAAACCTGTAACTGCCAGTTATCCGAGCTTCTTAGGCCGAATTCTGTAATTTTTAACTAGAAATTATCTTGATTCTAGAAAGAAAATCACCTAGTATTTTCTATTAAAATTAAAGTATTCTTATAAAAATCGGGATGTCTTTTGTATACTTAATCACCGTATTAGCCTATGAACTTGTTAGAAATAATTCCGTCGTAATCTACTTAAGTAAATATTTAATTATGTTATAAAGTTATCAAAGAATCTCAGTGCATTCCGATGTTTTTATCTTCATAAAACCAAATAATAATATCTAAAATTAAAACCATATGAATTATTCTGTCATTCATTTATAGAACATGAAGTTTCATCTTCTCACATTTAAATTTACACAAATTAATAAATATTTCCAGGGTGGGGCACGAGCTTATATTAAATGTTATAGTTTAAAAAATTTATTTTCTTATAAAATGAACACGACTTTTAAAATGGAGTTTTCGGGTTGGCTTAAATAACGAAGCGTAATGGCAATAAATTTTTCTGTAATAACGTACAACTGAGATTTTTCTGTTTGAGTATGTCTAGCCATTTTTGTCCTTTTATTTACCGTAATTTTAATCCGAACTTTTCACCGTAACCTCGTAGTCTACGTAATAACTTATACTATATATACATATATTACACTAAGGAGATTCTTGTTAGCTGAACTCCTCTTAGATTTCTTAGATTTGAATGAATTAGGTGTTGATAGACAGGGGTGGGTGTGTAGAAGTGCAATAAGTTTTTTTGTTATTGAATCTGATAATCCATTCAGGAGACATTAGGCTCCAACGTTCTAAAATTTCTATTATTCTGTACAGGGAGTTTACGTGAAAATTTTTTGCAACAACTGTGTTCAGATTTGCCGACAAGTAAAGTTTACGAAAGGAACGTGTGGCCCTGATAAATATATTTGTCATAAATTTTCTGCATTCTGTAAGTGTCCACTGATCATTTCGTAACTATTATATAATCTATCATTGTGTCGTTACGTCAAAGTCGTATCTCATTTATTCTCATGTTAATCGGGACTCTGGTTTTATTGGATTTACTGTTTTATATGGTAAACAAAGAAATTTTATAATCCATTTTTGCAGTTGGTGTTGAGAGCATGAATATATTTCACATAATCCAAATAACAAGTAACTTTTGATAGACATTAAATTCCAATTTTTAATTCTAAATAACTTTTTCTACTCAATACCTTATCCTGTGGGTTGCCTGCTAGTAGTAATAAAAACCTGAAAACATTCGAAGAAAAATAATTTAATTCACAAAATTAACATTAAAATTTATAAATTTTTATTATAAAATAGTTATGTAATTGTCTCTCTCTCTCTCCCCCTCGAGGTTTCTATATTCAACATTAATTCGATCAGCAGGTCGATTTGATCTCAACTAAAAAAAGTGCAAAAAAAACTGAAGTTAGCAAAGCATTTTATGATCTTTTCTCACATGACTAGATGATATCATCTCTCCTAAGGTCAAGACCAGTGGGGGGAGATGATGGGGTAAAATTTCTCAGACCCGGAATTCACAGGGGCCTGGACATCATCCCACAATTTGCTTTTTTACATACTAATTTAAACATAAAGGACAGCGTAAATTTTTCTCCTGGACCCTGCAACATCTCTCAACACCCCTGCCTAAGATATATCGTGTCAAACGACGGACGATTCATCACTCAAAGCAATCCTAAACAAACAAACTTATATGGCTTATTAACCAGATGGTCGGAAAGCGAGATATCATCCTACCACACGGCGATAAAAAAAAAAAATCGCATCTTAATTTCGTAACTTATCATAGGTATCGTCAAGATATCATTCCCATCTTTCGCAAATAGCGAGAGACGCCACTACAGATCAAACGTGCCAGTATCGAGAAAAACCAATCAGTTCTATTGCAATACTAAGTCCTACGCGGTGATAAATTAATCAGATTTACGGTGCACACTTAATTTTGATCAACAGTTTAGGTATAATTATTGATTTTTCAACTGCAACCTGTTAGAATTAATCTTAGATTAAATTAATATTTACACATCATTAAATCATAATATATATGTATATTTCTGTAATGGGATGAAATATACAATTGAAGAAGCAGCAAGAAGCCCATTGTTTTCTTAGCAATTATAGAATCAGCAAGAAGAAAACAATGGGTTTCTTGCAGCCAATTGGTTTCTATGCATAGCCCATTGTTTTCTATGATTGCATAGAAAACAATGGGTTTCTTGCAGCCCATTATTGTCTAAGCAATTATAGAAGAAGCAGCAAGAAACCCATTGCTTTCTTCTTGCTGCTTCTTCTATAATTTATATGTATATTTCTACAATGGAATGAAATGTACAATTGAAACAGTATTTAAAATTAAAGCTTCAGTATAAAAATTCCTTAACATAATACAGTTACTTAGTAACAAATCAATACAATTACTTCATATTGTTACGTCATAAAAGGCAAGAAAACAAGTACATACTCTCCTTTCCTATAGCAACCACGGCAAACAAACAGAAAATGACAGCTGCAGTAAACATAGCGGGGAAAAAACGATTCTTCCGAGGAAAACAATGTATATATATGGTTACTTTAAGCAGCTATTATGACTTTGTACTATAAATTTTATCGTTTTTATATCAACATAACTGTGTCTAAATATTTAAAGATAGATAGCCTTTGCACTCACTGGTACAGAAGGCTTGAGAAGTGAACAAAACAAATGACGTGATTAATATGAAGGCCACCTAGCGTCGATCGGCGTTATATAGTGGGGTTCACGTGAGAAAATACGCCAATCGAATCGCTGCATATTAAATAAATTCTTCTGTATCGATGGCATTAAGAGTCACGTGATAGTTACGTTTAACCCGTCGCGTCGCATAGCGGAAAGATTATATAATTTACGTTTTGATCGAATTGTTTACAAGTATTTGTAAAATATATATAAAAAATAATGTAAATATTCGTTAAAAAATCTAAAGAGTTCTTTAAAAAAGATATAAATATTTTTTGATGATCATATTACATGCTTCGGATTAGGTATTTTCGATGAGAATTGGGAAGTTAATTAATCTCTCATTATTTTGGCTAGCCAAATTTTTAGCTCTTTATTTTTAAGAAAAAAAAAATGAAATATTACATCTTTGCTAGTGTTATATAATGGTGGCAGCCATGACTACAACCCTCATTATATAGTTTATGTGTTTACAGATAGATGGCGTCACTAATCACTGAAACTCGTCCATTATTTAACTAATTTTATCTATATGATTTAAATTCTTAAAATTAATCTTACCCTATTGTAATTGTTTTTTTAATGGTTATAAAAATTTGAATAAGATATTTTTCTATCATGAAAAACATTAAGCTTTCAATAAGAAACTAGTTGTATGCTCGATGGAATGTTGATTCAATACAATATTTTATAATTTAATTTAGTGTATTCTTAATTATGCATACAAATCAATGAAAAGTAGTTAATTCAGGATTTTCAGAAATAATAAAATTTTCATTGTCACTAAATCCATATAACGAAATTCAAGTTTATTTTTAAAAATATTTTCATACTTTTTAAAATAATTCATAAACATGTATTTAAAATACGGAGCGCCATTCAACAGGAAAAATTGAAATTATTAAATCATGTGATATATCTATTTTTTTCTGTTACATTGTTGCCAACTTGTGGGAAAGTTTTGTTTTTGTGAGAATTTTTGAATTAATTGGAAAAAAGAAAAATTAAAAATATTGAAAATATTGACCTTAATTTATTTTTTGTTATCACAAATGAAAATACTAGAAATGCGGGTCGCAGTAGTAATTTTTATCTCTTTTTCTATACTAGAGGATAGAACTATACATTCTCCGCAGGTGTCGCCTCAATCAGTAAACGGCATTTTGGAAATTGGGAGAAAATTATTTAATAAATTATATTTTTATCTTGCTTCTTTAATAATGATTTTAGATGAAATGATTTATATCCCGGATTCTGATTCACGCACTAAATTTTAAAAATGTAATTTAAAATGTGTTCAAAGAGATATAGATTTTAGACCTACAGGTGTCGCTATTAAGACTAAAAAATTCTATCAATATTCAAAATGTTGACATGAAGTGGAGTAATTTAAAACTATTAGAAGGCGAATTTGTTAACAAATACCTAATTTCCCTTCATTATAAGTTAGTATTTCACTGAAATACTACACCTGATAATAGAGGATTACAGAGTTAAAACTAGAAAGATTTAATTTTTTTTAACAGATGTAGAAAACATAAATATGATTTTGATAATAAACCATGATTTTTAAACCTAAGTTGATTTTTTTAATTCGCCCTGTGGGCATTGTGGAGCCATTTTTAGCAAACGATTATAGTTTCGGCCCGGCCCACAATGGGATAGATGGATGCTGGAGGCCAACGTATTCGGATAGACCACTCCCAAAAAAGTCCTGAGGTTTTTCCGATCAGTCCAAATTCAATCCCGGGATTAAATTTCCACCTTAATCGCTTGGCCATCCGGTCACATAAGTTCATTTGATTTCAATGTTACCACATTCAAATACAAAAGCCAAAAAGATTTTTTTCTATCGTAACTGACGTAAAAATAAAAAAAAACTAATCGGTTAAGTGCTGAAGTTTATGTGAACTATGATCAGAGCAAAGATGTATGACCAAATGTTCGGCAATTGATTTAATGTTTCTTTTAAAATTTTAATTTTAGCACTTTTTTATTTTTCATTAAATATAAATAGTCATTTATGCACAGGTTTGAAGTTGCAATAATAATATGTAAATTAAAATACTATAAAGTACTGTAAAATTTTGTTTGAATTCTTTCTGTGATCATAATATCAGTGAATGTATTTTAGATTTAATTTGAAGTAGAAAAAATATTGGCAATTTAGTAGAATAATGTGAGGGAAAGAGGAAATTTTAGCAAAAAAGGCGAGAATTCTCATCAAGATAGGTTGGCAATATTCATACATTGTAGATATGCACGCAACTAATATTCATCTCACAGGTCTTCCCATTACATTTGGGATATGCATGGCAGCTTGTTTCTCTCATTCAGTTGTAGACTACCTAATGAAACTACTACGAATTCCTGTGGATCACTGTTTACTCGAAAGCTATACAGTACTTATGCTAACAGTCTTCGTAATAAAACATGCGCATGGCGTCTGTAACAAACGCCTTTATTTTCCGTCGGTATCTAATGATTGCAGATAAATTCTTTTGAAATCATAACTACACAGACACTACTGCATACACAGATTAGACGAAAGACTATCCCTTACTAAAAAATACAGACAAAATTGTTTGCTAACTCAAAACCTAGGATCTAACTACTATAATCTTTCTCAAAACCACTAGTAGACGAGTGAATATGTCGGACTTCGTCCTTTATCACCAAGCTCCTTAATTAATGAACTTGCTAAAAGAGGCCCTCTTAGTTCCCATAGGGTGGAGAGTTAAAAAAGTGAACGAGTGGATAAACACGGGGCTTCACCAACGGGTTGGCCAGGTGGAATTTTATGGGTTTTCTCCACATGTCTAACATCTAACTAACGGGCCAGGGGACCTATTCTGAGTAGTATCGTTAAGCTAACGAATACGATAAAAACCAATTTCTACCGGAACCACGTGATTCGCGTTTAATCAACTGTGAAAATGCTATTCCGAGCCGTACGTTCCGTTTTCGGAGCCGATAGCCACGTGCGATAACTAAGCTTTTGTTATCGGTCACTCTCGAGCTGCCGTTAGGAACGAAAGTGAAAACAACATGGCGTCTTTTCGTGTAAGAATGATTTTACTTCACGAGCAATTGGAGAGAGGGGACAGCAGTAACACCGATTAAATTTAATACTCTTTCTTCAACTTCAGTTAATTTTTGATTAACTAAAGGCCCACCTCCTGTTTGAAACGTTGATTTTTTTTATTTGCGAGGCTTTACTTTTAATGTTTGCTTTCCAGTCACTCCGTGTCTATGCTAATAATATTTACATTTAATAAGATGTATTGCATTTGACATTAGTCATAATACTAATTCTAATTTGGTTGTAAGGTTTATAGAAGTAGAACTTGTGGCAAAATTAAGTTTGTCATTTTATTCTTAATGAATGAATTAAAAAATACATTAATTACATGAAGTTATATAGAAATATGCACAGAAACTTAGACATACTTTGTATAATTGTAAAATGTTAGCATTATGTAATAATAGAAATCTTTATTTTGTAGATTTTATCTAAGTTTAATGTCGGCTTTAATTCATTAGTTTTAGTTAAAAAAAAAAAAAATACATTCTATATACGTAACTTAACAGAAAACTATACACTATACATAAATGACTATCTATCACATAAATTATAATTTTTAAAAACAAATATTTGCTTAACGGATGGGCTGACAAAATAGACCCAGACATTTTAAAACAAAACAAAACTATATCACTAGCGGTAGTATACGACAATGCTAAAAGCACGTGTTTCGCTTAGAAAATGGCAGGTTGCAGTCACGTGACAAAATACAATGTTAACTAAACTGTGATTGGTTAAAGCATAATAGCTATCGATAGCATGGAAACCAGACGCATCTCGACCGACTACCCGTAGCGAAACCCACTTAACGTAGAGCACAAAATAGCGATTTGTCTAAGGTTCGTTAACTGCCTTTCGCTAAGGGGACTTATCGAATGTCCCATGTATCGCTCTCGTTCAGTTATCGGAAGAGCTCAGAATAGGTCCCCAGTTTCTCATAAAAATCCTCCCGGAAGGTAGAATATAGACAGCTTGCTTATGTGTTGAGTTGAATTATCTTATCAATCTAATCCATGTATTTTAATTGAAGCACATTCAATATAGATTGGTAACACAGTGGACATTATACAGGCGTTAACAATTGAGAATAGTGTTTATCAGTACTATATTTCAAATAAATTATCGACTAATATAAACAGACTGATGAACTGTCGAGTGATTTTAATATCACCCGGCCAAAGCAATTTGATTGGTTTTCTCTGGCATTTTTTAAGCCGAATTTAAGCTTTTGTGTACAGCATCTCGCGTGCACGTTCTACTAACGCAGTACCATAGAAACGAAAAATTCAGCATTGATTAGCGCCGTCTATTGACAATATTTTGATGTAGTTCTCAAACAAAATTGAGTTTCTTTCAATTCGTTTGCAAAGCTTTGCATAAATTAACGACGACCGGATAGAAACAATATGACGTCAAACCGACGTCATTTTGCTGCAGGAAACAAACGCTAGACGTTACGAGAAAAAACTTAAATCCAGCTTTACGTTGAATAAAATCACATTTTTAACTTTGCAAATTGTCCGGTTTATTAATTTGAATTATTTTCGGTCATCAAAGTGTTAGTCACAGATACCAGAATGGACTAACTTATCTACAGAAATATCAATACAAACCCAAATCAGCGGCATTAGGACGGACTGTTCGGCTTTTGAGTAATGTTCTCCCTCAGGTCGCACCTCTAGTGGAAATTTCCTCCTGTTTGAGTTTGCCTAAAAAGAATTATACAGAATCTAAAACAAAAATTTTATGAAGTGTTTGAAACATTCTGATCATTTATGCCAGTTACTGGATGTTATAAAAACGTTGTTTTATCATTATAAGTGGTGAAAACGTGTAGGTATTGGCGTACCCATTATAGATTCGGCCAGGACCACAATGGAAGCACCTGGATGGTGACAGGCAGATCGCCCACAAAAAGTTCGTGAAAATTGGTCGCTCTGATACGATTCCGGGTTCACAGCAACATCAAACATTAAAACTGTTTCAAAGTTAAATAAAATGACGACTTTTAATTACTGTATCATAAATGCAAAACTAAAGCTGTATTTTTCGATGATGATCCATTCCGATACGTCGGGCCCCATTAATAACCTGCCCAATCCATAATGAGCTTGCTAAAAAAAAGGCTCTGTTAGTTTGAGTGACAATTCCAATTTACTGACTTGTTATCAGTACATTAAAAAAATAATACTTTTGTATTACACATTTGACATAGGTCACTTTTTTAAGTACAAAATTATAGACTTCTGTCGCTATGTTTTCGCGTGGGGCGAGAATATCGCATCATTGTAGAGATCTCAGCAGATATGAATTTACATCATCTGCGATAAAAATAGTAGACAGGATATTACAAATACGGATGTATTAAATAACTAAATTTCTTCTTATAATTTATCATCGGCACTTCTCATTAATGAGGATGTGTAATTTAATATTTTTGTCTAAGTACGTCATAAACAAATCTATTTTGAGTCTCCAAATTCCTAGAACGCCATCTTTATTTTTGTTGCAATTCATTTTTATGCAAATATAACTAAATCTAACTACGAATTAATACTTATTTTTCTTTACGTAGTAAACATTATCTTAAACGGACTTACTAAAACATGGAAATAATTTGTAAGATACTACTAAACAAGAAACGTGTTTTGGTATCAAATTACGTGTCATCCTATGGACAAAGGGCAATTTCAATAGGAGACCCCAAACCAATCTTTTATAAGAAAATAATTCCCCCAAAACTATCCTCCGATGAAACTGTCTGAAGTCGACACTGTACCAGGCCCTTAATTCAAATTCACCTGGGCCCCATAAAATTATAACACACCACTGATTGATGGAAGACAGCATGGTAACAATGGCTGATCTACAAAGGGAGGTGTACCTACCAGGAAGACATTCTGAAAAACTGACTCCTATTTAGGTGTTAGACATTCAAAGAAAACCCCTGAAAACATGACCATTCCATTAGTCTGGCACGAACTCATGACCAACTACAATAGTTCGGTGCTTTTTATCCACTTGGTCAGTAGTGTGCAGAAACTTGCTGGTGGCATATGTCATGGTGATATCACGTAAGGAACATGATTGGTCAATTTGAACTGGTAATGAACGCTGCCGAGGAGAGATCATTGAGGAACACGACTGGTTAAATTTGAGTTGGTGCATGTGTCTCAAGGATGAGACCATTGGCAAAAATATCACGCGATGTGGCGGACCTGGAATAGAGCTATTACTTGCATAGCCTCTGATTGGTCGGCTGATGGCTGTTAACATGGTAACTGGAAATCAACTTTGAATCTGTCTCCTGACTGAGTTCTACCATAGCCGAAGAAAGTGTTAATGCTAGCCAACTGTTCGTCGGTCGTAAGGTGTCTTCGTTATGGACAAGTATGGGAGATAAGAACCGGAACTTTTCATTGTGTTATTGGCATATCAAACAGTCGCTAATTGTGAAGCTGTTGTGTATTTTTTAACTTTACTACATACTCATGATTTATGACGGCACACCTATGTACCAGTTTGAACAAAGATAAGCCCACTCTTATAAGTATATAGTAACGTTGGAGATTTGCACTTTTATATGAAAGATATAACAATGTTAAACAGGGAATCAATCTCTTATTTTTAAATTTAAGTTGCACTGTTATGAGAAATTTGCAGCACATCGGTTCAGAACCATTGTTAGAGAAGAGCAAACTCAACTCATCTGGGAAACTGAACATTTTTAGTAGTAGATGAGATATGACAATTTAAACAGATACTATATCCTCTACATGACCTCTAGAAACTGATTTACTACCAATTCTCTTCTGTAAAATTCCATTGGTGATTTTGACACAGAAGTAAGAAACATTTGCTAGATACATGTGAAGAAATTATAATTAGTTTATTAATAAATGGATCTTCTACTTTCATTTTCAGTACAGAAGGGTCTTGTTTTATGAGGATTTGTATTTTTGCAGATAAAGGATGTACAGTACATCTGTCATGGAATGCCTCTGTACATCCAAGGTTAACCCAGGGCCGTGCCGTGCTATGATATAGGCAGCCGCATCAGGTGGCACCCTTACTCTTATAGCGTTTTTATTTTAACATTTCTAGCACAAAGAAACTGATTGATTCAGGTGTATTTTAAATTCAATTATTTTAATTTGTCCTATTTCAATATGAAATACCACTAAAATAAAAATTTTATGCAACTATTTTAGCAAATTTTTAGTTTTTAGGCTACTAAATCTACCGTTTTTCTTTCCTATCTCTATGCGGCAGTCATGTAGACTCAAACCGATTCTTCTATTGAATTAATGATGGCTTTAACAAGTCTTGTCGCTGTTATTTTTTAAAAATAAATTATATCATCTAGTTTCTGAACAATATTGAAACTACGATATTAATAATTTTATTTCACACTTTTATTAACAGGACTTTTTCATGAATAATTACATACATTTTCTATTTATGATAAAGGCAATGATTTAAGTCAAACATTTATACAAAATTTAAAAAACAAAACACTGCAATTAACATATATATCTTTTCATCTTCCTCTTAAATCAATATTGAATAAATAGATAAAATGTCAACTTATTGACACAGTATCATATTATAAATATACAAATGATAAGTACTATTCTACATACAGAAACAGTTTAATAAACTAGAATGATCGATTTTGCTCAGTATCAAAGAGGTGAACTTATAGTTGGGTTAACTACGCCACAATATAAGCTGCAAATACACATCTCTCACATTGTAAAATGTTGCATAGTGGACTTTTAAGACATCAATTTAACTATACATACCCAGAATTTTAGAATATTTATTTACTTTAGTCATCTTGACATGAAAAAATTTTGCAACCAAACCATTTTCAAATTCATTGTGCCACTAAAATATGTCAAGCAACTCTTAAAATGCAAATTGTATATTTTGGCAGCGAAGCCATTCTCTAGAATACATTCATGTAAATCTAGTGAAATAATAAAATTATACAATAGCAATGAAACACAGGAGAAATAAAAATCTTTTTTTTTTATAATTTTTAATTTGTTGTATATTTAACTCAAGTCTTTCTATATAATGGAATGTAAATCACTTCTTCGATAATAAACTGTTAAATATTGTCGAGTCTTACACATTTATTTTTAAATGACATTCAATTAATGAGCTTAGATAATAGATTATATGTGGTAAAATATAAAACGGATGAATTATATATCAATTTTCAATTCACTGTCATAATCTATTGTACATACGTTCTCAGATAAATATTGGATGAAACTGTTTCATTGTTAATCTTTTACGGCAATTTGGACAACAGTGATGAGTTCGAATCGCCTCTTGTAGACAAGAATTGCAGAAAATATGACCACAGACTGTCGATACTAGATGTCTGTCATTCTTCTGAATCTAATTATCAAACAGAAAATAAATTTTAAATTGTATAAATAACAGAGAATGAGCGGCAAAAGTACCGAAAAATTTCAAAATTGTAGAATGAAATATATTTTCTAATATGTTCCATTTAAGATATTGAAACAACAAAAATAGCAGAACAAGCCTTTACTGCCAAGAAATTCCATAAACTGAAAGGTTTTTAAAATTCTGTTCTTGTTCAACATTCTTTTCTTCACTTTAAAGAAAATTTATTGGTAACTTTATAGATTGATTATATCAAATTTTTATAAACTATTTAAAACAATTCAACACATTATTATATAAATTTTTCCCACAAAATGATAATTACATGTATAATAAAAAAATAAATGTATACATACATACATACATATAAACTATATGTATTTAATAATCTACATTTATATGATATACCTAACATATACATAAACCTATATATTACAAAGTAAATTAAGAATTTTTTTGATGAAGTGATAAAAAAAAATATTCTGAAATTCAACCTGTAATCTGATTTTTTTAAATGTAAGTGTTGGGATAACAAAAAATCTTAAAGTATTGTGAAATATAAAATATGTGATTGTATAACAAATGAAAATGTTAATTATACGTGAAAAAAGAAATGATATACAGTAAAACCAGGTAGTGAAGCATGTATTTATTCCTAGTTTAGCAGGATTCCATTTTGAACGGGTTTCTTTTAACATAGAATATCTCTTAATTCCGAAAAATCTTTCCTGCTTAGGCAGGTTTCGGTTTTATTCGGGTTTTACTATACAAATTCATTTGCAAACTAGAACAAATATTCAATTACGCAAATTAGGATTCATCCTTTGGATCACAGAAACTAGCAGGTGATACTAGGAATTCCAATACCAGAAAAATTTTCAGTACTAGAATTTCTGTAAAACTAGTAGCACCAGTAATTTTCAGCATCGGAAAATTCTTAGTCAAACTAAATATATACTGGTCAACTTTTAAATGTATAAAATTATAAAATATAACAAAGTAATCTAATGGCAAGTATCTGATTTAATACAATATGTAAAATAAATTTATAATAATGGAAAACAATGCTTTGCGATATAAAAGTAAAAATGTAAGTTCCAAACTATAGAATAGCAAACGTCGAATAATTTATTTATAAAAAGTATAATTTTAAATTGTACTTTTGATAACCGAATGTAAATTGAAAGTAGCCACTTATTCATAGTATAATAAAAGCTTTATTATCTCGATTTTATAGGGCAGATAAATATACTGGGCATATCTTGATTTATGATGATGACTAACTGCTTTTATCATTTTGCAGCTGTGATAAATGAGTGAATATCAGGCATTAAAATAATTTAGAAGATTAATACCAAATTACTGGTATTCATTGTCCAGTATTTGAGATTTTAACAGAAATTACAGGGATCCTGGTTTCGGTACCTACAGATATTGGAATTCCTAGGTGCTACCAATTTAAAGAAACTGTCACAGCAGTTCAAAATACCATACTTTATACAATAAAATTGTAAAAGCAATTATCAAAACAATATATTATCTTACAGAAAAATAACTAAATTGCAATCAAACAGCCTGAAATTATGGACTATTTTAACACTAACCATACTTGTAATTTATGAGTGTTGGTTAATTGTTATAAATATCATGCTAAAGTTTATTGTAGTATGTGCGAAAAAAAATTACATTAATAGATTATTAGGATTAACCTAGTTCTTATTCAAATCAAATATAAATGATTTATTGATTATTTTTATTAGATTATTAATTAGAAACTTAGTTATTCAATAATTACTTTATAGTTAAAGAAACTGAATTTCTAATGATGTTAAAGATCTACACAAAATTCTTTGCTATATCATTAATAATAGATTTCCTTTCTTTGATTACATAAATATTCAATTAAACTAAAAGACAAAGGTTTTTTAATCACTCTCTTTCTCTTATCTGTTACAATACAAAAGATAATAACAAAACGTTAATCAAAATATCTTTATGCTGTGTAAAATGGCATGGAAACTCTATGTTTCAATGCTAGCAACATAAATATTCCAAAACTGTCCACAATTATTGAATTTGGAAATTTCAGCTGATACATTACAAGGCTATTTGTAAATATTGATGGCTTGAATCCATTACCCCAATAGTTGCTTTTATATCTTTGATATTTTGTAATTTTGAATCATTATTGTTATTATAATGCATTCAATAGTTTTTCCCCTCCAAAATTTTCATTTCATAATTCAAAAAAATTGAATTATAAAGCAAAAATTGATAAATTTATTTCAATATTTCTATGATAGCACATAATTATCCTACCACAATCATGGAAATTTTACTGTTTTATTGATAGTCAAGATCTTTGTGGATAACATATGAAGAAGGTACCTGATGACAGTTCTCGCATTTTCATCAGATAACTTCTGTCATTTAAAATTATATAAGTTACATCAAATTACTTAAATGTAGCTATTATAATTCTTTTAATAATTTCATTAACTGGAATTACATATACTTTCAATTTTGCTTCTTTCTTAGCAAATAGATTTAATTTTATAAACAACACCACAAACCTGATGTTTGATTAAAATCAGACAATGTGCCAAATTATTGGGCTCTAAGAAGGCTAAGTTAATAATTAGATATTAAGTAATTGCTGTCTACTTCTAGACAAATTACTTCATATCTAATTACATTAGACTTAATTTAAATTTCCTGTTAATTCAAACTGGGTGCTAGTCCCATTTGATTCTCATTTAAATCAATGTAAAATTCTCTTAGTAATTAGAACTCAATTGTGACGCCTCCTGTTTATTTGAACCAAGAATGCTTGTTAGTTCAAAAATGGGACGATCATTTTCCCATCTTTGAAATTTAAAGATAGAATTTAAAATATTTCAAATCAGTTGGTTAACACTTAAAACAATTTATGGTTGCCCTCGGATGCTTGCTCGTCATGGCTTCTCACGGGCAATACAAAGTTTATCCAATGATTTTTTTTCTTTATCTTCATTGAATACACTATCGTACTTTTTTTTTTATTATTATTTCTCATTGATTGAACATTATTCTTGCCATATGATGTTGATGTGTTGTTAAAATCGTCTTTTTTTTTGTTCTGTAGCATCGAGAAATGGTTTCCTTTTCATTCAAACTGTTTAAGGCCATCCCTTTGAGGTTGAATTAATACGTGTCTTGTGAATTAACTTAGCCTTATTATAGCCCAATAATTCAGCAGATCATCTGGTTTAGAACTAATTTTATTTAATAATCTTCCTATCATACAATTTAGCAGAATTGAAAAAAAAAAAACTATGGAAACAAATCAAAATAAGTAATTTCTTTAAGACAAACTGTAATAAATAATTTATATGTAAACTGCATTCTTTTTAATATTAATTTTACTATTATGTATTCTGTATTTTGAATTCAAAGTTTCATTAGTCCTTTATAGATTGCAATGAAAGATTAGATTAGTGCTTGTTTTTAAACAATTTTTTTTGTTATTTCTTATCATTTGCATGTATTAAATTTCTATGCCTTAATCTTTTTAAAATTGTATTATAATTATGATTTCTACTTTATTTAAGGTATATGGTTTTTTATTCTTTCCCTACCACATGTGATTGGTTAAAGCTGATACTAACTTTTTTGATAATGCAAGTAATCTCCAGCAAATGGTGTTAAAAATTTACTGCTTTTTTCTCTACAGAAAAAATCCTTTTCTAAAAATATGGCAAAACTTCTCTAACTCGAATATTTCTTTAACTTGAAGAAAAATGAAGCACTTGGTAGGTCTCAATGGAATAGCAAAAGGATTTAATGTCTCCAACTTGAATTTTCTCCAAGTAAAAGGTTTCATGGTCTCCTGACACTGATTTATATTACTTTCAACTCCCCCAACTTGAATTTTAACATTTATTCTATGCAAAGTTGTTCTAAATATCAGATTTTCATGAAATTTTGAAACAGTTAATTTTATCTACTGTCCAACATCCATTTGCAGACAACATTCCAGTCCAAAGAAAGAGGACTTCTCACTCTATCTCAACAAGATGTCCCTGCAAAACTGTTCCATTAGTTAGATTGAAAATTTTCCTGGGCTGTTTAAAACAAGAAACTATCAAAGATTTTTTATATAATGCAAGAGAGGTAAAAATACAAATGTATTCAGACTCGATATCTTTCACTCTATTGTTCTTTAACTTGAATTGTCTGTAACTCAAAGCTTTTTCCTGCCCCTTGGAGCTTTGAGTTAGAGAAGTTTTACTGGCCAGTTGCCTGGCTAGTTCAGAATTTCACTGACAATGCTTTGTCAAAACTCTATATGTTATACTGAATGGAAAGATCTGAACATATTATGGCCAGTCTGCTACCATTCTTGTCCTGTATGATTTGCTATAGTATAAATGAAAGTATCATTGCAAGCTGTTCATGTCCTGATATTTATTATTGTAAACATCTTTCTTCCTTAAAAGATGCCAACTTTGAAGGAAGCAGTTATACTGCATGAGGAGGCTAACAGTAAAACACAACCAAAGTTTAACAAGAAAAATGATATATTGAAATTTGGCTGGCTAAGGCCCAACATGTGTCCAGGCTTTATTGTAAAATAAAGCCTAAAAGTGTGTAATTTTTGGACTTTAGGCAAGTTAACTACCAAAACTAAAATGGCTGACCATTTCAGGTATTCAGTGAATTTTGCATTTGATTCTAGCATATATTTAAAAAATATTCTATTTGCATTATTAACAACTGTATTCTGACTATGTTATAATTAAATGAGTAATATAAAATTTTCAAGTACTGGTTTCATTTGAACGAATTCAAATTTTTTGTTTTTTTAATGTTTGAATTTAAAAATGAGATTTGTTCTTGGAAATGTTAGTGAAGTCTTTGCATAAGACATCTGGAAATGAGAAGCTAGTTTCAATATACAGATATGCACTACTTAACAATGGGAATACATTCCAAGGAATATGTCATTAAGTGAACATCATAGTGTGTACTTACAGACAAATCTAAACAATATAGTCTACTGCTCATATAGGATATATATGTAACACAATGTCATTATATATATATATATATATATATATATATCTAGAACAGATACAGGTAGCTATGAATTTTTCAGTTCCATCATAATCTTACAGGATCTTTGTTATATATGCAGTCTATTATTATTATCAAATTTCTATGCATATAAACGTATGCTTTTATATCCAAGTATAAAAGTAAGCTGTTACAAATGGGAGAAAATCTGCATTATGTTCCACAAAGTACCCCCCAAAACATCACTGTTGTTAAAATAATTTTACAGTATTGAAAGAATTTTTTTTATTTTAGTTTTTTACTTTTAATAATGGTTACTGTTAATAAATAGGTATCACTGAATAGTTATTGTATCATTATATTTATATTGACACAGTAGTGAAATGCCAAAATAATCTGGCACATCTAACAGTATGCTCTTATAAGTGAAGCAGGACATGTTTAAAAATGCAAAAACAAGTTATTTTCACATGTAAGAGCATGCACAGAAATATGATAAGTGGAACATTGTTAAGCACTACATACATATATTGAAATGGAACCAAAAAGACATATCACATTGATTACTTAACTGTTTGATTTATCAGATTACCTTGTAGCAACAACGATTACTATTAACTAAAAATAAATAATAGATGCACTTTTCTATACAAATATAATTGATTCAACTCTTCAAATTTTACAAATAATTTACAAATTTACTTACACTTGCTATATCATCAAAGCATATTGGGCAAATTATCTTTTTCAATGCAGGATCTTCTACAGAATTTTTCATTTTTTCACTGTAAAATATTAATAATAGAATCAATTACCTGTACGATAAAATTTAATTATTAGTTAATGAAAAAAAATTACATAAATTAAAAGAGCTATACTTCTTTTCTTAACAGATTATAGATTTATAGACAAAGAAGAGGGGGAGAGGTTTTTGAATGGCCAGCATTGTTTTAGATAATTCAATAATTACATTTAAGTACCTTTCCATTTGCTGCTATAATTTTTAAAAATTTTAGGCTTCAGATTCAACTCATAATTTGTTTAACATAATTGAGCACTCAACTTTAAGAATGTACAATGTTTTCAAATCTAACAAATTTTACTTGAGATTTAACGAAGAAAAAAAAATCTTTACGACTTGTTTCAGGTGTCTGAGAAAGTTGATGAAAAATAATCAAATCTGATTACTCAAATTTAAACTAATTTAAATGATTAAATAGTTTAAATCTTCTAAAATTTCCTTCAAAATTTGTTAACAGTAATTTAAATACAAAACTTTTCATATTCTAAAAATAAAACTTAAAATGAAAGTAGCATTTTATCAATTCTAATTCATAGAATGTACATGTCTCCAGGATGTGAATGAAATTGTCATATGTTTTATAATTTTAGGGACATTTGTATCTTGATATGGCAGAGCTGTTGCTCTGCCATATCAAGATATAAATGCAAGCTGTTTGCCTGTTTTTTACAATGTCTAAGCAAGGATTGTATCAAATTCAGGCCTGGGAGTGCCATTTCCCCTCTGAAAAAGTGAGAATAACTTAAAATTATACAATCCGCAACAAGGTACAAACTAAAGTAACGAATTTAATCTTCCTACCCTGTACAAAACATCTATATAATAAATTATTTTATGTAATTTTTAATAAATACAGCTAAGATAATTTTCCAGAATATTAATTTAAAATACAATTTAATTTTTTAAATGTCTTAAGTGAATATATATAAAACTTGTACTTACTCCCAATTTTTAACACAAGAATCG
Organism: Centruroides vittatus; assembly: GCF_030686945.1. Taxonomy (NCBI): domain Eukaryota; kingdom Metazoa; phylum Arthropoda; class Arachnida; order Scorpiones; family Buthidae; genus Centruroides; species Centruroides vittatus. Next base: position 152,185 of record NW_027120889.1, read on the forward strand.
TATATAGGAAAAACGTCTTTAGACATGTTTGATTGATTGGTATCTTCTCTATCGACATCTATATGCTGTGTAACTCTGTAACAATGATCATGCTGATGAGCTCTTTTAGCTCTTCTTTCTAGTAACCTTGCAACTGTATCTACTGAATGTGAAGACTGACCTAGACACTATGAATAAAACTCTGATTTTTAATTAAATCTGAAAATTTAGTTTATTACTAAAAGTAATAAAAAACAAAGAATCATTAACTTATTTAAACAATAAAAACTTTAAAAAAATTTTTTTAATAATGTAATACAGGCATTACCCAAGGTTATGTACATAATATGTTCCATCAAATAGTTGCTGTATCATAAATTGTCATTTCCCATACATTTTATTTTTATTATTTAAAGAAAATTTCACCTCATGGAAAGTTTTTGAGCAATGGCCAATATAGTTTCATGCCCCAGCATTCCATAGAGCAGTGTTTCTCAAACTTTTTGGTCCGCGACCCCCCTTTTGCACTTAAAAATTTCAAAGGACCCCTGAAGAATGAGTATGTGTAGAAAAACATCCCAGAGGTAGGAGGTCAATTTAAATTCAGGAGGAGTTAATTTCTTTTGTTTAATTAATCTATCCCATGTTGAAATTTCTCTTTGTTGCGAGTCGCTTTGCATTGAATTTTTGTCAATGTTAAGACTAACAAAATTTTTTTAAAAATTTTTTCTTTACTTTTCACAAACAAAATAAATATATTGAAAAATATAAAAACAAAAAAAAGTTATATTTTGGAAGTTAATCTAGTCTCAAAACGTTCCGATTCAGCACAACACAGTTCTCAGAAAAACTTACCACTCACGATGGGAAAAAATTCTCGTTCAAATACTGGCGCATCCTTAAGTACCTTCTCATGGTCGCGCCAGTGCTGCCAGCTAAAAATGCATATCAACTAAAATAATATTGGAGTATCCCAAGACACAGCCAAATATTGCAGTGCCACAGCACAAGCAGAAATTCGAATTTGCCGACTGAAAGGCTTTCGGTTGATCGGTTTTCGGATAATCGACGCTCTACTGTATTTCTAACTCGACTTGCCTACAGACGCAACGCTGCTAGCAAACACCGTTCCAAATTACAATGTTGTTCTACGATAGTTTAGGCAGAGAATGGAACTCGGGGATTCCTCAATAGCGCACAAATTTATGAATATTATATTTAGGCTCGTATTTAAATATTTATATTATTTTTATTGTTTATATGTGCAATTTATTTAAGTAAAAATTATTTTATATGTATATTTTTTCTATTAGTTCTAAACATGAATGCATAGTAAATTTATAAAATATTTGAAAAAAAGTGATCTGGAATCAATTTTACAGCAACCCCCCCAAATATTTTTCACAACCCCCACTTTGAGAATCACTGCCATAGAGGATGTTTGTTAAATTGCATGATATTCTACAGCAAGAAAGGAAAAAGAGATTGATGTCTCTATTAATATTTCTAGACACCAAAATCACATTTGATACCAAATGCATGGTGGCCCTCAATTTGAAAACTTAGAGATACCAGAGTATTAGAAAATACTTTCTACTTGCTCAAGGATCACTTCAAAGACAGAAAGATGCTAATTGGGCTTCGTTTACCTGCTCCCTGTATAAAGGCTGTTCTCAGTATCTAGATACCCACTCTATTGATTTGCTAATTAAATTATAATCAGATTGTTTCCATTCATTTGTTATAAAATCAGCTATGCCATTAAAAAATAATTAATATTTGACGATTTGCCAATTTTCTTAAAACCCAGACAATTTTGGTCTTTGCCCAGACATACAATGCAAAAACTGGACAGGTGGCAATGCTTGGAACAGACAAAGCATTGTATCAGTGGGGATAGCTAAGTCGGATTATGGTAGGGGTAGAAATATATGACAGTTGTATCTGTGGTTTGTTTTATCGTGAGATGGTCGTAACCTGTTGTATTCTTGTATACCATTGCTCTTGATTTTAAATACCATATTATGGTGCATTGACAAAAAGGTTAGACCAAACTCATTTTACCTTTTTGTATTATTATCTCCTCTATCAGTAACTCCTAATATTTTACATCTCACTTGAGTGGACATGGCATAACCTAGTATTAGGCTATTGTTGAACACATTTCGGTGACAATTAATAGCAATGAATTTAATGCAACATGAATGAATCAAAAGTGGCATCGTTATTATACATATGTTTATTGAAAATTCAAGGCTGAGTTCAATTGATTCACATTGTTGCACTGAGACAAACCAATGTGACGTTTAAAAAGATATATCTGATAAAATTCTAATTTTACAGCACTCTCTTCAGTCATTAATTCCTTAATATAGTTGCACGTATCCCTTCTTATAACATCTCTCATCCACAGTTTAAGCTCCATACAAACAGCTTAATAAAGTTACCTCTATCCTTCCAACAATATTTATTGTATACAGAAGACTTTTAAATCCAAATTTAGGTTTTCAAAGATTCCCAGAAGATCAAAGATTTTAAAGCTATATAATAAATTGAATAGTTTCATAATTAGATTAATGTTTATATGATCAAAATTAAACTTAAAAAAACCTTAAAAAAACTTTCTAAAATCCCAAAAAATTATTAATATATACAAGAATGGAATCGGAATTACACACAACTGAAATTAAAAACCTGAACACTTACCTAAGTTTAGGTTAATGTAGCATTATGTGTAATAAATTGTATTGTTTTGGTTTATACTTCTTGGTTTCTTCTCTGTACAACATATCATATCATTGCAAATTGCAATCAGTTTAAACATGACACTTTGAACATCTATCGAATTATCTATATTGAATACTGCCCCGGTGAGGCTGTCATCATCTATCTTCACCGTCCCCCAGAAAAGATCCTTAAACTGGATACTGTCTTCTTGAACTGTCTAAGGACTATTTAAACTATCACCCAAATGGAATCTTTCTGTAAATTCTGTAAGCATTCTTTTGTTTTAATAAATAGGTTGATTGTAAAGGCACATGTCATCTCTGTCTCCATGACAAGCACTCACATAAGAGAAAGACCTTAGACCATTCCTGATGTGGAGTTAATAGATTTCCCTAAAAGTTGGCAACCACACATATTTATAATAAAGGATGCAATTTCCAGGCTGCTATTGTAGATCAAGATTTACAAGATTTTGCTGTGATGGTTGCTAATATAAGCAGAGAGAACCCCATAAAGCACTTGATCCAGTTTATGTTCAAATGAACGCTTCAAGCTCTGGAGAATTTGTAATGGTCTGTCTGGAATACATTTTGTTGGTGTGGTTTGAGTCCACTGTTCATTGCTTAGAAAACGAAGTCACAGAACTACATTATAGTGCAGATGACCAACACATTTCTTTCAATCTACCATTTTTACCCTGATGGCTCTGCAGTATTATTTCAGAATGATATTGCTCATAATGTAATGAATTGGTTTGGAAACATGCTGACTTCATACTTCTCATTTGGCCTCCAGAGACAGCAAATAGAACAGTTCCAGTTGAACATGTAATTAGACATGATGATGTACTAATGAATTTGACTGTTCTGGAATAAAAACTGAATTAACATGGTTAAAAATTGATGAAGCAATGTTTCAGAATTTCATTGAATCCACACCATGATAGATCTGGGCTATAATCAAAGCCAAAGGTAGTCCAATTAAATATAAGTGTAACGTCCAATCTCTCTGCAATGATACTGTATAATAAATTTTGGAAATAATAGACCAAATCTGCATGTTACAAGACAGCTATTGGAAGAATCCTAGAACTGTAGAAAAATCAACATTATCAAACTATTACTTCCCCTTTGTTAGTCTGTTATATTGAGAATCAAGAGTGTTAATTAATCTTCATATACACAGGGGCTGCTCTGAAAAATTTAAAAATATCGCCACCATTTCGCCAGTTTTAAATTTTTTTTTCGCCACTTCAAATTATTTATCGCCAACAGTTTTACTTACAAATTAATGCAGGTGCTGGTAGCCTTATCAGTTTGTCCTCTGGAAAGGAAAAGTAACGTGTTAAGCTGTCACTTATGAGAAGAGGTCCAGATGTTCAGGTCTCCAATTCAAATGAAACCTGGTGAGCATGATCCATTTTTCAAGCATTTCCAAAAAGTTGGCCTCTGAAAATTTAGTGTTTAGTTAAGTGATTCTCAACCACTGTGCCGCAAGATTTTTGAAGTGTGCCGCCACTGCAAATATTCATACATAAGCAACATCAGACAAGTAGTTTAATCGGTTCTACCTACCTAGAGCACATTTGGAAATTGTAACAGGTGTTACCGGTAACTGCCAGTAGTTACCAAGGCATTTAGAAAATGTGACCTAAATAACCAACTGCGTTTAAAATCACTGTTTTGACATCATTGGTTGTCCTGCGGTACTTACCGAAGTAACCATGTGTGCCGCCAAATTTTTAAATTATTAAAAGTGTACCGTAACAAAAAAAAGATTGAGAATCACTGGTTTAGTTAACAAGTCTTTGAAAGTTTCATGTATCTTGCAGCTATAGTAGAGTGGATAAGACGTTAGGCACTGGTGTTAGACGATATAGGTTTGAACCTTCTGCAGTTTAATTTAGTTTTTTTATGTGTAACAATATTGTTTTATTATTTTACTGCATCAATAGCATTATTATTACTATTCCTATTCCTGTCGTTTAAAGATTATAAAACAAGAGATTAAAAATTGTGATGTCATTTTCTGTTTAATGAAAACAAGCCTGTATAGATTTAACTCTTATGTTGTTAAATAAAATTTTCTTCATGTTTATGTTCAGATATTGTAGTATAGTGACATAGTATTAACAATTAAAAAATAAAATGCTACTATGCTACCCTATTTTCATTGGGCTGCAATTTGATAAAATTGTAGACCTATAAATTCCCACTGCCGTCCACCTGTCTGCCCGCCTTCCCTTAATCTTGAGAACGGAGTTAGATACATGAAATACGAGACCAGATGTGGAAACCTTAGAGGCAGGATGTCCCGATTAACAATATATGGACTACCAATCCAAACCAGAAATCACATTATTTCAATTCAAAAAATTTCTCCTGAAAGCAGTTAATAGATGACCATTACGACTCTGTTGTTAAAGGAAAAGTACTGTACAATGTACAGAGGCAAGCCACTACTAATTTGAGGTGGAGAGCATATATTTTAAATTAAATAAATTAATAATATTAAAAATTGCAGCTTGGCATTGTGACATCATCATAATGAAAATAATTGCTTGTATCACTTGTCTTTTTGTCTATGTGCAGTAATGTCTGAAGCTTATTCGCTCGCAAGAACATAGTATGTAAAATATGTGAATATAAATGTGAAGTAATAAAAGTCTTATTTAACAATGTTAAAGCGTTAGATCTCTGTAGATTTAACTCTTTAACATTGTTTTTGCTAAACAGGAAATGACATCACAATTTTTAATCTCTTGTTTTATAAGCTTTAAACGACAGGAATAAGAATAGTAATAATAATGCTAATGATGCAGTAAAATAATAAAACAAAAATGTTACACATAAAAAACTAAACTAAACTGCAGAAGGTTCAAACCTGTATCATCTAACTCCAGTGCCTAGTGTCTTATCCACTTGGCTATAGCTGCAACTTTCAAATTAACTAAACACTAAATTTTCAGAGGCCACATTTTTGGAAATGATTGAGAAGTGGATCCTATTATTTGGACAAGGAGCTGCTTGTGTTTAAGGCTATGTGCCTCAACCCGAACATCTGGCCCTCCCCTTGTTAGCAATAGGAATCATTTTTGAATAATTTTTTAACAAATAATTCCAAATAACATATTTGATCACAATATTTAAACAGTGTTTCACAGGTTCTGTCATTTTTGTTTTAGTCTACTGAAAAAAAGATCAAAATGAAAAAAGTCATCCCAAAAAATTTTCCAACTTTTCTCAGTCGATTAAAAATCCCCAATCTGGAAACACTGGGCGACATTGCAAAAAACTGTCTTTGGTTCTCAATGTCACTTCCTACTCTTCTGTCCAAGCTTGCCACATAACGTCATGAAATTGCTAGGGGAGTATATACTTTTCGTTTAAGATGGATCGATCTGTAAGATCAGATTAGTCTTTGTCACATGATACAGATTGCTTCTGTCTTGTATTCTGCCAACTAAAACAGTTGGCAGAAAGTATACAAGTAGGATTGAACCATATTTACTCTGAGAACTCACAAAACAGAAAAAATGGGAGATCATACAATGCGTTCTTGCCGTACAATCAAGCAAAATTGTTTCCACTTATTTTTTCATCTCAGTTTATTGGATATTTTAATAATGATGTTTTTACTTACCATTTATAAGTTTTACATACAGTACATTTCATCATCGACAGTTAAACATATTTCTTTGCTGTCAACTATAAGCTTGACTTTAACCACAGTGGTCACCATATTTAATCTTTTTTATCTGATCCAAACAATCCTACCCTCCACTCAGATTAGTTTGATCATGACCCAGTTAATCCTAAATGGCATTTCTATATGCGGATAGAGATTGACCAGATCGATATAGTTTGTTTGTATACATGATTTGAACGATTAGATTAGTTTGATTCAAAAAGTATATGCTTTCTAGGTGTATAGTGCATGGGTCTCCCATTGTAAGGAAGCTCGACATTTTGCTGTTTTTCCAAAGTGTGATTTGTGATTCAATTGCATGCCGAAACAAGCTGACTAGAGTTTTTGAATTTGGGCAAATATAGTCTGGTAAAATTGGCACATTTGACTTATGGAAAATATCATTTGCCATAGATAATATTGAGTGAATTTTGTCAATTCAAGACACAATGTTTGAGTTTTGATTCACCTACATTCAAGAAAGTCAATTACATCTAATGTTATCACCTAACTTACAATTAACTAAAAGTACGCTACAAAATGCAATAAACTGTGTTAAGATTTATCAAATCATAAAAAAAACAATAGTTTTTGCTCATCATTAAATACAGATTTTATCAAATGAGAGAAGTTAAAATAATATTTTCAATGATGGAACATGTTTTTCATAGCAACTGCATTCAAATTCACATTAGTCTTAGATCAATCATTAACTTCTAACAGTTCATGTGATATTACAGATGTATAAACATAAGTAATTTTGAAATTAATTTGCCTAAGACAAAAACGAGAAGAGTTTTAATAAGCCTATATATTGACAAAAAGATGAGAAGAAAAAGAAACTCAATTTTAAATTGCTTCATAGCATCAGAAGTAAATTTTTTTCTTAAATGTAACTGAATTGAATCTATCTTTTTAGTTTTTTAACCATTTTTCTCTCTGCTATATGTTCTTTAGCAATCTTCAATTTGATGACAATGTAATTTTATGCAAGTTTTTCTGCAGAGAGAGAGAGAAGCATTTGAAGTTAGTATCTACTCATTAATTTGCTAAATACAGGTATACCTCGAGTTACGTCATTCTCGATTATACGTTGTTTGTCTGAAAAGTATATGGAAAAATAAAAATGAAGTTTACGTCATTTTATTCGACTTTACATCCGTCCACCACAAATATTGAAGTCGTAACATCACTAGAAAAGCGTAAAAAGCACATAAAATCATATTAAAATATGTACATTTACAGTAAATGTTAATATAATCATCATAAATCCTACGGAACAAACCATGAAAACATCTGTGTTTCTGTGTTGTTGTCTTATTTAGCAGTCTTTAATTGCTTATTATTGGCGTTTTCCACCGTAGTTTCGACTTACGTCGTAACTACACGAGTAAATTCGACTTACGTCGCCTCTCCTGGAACCAATTACTGACGTAAGGTGAGGTATACCTGTATGCATGTTTATATAACTAGATATAACTAAATTTTTAGTAGAATTCTTCAGATCTGGAGTTTTAATTTAAACAATTATTGTATCAATTGCATTTATTCACCACATTTAGTTAATTAGAAGAAATACTTTCCACTGAATCAAATTTCCAGCAATTATTCATTACTATAATTCATAAACAATTCATAAAAATTAAATACAAATCAGTAATAATTTACCACAACTGAAGTATCGTGAGGTGATGCTGATGTTAAATCCACAACGTCAGAATCATCTTGTTCGTTTGTTAAATCAATACAAGATGGAATATCTAGAAATCAGACATTCAGTTAAAAACAATTGATAAATATAATAACTTCATTCAATTTAATGTAATTTAATATCAAATTTATTATAAATATATTTGGCTTCGTTAAACTTTTTAAAAAATTTAGTCTAATCATCTAAACAGTAATTGAATGATATAGTAAATAATACCACAACCTATAAATAGAAAAAACACGAGGATTAGATTTGAAACTATAGGATTGGCCAATAAGTCTGTGCGGTTTTTAATATTAAATGAAAGACAAGTTTTTTCAGAGAAAATAAGAACTTTATTCAATAATGTATAAGTCATTTTGATCTACAATCTTTAATCATCATCTGAGCAGCTCTTAATTCCTTGCTTAGAGATCTTCCTGTCTTTTATTGTAAAAAACTGTTCCAAGTACCATTTGATGCCTTTCTCGAAAACAAAGCACTGTTCATTTAAAAAATTCTAGAGAGCAAAACAAGTAGTAATCAAAGAAGGCAATTTCTGGCAAATATGGAGGATATGGTACGACTTCCCAGCCTAGCTCCAACAATTTTTGCTGTGTTTACAAAAATGAGTGAAGTTGGTGCTGTCACGATGAAAGACAATCCCCTTGCATTTACCAATTCCAGATGCTTCTCATGAATAACTTCATGTTTGGTGAAGCTTTGTCTTTGAAGTGATTTTTGGTGGTTCACCAGGCGGCCCTCACAATTATTTGCACTTAGTGTACAGGATTCATTTTTCAACACTTATTATCATCCACTTTAGAAATTGGTTTCTTTCCTCATATTTTTTTAGTGAATAACTGATGGAAATGTGTTTTAGATTTTCTTCAATCATTTCACGTGGAATCCAAACAATGAGTCTGTTAACATAGGCAAGTTGATGTAAATAGTTTTCCATGCTCAATTTCAATATTTGAAGAATACCTGCAATCTGCCACATTATGTAGTGTGAACCGGTGTTAATTAGCTCCTTTGCTTTGTCGGTGATGAGCTAAGCTTTCCTACATCACCATAAGATAGATTATTGTAATGCATAACAGCAGGCCAAAGTTTCAGAGCAGACTTGTAAACTGCATCTAATCCAGTCATGTTTGATTTGTATTAGATATAACATCTCTATGTTTAGTAGGTGTTTCATTTTAAGATACAAATGATGATAGCTTTTCTTTGTTGTGTTTTATGTCATACATTGTCAATAACCTGATATTAAAATTGTTTATAATTTTCCACAGCTTCCATTTTCTCTGTTATACTCAATTTCACACATTTTCTTTTCATGCTTTTGTCACCTTCATTCTCTTCCCTTTGCGTGATCAGATTATTGTTTAAAATGATGACATTGATGTTGGGCAGAAGATGATGATCAACACTGATAGTTATTGATTTCAGAAATTCAGTTTAGAGTAGAGACATATTGCCTAGAAGTTGGATCAGCCTGTCAACTCTACTTGTGAGTGACTTCAAAATGACTCATAAAAAACTGAACATCAACTCCTAAACAACTGGCATTGCTATGAAAGGAAGCTCATTTTATAAATGCTGTTCTGCAGATGAGCAACGATTGAATTCTTGTTGAATCCTGTAAACATCAGATGATGCTTTCAAGTTCAGTCTTGAAAGATGTTTACACCAATTTGTTCAGTAAATGTGGCATAAACAAATATTAGGCACAGAAAAACACTAGTAAAGTATCCAACCCAATACAAACAAGAGCTATAACAAAATGAGTCCTTTTTCTTTATCACGTTGGTTTTGGTCCCATAGTCATCCTGTTGACATGTAGTAATGTGCACAACACACCACCACCTTTACCTCAATTTTTATCCAGTCTTTACCACATCACGTGTCCAAACAAATACAAATTCACAAAATACAAGCATGTTAAATTATTTATCAAACAATTCTGGATAATCAGCTACTTTCAGAGAGAGTAGAGAACATTCCACATTATCAGATGCCAAATTAATGAAATTTTTACTGTATATATTTTCCCATTTCTTAGCTTAGGATAGAACAAAGAGATATGAATACATTAAATATATAATTTATTCACAGATAAGATATTTGAAAACAGATAAAGAAACAAATTGCAGCCAAATTATTATTGCCAAAACATATAAGATGATATTTTATTCTAAAATTTATAAAATTAAATTTCTAATTATTTATAATTATACAAGATGGTAAGAATATTTCTTTATGCCATATTTCAATATTAATCAATTGATAATTAGCCATAATACAGTCTGATGATAGATCATTGATTTATTTGATAGATTAATGCAATGTTTTGAATTAGTCTATCAAATAAAATTACAGTAGACTGTCGTTTATCCGAATCAATTGGGGACTGGGATTGTTCAAATAACCGATTACGTACGAAAAAATATATTAACCTATCCCATGTTTAAATTTTTCTCCGTTGCGTCACTACGCGTTGAATTTTCGTCGATGTTAAGCCTAATGTAAATTTCTTAAAATAATAATCGTGGCTATTGTATCATTAAAAATTATTTCTTTATTTTGTACAAACAAAATAAATATATTGAAAAATATAAAAACAAAAAAACTATATTTTGGAAGTTAATCTAGTATCAAAAACGTTTGATTCAGCCCGACACAGTCTGACTGGAACGCTTTCGGTTGATCGGCTTTCGGATAAAAGACGCTCTACTATATTTCGATTCTAGTTACATCATATGCAAAATTATTTAAATCTAGCAGGAAACACTTCTTGTCTCTCAAAACAGCTTTCTAAAAATATGATTAATTAAGACTACCAACTTGGGTGTCCACAGAGGGAAGCAAACAGGGCACTTGCTCCTCCAAGTAAAAATTTCCACAAATTAGAATTGCAAAATTGAGATATGTAGCCTTACACTCTCAACCATGGGATGCTTTGTCCGTCTTCTTGTATTAATGCAATATTGTATATTATAATCTACTTGTAAAAAAACAAAAGAAAAATAATTAAATAAAAGTTAATTGATGTATTTATTTATCTCCAAGCTTTGCCCCCCCCAGAAAATTTGGACACCCATGACTACCAATATGCTCAAAATTTTTGTGATTAAATTAAAACTTTCATAAATACAGGAGACAGAAAGTAATCACATCAAGACAACTAGGAGTTCTATAAATTTAACAAATATATGATATATAAATAATGTTAAATGCTGCAAAGATTTTTGCACCAGATACAGTTTTTGTTACATGGCCAGATGGCTGACGAGTGGTTAAAGTATTAGCCTACTGCTCTGGGGAGCCAGGACTGGAGCCAAATAGGTAAAAAAACAAAAAATCTCCATAAATTTTTCAGGGGTGAACTATCCCAGATATGTTGATCCCTGTCTCTCACCACATGGTTGATTCATTGCAGGTTTGGTCAAACACACACAGGCTCGATAAAAGGGACCTTTTAGTGCTCACAAAGCAGAAAGAGAGCTACCTGAGATAATTTGGGTAATCTGTGATCCACAAATGTGTTTGTAAAAATCTGAATTGTCAGAAGAAACATTATGTTGAGGAATAGAAATTGCTTTTTGTAATATTTATCTTTAATATATTTTTTTATAATATTAAAAGCGTTTAAAATATATATAAAAAATAATAACTGAATTATACGCTAGAGATGGACCTAAGCTTTCCAACTCCAGAAGAGTTGATTCTGGGAATTTTCTATTCCAAGTGGAAAAAGTTTCAAAGATTTGACATTTAAACGTTCTTTTAAACTTAATATTTATATTTAATATAAATGCTAATAAATAAATATACAAATATTTATAGATATATATCATAAGATTTATGATAAATATCTATAAATATTTGTGTAGTTTGAAAAATACTTTTTTAATCAAATTTGAGAAAATTAACTTTTCCTTGTAGGACCAACCAGAGTTAAAACTTTTGGGCTGCAATTTGAAAAAATTGTAGACCTAAAAGTCCCACTGTTGTCAGTCTGTCTGTCTTTCCTTACTCTTGAGAATGGAGTTAGATAGATGAAAGCAGAGATCAGATATGGAAAGCTTAGGGGCAGGAGTCCCCAATTAACTGTATGTGAACTTCCAATGCAAACAGGAAATCAAGTGATTTCAATTTAAAAATTTTCCCCTGCAAGGAATTATAGGTGATGGCATGACTGTTGCTAACACGAAAGGTATTAGGTACAGGGGCAAGACACTAATAATTTGAAGTGGAGAGCACATATTTTAAATTAAATAAATTTTAAAAAATATGATTAAAAATCGCAGCCCGGCATTGCAATGATGTCACAATAAATAACTGCTTGTTTTTCTATTGAAGAATTTCCACTATAATGGCAATAACTAGGGTTTCTCATTTCCGGATCTTTTGCTTGTCCCGGGATTCCAGGATAAAAGTGAACTGTTTCCCGGGAAATCCCAGAATAGAATTAATTATTTTTAAGATATACAAAATATCATGAAATCGAATCATATAATTATTTTTCATTTTTTAAAGTAATTTAATATGTTTGCAACCTCCAAAATCATATTAATAATGCTGTGTAAGATATATATTAGAAATTACCTTTGAATTACATAGAAATTTTCACAAATAGAAATAATTTATTAAAGTTTGCTGGAAACTGCATACAACAACAATAAAAATGCTTTGAATTGAGTTGAAAATTTAAAAAAAATGAACTTAAAAGGTAATTTTTGTGATTTAAATAAAACATAATACAAAATATTATTGTAAATTTTTATAATAAGATTTTCAAAAGCAAAGATGGTCAATACTCTGATCACTCAATCTGATTCTTATTTTACTAATAAGAAGTCCTGCTACCGCGAATGTTCTTTTCGATTCAATTGATACGAGTGGAATTATATTTAATGCATTTAGGAGAAAACGAATGTTATGTGTTTTTCACCCGTAGCCTGGAAGACTTCTAGTTTGTTTTCGAGATTATAGTACTTCTTTCGCTCTCTAGTATTCTTGATTTGTCTGCCTTGGCCGCTTTAACGGCGACATTGAGCTTGTAGCCCCATAATTCGGCAATTCGTTTGGCTTTAATAATTAGGTTTATGAAGAAAAACTTTATACTCATTTCTATCTTTGCCCAATTTGCACAACCTGGCGTTACAGCTATGCAGTTATTGAAGCTACTGGGCATGGTTAAAAATTAAGACAGCGTAAGCACAATTAATCCGGATATTACAGGTTCTGACAAGTAAAGAATTTTCGGAGTCCTGCCACAAATAAGCTATACATTGATTATTGACCATTTGTGACATGCATAACAAGGAAAAATTAAAAAAACTAATAAGTAGGTTTAAAATTAATAAATACAGATGTATTCTGACAGTTTATGAGTTAATTATATTTTCTATTAGCAAAATTTCCACAACCTTAACATAAAATAAGAAAAAAGGTAACTTTTAAGAAATTTATGGGATTTCCCAGGATGAGAAGAAATTTATGGGATTTCCCAGGATGAGAAGAATTTCCCGGGATATTTCCCAGGTTAAAAAAACAACCGGAATCCCATTTGAGAAACCCTAGCAATAACATTTTAACATTCAGTAAAATATAAAATCAATTTTAAACAAGATGTAAAAAAAATCTATCTTTAGAATAATGATAAAATTTTTTCAAACTACTGATATATTTCAACTTTACTTCCCATTTTCTAGATATCTGAAAGACAGTAATTCTGATATTTTAATTAATTCTTGATGATTTTAAAATGATTTAAAGCTTACAAAATAGTTTGTAACCCATAATTTCTTATTTATATTTTTTGATTGTATAATACATCATATCTTTGTTAAATAAGTACAGACTTCTAGTTGTTTTTAATATCTTGGATTTTTAAAAAAGTTTAATCAATCATAGTCATTTTTGAGTAAATTGATAATTATATCTATTCCTTTTCTTTCTTTTTTCCTCTAATTTATTCCTTAATTTTATGTATTAAAATTAGATGGCTAAAAAAAATCAAAGTGCCACTGTACAAATATATATGACATTTGAGATGAATCATGTACAGTACTCTCTATGATTTCAGCTGGCTGCATGCATATAAGTGATGATTTATCCAGAGACTTATCACATCACTAATTTCACTTTAATTATATATTTACCAAAAAACTAGTAGATTCAAAGCAAGATTAATAGAACAAGGGACGTACACTTGATGTCACTAACTGATTTAATTAAACATAGTATCAAATGAAAGATAATTAAGAATACAATCACATACTAAAATATCCGTAGAAAATACAGGTATTAAATGAGTTTTAGCTCATTAAAGTTCTTGCTTTTAAACCACTCAAAGATAAATTTATTTAATTTTTTTCCTTACATTACTTGGATTAATTGTCGTTCCGTACACTAGATATGTGAAAGAAGACATTTAGTACAGCCTCAATTCAGTTCTGTAACTTCCATATTGAAATCAGATAAAAACATCAACATATGTGTGAAAATGCAAATGACTGCCAAGGAAGCATTAACTAATTACGGTTGAAGCCTATAATTCCATTCTTGTTATGACATTCAATGATATGTTAAATGCTTGACCTTCTGACTCCTTCCAAATGTTGCTTTTCATTCATGAGATCTGTAATGTAAAATTATGCGTTTTCTACACTATCACTTTCAGCTCCATACATTTTCATAGAGACGAAGCTTGCAATTGCACCTCCTACATATTGCACAACAATACCTTTTCACATGTGTGTTCAAACAGCAATGCATGTGCAGACATTCTAAAGTTCTATGACAAAATTTGATTGTCTCTCTTCACTTTGGACACATCTTATTATGCAGTGTTAAAATAAGTGAAAATAAAGTTACAAAATTGCCTATTTCAAGGCATTTCTATTGTTTTCGTAACAGTCAATCAACAAAACTTAATAAAATTTATTATTTTCCCTGTATAAAAAGAATCTTTAAATTCAATTTCAAACTCATGGTGCATCCCAGAATCGAGGAAATATGATGATTTAATTAATATACTTTGATATTCTTCCATTTATACATGAATATTTATCAAATAGATTTATATATTCATTAAATGTTCACATTTATGTTTATCAAGAGCAAAAATACTTCATTTATCTGTCCAACAAGACTTCCATCTTAAAAGTATTTTTAAAAAATCAAGATTAATCATGAAAAAGTTATACTTACTTGTTTGTGGTGAGCATAAATCTACTGTGATAGGCTGTGAAATCATAGACGTATGCTGAATAACGGACATTCTACTTCTACGTCTACTACGTCTTGTCACCTATATTAATTTTGTTATATGTAAAATATTTTTAAATATAATAAAAACAAATAAGAAATTTAATGAAAAAATTTTATTAAAAATAATGTATTAGAAAAATTACACATCTTTTTGAAGAGAATATTAAAACAATTATGATTAATTATTATCTAAGAATTTCAGCATTTTCCAATAAGATATACAGTAATTGCTAGCATATAAGATGTACTCCATTTATCACAAGCACTTTTTGAAAAAATTTTTAGTACATTTCTAATCTACTTTATTAAAAAATAAAACACTGTAATTTTCACATAATTGATATGTAAAATATATTTTAGATACAAAAACAAAGAATATTCAAGTACAAACAACAACATTGCAGCAACTACGCATTTCCTAAATAAAAATTACTATGTATATTTGCTGGCATATAAGATGATTCCTCATATTCACAGTATTTTTCAGGGAAAAAAGTGCATCTTACATACCAGCAAATACAATAGAGTACAACAAAGTTGATTGAACGATGTAAAATTCAAATCACCGGATTTTTTAATGTATCCGTTCACGTGGAGTGTTTAATGTCCACGTGCTTTGTAAAACAATGTTCTAAAAATAGCGATTGATGTGCAGTGTAAAAAATGTTATACATTACCGATTCATTCGCAAAAAATGGATCTTAAACACAAATTCAGAGTTTGTAAATAAAATGCAGAATGTTTGAGATCGTATAATTGATCGTATAGATATGTCCATGTGTTCCTGTAGCATCCGTAATTCTGTAAATTTAATTTTCATTGGGCAGTGTAGACTGCCAGGCCATTGAAAGACATTTCGTCTCTCGAATTAATGCATGTGGATGTCGTGTATGCTTTAAAAATTTTCACTGCTTCCAACCATTTGAGGTGGTCAGGTTGTGGGGTGGTGAGAATTAATTTTGCTCCTGAGAAATCTGCCTCAATGTCAGGATCAAAGTGAGAATTTGTATTATGCAGAGGTTAAAGATTCACGTAGGTCAATTATTTTGGTATTTTTGTTTATTGAAAGAACTGAAAAACTACTGTTAACATCTTTATTCCATAGTGTCCTACAAAAACTACCCTTTTTTGTGAAAAGTTTCTAGTCTTACCCCTTTGTCTCATCAGTTGGTGCCCTTTGGTGAAACACCTGGTTGAACTTCACAATGAATAGAGACTTATTTTCCTACTGACTTACATATCTGGTTAAAAACAAACAAATAAAATCCAATTCTTTTCATTTATTCATGAATTTGACAACACAGATAAGCAGTAAATAATCTACAAGGGTTATTTTTTTTCAACTGTCACCGATCCAGAATAAAAAAACAAGAATGAAGAACAAAACCACTTTAGTTGTAGAAGGTAGTTACAGTCTTCACCTATTTTTCCACATAATTGCCTTGTCGATTCAGGCAGACATCATACTGTGACACCAGCTTTTGTATACCCATGTCAAAGAATGTTGCCGCCAGACCATTCAGCCAACCTTTAACACTGTCAGTCAGTGGTATACAGTGTGGACCTTGAAATTTGAGAAAACCACACTGAGCTCAGAAGTCGTGAACTGACACCTTTCTCGCACCAATTGATCCACTTTGTCCACCAAATCGTCGGTCATCACACACTTCCTCCCTTGACTGCCCTCATCATGAATGTTGTCACGTCCTTGTTTGAATTTCCTGCACCATTCATGCACACGTCGTAGCTCATGAGGTTCTCACTATACACAATACACATCCTCCAATGAATTGCACCTCCATTCAGCCCTTTGGCCTGTAGATATCGAATTACTGCTCGTACTTCACAGTTGGGAAACTGGATTGGAGGCATCATATTTATGTGTTTGCTGCAGAGTAGCAAATGTCTAAAATAACTTGGCACAACACTAAGTGGTGAGGGAATATACTACTGGCTAGGTGTGCACCCTGTCCCTGTCTCACAAGCTTCCAATAGGTTTTTAAAGTCAAATAGACACAGATTTAAATTAAGAAATGCTAGTTTTTGCATTGAATTTTTTGTTCATTGTTGGTTTTTGGTAATTTTTGTGTTTATTTTAGAACATTAATCCAGTATATTGTTGGTGATTGACGTGTTGTAATTTTTACAATTTATATCTAGACAGTTAAAAAAATCTTCCACACGTAACATGTTACATTAGTGAAACTGAAAGAAAATTAAACATTAATAAAAGAACAAGCAGCTTTCAGAGATAGTTCTGATAGTTGTTTATATGCTTTCCTTATATTTGTCTTGGTTGTTCATTTCTTATAATAATACTCTTATGTTATCAGATACAAATATAAGGAGCAAATTAGGCCTACTTCCCTTAGATGAAACTTAAACTTTTGTACATAGGTTATAGTATTTTTGTGTATTCATTGTTTTAGTATTAATCCTACCCTACTATTATTTAAAAATAAGAATTGGTCTTATCTTATGAGAATTTACTTCTCTAATTATACATCAGTGTTTCTAGTCTGGAAGTGTGAGTAATAAGTACATTTTGTTACCACAAAGATAACAAAACATTAATTGTCTTTAGAGGTCCTGAAATAAAATTTAAAAAATACATATATCCTAGTATCAGGTGTAAATAAATGTATATAAAGACAGAATGTTTCTTTCTTACTTCAAGGTAATCTCAGAATATACTGAACTGATTTTTTAATTCTTTCATCAAGTTTTAAAAGGTAGCTTTTGTACATTGGAAAGATTACTTTCCAATGTACAAAAGCTACCTTAAAACTTAGATCTCTCACTCCTTCCTACTGAATTCATCCCATCCCCTACTCCCAAACCCCCAAACCTTTTGAGCAATCTGGACAAATTTTGCATAGTTACTCTCTACAATCCTCCAAAAAATATATGCTATTTTAAAACTAGAATCCTCACTTGTTCACCAGATTTCATCCCCACAAATTGCCAAACCCTTCGACTAATTTGCATCAAATTTTGTATAGTTACTCTTTACCACCCTACAGGAAACATACATACACTACCTTATAATGAGGACAACTCAACCCTCTCCCAAAGTTTCCGGGCAACACTGCTAGTTCTTTGCTAGTCAATCTATAAAAATATTAGCAAATGAAGATAGTAAATGAAAGTTGTTAGAATACATTACATAATACGACACAAATTTAACCAATAATAATAATAATAATAATAATAACTACAGAAAAGCATTCGACAGTGTTCCACACAGTTGGCTGCTACATATCCTACACATGTACAAAATACATCCATCACTCATTGCATTCTTTCAAAACACTATGCAGCACTGGAGAACAACACTACATCTCAGGGCCCATAACACTTCCATACAAACAAACCAAATTTTTATTAGGCGAGGAATTTTTCAAGGAGATTCCTTGAGTCCTCTATGGTTCTGTTTAGCCCTGAACCCATTATCCAACATGTTAAACAACACGCAGTATGGTTACAATATCAGACACAAAAAAACAACACAGTTTACACTGTCACATCTCATGTACATGGATGACATAAAACTTTATGCATCCACACAAAAACAACTTCATCAACTCCTACAAATCACACATTCATACACCAAGGACATACAAATGGAATTTGGCCTAGATAAATGCAAAACACTTCACATAGAAAAAGGAATCCTGAAGAAAGAAGATTTTGCACTTGGAAATGGAGACATTATTGAATCCATGGAAGAGGGCGAGTTCTACAAGTATTTAGGATTCCAACAGGCCAAACTAACAGAACATACACAAATAAAGCAAAGATTAATTAAAGAATACCAAAGTAGGTTAAATGCTATTCTCAGAACACAATTAAATGCAAAACACACAGTTAAAGCAATAAACATATGTCATCCCAGTACTCACATATTCTTTTGGAGTTATACATTGGACTCACACAGATCTTGAGCAACTCCAAAGGAAAACAAGAACAACACTTACTAAGCATAAACATCATCATCCTAAATCCGCCACAGAAAGATTAACCCTTCCACGTAAAGATGGCGGACGTGGCCTGATTGACATAGTTAACCTTCACTACAAACAAATACAGTCACTGCGAGAGTTTTTCTATAAAAAACAAGAAACATCACAATTACATAAAGCAGTAACTCTAGCAGACTCGAATAACACACCATTAAACCTACACTCACATCATATGGACACAACACAACATATAAAAAGCATAGACACCATTAAGCAATCGTGGGCTCGAAAGGCACTCCATGGCAGGCATCCTTATGATCTGGCCCAGGATTTTGTTGACAAAACTGCATCAAACAGCTGGTTAGCTCGGGGATGCCTCTTTGGGGAGACGGAAGGATTCATGATTGCCATACAGGATCAGGTCATAAATACTAAAAACTACAGAAAACACATACTCAAAGATGCAACACTCACAAATGACACATGCAGAAAATGTCGCATCATGCCAGAAACTATACAACACATCACCTCTGGTTGCAAGCTCTTGGCACAGACAGATTATTTACACAGACATAATCAAGTAGCAAATATAATACACCAAGAGCTTGCAAAGAAACACAAATTAGTAGACATCCACGAACCATACTACAAATACATTCCACAGACAGTATTGGAAAACAACACGCACAAAATGTACTACGACAGAGCCATAATCACAGATAAAACAATTTACTACAACAGACCAGACATTACACTCATTGACAAACACAATAAAATCACATACATTATAGACATATCCATTCCAAACACTCACAATATACAAAACGCATGCACTGAAAAAATTAGCAAGTACACAGAACTCGCCCAGGAAATAAGGCATCTGTGGAGGATGGATAGGGTGTTTATTGTACCTGTTGTTCTCTCCTCTACAGGTGTCATACCACACACACTACACAAAAGCTTGGGCACATTACAATTGAATAGAAACACATACATCACACTACAGAAGGCCACTATATTGAATACATGTCATATTGTGAGAAAATTCCTGAATACAGACACACACACTGATACACTTCTTTAATTTCTGTTTTGGTTACTATGCCTTGACTTTGGTCCGACATAGTACACAGCCACCGGTGTTAACCGAGTATATCTCACTTAACCCAACATAATAATAATAATGGTCTAATAATACTTTAAGTGCACTTAAAGTATTCACTTTAGTAAGATCTTAAAAATATACATTTGCAATAAGACATCATTAAAAATCATTGTTAATTTTTACTTGAAATGTGTCATATAAATAACAAAAGCGTGTATTGGTAATATTTATGTATTTTTATGGATAAGTGATCATAAATCAATTTATACTGAAACTCGTGTTTATGTTGATACTGATATTGTCTAAATTGTTAATGGGTTTAAGGATACATGACTGGTTGTGATAAAAAATAATGTTTTGACAATTATACAGAGTATGACATTCAGAGTACGTAGAGTATAGTCTTTATACATTTTACAGTAGGCCTACTTCACTTTGCTAATATAATGCTTTTAAATTATAAACATGGTTATTTTCAGCATTTGTTTTGCCATTAAGAATTTACAGGGTTTTTTTTAATTATTATTTTTAATTTTGAATCTTTTTAAGTCTAGTGTTATTGTACTCTTAATAAATGATAGTGTAAATATGATTTTAGGACTTTATATGCAATGGTAATTGAAGTAGAATATATGATTCACTTTAAGATAATTTTCACTTAACTGTGGTGATCTGGAATCTAACTTGCCATATTCGTAATGTATATCTGTGTAAAGGAATTGCTCAAAGAAAAAATGAATCTTTTTCCCATGTTTTCCCACAAATTCCATAAGAATTTAATAAAATTATTTTCTTATAGTTTGTATCAAATAGTATCATAGAAAATACATCAACACTAACAGGATTCAATTAATATCTATCACTTATAAAGCAAAATCAGAACATTTGGATTAGGCAAACATACATCAAACGAAACCCGATATAGTCAAATACATCAACAACTGCCCGATATCATAAGCAAATAGCCCATCATTTACAGCAGTTGTTGGTGTATTTGATTTGGATTAGGCCTATTCAACTGTGAAATTCACTTTTTATATTATCATAAAAATCTAAAATTAGTTAAAAAAAACTGGATATTTATATCACTATTAGGCTGATCTGGTTGAATAAATGCTAAATCAAGTCCAGAATTGATATCCGTATTTCACGTGTGGGGGTATTTTTTATTCATTTTAACTGTCATTTTATTGAAATAGTGAGAAGATTGTATATTTGTACATACCTATGACTAAGTGAAAGGAATATGTGATGATGATATCAATTACTGGTAGAATCTCTTAAATCAAAACATATGAATCAGACAAAGATCAATACTATAGATTTATTGACAATATTTTTTTATTAATAAATAAATTAGTACTGAACTTTATGGTGAGAAAAATTACTTACTTTATTTACGTATAAGAGGTCCACCAATTCCTATGAATGAAAAGCTAAATATTCTCATAAAAATTATAAGATTTTAAAACTTCTTCTCATTAAAGTTATTTTGCATAAATTTTAAAAGAAAATTCAGTTAATTCAATTTTATAACACTGGAATGTACACATTAATAAATACAAATGAGGACGATTACTAGATAATTCAAAAATCTGACTAATTAATTAATTATATATTATTATATTTACTTAAAATATGATTTCTTGACAAATTTGCTATGAAAAAATAAATAAATAAAAATCTTTGTAATCCAGAAATATTTATTTAGAACAAACATTTTCAACCATCTTATGACCCATTATCAGGTTCACAAATGGGGTGAGTTAAACAATAACCCACATGGTAGAATAATGAATATGTATTGATAAGTCACAAGATCAATCTATAAAAATATTAGCAAATGAAGATAGTAAAATGAAAGTTGTTAGAATACATTACATAATACGACAAAAATTTCAAAATATCAAGTCACAAGTTATATCAATCAAATAAATTAAATTCTTGTTTAAATTTATTATGCTTCTTCATCACAATTATTGTAAAAATATGTCTTATTGAAGCATATATCTGTTGCATATATCTATCAGAAATTGTTGTTGAATTAAAGCATACTGTACATTAATGAAAAAATAAATTTTAATCATTTATAATAATAAAAAATATACAATAATATAAATCAAAAATAAATAAATTCCTATCCTTTTACATAGTAATTTCACTCTTTTCAAATTATCATCATTTGTTTGTGAGTAAATTATATTAATCTATCATCTTTAATACATATTAAAAACTAAAATTTATATAAATTATTCTTATATATGTATGTTTTATAGCTTTTATTTTGAATTAAATTGTTTACTGTTTACTTTGAGTACATTATAAGTGAAAAATTAATAGATAAACTTGATAAATTCTAAATCATTCACATATAAAGGCATTTAACTGTAATTGACTATTTTGTACCACAAATTCATTATATACAGTATGTAAACATCCACTATATCAATTCTTTTGTCTAACAAACTATTAGCTACTTTACAAAATAACAATAAAGAAATAAATACACAAAAAGTGGAATATAATAAATTATTAATCGCATACAAATGTATATACTAAGAATCAGCAAAACATTAAAGATTTCATAAAGCATATGTAAGTCAAAGTTTTCATTAGAAACAATCAAGAAAACATTAATATATCATTAATTAAAAAATTCCAAATTTCCTTTATTCAAAAACATTTCTCTGCTTATAAACATGACAAGTGTCTTAAATATTTGCAAACTAGACATTGAAACTTACTAAAAATGAATTAATCAACAAAGCATAACTAATCAAATCTACCGGAAATAAAACAAACCATCTCAAATCTTTAAACACGACAAATAACTGAAGATGCCACTTTAAAAGAACCATTAAAGAGTATATTAAAACACAATTAAAGTAATATCTGTATTCATTACAGTCTGGAAAGGAGCAGATTATTACTTATTGTTGTGTTATCAAACATCAAACTGTAAAAGAAAAACACCCTCTTCTCGTTTTTATTTGATTTTACGTTCTTGGATCTCGGAAGAATCGACAAGCTCTTCTGCAGGAAAATGTCTTTTATCTTTCTTTTCGAATTCTTCGTCCAAACAGACTCGCCAAAAGGAAGGAATCGAGAACAAAGAGACGAACGTAGTCACGACACTCGAAGTCGCAGGCCCGAAAGAGGAAAAGAGTTTCAAAGAGAAATATACCATAACGAATTTTAAATTAATTAGAAATAAGCAAGTTTATCATTTTACTTTATACTGCCAAACGTACATCGAAATGCAAACCGAAACACACACTTATACTGTATTTTTAAACTGCAGATATGGAAACTACTAACAAAAATGAATTAAATGACAAAACAACCGGTCAAATCTATCAAAAAACAAAACAGAAACCATCTCAAATCTTCACACATAATAAATAACTTGATAATGCTTTTAAAAATCCATTAAAGAGTGTATTAAAACACAATTAAAGTAATATCTGTATTCATTACAGTCTAAAAGGAGTCAGATTATTACTTATTGTTGTTTTATCAAAAATCAAACTGTAAAATGATTCATTTAAAATGAATAAGAAGCAAGCAACCTGTCTGTAAACCTGCTTAAATATTGTTTCTATATTTAAATAATTTCTATATTTAAATAGTTAAATAGTTTCTATATTTAAATAAAAAGGAATTTAATATAGCTTTTTCTTTTAGAAGAATTTACTTCTTTAACATTTTAAATCTTAATTTGTGAGAAAGAAGAAACATGCATGAAGAATGCAACTAATATAGATTTTTATCATTGCTTTATGTATTTTCTGCTTAAAGGATGGTTAAAATTCCTTCAATATTTATGAATTTAAACCATAGAATACATTAACTTTTAAAACAACAACCGAAAAAAAAAGAAAGTATTCATAATTGAGTTTTGTATATGAAAGACCAAATATATTAAGTCTAATCTCTTATCTCTAACATTAAACCTTTGTTTATTGTATAACACGGTTAGAAATGACAAAAAAATTACCTTATTAACGCGATTCATCACTTAACACTGAAAAAATTACTCCATAACATTGAAAGATTTCCCTATGAAACTGATTGCTTAATTTTTACGAATCTTTAACACGATTAGCCAATCAGGTGCCTCGTCTGTTTTCAAATAAAAAAATAATTCTTGCCATAAATATCGAAAAAATATATATATTTATCGTTAATAATACACACATATTTTATTTTTATTTATATTTTAATTTAAAAATTTTATTTCAAACTATAATTTAATGTGTATTATTAATATAAACTTTTTACTTAAGATTTTTTTTTTTTAAATTTGATATCCCTTCCGAATATTAACGTAATTTTTTAAAAATTATATTGGAATGTAAGACAAAGGAGCTGGCGCCACCGTGATTCATGGACGCGTGCTTTTTCGAGTATATTACTCTTTTTTTTTTTTTTTTTTTAAATATTTTCCTGGGACTTTGCTGTTTTTGTTTATATTCATAATTATTCCCTCTTTTTATAATCTGAAAAAATATTAAGAGACGATTTAGACCGAAAAGAAGAAACTTTCGGAAGAAATCGAACCCGGACTCTCTTCGGGGAAGCACGAGTTTCTATGCAATCGTCCTCATCCTTCAAAAGCTATTAATTTCACTTTTTACAATTAAAAGTTATGTATATGATTATGGCTGTGAGTCACTGTACTTCAATTATGGAAACACGTGATTTCTAAATTAAAAAAATTATGAAGAGATCGAATAAGTCTTAATAATTGGAGTATTTATAATGAGGAGCTTTGGAGAACAAGTAATACAGTCGTGAACAAATTATTGTCTAAATAGTTTAGAACTTTAACGTCGTAACAAAAGATATTCTTTTTATGTGTAGCCTTGAATCAAGATTAATCCGACGTAAGTTCATATTTTAAACATTGGCCAAGGAGATGTAAAATGCCAATAGGTTTTTCTCCGTATGGAATCGTTTCTAAATTACGTAGCGCTACTTTTATACTTTACAACTACCATCCACCGTATAACCGCATAACGCTCCGTAACAATATTGCACATATCCATCTTAAAATTACATAACACATATTCTCGTCTCCTTAATTATTCTATGAAATAATACACAGCACGAAATACTGAACTTTACGTCGAGCTTCACAATTACATATCAGCTGAAATGTGCAAGTCTTACTATAACATTTTTAGCACGAGGCAGTAACTATCTGATTACTTCCAATGTCATAGCTGCCACGATCAGTCTCTGTGACTTTTGATTGTGGTACTGCCTAAAAAGCCTCATTTATCAATGTAATATTCTCAATCTTGTTGTCATAAAAAATAAAATTTCATAACGTGCGACAACTCTACGCAGGTCAGTTGCATTCCGCCTTCAAATGTGTTGTGCAGCGATTATAGATGGAAGGCGCATATCTTTGATGAAATCGTTGATTCCACATTCCATAATTGTAATTGAAATAAAATTACTGTTTAACTTCTGAAGTTCGTTAGAAAACGTACGTAATATGAACATTAAACAAACAGCGACACTAAATTTCGCCTTAGCGGTTGAATACTAAGGTAAAAATTTTCCCCCGAAAATCGATCTTATGCTCAGAACTTACTAATATGCATAATGAGAATAGCATATATACAGTGGTGATATTTGAAATACTTAACAAAGTGTTCGCTAGCAGAAAATTTTTCCTGACAATCACCGACAACGAAATGAAAGTTTTGGCTACAAATAAATATAATACCTTTTCTTGCGATATATCTAATAATCAGTGGCGTATTTGGAACGTAACGAGCCCTGGGCGAAGACCAGGTAACAATAGTATATTACTGCTGTCAACCTTTTTTTTTTAGGCAGAGAAATTTTTCACCCCGAATGGCACTGCTGATAATAGACAGATGTCATCATCTCTCGAAATACAATATCCTTTTTATTTCG
Source organism: Centruroides vittatus (assembly GCF_030686945.1). Classification (NCBI taxonomy): domain Eukaryota; kingdom Metazoa; phylum Arthropoda; class Arachnida; order Scorpiones; family Buthidae; genus Centruroides; species Centruroides vittatus. Next base: position 178,547 of record NW_027120889.1, read on the forward strand.
CCGTCCATAGCCCGACACGTGTTCCACAGCCATCTTATATTATCTCGCGCGCGTGAGATTGTGGAATCTCTCTTATGACTGGATCTAGTTTTAAGAACTCTCTTGAATCGATCGCGATTAAACCTCGTTTCGGTCGAGATTGAAACGGTCGAGAGAGATCGCACCAAGACATAGTACCCGACCTTGCTCACAATCTATATTGAAATGCTCGGTGCGAATGGGGTATAAGTAACATGACCAGACGTCCCGTTTTGAACGGGACTGTCCCTTTTTAGAGTTACGAGTCCCGGTGTCCCGAAATGAACTCTGGGACGCAAAATTGTCCCGTTTTCTGAAACCGCGCGTAAATTTGAGTAGTCGAGCCGGCCGGACGGCCGTCGCGCCGGCGGCCGGACGCGATCGGTGTGCGAGAGCAAACTGCGTCGTCGGTTGACGCGACGATAGCCGAGAGTGGCGAAGACGTCATCGCTCGCGCTTTGTTGACTAATTGTTTGGCAGATTTTTCGTTCGCCCACTTCTCGATATTTGTTTTGTTGTTGTTTGATGCTCGTGTACCTAGTAAATAACTTAAACTTCTTTTGTTTTGGAATCATAAGTTAAAATGCCGAAACGCAAGTGTACGTTCAATGTTAACTTACAAGCGAAATATCCGTTTATCAAGCAAATAAATACTCCCTCAGATGTCAGATGTGAAAAGTGTCGTACAGAATTTAGCGTTTCCCATGGTGGTGCCAGTGATATTGAACAGCATTTAAAGTCTGAAAAACATAAAAATGCCGATCGTACCGCCGCTTCGAGTTCTTCGATGTTAACCTTTTTCAAGAAATCGGACGCACCAACTTTAAAGGATTTGGATATCGCCGCGGCAGAAGGCGTCTGGGCTTATCACACGATACAAGAAAACCACAGTTTTCGCTCTAATGATTGTGCGTTGAAATTAATTCAATCATGTTTTGATCCCAAATTTACATGCGCGCGTACGAAATCAGAAGCTATTGTAGTAAATGTTTTGACGCCTACAGCAATGAAAGAATTAAAAGATGATCTTGATAAGTCCAATTGTATTACAATACTAAACGACGCTTCAAACCACGGTAACAAGAAAATATACCCTATTCTAGTGCGCTTTTTTCAACCTTACGTAGGTGTGCAAGTAAAAATTTTAGATCTCCAAGACCAACCAGGTGAGACTTCTGACATCATTGTCGATTATTTAAACCAAGTGTTGACAGATAATAATTTGACAGCAAAAGTCGTGGCATTTTGCGGAGACAATGCCAACGTCAATTTCGGAGGTGCGGTTAGGCGAGGAACTAACAATGTGTTAACGAAATTGCAATCATCACTGAAAAAGCCATTGATAGGTATTGGATGTGGAGCCCATGTAATTCACAATGCAATAAAATCTGCTGCAGACAGGCTACCCTTAGATTACGAAAGCATTATTGTGAAGATATATTCATTTTTTTATGTTTACACGATTCGAGTTGAAGCTCTAAAGGAGTTTTGCGCCGAAACTGAAACGGAATATCAACAAATGCTCGGCTATAGCAAAACTAGATGGCTTGCTCTTATGCCTGCCTTGGAAAGGGTTTTAAAAATGTATCAGCCATTAAAAAACTACTTTTTGAGTATTGAAAAATGTCCCCTGTTACTAAAAAACTTTTTTGAAGATCCCATGAATTGTGGCTTTATTTTTTACACGCTCTGTCAGCAAGTTTTCATCAAGCTGTATTGAAACTGGAAGGTCAGACTGTATCGGCAATTGAAGCTGCAAAAGAAATCAATCAACTAAAAGACAATTTGACTCAGAAACAGACCAATCAGTTTCTTCCATTTATGGTCCGTCAATTAATAGTGAAATCGAAAGATAATGTTACTGACATAGATGAAGAGTTTGTGAAAAGGGCGGCTACAGAATTTTATCAAACAAGCCGTGAATATCTGGAGCAGTGGACTTGCTTTCTTACCAAAGAAATGGAGATATTTTATTGGGCAGTTTTAAAAAAGGTCCCCGCATGGGAAGACGTTCAAAAATCTCTGGATGTATTAATTGAAAAGGAATATATTGACTGTAATAAAGATGCAGAAGTTTTTGACGAATTTTCGTTAATTTGTAACTACATTACATCGCAGAAAGTAACCGAATGGAATAATCTAAATGTTTCCACGGAAACTCGTTGGGTGGAAGTATTCAAACACTTTCAAGCCAACAATCTTCAGCATGAAAACTTTTCTATTTTAATTGAATATATTTTATGTTTGCCTGCTACAAATGCTCCAGTAGAAAGAGTATTTTCTATGATGAACAAATTGTGGCCATCTGAGAAGACCCAGTTACAAATTTCAGTTCTAAAGGCGATGTTGATAATTAAGGTGAATATAAAAAAAAAACGTGCCAAGAGTTTCATTCTTACTTAAAATCATCACCAGCTATATTAAAGCAAATTTGTTCCTCTGATAAATATAAATATAACTAAACGTTTCGGGTATATATATTTTTTAATTCGTAACTTTTAAGCTAACTGACTTTTTCTGAATAAATAACTTTAAAATAGTGTTTTTTTTTTTATTGACTACCTGTTAATTAACCTAAATAAACCAATGTCCCGTTTTGAGTCAAAAAATAAATGGTCACGTTAGGTATAAGGCTCTAGTTTAGTAGTATTACAGAATATAATACGTATATTTTAATATATTAAAAAAAATAATAATAACAAAACCACTGAGAAATGTTCCGTGTGTTTAACAAGGTTCGGAAACTGAAAATTTTAACAACGGGTTCTGCCGAACCTGTGCGAACCCGCTGAATATCACCACTGCATATATATCACATTTTGTTGAGGTTCGCTTAATGGTTTTTTCTACAGAAAACTCTGAACACTTATTCTTTGATTACGATAATGCTGTATTTTATTTGAAAATTAAGGATAAATCGACATTAGAAAAATACCGTATTTACTCGCATATGAGACGAGGTTTTTATTCATTTTTCACTGCATCAAAATCAAGGTCGTCCTATATGCGCGACCGAAGGATTCTTTGCGTTTTTGCAATAATTTTTGTGAACCGCGTGTTCTTATTTTTTACCAACGCTCACCATCTGGTGTTTAAAAACAAAAGTGTTTTATCTGCGTCGTTTCAATCGTTCCTATGTATTTCCAGGAGTAAAGATGAATAGCAATAGGAAAAGCAAAGCTTTTGAATTGAATTCCAATTTGAAATTGCAAAATCACGCGGGAGCCCGATATAAGTTTTAATCCATTCCCACGTGAAAACGGATGATTATTCGGAAATCAGAATTCGAAGAAACATAAGTGTAATCGACGGAGAGTGGATTCGACTGTTAAGAATTGGCTAAAAAAAAGGTTCCCTATTGTCCAGCTTTACGTGAACAAATTTGTTGTCGATTTTACAAGATTTTTCCTTAAAGTTTAAAATGCCTGTAATTTTTGCGGGACAATGTGTGAACTTACCTTCCTTTGATATTTTACTTGTGATTAAATGAAAGAAAATGAAATTGTATTAATAAATCTAATTTTCTTTATTTTGACCTTTAAAGTCAAATCAAGTCCTCGTCCTATATGCCAGGTCGTCTTATATTCGAGTAAATACGGTATTTCCTATATTTAACTAACCCACTTTAGCTAATATTTTAATTTCTTATCATTTCATTTCCATTTGTAACAAAAAACTTTTGAGTTAATTTGTCTGAATAATTGATATAACAAATATACACAAGCAGTGGTGATATTCAGCGGGTTCGCACAGGTTCGCCCGGACCCGTTGTTAAACTTAAATTTTTCCGAACGGGTTCGGGCGAACTCGTTGGTAAAATTTTCAGTTTCCCGAACCTTGTTAAACACACGGAACATTTCTCAGTGGTTTTGTTATTATTATTATTTTTTTTAATATATTAAAATATACGTATTATACTCTGTAATACTACTAAACTAGATCCTTATACCCCGTTCGCACCGAGCATTTCAATGTAGATTGTGAGCGAGGTCAGGTACTATGTCTTGGTGCGATCTCTCTCGACCGTTTCAATCTCGACCGAAACGAGGTTTAATCGCGATCGATTCAAGAGAGTTCTTAAAACTAGATCCAGTCATAAGAGAGATTCCACAATCTCACGCGCGCGAGATAATACAAGATGGCTGTGGAACGCGTGTCGGGCTATGGACGGCGAAATAAAAAGGATATTGTATTTCGAGAGATGATGACATCTGTCTATTATCAGCAGTGCCATTCGGGGTGAAAAATTTCTCTGCCTAAAAAAAAAGGTTGACAGCAGTAATATACTATTGTTACCTGGTCTTCGCCCAGGGCTCGTTACGTTCCAAATACGCCACTGATTATTAGATATATCGCGAGAAAAGGTATTATATTTATTTCTAGCCAAAACTTCCATTTCGTTTATCGATGATTGTCAGGGAAAAATTTTCTGCTAGCGAACCCTTTGTTAACTACAATAGAGCGTCGATAAGTGGAACGTCGGTAAGTGGAATGGCCGGAAAGTGGAACGATTTTCAGTCGGACTGTGTCGTGCTGAATCGAATGTTTTTGATACTAAATTTACTTCTAAAGTATAATTTTCATGTTTTTTATATTCTTTAATATATTTATTTTGTTTGTACAAAATAAAGAAATAATTTTTAACGATACGATAGCCTCGATGATTATTATAAAAATTTTCGTTAGGCTTAAAATCGACGAAAATTCAACACGAAGCGACACGCAACGGAGAAAAATTCAACAGGAAGCGATACGCAACGGAGAAAAATTTGAACATCGGACAGGTTAATGTATTTTTTCGTACAAAGTCGGAAACTGGAACAAATCATTAACTGGAAGGACCCCAGTCCCCAATTGGTTCCACTTATCGACTTCCACTATATTCCACTTATTCCATCTATATTCCACTTATGTATTTCGAATATCACCCCTGTACACAAGCACTGTTTATGTAGTGTCAAAAAAGTTTCGTACTCTGTGTTGTTCATGAGAAAATGGACATTAAACTTTCAGTTAGGTAAATATCCTAATTTTTGTCTAGGAGTTGTATTTAGACATAGAACCATTATTCATTTAACAAACGACAGGCGTGAATTTTATTTGATACAGTGAAACTTCGCTTAACGAGTATAATTCGTTCCAGAGTCATACTCGTAATGCGAAACACTCGTTACGCAAAACAATTTTTTCCATAGAAATGAATGTAAAATACGATAATGCGTTCCACGCCGAAAAAATACTCAATTGTTTTATGTATAACGTTTATTCAAAAAAAATTGTACAATGTACACGTTAAGGAACGTGAATCATTATCATCTTTTCTTCTAGCGCGAATGAACCATCCTGGAATGAGAATTCGATTTGCAGAAACAAAAAAAAATCACAGCTAATATGTTTGATAAACACTCCAAACGATATGCCAAATTCTTGGCTTATGTAAAGGCTATAATTAAATACTAGAAATAAATTATTTTGACTAGAGGTAGGCAGTTATGTTTCCATCTCGTATTAAATTTAATAATTATAAATAGTTAATTTTTAATACAGACATTTCTAAAATTTAATTTGGAGTCGGTCATTAAATTTAACAACCCAAGAATTTGGCATATCGTTTGGCATGTTTATTATATAACGGGCTATGGTTGTTGATGTTTATAAGTAATATGTGTGGAACACAAATTTGGAAAAATATGTGATCGCAAGCGGCACTAAGATGCTAGCGGAACTAGTGCTAAACACAGACTGATGGAGCATGTTGCATGCAAACAATTCGGGACTTCCCTCTCCTTATCACTCGTTATGAGAAACAACGATCGTTAAGCGAGGCAAATTTTTACAATTTCTTTCGCTTGTTATGCGAAATACTCGTCGTACGAGGTGTTCGTTAAGCGAGGTTTCACTGTATTTAAGTTATGGCAACGCAACATTTGGGCGATCTGCCTAAGGGGGTTGCCTTCCGGGAGGTCTTTTTTTTAAAAGAAACTGGCCCCTATTTAGACATTACAGACGTGGAGAAAAAATTCGCGTGGCCAGCCCGTCCGAGCGAGGCGCGATCTCACGACCGAACTCCTAGTGTTTGGGAACCAAGACCGTTTGGTCACTGGTGGACCGCGGTAATAATGGAAAAGAAACTTAAAATGATTAAGACAACATTGGTTTATTGTGGTGAAAATTCAACGGTAATTTGCTGGACACTAAAGTGAAGGAACATAGTCAATATTTTCGCATTCATGTCGCTATTTATGATCTTAAGACTTAAGCCCCGGGCCCCCAGTGTCGAGCGCTCACAAAATTTGAATTATTATCATAAATTTCTAATACTTTTTCATTATAATAGCGGGGTTGAGGCCGAAGTTTTAAACGCGAAAACGTGTACGTCGGACGTTCGGCGCCGCTTTCCTGTAAGCCTAGAAATTTGACAATGGCGTTCGGTAAGTCTGTGGAATCACGCTCGACATTCCAAACGCCATTTTCAAACTTCTAGGCTTACAGGAAAGCGGCGCCGAACGTTCGACGTACACGTTTTCGCGTTTGAAACTTCGGCCTCAACCTCGCTAATATATTTCATATATTTCAGGGGTAGATATAATTGATATAATAGTCTATACTTTTTCATTCACACCAAATAACGTTTCTGTCTATTGTTTAGTGTTAGAGATAGGCCTATTTTTCTTATTATAACTTTCAGCATGCCCAAAAATTTTGGTCATGATTCGCCCCTAGTATTAATTATTTTATGTTATAATAAAGTGTTTATATCTTTGCAACAGATTGTATAAATTATATGGGAAGTATGTCCTCGTAAATATCGAGTTTACAGAAAAATTATTGGACTGAAATTTGAAAAAATTGTAGACCTATAAATTTCGACTGTTGTCTGTTCTTACACAATCTCAATAAGGATACATGAAAGAAAAGACGACGTATAGAAAGCTTAGGGGCAAAAGACAGATTAACTATACAAGAACATCATGTTTAAAGAAATGTCACGTTATTTCGATTCAAATCTTTCTTCAAAAGAAGTTAGATCGATAACCAGTAGAACTCTATTAAACAGGAAAAGTATGATTTACAGGGGTTAGACCACTACTAAAAAATTGAAAATGTTGGAACGAAAAGTTGCCATATTTAGGTGTTATAGACGTGGAGAAAACCCAGAAAACTCCAGGTGACCAACCCGTCCTGGCGAGGCGCGAACCCACGACCGAACTACCAGTGTTCAAAGAACGGAACCGCTTGGACACTGATAAGCCACGACACTGACGGCCGGATGGCCGAGCGATCAAGGTGGCAGCCTACCGCTCTGGGGGACCCGGGATCGAATCCAAACGAGTCGAATAATCCCCAGAAATTTTTCGGGGGGTGGTCCGTTCGGATATGTCGGGCCCCGTCCCTCACCACCCGGTCGCCCCATTGTGGGCCTGGCCGAACCCATAATGGGCCGTCTATAAGAGGCCCTCTTAGTGCCCACAGGGCGGAAAGAGTTAAAAAAAAAAAGATAAGCCACGAGCCTGGCCTTTTTGTGCTCTCAGAGCACAAAAAAGGCCAGGTAAAGGCCCTAAAACCACAAATAAAAAATAATAATAATAAAGCCATGAGCCTTCTAAAAAATCCTCTTAGCGCTCAAAGAGAATAGAGGATTAAAAAAAATTCAGAGTAAAAATTCAAAAATATTCTTAAACGTTTATTTTGTTACTAAAGTAAAAAGTATTTTAAACAATTTAAATTATTATTAGTATAAATATATTAAATCTAAAAATGATTTTAAATAAAGAAACATTAAAAAAAAAAAAAAATACATTAGTATTTTTAGGGGTAAGAAAACAAGAGGGCGTGACATTTGTCAACATTGGCTTCAGTTTTGGACGATGGTTTGTTTGTGTTCGGGTTTATCTGTCTTTTAATTCGTTTAATAAACTCTATTCGTAAAAAATATAAATATAAAACATCAACATAATGCCTGGACACATGGAGGGACCCGTCAGGCCTCCCAGAGCCGTTAAATCACCTAAAGAATCGGTCAGTAAACTAAGTTTTTGACTTTCTAGTAGGAGTTACTTTTAGATAATTCGCACGTGTATATGTATATAGAGAAATTACCCAAAAGTATCATCTACTATTTTTATGTATCTTTAAGTTGAATTGCTTAAAATTACACGAAATAAATAAGAATGCTTTAAATGTATTTTAAATTTAATACTATTTGTATTCTGGTGTCATTTCTTATCTGCAATAATAGATTCTCCCCTTTAAAATATATATTAATTAATAATACAGTTCGTGCAGTTTATGTAGAGTGGAATAGGGTGGGGACTCCTTTTGCCGACCGTGTAAGCTAAAATTGGTGCTTAATTAGTTTGTCGCAGCGGATTTAGGCTGGCCGTCATCACAGAAAGCATCGTAAGATGTTGCCGTGCTCACTGTAATGGGAAAATTCATTGCGCAACACTGCTTCTGGTAGCCAACCACCTAACAAGGTGTTGATTCTTTAGAAGATAATGAGACTTGATGTTTTGGGTGCATATTTTCTACAAAGTCTCTATTATTGAGCTTATCCTTTCACGATTGGCACATTTTTTGGGCTCTTGAAGGAAAACCTAATTGTCAACCTCCATAAATAATCGACCACTGGGTGAACGGCTCCCATAATTGAATTATTTTTTTTTGTAATGTAAACAAGGGTCAAATAATAATGTTTTCCCCCCATGACAAGTATAGAACAAACTTTATTTTCATATATAAATTTTGCTTTTTGTGTTATTATATATTGTAATAATAAAAAATCAAAGTTAAAAACAGCTTTAAATGGTTGACTACTAGATCTGTTCACATTCATTGTTGTGAAGTAATACATAATGGCCATAAATTTTCTATGCATACCAGTTTTTCTCCAGTTTTCACATAAATTTTAACTTTTTTGTTTTGTGTTCTGAACATCCTCTTTCATGTTGATGATTGTAAATCATTAAAACAATATTCAGTACCTGGGTTTAGGTATTAACTGTTATAAGGTCAAGTTGAGAAATTTCCTATTTTACAATATACAAAACATATTGACTATGATCTTTGAGAAGGCCATTGCATGTCAGATCCTCATTTAATCCATTATCTACTATATTGAAATATTCTGTAATTGGGAAATGCAGGATGCAATCTTCTGCATGGTGATTTTGAACTCGTTCTGTAGATTGTTGGATGCTATTTAATATAACTTATGAAGAAGGGAAAGATACTGAAAACATCAAATAAAAATATAGTTGATATTTAGTAGTGATGTAACGAATATTCGGTTACTATCCGGTATTCGGCCTATTCGGCCTATTTTTCACTATTCGGCCGAATACCGAATATTTAGTCACTATTCGGCTCGAATACCGAATACCTAAAAACAGGAGTAAGAAATAACAAAAACACAGTAAATTAATCATTTTGGTAACTTTTATTAATGCTGAAAATTAAACTATAATTATTAAAGTTAATAAGCAATAGCATCTAACTCTAGTATTAAATTATTTTGTAATTAAATAATATTATAGCCTTTATCTAGCCCGATATCTTATGGCATTGATGGCGTGTAGGTTAGAATGTATCGGGCATTAATATTATTGATTAGTTAATTATGTTATTAGTTAATTATGTATTCGCATATATTTTAATATTTTTTACGATATTTTAAAATGATTTATGAAACATTTTATTGAAACTTATCGTATTTAATGAAAGAATTATTTATCTATTTCTAGAAGATGAGTAACTAATATATAATTTATTTTATATATAAAGCAAAGAATGAGCATTTCTCATTATATACAAAAGATAACATTTGAAATCATGTTAAATTTTAAAAATATTGACAAAAACAATAGCAACAAAATATCACAAAACTTCACAAATAGAAAACCCCCAATAATATATTTGAACTGTTCCACAACTGGGCAGAAACTAGACCATATGTCCCCACTAAAGTATATCCTTAGGGCACTATTCAGTCTACAAATACATATTAAAAACAAAATTTTAGAGTTAAAAAGATCAATTGCAAATAAAATAACTTATAACTTACATCTAAATACCAACAACTGCCTAATCATATCGGGCTATTTACAGCTATTACATAAATTATAAACCAATTTGGCAGTAGAGGTAGACGTTAGGCTCCATCTCATATTAACTTTAATAATTATAATTTAATTAATTAATTTAAATAATTTAGACCTACTGGAAGAAAAAATCGTAGTGACAGCGGGCCAATAGAGAGCAGAGTGCGTGATCCTTGCCATAATGCGGTTTGCGTGCCAATTTTCGTACTTGCGTTAATCAAGCCGAATAGTTTGGCCGAATATTTGGCCATTCAGCCACGCTCCTGGCCGAATATTCTGTATTCGGTCACGCTCCTAGCCGAATATTCGGTATTCGGCTGAGGCCAAATATACTATTTATTACATCACTAATATTTAGTGATACTTAGTTGGAATGTGTGTGTATTTGCATCAGGAAATACAGTTTAACCCGATTAGAACGTCATGAGATGTAACAACAACCCTAATATAACGTCAAATTTTTATCGGTCCTACGATCCTACGATTTTACTATACTAGATAATTTTAAAAAACTCGCTTGTAATGACGTAAAATCATGTTTTAACATCATATTTGAATCACTCCCAAATTTAAAATATTAGATTACAAATTTTATTTAAAGAAAATACTGTGTTCAGTCCTAGGGTCAGAGTCCACTTCCTAAAACGACTGTGGGGTGCGATTCGCCACACTTTTAAACCACGTGATGATTGGTTATTATGATATTATGACCCTGCAGATAATGACACTCGGTAATAACGTCAAAAAATTGCCGGTCCCATGGATGACATTATAATCAGGTTAAACTGTATAACTTTTATGCTATACTTTTTATCATAAAATGAACAGAAGTTCTTAAGAAGATACTGGTTCCTTTTGCATTTTGGTTTAGAAGGATTTCTGTTTGTGTTGTTTAAGTATTTTACACTCCATGTGAGATTTTGGTAACGAGTAATGACAATAAGAAATACAGAAAGAGCCAGAAATATTGAAATTGTTTTCCATAAATGAATTAACCGGGCCTTTTAATAAAAACACTGTTTAGGTATGAAATTTGCTGTATATTATAGGAATTATAATAAATGTTTTATTTGATAAGTTTTACATATATAAAATTGTAAAATTATGAAAATCTAGCACTTAATTCAGACATTTTTGAGTAATATGCACCGAATTAATTAAATAATTAGATCATACTGTTTGCTTATAACATTTAATACAGAAGTTAGGTGATAAATTGACAAAGTTTTATATAAAGCAGACATTTATATAGCTAATACAGTTTGATGATTTATAAAATGATCTTTGAAACATACCGTAGAGCCAATGTACAGGTATACCTCAAGTTACATCGTTCCCGATTATACGTTGTTTGTCAAAAAATTATATGGAAAAATAAAAATCAAGTTTAAGTCAGTTTATTCGACTTTAAATCCGTCTGCCATAAACATTGAAGTCGTGATATCACTAGAAAAGCGTTGAAAGCACATAAAATCATATTAAAATATGTACATTTACAGTAAATGTTAATATAATCATCATAAATCCTAGGGAACGAACCATGAAAACATCTGTGTTTCTGTGTTGTCGTCTTATTTAGCGGTCTTTAAGTGCTAATTATTGGCGTTTCCTCCATTAGTGGCGTTTAGTTACAACGTAAGTCGAAACTACGACTTACGTCGTAACTACTCAAGTAAATTCGACTTACGTTGCCTCTCCTGGAACCAATTACCGATGTAAGTCAAGGTATACCTGTAATGTGAACTATGTAGTCCAAAAATTTGTTTGCATTAAAAGTAAGTTTATGTTACAGGATTTGTAATTGGTAAGGTTTTTCTTATTCTGTTGGATATTATCTGTAACAATTGTAATAAATTAATTAATTTTTTATTTTATGGTAATAAAGTACAATTTGGATACTGGAAATATATTTTTATTAAATATTAAAGATGTGAAGTTGGAAGCCAACTTTTCACTGTATTATAAATGTTTTTGCTTCTTTATGAAGCTATATTGTATTGTGATTACACTGTACTTCAAATTAATAATGCTCAATTATTTTTACTTTCTAAAATTGCATTAAGTGAAGACACAATCATCATGTTTAAATCTTAATTATGTTGATATAACTATATTATGCTTTATTTTTGTTTAATTTATATATTATAACATTTGTATAGTATTAGTTCCGATCGTGTAATATAATTATTTTCATTATGTTTAGACTGGACTTTTAATGTCTGTAATTCGGACACTGACAGCTAGGTAAGTTTAATTTAATTTTTAATATTTGTGATGAGCTAATCAGTAAGAATTTATATAATTTATTTTTTATTTATAATAGTCAAAATAATACTGAGAGAGATCAAGAAAAAGCAAAACTTCAAAAAGAATTCAAACGAAGTGATCAAAGATTAGAAGATCTCGTTGCAGGTATTGAAATTGAAAAATTATTTGAATTTTGAAATAAATCATATTTTTATGATGTTTTAAAATATATTTCAATGTTAATATTTCTACTTTATAATAAATCTATGGAAAAATATGAAAAATAAAGGAAAATTAACTTCTATTCAGCTGTGTAATCAAGACAATTCAGAAAAGATTTTAAACACAGTTCATTAATTTGAAATTTTCTGTGTGAGGAATGAATGAATCTTTTTAAATTCAAGCCAACATAAAATTTCACCCATTAAATAGCATCAAAAATAGTTTTTAAATAGAATTAGATTTTTCTTTTTTTGGTACCGTCTAAAGCCTGATTTTGGTTTTATAAAAATCAAAACTGTAATTCCATAACTGAGATCGATACACCAACCAAAGCCGAATATAATCGGGCGAGAAATGGCTATAATACTAATAATTTAATAGACAATTTGGCATTAGAGGTAGACGTTAGACGCCATCTCTTAATAAATTTAATAATTACAATTAATTGTTGGAACGTAGTGACGACTAATATTTGACTTTGTGCATTCCTTGTCAACAAAATAACTCTGGAATGAGTTGTCCGATCTTGATGAAATTTTTTACGACGACTCACCATCACTCAAGGATGAACTGATTAAAATTTCAACTTTCAAAAATGATCCGTTTTTTTGGAGAACTGGAGATAGGGGTTTTTCTTCAGTGTGGATCATTTTTGAGAGTTGAAATTTTAATCAGTTCATCCTTGAGTGATGGTGAGTAGTCGTTGAAAATTTCATCAAGATCGGACAACTCATTCTAGAGTTATTTTGTTGACAAGGAATGCATGAAGTCAAGTGTTAGTCGCTTCCTGCACGCACGTGTAGAAGCGTCATCTAGTGGTCAGAAAATATGACAAGCATTAAAACAGTAATTTTGAAAGGTAAATGTTATTGCTAACTAGATACACAACAAATATAAAGAATCTTTATAAAATAGTAAGTTTAAAAAAGTTTTCTTTTTTTCACTTATTATTCTATAACATGGAGCAGCAGTGATCAATATTGATGGCTTTACGATCCAGTCTCTCCTTCGTCTTTCTATTGTTAGTATGAAATTTCAATCTCTAAATGGAGAAGCTGCACAGAGATTGCAGATTGAGATGAAGTCGCTCAAATTCATCATCATCGATGAGATGTCAATGATTGGTGCAAGAATGCTTTACATGATCGAGAGAAGATTGAGGGAGATAAACCCCGAGAAAGACGAGCTGTTTGGTGGATTCTTTATCTATTTGTTTGGTGATTTTCATCAGCTTCCTCCTGTTAAAGATATTCCTCTCTACTCGAGTGTTTTTTACAATGTAATGTCCCAACAAGGTCCCTACCTTGTTGGGACATTACATTACATTTGCATTTGATTCTTTTGTGAAGTTCATTGAACTTTGTAATTCTCATAGACAAAATAGCACAGATAGTTCCTTCACAGATGTCTTACAAGATCTAGCTTCGGGTGATTTCTCTGATAGAGATCTGAACATTCTGACGACAAGAAATCGGGCCTATTTATCCAGAGAGGAACTTGATCAGTTCCAAACGGCCATATCCAACAAATGAGCAAGTTAAACAAAGCAACGAAGACTACTTGCAGTCAACTGGACGCCTTCTTGCTTATATAGCATCTGAAAACACTCCAGATATTGCCCCGCCTTCGTCCAAAGATGACTCAGCTCTTGGTCTCTTCAAGTATTTTAATCTCTCAGTTAATGCCAGAATCATGCAGAGAGTCAACTTATGGGTGCAAGGAGGTCTCGTCAATGGTTCACTAGGAACTATACACTACATTATATATGCTCCTAATGCTCGCCCTCCAGCTCTTCCTCTGTTTATTTTAGTGGAATTTGATAGCTATCAAGGACCTTTCATCTATGGTAATCTGTTACCAATAATCCCCATAATACGCTCTTCAAACGATGGCAGTATATTGCGATCTCGTAGACAGTTTTCCCTTACCTTAGCATACTCAATGACTATACATAAATCATAGGGATTAACTTTTCCAAAAATCAAAATATATATAGGGAAAAAAGAGACAGCTATCGGTCTTACCTATGTTACATTGAGTCGAGTGAAAAAAATAACTGACTCAGTATTTTTAAAGAGTTACAATAAAGATCGCTACGAGTCAAACTGTAAGTCCGAGGCCTGTAGTGATAGACAGAATTTCATGAAACATTGGCATAGCAATTAATTAATGGTTTATACTGACCTTATATTTGTACCTTTAAATGATCCAATAGAAATCAAACATATTGTTGAGAACGAATGATTCTGTTTCTTTTTTCCCTCATAATCTAGAAAATAAAGGTGCGAGCAGCTTCGTTCCGACTACACGCTGATGCAGCATTACTTAACTAGTTAAATAATTTAAATAATAATTTAGAATTACTGGAAGAAAAGAATTGGCCCAAAGCGGGACTCAAACCCGCAACTTCTGCTATCTGTGCAGACACGTTACCAGTTATGCTGCTCGGATTTTCGGCCTGATCTTCTCTTCCAGCATATATAAGCTATAACCATTGACGGTTATTACAATGCCGGCTGGGGACACATTCAGCATCCATGACGTGCTACCCAAGGCACTCAACCGGCCATCGTAAACCCCAGCGAGGCATATATAAATAATCAAACATCTTTACTACACCTGATACATGTAAAACTATACACCAACCAATATGGTGCCTAACATCTACCTCTAATATCCAAATTGTCTATTAAATTATTAGTATTATAGCCATTTCTTGCCCGATTATATTCGGCTTTGGTTGGTGTATAGCTTTACATGTATCGGGTGTAGTAAAGATGTTTGATTACTGAGATCGATGCATACTTACTGCAAACACTAACTGTATAAGTAGCAGCAATCTATTAAGTAATTGAACTGGCCAGAAACAAAGTAAACAACATTTCAGTTTCTCTCTTAAAACATAAGATGCTTGCATTTTGGTGAATTTCTCCAAATTAATCTCTATAGTCTTAGCCAATATGCTTCACCATTTTTTGCTGTTATTGCCATAATATTTTTTCTACTGCAAGTTTCCCCAAACTTTGTTTGCACGATCAAACATATTCTGCAGTTCTGGTTACAATTAACAAGTATATAATTAATATAAATTATAGGCTACATTTAAAAATTAATGATTAAATGCATAATCAAATGATGTATAATAATTAATTTAGAATTTCAAGATATTTTTGTCAAATAATTGTTATTACTATAAACAGTTTTGTTTGATGATTTAATTTTAATATTTTTAGCTCATGATGATGATCTTTCAACAGCAATGCAGGCATTTACCAATATTTCTACAAGAGTTACAAGTAGGTTATATAATATATATATATGTTTTGTTTTTGTTATAAGAATAATTATTTCTTAAATTAGTAAAAAATCAAATATATTAGTACTGGCTAACTTATACTGAAGTGTGATCTACTTTCATGAGTGAGAGAAATTCTAAAGTACTGGTGATTTACCACCAGTTTTATTTTTTTTTAAATAAAAGTTTATTAACTCACTTTTATAAAATTATACTACACATATACATAAAAAAAATGATAATTGTATTATTTACAAAGTGAAAAGTCTTATCAAATTTATGTATGTTTTTTAGCTTCAAGAGAGAAGATTACAACAGTAAAAGAGAAGTTAACTACTTGCAAAATGCTGCTTCATTGTAAGAGAGATGAATTACGAAAGCTATGGCTCGAATCTGTAGAGCATAAGCACATTCTATCAATGTTAGATGAAATGTATGTATTAATGAATTTAAAATTAATTAATTATATATTAATACAAAATGTTCTAAAAATGAATTTATTTTAATTATTCTTTAATGTAAATTATATAAAGTAGAATCTAATTAATATAATCATTTTGGAACTCTATATTGATAACAGTAACTGATTGATAATGTTAAGCACAATAAATAAATAAGTCAAAAGAACCTTTCTCTTAAGCTCTTGCTTCCACAGTCTTCTTGGATGCCATAGTAGGGATTATATATGTAACTAAATACACAAAAATACAGCAAAGAAGCACTGAAAAAAACAAATGTAACATGAGAGTTGTTTTCACAATGTGAGCAAGAGAGGAACATGGGCACACAACATATGGTGTTTATGCAGCAAGAGCGTTATTTTTACTGCATGTGCAGTTTGAACTTAGAAGCATTGCTTCAACTTGGTCAAATTTAGCATTCAAACTCTGGACTGTTCGAAGTTAGAGTCGCTCAAAGTATAAAGTACCACTGTAGTTCAAATCTAAACTGTTGATGTTTATAAAAGTAATATCTAATCCACATTTTCTAAAATCCTACTGACTTCAATTTTCAATAATTTTATGTTAGATACTGTCAGTAATTCATTTTTTCAAATTTTTGTTTTTAAATCATAGGTACCTGTACAGTATGAAAGGGCTTATATTGATGTGTATATTTTAAATTGAAATAAGAAATATGCATAAATTACATTTTCTTGTAAATGATGTAAAAATTGATAAAGTAAATAACTTGAAAAGCTTTTTCATCAAATATAGGGTCACAATAGGGCAATGTAATACTTATTTTTTGGACAAAGTTGTACATATAAAATATTAACTTAATGTTTTGGCAAAGGTTATGAACATTTGGAATCATATTGAAAATCAATATGAGTATAACTTTTTGATATTAATTTTATTTTTCAATTTAAATTTTATATTATTTTTATTTTTCTTTGAGCAATTTTTGTGTGCAGATTCAAATTCATTTCAATTAATACATCTTTAATTATTAAATTTTGTGTATTTATAATTTTAACAAAATTTTCATAGTTTCTTTTGAAGTAGACATAAATATACTTGCTTTCACAATATAAAATGATCTTTCTAAATTTTCTAATAAATTCTACATTATCATATATTAACTTTTATTGTTTTTCTTTTGTTACTCTGAGCACATGTAATGAACTTAAAATTATTATTTAATTGACAATAACTTAATATCTCATAAAAATAACAGATAATAGGATCAAATATTAAAGTAAGAATTTGTTTATTATTACTATTACTTAGATTGATTAGCATTGTAATAATGCCAAGGAATATAGAAAGTATTTCTGATACTGTATTACCTATATTTCTATGAATAAGTCTTTAACATTATTATAAATAATAAATCCTTAAATATTACAAAATAAGTAAATAAAAAATAAAAATGGTTTAGTAAAATTTTATTTTTGCAATTGTTTATGATTATTATCTGTAGTAAAATTCAGTTTAATACTCAACTCTCAAAATTGTTACACAAATTTTAGCGATTAAGTTTTGTGTTTATATACAGTATCAATAATTTTATGTTAAATAATTTTAATATAACTTATTTTATAAGATTATTATTAGCTTCTTAATATGTTATTTTGTCTTGATAAAAATAGGATTTAAATTGTAAAAACAATATCTATTAAAAAGATACATTTATATTTTTTCCTCTTTTGAATACATTCTGATATCTGATTGAACTATGAGATATCTTAATCTGTCGTACTGAAATTTATATATATACTGTACTTTCATTTGTATATTTAACATTTCTCAAGCATTAATCTCATAATAAAATCTTGATAAAAATGTTCTTTTTATTTGTATTTAGTGAATCTTTAATGGAAGTACCAGAAAAACTTGAAGGATATATGAGTAAAAAACATTATCTTCATGCTACTCAACTGTTAGTATCATCAGGTAAGTTAATAATTTGATTATTTTACTCTTAAACAGAATAAATTTTATTTTGAAACATCACCAAACAATCGCCTAAATAATCGGGCTATAACTCTGTTAATTTTATGATTAATATCACTTCTATAATGTATAACTACACGTATATGAAGACAGAAAAATGAAATTAAATTTTCACATTGGTGATTGATATTATTTATCTGCAATTATAATTTTCTGCATAAAGATTTTACATGTATAACAAGGACTGTAGCCTGTTTGTGTGTAACAATTAACTTAACACTAGAAATTAGGAATTGTTTTTAAAAATAGAATAAAAATCTTATTTAGTTACTTATTTTTATTAAATAACTAGCTGACCCGGCCACGTGTTGTTGTGGCTCAAAATGTATCTATTATAAATGTATAACACTTCTCCCATGGGAGGAATTTCAAAAAATCCCTTCTTAGTGTACATTCTCTTGACGTACCCTATTAAAACGCATCTAAAATAGTATAATAAAAGCCGAGTTCTTCACAGTAAGCCTTAATCCTGTTCCTCTCCCCACAAGGAAATATCAAAAAATCTCTTTTTCGTGTATATTCTGTTGACGTAACCTATTAAAACGCAAAAAACCGCATCTAAAATAGTATAATAGAAGCCAAGTTCTTCACGGTAAGCCTTAATCCTGTCCATCTCCCCCAGTGGGTGGTATTTCGACACGTATATTATATAAAAATACGTGCGTATTCGAATGCAACGTTGTGTCAAAATTTCAGAGGAATCGGTAGGAACAAACGAACGTTATATTTTATTTATATAGATGGATAGAAAATGATCTGCTTTAGTCCATTCTCACAGAAAAGCAAACTTAGGTCATCAGAGTTAGCACTATCTGTTGGACATAAAAGCCTTAATCCATATATAAAGATATTTTTGGAAGGGGGGAAATGGTGGTCTTCACATATGCCACAAATCTTTGCGAGAGTGTATTAAACAACTTCCCAAAGTTTCATGACAATCGGATAAATGGTGTAGTAACGCATGAAGGACAAACACACACACAGACAGACAACAGACATACATTCGTTTTTATATATATAGATTTAATGTACTTATTACATAATTTTATACTAAAGGAAATCAGTATTATCAGTTTGTAAAAATTTAAGGATTAAAATTAAGATGATAAAAAAATATCTAGAAGAAAAGATTGATCTAGAGCAGAGTTTTTGAATTTTTTTCATTCATGACCAGTGGCGTAGCGAACATAACTGGCGCCCGACACTTTATTAGCACCCCTCCCCCTCCAGAAACACATAATTTGTCTTGGAGACCATTTGGGCGCCCCTCTGAGAGTGGAGCCCGGTGCATGATACACCCCCTTGCACCTCCCTCACTACGCTACTGTTCATGACACTTTTACCTGAGAAAATTTTACACTTCTCCTGATGTATAAGTATATAAAATAGGTATGCAAATAAAATTACTATACTGATAATAAATTATAAAACAGTTTATTCCAAAACAATTCTTTGATAAACATATTATTTTATCATTTATTAAAGACAAAAACAAATTTGCATGTTAATGAGATGGATGTTCTTAAAGAACTAAATATTATCTGAATATTTGATACTGTGAGATGCAGGGAATTGTCAACATTTTTCAAAGTTGACTGATATTTTTGTTTTATAATTGTCAATGCTGAAGTTGCTACTTTGAATAAATACATAGTACAAAATTTTATGTAAATTTATATTAATGCAAATTTAATTAAATTTATATTTTAAAGAGTGGAACAACAAATAAATAATTAAATATGATAATATTCTTTAATATTAGTATTTTATATAAATTTTGTAATGAAAATGTTAAATTTTCTTTGAAAATTTTATTCTTTTGGCAAGTTTTAATGAGTATATTTATATGTATTTTATTTTATTTTACTTAGTATCACTTTTAGAAGGAACTTTAGAAGGAGTTGATGCTTTGAAAGATGTTAAATCAGAGTTAATAATGAAGAAAGAAGTAAGTGATAAGTTATTTTATTAACAAACATTTTAAGACAATTTCTGCAACTTTCTTCTAAATTATTAAAGGAAAGTTGCAAGAATTTTGGTATGTCAATTAGCTACAAGAAAATGAAGGTTATGGCTATTATTAGTAGAGAGAAAGAGACTTTAACAGTTAAACTTGGTAATAAATGCTCAGGACATGTCAATAAGTTCTCATATTTGGGAACAATCTTTAGTGAAGATGGAAAGTTAGATTTGGAAATCAGCAATAGATTAAACAAGGCAGGTCAGGCAGGGAGCCAATTGATCAACTATATCTGGAACAAAAAAGAAATAAGTCATAAGACAAAACTAGCTGTGTACAACAGTTTTTAAATCTATATTGACATATGGTTCTGAGAGTTGGGTGAGAAATAAGGAAATTGACCAAAAATTAGAAGCAGCAGAAATGAGAGTTTTTAGAAAAGTTTTTAGTGGTGTTAATAGATGGATACAGTGGCAAAATCATATTAAAAATGAAGACATAAGAAAAAACCTTAAGTTAACAAATATTCAGTCGAGTAAGCAAGGCTAATCTGAGGTGGTTTGGCCATTTGGAAAGAATAGGAGAAGACCAACTGGCCAAACAGGTATTTGAAGCTAAGATTAAGATAAAAATCAAATGGATGACCTAGATGAAGGTGGATTGATAGTGTTGAGCAGTGCCGTAACTAGGAAGGTGCAACAGGTGCACCCACACAGGTCCCACTTGGAAGGGGGCCCAAAATACATGTATTTGTTTTATTAATTTCCCAAACCTAATTAGTTAAGGGGCCTAAATGCAAATTCTTGCACAGGGCACAGGAATGGCTAGTTACAGCACTGGTGTTAAGCAGGCTTTAGAGAAAAGGAATTTAACTTTAATCCAGGATAAAAACTTATCTGTTGATATAGAGCTTTTGGAAAAAGTAGTGGTTGGTAGTATAAAAGTTTGATTTTTTTTTACCATGTTGACCTATACACCCTCTGGGTATCAGTAGGAATGGATGATGACATTTTAAGTTTAAAAAAAAAAAAAAAAAAAAAACAGATTTGTTTTATATAAATTATTACATATACTAGCTGAGGTAATTGCTTTGCTTGGAAAAGTGATATATTAAGTAAAGTTTTCAATATAAAAATAATTTTACAGTAAGACCTTGTTTAGCACTTCCTCGATTAACATTGATTCAATATAAAGCAGTCTGCTTGAAGCCTAAAAAACTCAAAATTTACACCGAATCACATTATTGTGGCATTTCATTGATTCGTATATAATAGCATTATTCCCGAACATGTACCAACATGGAAAATAGTGATTCTGAAAATGAAGTACCCAAAGAACTGGCTACAGATTTCCTTGGTAAAAGTTTTGTACCGATAACCAAATTCATTGATAAAATTGTAGTGAATGATCCAGATTTTGAAAGGACTGCACAAGCAAGATGTGGTGTTTTGGATGTGAGTACCTGTTACTTACATTTGCTTAACGAAAGAGAAAGAATGTGACAAATGACAAATAGACGACTTCATCGCAAATAACCAAGAATTTCAGAAGAGCCAGGACCTTCATCACGAAAATGAACTTTATATTGCTGTGTGCATATGTTTGTGTGTTATGTAACACACTTTATTATGCAAATTAATATAAAAATAACTTAAAGTAAAATTTGTTTATTTTTGGCTGCATGTTCCCCTTTTCCTATTTACTATGTGTTAAAATGACCTCATTTAATGCTGTTTCATTTAGTGCTTTGTCATCTAGGAATGCATCCTAAGTGTTAAACCAGGTTTTACTGTACTTTGAAACAAATTTTGTGAACTCGCTGACAGTCTGACACAGGTAAAAGTGGCAATGGTCATATGTTTAGTACTGCATAAGTTTTGTTGAAATTACAGACTGACCAATTAAATTTCATTGACCAGCTTTCATATTTACTTTTGCATTTTAATAATTACATCTTTTTTTTTTTAAGACTAAGAGGGACTTTATGCAAGTCTATTATGGGTTTTGCCAGGCTCCTAATAGGACTATTGAGTTTTGAGGAATAGGGCTTGACATATCTGGATGAAACACTTCCAGAAAAATTCCTGGGGGTTTTCTTTTTACTTGTCTGGATTTAATTTCAAGTCCCCAGAGTGGTAGGCTGCCACCTAACCACTTGGCCATCTGGTTGCCACATTAGTGTATGTATTCAAATTTCTGAGTTCACTTTACACCCATTGGCCTATGGAACAAAATTTCATATTCATGCAAAAGACTTGACATAAGCTATTTACTTGTGTAAATTTTATCATAATTTTATCAGAGTATAAAAATTAAATAATTTTGGAAATGCCTACACATTATCTTTACAAGGACTATCCTGAATGTAGATATACAAAGAAATGGTTCAGCCTGTTCTCATACAATACTTGAATAGACATACAGACAGACATAAATTTGACTTTATATATAGATTAAGTTGTTTGTGAAATGTAATTAAAATTGATACCTTTTGAATAAAAAAGAATGTTGCCTGAGACTAAAAACTTTATTAAAATAAGCTACTTGTCTGTATTGGATTTTCTACACTTACTATTAATAACAATTGTTAAATGTACAAAGATACAAAATTTATCAAATTAAGAGAGAGAAATTATTTTAATCTGATTAAGAGAGAAAAAAGAACTTATAAAAATTAACACACTAATAACTTACAATACAATAGTTTCAAGATTTTATTCATAGCTGCGATGCTCAGCTTAAATTACAATTATCTTTTATATTCATTGATATCATCAAACTAATTTACATAGTTTTTACAAATTCATAACATTTTGCAATATTATTTTGAATTCAGAAATAGTTTTTAATTATGAATATTCATCTATTTTAAAACCATTATTTAAAATTTCAATATTTTTCTAGAATATAATTTCAATACTATAAGATTGATGCAAATTAAGCTGGAGTACATTGAGATAGGTGTTGAGATTTAACAAAACAATTCTTAGAACTTCACACATTTTTAACGTGTTATTTTGTAGTATATTTTATGTATTGTAGTTTATTAAAGCTTAAATTTTTCTAATAGCATATGCATGAAGTTTTAGTAGAAGAACTCCATAAACATTTATATGTAAGATCGACAAACGATGCATTGAAACGCTTCAAAAGACAAGGATCAGAAAGAATAAGAGCCGAAAGTAGTCCCGGTACACCAAAGAAGATTTCGCGAATCGAGCCAATTCCGGTCATAATGGGTTTAAAATATGGTTTGAGTAAGATATAAAAAATATTCATTTTCTTAATTAAAATTTATTATTTTTGAATAAGTATTAATGAGTAGATGTTGCAGGCTTCACTCCTGTCCTGAGCCAATCTCTTCTTTCAAAATTTTTTAAATAATCAAATTAAATTTTAGAATTAATTATAATTAGTAATTTTATTTCAAGATGATGGCTGAACTGCTTACCTGTATATCAATTAGATGATTACATTATTTAATTAACTTCTAAATTGTTAGATTTTTGGTCTACGTTATATTTCTAATTGACAATATGTAATGATAATCTAACTTAGTGTTAAACTAAATTAATTATTTCTGTTTGTTTTTGCCATATAATAATATGATATTTTGATTTTGATTATTGTCACATTTAGAAGTTTTGAAGAAAATAACAGTTAATTGGAATATTGAGCAACGCTTTGTTATTTTATTTTTTTATGAAATAAAGTATAAATTGTAAAAATATTTATATCAGAAATTTGACATAATGTAGGAAAAATTCGGTTAAAAAAAATGTGTACAGGTACTCCTCACTTTACAACCGAGTTTCGTTCCGACGACTACGTCGTTAAGCAAATTGGTCGATAAGTGAGGAGCTTGTGCCGGGAATATAGGATCGTTATAAAATTATACAAATTATGCAACAAACTTCAAATTTATTCATAAAAAAACCATTATAGTACTATAAGACAATTATAGTACGCACAAGCCCATTATAGTACGCTTAGTGCGCATGCCATCATTCACCACTGATCGACACTCAAGCTGAGAATGGGGATTCCCCAAATTGCAAGTCGAAACTCGATTGGTCGTAAGTGCGAGTGGTCGTTAAGCAGATAGGTCATAAAGTGAGGAGTACCTGTATATGTAATTTATAATGATTCCTGGTCAGAACTTTGTTGAAAATTAATTTTATTTGCTGTAACAGTTTTTTTATTGTTGAAAATATTCATAAATTATAAAGGAATGTTAGGTTGAAAATAGTTCATAAAATTTACAGATAGGACTGTTTAAGTAGGGACTGATAAATAGGCAAACAACCTAATAAGGTTGTTTGCCTATATATTAATGCTATAGGAACAACTTTTTATATTTTATTTGACTGAAAAAATGATAAAAGTAAATAATATCTTAGTTTCTTTTTAAATCAAAAATTAAGTTAGCATTCTAACATCAATGTGAGTCATATTACACATCACTTTATTTTTTGCATATTAACATTTGTCTTTGTATTGAACAATGAAATGTTTTGAAATTGTAAATTGCATTTCTGAAACTTTAAAAGATTTTTAGATTAAGAGCGATTCTTTGAAATGAAAATCTTACAACAAATAAATTAAGAATATACAAAGTTGCTATCACTATTGCCAACTTTAAGTATTAAGAGGTTCGCTGACTAATAATTCAAAGACATAACCCTTCAATGTGATTAAAAATTGTCGTTGCAGGTATATATTTAGTACATTAATGTTGTATAATAAATTTGTGTTTAAATACATTTCACGTTTTAAAACTAAATTACTTGTTGATAATTGAATTATTTTATAATTAAAATTTTTATTAATCATTATAGGAGCTAATCCTAGTCAAAATATGCTCTCAGCTTTCTCCAAAGAAACTGATATTGTGATTGATAAACCTGTTGTGGAAGATACTACAGTTCCCGATCCAGAAGAAAATAGTTCTCATTTTATTAATATTCTCGTAGAATGTTTAGCACTTTTAAATAAAGTTCCAGAAGCAGTAGAGGTAAGAATTATGCAATGTATATCAATAATAATGTACCGAATTTAAGTAAAATATGAATTTTTAAATGGCAGACAATTAAAGAGCGAAGCCAGAAAGAACTGATGGCGATCGTTAGCCGAACGACTCAATACGTCTTAGATAATACTCAGAACTTGCCGATAATGCCTGTTCCAACTGGAAATTATGTATCTGGATTTTTACAGAATCCTTCTCAAGCTCAGTTGTTGCTTGAACTTTTCGAACTTGTATTTGAACAATTTTGTTGCGTGGTTAATGCTCATAAATGTGTACTTGCTAATCTTAAAAGGATTGCCGTGAGTATTTTAATTATAATTATTAATTTATATTAGAAAATTAAAATATAAAATAAATACTCATAAGTTAAACTATATAATTGTATACTTTTTATTGATTGGCAATATAATAGTTTAATATTCTTAATCGATAAAAATTAATTCTGAAATATAATTAAAATTCTGTTTTTATATATGGAGAGAGGGGTTTATCCAATTGATTGACAGTTTAATAAGAAATTATATTCATTTGTAACTTTCATACAGAAATATCAACATTTTATTTTTATTGAATGATTGTAATTACAATTAATTTCATTAGAATGACTGTATTACATTATAATTATAATATCAAGGATATTGAGTGAATATAAATGGTACTGATACAATAAGAAAATTATTTATAAAATAATATAAGATGATACTATCATTAATTATAAATATAAATGTTTATTTATGCAAAGACACATTTATGTCTGTTGTTTTTTAAATGCAACACTATATACACCTCAAAATTTTTGGTTACTTAAACTCTGATTTTATTTCTGTCAAAAGAGTTTAATTTTATAAAGTTAAAGTCAAATTGCGTGCAGTAAACTATAAAAATAATGTCTTATCCTGTTATATTTTAGATAGTTTCGTCTTTCGTCTTTCAAAATTATTAATTAGATTTATTTTGTGTAACAAAAAGACAAAAGTCATACAGAAATTTTTGATATTTTTGTACTGTTAAATAATGATTATTCCTTCTTTTACTGATTATAAAATATGAATATTTTTATGGTTTTCTCCAAGACCCTAAGGATAAATAAAAATTTTGAATTGAAAGAATAATTCTCTCATCAATATTTCTAGCAATTATCTACATTTGCTGATAACTTTATGCAAAATTCTTTACTTTTCAGTGTATTTCATTCAACATTAAATCAAAATTGTTGCTGCAATTTAAATATAATGTTTGATGATTAATTACATTTTATATTATTTTAAAAACTTGTTATTATTTTTGTTATACAATACAGTAATACCCCAAACTTACGCAATAGGTGGGACCGAGCGATAACTACGTAAGTCGAATTTGTGTAAGTCGGGGTATAATTTCGTATATAAATACATACAAATTATTTTTAATTGAGGCCGGGACTAAAGAAAACAATAATTTAGAAAAAAATGTTTAATAAAATCTTAGATAATACATATGTATAACAAATTATATTATTAAAATCGCAAACCAAAATTATTTTGATGTAGAAGGCTTCGTAAAATCAGCAATTCGCAATCCAATCAGCGATCCCCGATGGTCATAGCTTTATCGGAGCTCCGCAGATGGTGTGACGGTCTGACGACCAATCAGCGGATACGCATTCAAACTCCAACGGTTGCGTCCTCAACCGTCTTTTTGTAACAGCAACCGTTACCAGTTAAAAAAAAAAAACGGGAATCGTGTTCCTGCACGATTCTACCCCGACAAACACAAAATAAATTGCAGCTATGCGTCGATTCCGTGCGACACGTCCGAACATGTAAGCTGAACAATAATGTGGGGGGAGTGAAGTAATCAAGAGTTGCGTGGCACTCAAACAAAAGATGAATCGATGAGATTTGAAAATCGCGTAACTCTGGGTTTGCGTAAGTCAAGGTATTACTGTATTAAATCTACACAACATAAATTGATTATTTTTAGCTACATACTTATTCAAATTTACATATATAACAATATATTAACTATAATTCACAACATTTATTTCTAGATATTGTGGTTATATAATGATAGCTTCAAGGCATAAAACGTGAAGCAGATTAGATGCTTCCTTGTTAATTTCATACATAATTTATTAAATATGTTATGATGATTTAATTGCACAGAAAAAGATTTTCATATTTATTTAAACTTTTAAAATGTATTTTAGTCATCAAATTCACAACACGGAGAGTTGCTGTTATATGAAGTGCCAGACATCTGGTCCAAAGTTCAGACAGTGGTAATGTAATTTTGTTTTGATATTAGAACAGTTTTATTTCAGACTTATAAAAATAAATTTGCATTTTTGATTGATGTGTTACAGTTAGAGATTCTTGCTGGACAGTATCTTGACATTCAAAATACTACAACAAACAGACAGCAGGCTTCTCCAGCATTTTCTGAAGTTACTGCTGCGAGTGATATTTCTTCATTTTATGCAAAAAAAAGAAATGCTAAACCAAAAACAGTAAGATTATCAAATTCTATTTTGTAATCAGCTAATTTCTTCATATTAAATTAATTTCTTTCTATAGTTTTCTCTTTTTAGATTTGATAGTTCTTCACATGCTATAAGTATGAATACTTATCTTCAAGAACAAAAGGAAGCAATGAAAGATAAGGTACTATTTAAATGTAAATTATTATTTTGAAATTTATTCACTATACATAACAGAAGAATGTTAATATAGCAATTAAGATATAGCAAATAAACTTAAGGTAATGGAAATGAGGAGCAAGTAACACATGTAAATATACATAACCACGAATAAAGTTTTTTTTTATTACTTCATTGTTCAAATTCTTCGCCAATAAAAAAATTATTAATTCTATACAGTAACATAAATATAAAACAATACATGTAAAATGAAAATGATTTAAAACAAAATGGAAATTAATAATTGAATAATAGTTATATAATAATTCAATGAAATTGTGCTAAATGTTTGACCACTCACATTTCACTTAAAAAATAATAGGAGTAAATGTTATGAATAATCTATTCACTAACAGAAGAAAAAAAATTAAATAACTGTTTACAATATACTGTATTATGATCATGTTTTAATGAATTCATATATCTGCAATTTAAGAAATAAAATGATTTGATTATTTCTCAATGAAGTGTAATATAAATGACACAATGCTTTCTTTACATCTGTTTAATTCTCTTCTTCCATTTGCCAAGACATGTTTTGCGTTTTATCTCCTCTTCTGTCAGCTTCTTCCGTTAAGATGTTATACATTTGGTTTTCCAAAAATGTATAATAGTGTATTTTTGGAAAACTAAATGTATAACACCTTAATGAAAAAAGCTGACAGAAGAGGAGTAAAAACGCAAAACATGTCTTGGCAAATGGAAGAAGAGAATTAAACAGATGTAACGAAAGCCTGGTGTCATTTAAAATACATTTCATTGTGAGAAATAATCAAATAAGAAGATTGACACAGTTTTATAAAAAGAAAAAAGAAAATGATGTATAAATGCAGTGGTATAACTAAGATCTTGTTCTAGGGGTGATCTGAAGATAATCTAAAATGTACAGTCAACGGCTTTATCACACCAATTAATCATCTGTAATTCACCTATTCACATACACTTTGATTTCACTTGTCGCTTTTGTTTATTACTCAGATCATTGGCTAATATTAGACTGATTTGCTGTCGACAAATGAACATTCCTTATATACCTGCCAGACAAATGTTCTAGAATGTTCCAGTACATCTAGAAGGAAACTTTGAGAACAAACTCAATATTTAAACTGTGATCTTTTGTCTAGAATAATATACTGTTACATAGTCTAAGAAAGTGATTGATAACTGAACATTCATTTTTGTTGTTATAATAAGAAAGCAAATGATTGATATTGAATTAGCTGTTAATAAAATGTAATTTTAGATTTGTTGTTTAGGACAAGATTTTTTAGTTTAAATTTTATTTCTAAAGCTTCTATGAAGAATCCAACACCCACATCACTCCCACAAATAAGCCGCAATATAAATGATATGAACAGACACACTATTTAAAAAATAAATACAGAATAAACATACTGTATAAGGGTTAAGACATAAGTTGTAGTTAATAAAGTTAATTATTCAAATTTAAAGTTTTATATGGCAGATATTTTTATATATTTTTATTTTCAATTTATATTTATTTAGGGAGAAATGCAGGATATGATTGATGTTGGTCAACAGTTTGTTTGTCAACCTTCAACTACAAATATTACTAGTAAGTGAATTAATATTAGAAAATAAAGAAATTTAATGATGTACCTCGACAAATCTCAGATAAGAATTATATGTGCTTGTATGTGTAAATATATATTACAAAAATTTTAGTATTATCATCAATAATATTGATATATATGGTTAACCATTTCAATGCTGCATGCAATGCTAAATAAGGGGTTGGATGAATCGAGTTTATCAAAAACATTCAAGACAATTTTATGAAGCAACAATTTAATTCATTTTTCATAAATATTTGTAGTTTATTTCTGGTATGTCATCTCCAAGTTCTGGTCAAGTTTTATTTTTGTCCTCTTTTTTTTTATTTTTTATTTTTTTGCTAAATCCAAAATATCACTAAAAATAATATACTTATTTTTTAAAGGAATAGTTCCATATGGAAAACTTTTCTTAATTTGTTAAATTTTCAATGATATGGCCTCCTGAAAAGATTTAGTTTTGAAAATATTTGATTTATTATACTTTACTCTAAACTATGAAATTTATAACTTCTAAGATTTTAATATGATACAGTGGTGTATGCTAGAA
Organism: Centruroides vittatus; assembly: GCF_030686945.1. Classification (NCBI taxonomy): domain Eukaryota; kingdom Metazoa; phylum Arthropoda; class Arachnida; order Scorpiones; family Buthidae; genus Centruroides; species Centruroides vittatus. Next base: position 208,678 of record NW_027120889.1, read on the forward strand.
TGAACATAATTAATTCTAGAACCTTGTTTCTTATAGCATCTATTATTCTACATACTTTGAATATACAGTCGAGTCCGCATAAGTCGACACCCAGACAACTCGACATCATCGGTTAAGTAGTCAGATCTCTGTGGTCCCGGCCGACTTACATAGGCATTAATGTTAAAAAACTCTGGTTTACTCGACACCGTTTAACTCGTCACCACTGGGTAAGTCGACATACTTTTGCCGTCCCACACACTGATAAGTTGTCACCCCTTCCTGAAAAAATGAATTCATTCCACACCTGTGGTGCGTACCCCCTTTTTTTTTTAAGGAGGGGACTCGATTTATTTATTAATATATAATTAATATATTTAATATATTAATATTATTAATATATATACACATATTAATAAAAATGCCTTAACATTTTATGTATTTTTATGTATAAAATAATAACAGATAAACAAAACGAAAATACACAATCTACATCAACGTCACACCATAATCCAATTTTGCATTTTCTCACACTAGAGGCATTAAGAATCCTTAGACGTTACTTGCCAAAAATTGGCAATTGCGAAGATGATGTTTTAAAGGCGTTCGTGATCGTTGAAAAAGAAAGTTGAGACAGTTAAGTGCTCAAAACAAACAACACTAAACGAATTTTTCAGTTTTTCATCTACAGAGTAATTGTAAATGGAGGACACAATGTATTGTAAGCCTATACTACTGTTTAACGCACTACTGTATTTTATTAATTGTAGTTTTGTGGTTTTTTTCCAACTTTGCTTTAGCACTCACATCGGATAACTCGACACATTTCCACTTCCCCTTGAGGTGTCAACTTATGTGGAGTCGACTGTATATATATTTTGGAGTAATCTGTTCTAGGCCCAAAACCTAAAGCAAAGTTACCATCTAACGTAATTGTTTAAACAAAAAAAATAATAAGTGTAAAAATAATATAAAATTAATACAATACACGTAAGTTTCCATCTGTTCTGTGATATTACATAGTTCATGTAATATTTTAATTTAGAGATTACTTTCACAATCTATGCACTTTTTATTTTTTTATTTTTTTGTTTTTTAAAATTTTACTGATAATTGATTTAGCCATAATGTGTTCAGCACATTTCCTACACTTTTTCCACTTTCTCACTTGGAAATTATTTCTTTTTTAATATCTAAGTTAATTAACTTTCTTACTTTATTTTGCTGGTTTATGGCTAAAATTATATGGCAGAATAATTTTTAAAATATATTTTTATTGATAAAGACACAAACAGGTATTTGAACCGTACAAACTATAATAAAGACAATAACTAATGCTCTGATCAAAGTGGAGAAAATTTCGACATGTCGTGTGTGTGCATGCTATGTTGGCCACATTCATTGTAGCAGTTTGATTTTGTAAATAAAAACTATTCATTGTAGCATCACTCATTCTAGTATACATCACTGTATGCTAGAATGAATGATGCTACAATGAATTGTATTCTCAACAGAATAATTTGTTTTTGAAGGAGAATTATTTTATAATTATAATTCTCCTTCAAAACAATAATAATAATTTGAAGAGTATTTTTTTATGAGTTTTATTAAGATATGTAACATTTTGCATGTTAAGAAACTATGATTTCTGTTTTATATTATTTTGCAATAAAATATTTTTTGGAAGCTGTTTTTAAAGTAACAGCTTCCACAAAAGTGCTGTTTTGTGTTGACGTATTAATCAATTTTTTAAACAAATTTTTCCTCTTCAGATTATTCTTCCATGGAAATAAACTTTATTTTCTTAGAAGAATAATATAAGAATGTTTCTTCCTTTATGTGATATTGTTAGATTATTCTAATTTATTTTTTAAATGATTTGATTTACTTTTTATGTTTTTTGTTTTAAAAAATGAATTAAAGTATTTGTTTAATTTTTTAAAGCAATATTCAGGCCCCTTATGAAATTCGTTGGTGAAATTGAACAAGCTTTAGCTCTTGAACCTGGGTATGTAGATTTTTAAATAGATCTAAGTTTCATATTACATTAATATAAAAATAATGGGATTAATGTTTGTTTAGTGTTTCTGTCAGTAATCAGATAGTCTTATCACCTAATTTCTTCTGGCCTGCAGTACTGTATGGAAAACTTAATTTTATATTTAAAAAAACAGGTTGAAATTATGTTTTTCATATGCATTCTAAGTCTATATATTCTAGAAACAACCTGACGAGTTTCATGGAGAATTCTTTCAGGTTGTTCTAGAAATGAAGTAGGAATAGAAAGGTTCATAATTTCCATTTCTACTTTATTTTTCTTATTTAGAAACATTACAGTAAATAATAATTATTATACATTCTTTTATATTCTTAGGGAGCTAAAAGAAAGGTTATTCAGTACAAAATGTATAATTAAGAAACGTATTAAAAAAAGTTTATTTTGGTTTTTTATATGACTTGCAATCATAGTAAATGTTCAATGCAATCGATTAATCTGTAAAAATTCGTCATCACTGATATAAATTTTGTTCAAAATTCCATATATGTCAAATGAATGGTACTTTAAGTTTTAGAAATATATTTAGAGTTCTACTCATTACAAAAGTTGATTGGGTTTGTACTTTTCAACCTGAAAAGTCTGTTCTCTTCTTAATAATTTCCTCTTTCAAAACATTTAACTTTTTACATACTGACATGCACATTTTTCATTCAGATATAATTTAATCTGTTAAAATTTCACTAGTAATTATACTAAAATTTTAATCAGAATATAACTTTTCTTTTGACATCTTCCCTGTTGTAGATATTACATTATAGTTAATTAAAAAGATTGATATAATTTAAAAAAAAATTAATTGTTTTTGTACTTTTTAAAATATATTTAAATATAATTATATTTAAGTTGTTTGTCTATGTTATATATATATACAATGATTAAACAGTTAGAAACTCATGTTAAAGTTATTGAATTGATAAAGTACTTGATAGGCACGTTTTTATAATCTTTTCTATTTAAATATATTTATTTGATATATTAATACATAACATTTTAACATTATTTTTACCAGTATTCAGATTAAAATAGTTTTATGACCATATTACAATTATGAATGTGATATTTAATAAATGCTTGTTTGCGTAAACTCAGGATCTAAAATTAAAATTATGATGTAATACTAACTTGTGTAACTATGTATTATTTAGTCATTGAGCAATTACTCAAATATTCTAATGATAAAATTAATCAAGTTAATTAAATTATAAAAACTTTAATGTAATCTGAAAGTGTTTTATCTATCTGTGGAAGCTATGTGCAATTTATTAATTATATTGATTAACTAGCAAATGAGTCTGGCGTTGCTCTGGAAAACGATTTGGATGATTTGGTAAATATTGAACGTTTGGAAATTAAGTTATTACTATCAAAAACAAAAAAATGACTTCTAAAATAGTGTAGTAAAGCTGTTCTTCAGGTTAAGCCTTAATCCTCTCCCTCTCCCCCGCAGGGGAATTTCCAAAAATCCCTTCTTAGTGTGCATTTTCATGACGTACCCTAACTGTGTATCAAATTTCATCTCTTTAGGTTCAGCGGTTTGCTCTGAGCGATGATGAATCACCCAGTCAGTCAGTCAGTCAGGACATGTAATTTTATATATTTAGATTTACTCATAAATTCAAAGATATGCTTCCACTTTTTAAGATTAAGTTTTATTTATTACTTTTTAATTACTTGTAACTGAAACAATTTCTAAGATGCTTATGTTAAAATAAATGTAGATCTTTTACTCCCAATACAGTTCATTATAAAGAAGTTTGTTTTGTATATTTAATAATAATGTAAATAATTGCAGGAACCATTGTCCTTTACATGCATTTTTGACACAGTGTGTGAATGTATTTCTTGGACAAGTAAGTGGAGTTGTAGATGTGATGGTTGATAATGCTACAAAAAGTAAGTAAAAGTTTTCTACTTTTATAGCTTGTTTGAAATTTTTATATTGATTTGATATTGATAAGGCATCACTTAAGTTTTGTATTAATCAAACATCAATACAAAAATCAATGGCTACACCATCAAATGGCAAAGGCCAAATTTTTTCTGTTATTTCACTGTTTTATCTTCTTTGGATTTATTTTAAAAAATAAACAAATATGTATTACTCCAAATGTTTACTTTATTGAGATATTATGACTTAGACTCAATGCTCATTTTTTGATGAAACCAGTTAGAGTTCATAGTGGGATGATTAAAGCTACTGGATATAACAGACTGACCTAACCCTCAAATTGAATTTAGGAGCCAGATACATAAAAAACTATACAAATTTAAAAATAACTTATTTACTTGAATTTTAATGAAAATGGTTTGTTATTTCAAAATTTCAAACTAATTACAATATGTAATATTGTAATTTGGCAATAACATTATCTTCCAATCCTATTTTTTTTTTAATCAAAATAGGATTGGAAGTTAACATAGGAAGTTAATAGGACATCACACTACTGTTCTGGAGGACTCAGAATTGAATCTGGACAGGTCAAAAAACCCAGCAGAGTTTCAGTGTGATCTGCCCTGGATATGTCTAGCTCCATCCCACATCATCGATAATGCATTTGGAAGAAGGTTCCTTTATTACCCACAGAGTAAAACAGTGATTTTCAACTGGTGTGCCATGAGAGGATCATAGGTGTGCCACGAAAATTTTTGAAGGTTATTAAATAAATTATTTTTGAAAGAAGCCCAAATAATAATAAGTGTATGTGTCAAAAATAAAACCTCTTCAAAGTGATTATATGAGGTTTTCATCATTATAATAAATAAACATACATAATGTAGTAAAAAATATATATATATATATATATTCATAAGCAAAATTATGTGTGCCTAACACTAGATTATTTCATTTAAAATGAAATTTTCTTTAAATGAAAAATGTATCTATAATTTAATATATTTAGTTCAAATTATTTTAACTTAGAAGTAGCAGGATATTGGGCAGATTTCTAAAGGCAATTATCATGTCACTTTTAAATGCAAATTAAGACTTAATGTTAATTGCTTATCTTATATAAATGAAAATTATTAATTTAAATAACTATTGTTGTAACCTGCTGCTATTTTACAGAATGACAATACTATTTTATTTAATTCACAAAACATATAGACAAAAGAATAAGGTTAAGTGGCAAGTAACACACCAATAGAATACTACTTTACAACACAACTTTAAATCACGTGATTTTTCCCACAGAAAATTAATTTTAGGTTCAAGTGTGCCGTGAGATAAAAAAGATTGAAAAAACTGGCGTAGAAGGAGTAAACAAAAAACTTCCTGTTTCCAATGTGCATGTCATCTGTCTTAACTAATCATTCATCTCTGTCACAGCATACAAAGCATCAATTGTAAGAGAGAGATTTTTTATTTGGCATAAACATTATTGCTGTTGCATATGCCTAATGTCTGCATTGTCAGCAACAATACTGATATCATAACATTAGTCAAAAAACATGCCCCTGATCATGATATGACTTGTGTTTTTCTAATTTGGTTTTTATGGCTTTGAGGAAACTAAGAAGTGTGATTTGTATTAAACAACAAAATATAATTGTCATTGAATTCACAAGACCACTACAAGTTTCATATCATATTTAAATTTATTATATCATATTTCATACCAATATTTTTGTGGAAATGTTATGTTATGTATGATATCTGCATTAATATTAACCAATATTGATGCAGATTTCATATATACCAATAAAATATTAATGAGGTTTGACCATATATAAACATTAATATTCTTAATCAATTATATAAATTAATATTCTTGATTGTGTTTTTAATTATGTTTTTTATATAGTTAGTTTTTAACGAATTCATAAAATATATCTTAAATTCTATTATTAGTTCTTCCTATTTGCAGTTTAAATATTATATTATATAAAAGTTTCCAATAGAATAAAGTTATTAGTGTTTATATAATTTTATCAAAACAGATTAAAAAGTATTCATCTGCTTTATCTTTTATTTTTTTTAATTGTAGTTTAAAAAATAAAAGGTGAAGCAGATGAGCACTTTAAAAATTTTGTTTAACTTAATTGATGTATTATTAATCATGCTTTATTCAAACTCGATTCTGTTATTTCCATTCATAAATGTAACTTGTAATATTTGCTAATAATTAAGAATGATTTTATATAATTTTAATCAGAATTAATTAAATAATTGATTGAAAATACAACATAATATATTTATAATGAATTTCATTCATATAATATATTTTTCTAACAAGGTTTGGACACGTGGAAACCAGTAAATGATCCCGAATTATTAAAGCCACTAGGAACAACAAGACCATTATTACAGGTAATGGTAATGGTTTAATTAACTTTAATTACAAAATTTAGTATAATTTTATGATGAAAATTAGTGAAAAAATTTTAAAAATAAATAATCATGTACAAATAAACTTATTACAAAAGCTTATTTTACTGCAACCGTCCCAATTTTTGTCTTAAATAATTTTGCAATTTGTTGGGATAATCTGAGATAAAAAAAAAAGTTCAGTTAATAATTTTAAATTTTTATTTCATCTTGTTTGCATTGCATGGTAAAAATGAGCATCAGAACATACTACTTTCCATGAACAGAGAAGTCATTGTTTCTTTTTCGCACTATTAAACAATTTCAAGAAATAAGAACAGACTTTATAAAACATAAATATACTAATCAGTTTTTATATCTGGCTAAACACAGGACTATAGGGACATGTTGGGCAAACTTCAGTTCTTCTATACGCTAGTTTTTTTTTTATATATAACATATATAAAATACAGTTTCTATAGAAAATGCAGCTTTTATATTTTTCATAGGCAATACATTGCTCCTGTTTGGCCAGCCATGCAGGAGTGGCAATCTCTGTAGATGGTGTAGAAATTCAACTGTTACTTTGTTCATATTATCAGATACAATAATCATTACACTCTGTAGTATGTCATGTAGTTTAACAAGGGGGCAGCCATCATCAGGTTTAACTCAGCTTATCATTTTTATCTAAATTAACCTTGAAAAACCAGCTCTGAATAGATTTTATCCAAAATCTGTGATTTCTTTAACTAAAATTTCATTTTATTATTTTTAAAGTAAGTTTAGATGAAACTTCATACAAAGGAAGGTATTTTTAATTAATGTTAAGTTAAAGGAATATTTATAAATTAGATATTATGATGTTTAATTTAGTTATATAAACAATAAATCCACAAACCCAATTTTTAATTAAAGCCAAACAATTTGCTACATCATCAAACTATAAGAAGACTAATTATATCATCATGAGATAGTGGCTTAACCATCTATCTGTAGTCAACTTACTGTATATCTAGTTATAAAATTAGTTGTACTATCGCTGAATAATATGACAGATCATTTGGCCTTAACTTTGGCATAAATGCACTGATAAACTCATTGATATAAAGAATATCTCAAATAAGAGTGAATACAGCATATCATATATAAAATTCTGCTTTTCATGGAAAAATATTACTCACATAGTTGCCATATTCACATTATGATAGCTCTTGTCAGATATAAATCCATATAAGTATAGAGATTGATAAAGGAAGGCCATATTTCCACAAAACATCTGTCTAATCTGATTGTTTCATATAATTTCATATACTAAGAGCAGGGACAAAGTGACTTCAAATTAAGCATGAAGTAGAAGAAGAAAGTTTGCCTGTTATGTGTTACTATAGTATATCATTACTTAGACAGGCAAATACATCTTTGCAGTTAATCAAAGAATTGTTTATCAATGATATCAAAGTGTACCATTTGACATTCTTGAAAACTGATATAGAAATGTTCATTGAGAAGTCTGTTAAGAAGACACTTCAGTTGTTTACCTCAATTCTAAAATATTGCAGAATTTAAATATTAAAAATATATGTTTGAATTTGGGGTTATTGAAATGTATATAACCCCTTTTTAAGATATTTTTTTATTTACACACAAAATAAATGTAAACAATGTAAACAGAAGCAAATTTCATTTTATTGTATCTTTTAAATATTTTTATATTAAGTAATTACATATTTTTATCATTATTTTATAAAATTTTATTTTAATTACATGAAATTACTTATTCCAGAGTACAGTGAATTTAGATAAAAGTTTACAAGAATTACAAGAATTAATGTATGCTATTCCCCAATATGCAGAAGATTTTCTTAATTTAATATGTAATATTTTGAAAAATTACAAAGAAACTTGTCAAGCTGCGTATAGAGGTTTGGAATTTTGAAATAATAAATATTTAATTATATTTAATGTGTTGATAATTTAAATAATTTAATAATTATTGTTTAAACAATTCTGATGCAATATATTAATTGTAAAATATGTAAATTTTAATTTCCTTTTATCATTTTATCCAAAATGCAGAAGCATTATTAACAGATTTACTTAAAATTTTTGCATTTTCTGTATTTCTTTGCATTTCTTTATATATATATATATGGAATTCTACAGTTAGAAATATTACAAATACAAATATTTATGAATATAATATATCCTATTTATCTATTTACTGGTTATAGTACATAATGTTTTTTTATGATTATCTAAAAAAGAATAAATAAAAATAAACAGGTAGCTACAAGTGAGCAAAACTGTGTTACATTAAAATCAATAAAGAAAGTAAATGCTTACAGATTTACAGATACTCAAAAAAAGATTAAAACTGACAGGAGTTAATACATTTGAACCATCATATGAGGGCTATTTTTTAAATAAGGTTCGTTTGTGAATGAAAGTGAGAATAATGCGCAATCACGGCGGTATGCATGCGTTTCTGCTCCGAGCAAGCTTGGCGCGCGTTTTGACGCCATTTGCAGCCATATCATCTGTCTGTATGCTGAGCTGTAGAAGTTTAAAATGCTTAAGAAAATTGAGTCTCCTGCCGGCTGTGAGATACGATCTGTTATTCGATTCTTGAATGCAAGAAACTTGGCAGCAGCAGAAATTCACCGTCAGATTTGTGAAATTTATGGTGATAATGCTATGAGTGACAGTAAAGTTCGAAAATGGGTAAGAATGTTCAAGGATGGGCGAGTTAATGTGCATGATGAGCCACGCCCTGGCCGACCTTCTCTGATTTCTGAAGATTTGATTCATGATATGGATAACAAAATTCGAGAGGACCGACGATTCACGATTTCAACGTTATCAATTGAATTTCCACAGATTTCAAGATCAGTTTTGTATACCATTGTTTCGGAGAAACTGAATTATCAAAAATTGTTTTCTTGGTGCGTTCCAAGACTGCTTTCTGACGATCACAAAACAAAAAGATTAAACAGTGCTTTATTGTTTTGACTCGATACGATCATCCACACAGTCCAGACCTTGCACCCAGTGATTTTCACTTGTTTCGATACTTAAAGGAGTTCCTTGGTGGTCAACATTTCAACGACGAAGAAGAAGTGAAAACTGCAGTTGTGGATTGGACTTCTTGACAGGCGGCAGATTTCTTTGAAGTTGGAATTCAAAAAATTGTTGAGCGGTATGACAAATGTTTAAACAAAATGGAAATTATGTAGAAAAGTAGATAAAAGTATGTAGAATATGGAAAAAAATATATTTTAATGATATTTACAGTATTTTTCTTCTTATTAAAAAACAGACCTTATTTAAAAAATAGCCTTCGTATATTTCATTGTCTTCTTTTAAATTCTTAGAAGTTATTTATATTTTTTTATAGATTTTGACCAATACATTCCAGAGCATTGGTTGCTTGCAATAAAAGATTTTATTACTGTTAATGCTTGAAGATGAAATTACTATAAAGTTATATGTGAGGTCAATCGGAGGTATAGAATACAGTTATAATTCGTAGCTGCTTACTCGGCTACTAGTTGTTAAAGTAGTCTTCTGTTTGTCTAAAAGGATGGTTTCTAATGTGTGATAATAGATCAAGATCATGTGATCAGATCTAAGTCAGGATTCCCGACACCAGTTAATCAATTTCCCGTAGATGAACATGCGTTAGTTATTTAGAGATATCTATGACGTCTGAGTGACAACATCCGTAGTATATCTTAGGAGGGGCTAAAATATGGTGAGTGAGAGTGCATCGATAATGAATCAAACCTGTATGGCCTATGACACTCTTTTTATGGTGCTCTTATGGCAAAGTCTTGTTGAGCTAGGCAAGTATGGCGAATTCGGGTCCTATCGAACTCTGATGAATTCTCTTCCAGGAACTGTGCGGAAAAATGGGAAAATCATCCTTTTTTATAAAGACAACGGCCGGATGCGCGGCTGCTTATGACTCACTTCAAGTTGGCCGTCAGGAAAGGAAATCAACTTCCTTTCTATAATGAAAGTATTTGACATCTGTTATTCGAATAAAATTGTTAAAATTATAGAATATTAATATTCTATTTAAATTTAAAACGTTATTTTCACAAATAATTCCTTTAAATAGCCAACTCCCAAATCTCGATTCTCACATACATTAAATTAAAAAAATAAAACAAAATAATAAATTATACTTTCAATTTATATCCGTGTAAATAGTAATTAAAAATATTTACTTTTTTCATTTGAAATACTTTTTCTTGTTTGAAAATACTTTTAATAGTATGTAATACTACATATATTTGCGGTATTTCAGTTGTATGATTACGAAGATGTCATTAAATTATCTTTTTGAGAGAATTTTATGTTTACAATATCATTGTATAATATCAAAAAATACAGGAAATAATGTATTGTAAAATATCACTAAGATTTAAATTATGTAATAATGTGATTACTTTAATCTAACAGAGTTAAATATAAATATTAGATCTAAATTTTTTATTTTGGGTTGAAAGAATTGATCAAATTTCTTTATAGTAAAAGAATAATCGATCAGTTAACCTCTATAAATGTAGGATAAAAAGTTAGGATGTTAATAAATACAATTTTTTCAATATGATATGGCAATATTTATCATTTCAATAAAAGAAAGGTTTACTTTCCATAAAGATCAAAAAATGTAATTAAAATTACAATACTTGTATACTAAGAAACATGAAACAAAATTATGAACTCATAATTTCGAATGTAATAGTTTTTAATATATAAGTATTGTGGATACAACATGGCATTGGCATTATTTTATCATGAAATTAAAAATACTCTAACTAAATTTTGCATTAATTTTGCAAAAGAATCATAAAATTTCTTTATCATCATATATAAATTAAAATTTTAATATCAAAATTAATTACGAGGGCTATTTTTTAAATAAGGTTCGTTTGCGAATGAGAGTGAGAATGACGTGCAATTGCAGCAGTGTGCATGAGCATGTGCTTTCAGCATGCTTTGCATGTGTTTAGATTCCATTTGCAGTCATATCCTCTGTCTACGTGCTGAGCTGTAGAAGTTTATAATGTTTAAGAAAATTGAGTCGCCTGCCGACTGTAAGATACGATCTGTTATTCGATTTCAGCACGAAAGGGATTTTGTTAGTGGATTTTATGCCAAGAGGCACAACAATCAATTCTGGAGCTTATTGTGTGACCTTGAGAAAACTCCACATTGCCATATATGACAAGTGGCGTGGCCTAATGTCTTTCGGTGGCAGGCGGCAGATTTCTTTGAAGTCGGAATTTAAAAAATTTTTGAGTGGTATGACAAATGTTTGAACAAAAATGGAAATTATGTAGAAAAGTAGATAAAGGTATGTAGAATGTGGAAAAAAATATATTTTAACGATATTTACAGTAGTTTTCTTCTTATCAAAAAACGGACCTTATTTAAAAAATACCCTTTGTATAATAAAAAATAAGCTTCCAAATATATTGAATTGAACATTAGAAAAACTTTGAATTTATTAGATTACTTAATAACTTACATAAAATTAGGCTAATAATTCTATTACTAATTGTGGGAAGTTACACTATAAATAATTAAAATAAAAGAAACCCTTCTAACCTTTTTTACCCGGTGTGGTTCTATTTTTAGAATCGCTTCGTTCTATTTACAGATTAGCAAACGTTTTCACAGCCCCTCCTGGGCTCTTCTTCAGGCTTCGTCGAATAGGCCGTTAACATTCGAAAATATTCAATTTAAATTTCTTTCCGGAATATTATCACGTGCGGCAGCTGGATATTTGTACTGCGCATGCTCGATGCTCCTCTCCTTTAAACGCTGTTTTCTAGGACAACCTGCCATGCGCTCGATAGGATCATTTCGTCCTTATGATTAATGCAGGTGTTACGTAATCCAGCCTTAAATATCTCTATGGCTTCTAGCCATTTCAATTGCTGTGGGTTATAGCTGGGTATAATGATTTTTGCCGCATGCAGGTCCGCCGTTATCTCCTCTTCCGACGCGTACGTCGCCAGGGCCGTGGTGTATCTACCGTGGTGTATGTCTGACTCGTGCTCCTTTAATCTCACTTTTAACGCACGTTTCGTGGAACCAATGTATGTTAATTGTCTATCGCACCTGTGATCTTCTAGTGGTATCATATATACTCCCGGAAGCCTGTCGGGGTTTGGTGGGTCTTTACTGTTGCTTAATATTCTGAAGAGAGTCTGACATCTTCTGTACACGATGTTAATTCCTTGACGGTTGGCCACGGTTTTGTAAATGGATTTCAGCACTGGATTGTATGTGATAGGTATCCTTTCATTTTCCTCCTGTGTGATATTCAATGGTTGTGCTGTTTGCTTATTTTCCTTTTGGGAGTTCTCATGTCTTCTAGACAACTTTTCAATGAGCGTTTTGCTGTATCCATGGCTTATAGCAATATTTTGGATATGATTGAGCTCCGTTTCGAGCGCTTTTTTTGTAGAGGAGTGCGTATGAGCCCTTCTCACTAATGCTCGGAAGGCAGCTATTTTGTATTGAAAAGGATCATATGAATTTCTAGGAATATATGTGTGGAACGTGCTAGGCTTTCGGTATACTGATGTAAGTATATTAGCTCCTTCAAAGTTGATATCAATATCCAAGAAGTGCACCCTCGATGAGTCGTGCTGCTCCACCTCTAATGTTAGCCCGTACGGATTACTGTTTATGGCTTCGAGGAATAATTTTATGTCCGGTTCTACTTTCCAAAATATAATAATGTCATCTATGTAACGTTTGTACAACAAGATGCTGGGCAAGAATCGCGGTAGGATATTGTTTTCCAATCTCCTAATTACCATTTCGCACAAATCACCCGAGAGCGGGCTGCCCATCGGGACTCCTTTGCCTTGCATGTACGTGATCCCTTTAAATTGGAAAAGAGAGCCGTAACATAACAAATGGGCTAGTTCGAGAATATGTTGGTGCATTGTGTTGTCCTCAACTATCGAAAACAGAAAGTCCCTTAGTTCGCAAAAACATGGTGGTAGTTCTATCGACGGAAACAACGATCTGAAGTCTAAGACCGTAGCATAAGCTGGTTTTGCTATCTTCTTCAATTTTTCTATAAGTTCTGCTGGGTTGGTTATATTGAACTGGTATCCTTCCAGGTGCGGGATGAGCAAGTTATGAGTAAAAGATTCTAAGATACGTGTGGGGGCCTTAGTCTTGTCCACCACTGGTCTCAGTTGCTGTGCTTTTTTGTGTGTTTTTGCAAATGCAAATAACCGCGGTATTTCTGGAGCATCAACTATTATATTTCCCATTTTCATTCTCTTGGCCCGATGGGCAGCCCGCTCTCGGGTGATTTGTGCGAAATGGTAATTAGGAGATTGGAAAACAATATCCTACCGCGATTCTTGCCCAGCATCTTGTTGTACAAACGTTACATAGATGACATTATTATATTTTGGAAAGTAGAACCGGACATAAAATTATTCCTCGAAGCCATAAACAGTAATCCGTACGGGCTAACATTAGAGGTGGAGCAGCACGACTCATCGAGGGTGCACTTCTTGGATATTGATATCAACTTTGAAGGAGCTAATATACTTACATCAGTATACCGAAAGCCTAGCACGTTCCACACATATATTCCTAGAAATTCATATGATCCTTTTCAATACAAAATAGCTGCCTTCCGAGCATTAGTGAGAAGGGCTCATACGCACTCCTCTACAAAAAAAGCGCTCGAAACGGAGCTCAATCATATCCAAAATATTGCTATAAGCCATGGATACAGCAAAACGCTCATTGAAAAGTTGTCTAGAAGACATGAGAACTCCCAAAAGGAAAATAAGCAAACAGCACAACCATTGAATATCACACAGGAGGAAAATGAAAGGATACCTATCACATACAATCCAGTGCTGAAATCCATTTACAAAACCGTGGCCAACCGTCAAGGAATTAACATCGTGTACAGAAGATGTCAGACTCTCTTCAGAATATTAAGCAACAGTAAAGACCCACCAAACCCCGACAGGCTTCCGGGAGTATATATGATACCACTAGAAGATCACAGGTGCGATAGACAATTAACATACATTGGTTCCACGAAACGTGCGTTAAAAGTGAGATTAAAGGAGCACGAGTCAGACATACACCACGGTAGATACACCACGGCCCTGGCGACGTACGCGTCGGAAGAGGAGATAACGGCGGACCTGCATGCGGCAAAAATCATTATACCCAGCTATAACCCACAGCAATTGAAATGGCTAGAAGCCATAGAGATATTTAAGGCTGGATTACGTAACACCTGCATTAATCATAAGGACGAAATGATCCTATCGAGCGCATGGCAGGTTGTCCTAGAAAACAGCGTTTAAAGGAGAGGAGCATCGAGCATGCGCAGTACAAAATATCTAGCTGCCGCACATGATAATATTCCGGAAAGAAATTTAAATTGAATATTTTCGAATGTTAACGGCCTATTCGACGAAGCCTGAAGAAGAGCCCAGGAGGGGCTGTGAAAACGTTTGCTAATCTGTAAATAGAACGAAGCGATTCTAAAAATAGAACCACACCGGGTAAAAAAGGTTAGAAGGGTTTCTTTTATTATTACAAGTTCCGGTGAATAGAGAGATTATATCTATAAATAATTGTGTTAATGTTCGAAATTTTATAATATAAATAATTTAAATAATTTTTATAAGTATTATTAAAATTTTTCCAGTTATTTTTAATGTTTAAGATCTTTATTTACATTAAATTTGTTGAGATTATTTTATGAAATTATATATAAAATATTTTTAAAGGTGTTGTCCAGCCAGAATCGGAAGATAAGAGAATTATAAGCGCTACATGGGCGAAAGACGATGATATTAGTCGTTTTCTCAGGTACATTTTGATAATTCTTTAGTTAATTATTTAACTTAAATAAATAATCTAAATACTTTACAGACATTTGCCTAATTGGATAAATCTACAGCATTTAAAAGAGAATTGTGAACTGCCAGATGTTGAAGAATCGCCCGAAGAAATAAGACTGAGAAATAAACAAGAGTCTGAAATCTTGACTGGAAATTTGACTGGAGAAACATTAATTCCACATCATGAAATTCTATCTGACCTCAATCAACTCCGGATATTAGCCCTATTACAAGAAAGTTTAGTAAGTTATTTTCAATCCTATTTAAAATTTTAAAACTATTTTTAAGAAATTAAGAATTTAAATTAAATTTTACGTTAAATCAATAATTCTTATTTAATTTCATTAGGAATGGTTTGGATCAAGAATATTAACATTTGCTAACAATCTTCCTACTCATCAACAACAGCAAATGTTAGCATCTCCTCAAGCTAAAATAACGGTACGTATTTATTTATCTACTTAAAATGATTATAAAATACTTGTATTCTGAGATGATGAAGAAAAATTTGTGGTAAATTCAATTTTAAAAATATAGTTATCTATTTATTGAAACTTCTATAAATTTGTATTTTCTGAGAATTAATAGGGTTGGATTCTTAGAATCTTAGGTATACCTTGTAATATATTAGACTCAACACACAGTAATTACTACACACAGGTTAAGATATTTAAAAAACTTGTTTAAAACATTATATTTAATAGATTTCAATGTGTTTAGTTTGCCGTAATATGATATCATATTACAGAATATGTCAATTATACAGGAATATTAGAGATATAAAATTAAATGTATTTATAAAACTATTTAGCACCTTTATATTTATTCTATGAAAGTTTTATTGCCATTATGAACTCATAATTTCAATGTAAGTATTCCACTTAAATACAGAATGGCCAGATTAATCAAGTTATATTTAAAGATTATTTTAGAACAGCTGCTGTTGCTTTTTGTGATTCAGTTGTTTTATTAGAAGTAATTGGATGTGACTACAAATATTACTATTTACAAATAAAAGCTTACAGCTGTTCCAAATTGGTTTTAATGGTTCTTGAAAATAATCTTAAAATATATCTCAATTAGCTGACCATTGAGTCCCCATGGATGAAAATGAAACAAAAATATAAACAAAATTAAAAAAAAATTACATCATGTATCACAATTATGTTTTATACATGATGTGTTATTCATATAATAGAACTATTTTACATAAATTTCTCTAATTTTTTTTTTTTAAACATAATGTAAGATGTGTGTATTTTATATCAATAATATGCACATAGAATATAAGTATTATTAATATGAAAGATAACAAAGTGAAAATAATTATTACAGTAGAGAGTCGTTAATCCGAATCAATTGGGAACTGGGGTTGTTCGGATTAGTGATTTGTTCGAATAACGGATTATGTACGAAAAAATATATTAACCTGTCCGATGTTCAAATTTTTCTCCGTTGCTTGTCGCTTTGTGTTGAATTTTTGTCAATTTTAAGCCTAACGAAAATTTTTATAATAATAATCGAGGCTATCATATCGTTGAAAATTATTTTTTTATTTTGTACAAACAAAATAAATATATTGACAAATATAAAAACATGAAAATTATACTTTAGAAGTAAATCTAGTATCAAAAACGTTCGATTCAGCACGACACAGTCCGACTGAAAATGGTTCGGATTACCAGGGTTCGGATTAACGACACTCTACTGTATTTATAATAGTAACAATATGTTAAATATTATTTATATTAATATCAAATAGATGTCAATTTTTAATTATGAAAGAATTGAATATGATATTTTTTTATGGATATAAGTCTTAAAACTCTCAGCTAGAAGCATTTGCTTGTTTGTAAAAAGTTAGTGTAAAACAAAAAGTTCATGGTAATAAAATTAATTTTGAAAAAATTCCATAATTAAATATTCTTCATAAACTGATAATAAGTCATTATTTGCATTTATAAATGATGATGATCTTAAATAAAAATTATATTCTATAAAATTTTGAATTATTTAAACTTATAAATTTTATTTTATTTTCAGGATCTTTCACCATTAAATGAAAATACAGTAAAGTAAGTATTTTGAAATAATCCCCTTTTAGCAACACCATCTGTCTAGTTTTATCAACTCTAATTAAGATCAGTCCATTTCTTCTTATCTATTGTTTAAGCTTTCAAACCTCTTTGTATTGTCTCTCTTTCTCCTGTCTGTGTTGTTTTGTTTCTTTCTTTTCACTGTTTTCATTATTAATTATCTTCTTTTTTTGAAATCTTGTTCAGACTTTTAATAAACATATTAAAAGTCTGAACGAAATTTTTCTAACCATTAATTTTTCAATCCTCATCTCTCCATAATCTGAAAGGGATTATTGTCAAGGACTTCTCCTAGTTCTTTTTAGATAACAATTTGCCACGTTGCAGTAATATGACAACAGCATGACTATCTCCCAAAACTCGAGAAAACTAGTCATCTCAAGCTGTCTTGTTAAAAGTTGAAAATGTAATAGATACATAGCATTGCATATAGTAATATGTCTAGTTTCAAAAACTATTCAAATCAAATGCAAATTTGTCATTGCCAATTACCATTTTATCTAATATAGTATAGTATGCTATTCACGCCAAGTAATTAGTAATAGGAAGTAGAGCTCACTGTATGTGGCATTACCAAATATTTTTCTTCCGAGCACTTTTGACCAATGTATTTCTGTCGTCTTCAGGCAAATAATAGATTTTTATATCAAACACGAACATTTGAAACAAAAAAAGAACACACAAATTTAAATAAAACGATTTTTTCGACCACATTCGATATGAATTTGCTATGATTTTCAAATACATACAATGTTATGAATGTGCTGTAATATGGCGCATGCTTGGTGCTGTTTCCTGTCAGTGGTGTGACAGACAATGTAAATCGCTCATTTATGTTGAACATTTATCTTCTATATAAAAATTGTTATGGGCCCAGTCTACTATACTCAGGGCCTGCACTGACTGAAAGCTCCTCTTTATACGGGAGTCTCTATTCATAACAATCTCTGAAACATGCAACATACCTACTCTGGAACAGATCAATGTATGGATCATCCTATATAAACAGTTAACATGTTAACTGCCATACAACATGCCAGCCGTCGTACTAGTTAGGGCCTCATAGAGCCATCCGACTGCCGGTCGTCGCCCAACATTGCTATAACCAATGTAGTTTCACTCAAGGTTAAATTATCCTGGCTTCATAAGACGTTGTTTTACATCTTAGTGGTGGCCTCTCGCGGACGTCTATGAAGTTGGTTTCTGACTGCCGGCCGTCGTATGGCCTCACGAAGTGATCCGACGGCCGGCTGTTGTAGTTTGTTTTAAATAAAAAGCTATTTTATATCTAATAGTGTTTTATTAATAGTGAATAGTTAAAAAAAAGGAAAAAGTATCGAAAACTAGTTTAATTATTCTCTTTTGTTACATATAAAGTAATTAATATTAAATATTTCATGGTCTTATAGTCTCCGGTTATACGATGGCCAGTCATCGTTGATATATTTTTTTTATCTTCACTCTACCGACTGTTATATAATGACCCTTCCATTTATATCATAATAAAATATTAAATATCAAATTTTCTCATTGTGGCCTGAAAAAACGGAAAATATCATATTACAGTTAGCCTGATAAAATGCAAAATATCATATTACAGGAGGCAGTTAATGTGTTAAACAGCGATTTACATCGTCTGTCACACCATTGACAGGAAACAGCACCAAACATGTGCCATATTACAGCACATTCATAACATTGTATGTATTTGAAAATTGTAGCAGATTCATATTGAATGTGATCCAAAAAATCGTTTTATTTAAATTTGTATGTGTTCTTTTCTGTTTTGAATGTTCATGTTTGATATAAAAATCTATTATTTGCCTGAAGACAATGGAAATACATTTGTTGAAAGTGCTCGGAAGAAAAATATTTGGTAATGCCACACACAGTGAGCTCTACTTCCTATTATCATTTTATCTATCCCTATTAATTGAAAAATTAAATTTATTGTCTTTGTTATATTATCTAGTTTAACAAGAATAAAACACAGCCTCAGCTTGTTACAGTGGAATCTCTTGATGATGAGCTTTTCAGAATAACAAACTTTTAATTTTTCTGCAACACAACTTCTGTAGGAACCATAGCAAAATTTTTCAGTTGTGTGAAAATATTTATAATGAACTTTTTGGGGATGCTATAGATTGCACCCTATGGAATTTCAGGACTTTGAGTATATATTTGAACTCAGGATCGAGATGAGTTCGACAATACCCTACTTTTGGACCAGAGGCGAAAAATAAGAAAGTTATCATACTTTTTCCGGCAATTGTGCGATGATTGGGAGTTGCGTTGCTCTCTCCACTAAGCCTATCGCGTGTTTAACAGGCAGTCAGGCAAGTTGGCCATATATACTTTCAACAGAGACAGATGTTGATCCACAAGCACACTGATCATCTGCAGTTGGAGTTAAGTCCTTTTCGCACACCCTCGCACTTCTCAATCTCAGGGCCTACGGCCCCTCAGCCGCCGACACGCTTGCTATCACTCACAGTCGGCTAGTACCATGCGCCGCTATCGGGGCTTGTCCAACAAACCTAACCTATCCCTCTGGGAGATGATCATAGTCCAACGTCATGGTTTGCAGACTTTACTGCAAGATGGTGGTACTAGCAACTATGGTGCTGTCTGCATGATATCATTAAAAGAGTATGATGACTTTCTCATTTTTTGTCTCCGGTCCAAAAGTAGGGTACCGTTGAACTCGTCTCAGTCCCCTGAGTTCAAATATATACTCAAAGTCCCGAAATTCCATAGGGTGCAATCTATAGTATAGTACATCCAACTTTTCAGTTCAGTGTTCTTTTTCTGTCAGTCCAAAGGTAATAGAATTTTTACAATTTTCATTTCATTGTAACAATTTCATTCTGATTCCTTTCTTTCTTCATTACTATTGCTCTATAACTGATGAACAACTGTATCCAAGGGAGAGGGATGAACTCAGAAGTAACTGATGAGTGATCTCAACAAGACTCCCAAGTTGTCATAGACATGGGTGTAAGAACAGCTGTTTATGTCTTTGTAAATTTTATTATTTATTTTATTCTTCACTTAAGATGTGAAGGTAATACGACACTGAGGACATTCGTAGGAGGGATACATGCCAGGTTTCTTCTGGCCATTTCCCTCTAGTACAGGAAACCAAAGCATAGGAAGAATTCAGATGATTCAGATGTGTTAATTAAATTGACAACTTCAGAACTAAACTATTTTACTTAAATGAAGTAGGCAAGAAAACAATACAAGTAACATATATAACATCTTTTCAATCTATACTTTCCATTTGTTACACATGCTAGATATTCTAATAATTATTTTTTGACATTCAAAAATATGAGGTTCTTCTTTCAATAATTTTAAATTAACTTATATAAATTGTGGGAATAAATTAATTACATTTTATATTAATTGTATCATTTAGAACTACAGTAGAGCATCGATTATCCGACCCCCGATTAACCGTCACATCGGTTAACCGACCGCTTTCTAGTCGGCAAATTCAAATGTCTGCTAGTGATGTGGCGCTACAATATTTGGTTATGTCTTGGCTACTTTAATATTATTTTTGTTAAATTTTTGCGTGTTTTAGCTGGCAACACTAGCTCGACCATGAAAGGGAAGCCATTATTTAAACCATGCTTAATTTTTTATTTCGTCTTTATTTTGTGGAAAATAAAGAAATCATTTTTAACGATACAATAGCGGCGATTATTATTAAAAAAAAATTTTGTTAGGCTTAACATCGGTGAAAATTCAACGCGAAGTAGGTTAATAGCGATATACTAATATACAAATTACATAGGATATACTAATATACTAATAATGTATTTTTTCATACTTTTCGGTTATCCGTTTTTTCAGTTATCCGACCAACCCCATTCCCCAATTGAGTCGGATAATTGATGCTCTACTGTATTTAATCTTTGTACAAAATAGCAAATCTTATTAATGAAATAAAAAATACGATTTAATTTATATATAAATATTCTTGTGTACCTTGAAATTATTTATTTATAATTTTTTTTTAAATTTAATTTTTAGATCTTTGATACAGTTGGCAAAAGAATTTGAAGATCTAGCTGATACATGCTTACTGGTTTTACATTTGGAAGTCAGAGTGCATTGCTTCTACTTCTTGTTACCAGTGGCAATGCAGGTAATAGTGTCTATGAGAATAATTTTTGTTTAGATATGCTGAGTATAAATTCTTTTATCTTAATTCCTTATATTAAGAGAGATTTTAAACAGATAAAACAGATTAATCGATTTATAAATACTAAACATGTTTCTAACACACAATGCAGTGTAATCCAGTGACCACTTGGCTTATTTTCATCTTTATTTCAGTCAACTAAAATAAAGATGAAAATAAGCCAAGTGGTCACTGGATTACACTGCATTGTGTGTTAGAAACAATAGAAATAGGACACTGTTTCAAGTTATCAAATACTAAACGTTTCTTATCTTTATTTGATATTAAGGTTAATTTTGATATTATATAATTTAAACTTGTTTAAATGACACTCTTTATGCTGTTTACTTTTGAACTTGAGTGAGCCAGCACTGGAGTTAGCAGAGAGTGAAGGGGCAGAAGAGTAAAAAAAAATCAATTTTAACAAAAAACTTTAAATTGAAAAATTGTAAAAATATAACAATATAAATTGATATGTTTTTATCTTGTGTTTAATGTTTGGCTTAAATTAACAGATAAAACAATTGTAAACATCACAATACAAACAAAATCTGGAAAATTTCTTACAAAACATCTTCTAAATGCCACTACACAATAATTTAAATGTTGTTTTACAATAGTAATCATCTGAAACAATTATAAAAATTATATATCCCATTCGGACATATGAATAATATAACCTTCCTCATGAATAACATAATTTTATGATTAACCATAATTTTTCAAACTCATTTCATTTATGAAATGAGTTTGAAAAAGATATTGATGCTTATTATAGTTATTGATGATATGATTCAGAAGAACTTTCTCGTATGTCTTGTCTTTGTAGTATAAGTAGGTTTGACATGATTTTTTTAGTTTACTTTACCAAGCCAAGAAGCTAATTTATGATTTTATATTTAATATTTAAAAAAGATTTTAATAAGAAATATGTTTATGAAATTTAGAGTTCATTCTCAAGTGGTATAGACAGTCAAGAACCTGATCCGGAAGTGACAAAACTAAATAAAGACCTGTCCAACATTGATGAAGCAATGACTGCCAGTCTTCAGCCACGAAAATTAAAGTATAATTACCTTTAAAACTAAAATATGCAGAATTTTGATGTAAATCTAAGTAAATCCTGTAATTAAAATTGTATCTTTCAGGTATATCTTTGAAGGTCTTGGACATTTAGTTGCTTCCATCTTAATAAATAGTACTGTTAGTATCAAAAGAATTAATGAAAATGGAGTTAAAAAAATGCAAGTATCAGTTTTTCTTATGATTGAATAACAGATATACCTGAATATTAAAAAAGTTATAAAGGTTAAAAGTACTATTAACACAATAATATGATTATTTGTTATAATGTTGCATATTTTAATGCAAATTAGTAGCACATAGAAGCATATGTTTTTGTAAACAGTCATTTATGTTTTATGACATAATTTAAATGATACAAATTAAAAAGTTAAAAAATTCTGTTCATTTTTTATTTGTATATCATTTAAAATGGTTGTCTTATGATTATGCTGTTTATGTTCAACAGTTATCATATGCACTTGATTAGACTGTGAAAGGTGTGAAACACGTTACAAATAAGACAAGGTGAATACCAGTCGAATTGCGTTTATTAATCGAATATAGGGGACAGATTTCAGTCTGCCCATTATAGAGAACCAAAATCATAGTTACACTGATTCTATGCTCTCGTCTGATCTTCCTGCGACAATTCTTGATAACACAATTCAACTTAAAACTAAAACTATTACTACTTACGAACTAGATAGAGAGAGAAAAATGAAGAATTGTTAGAGAGTATATCAATAGCTTAGATCGGAGTCCTAATAATGAAATAACATGGATAATTATTGCCGTATGGAGAGTAGATGCTCAATCCATTTACATCCAGAGTAATAATAACCCATTATCATTAAATATTGCTGAGAAAGGTTTCCTTGGGCTTCGATGGAAGGGCTCGCTTACGTAGTTCTGTACTAGTATACCACTTAGCTCAATGTCACTGTTCATACGTGGTCTACACTTCTATCCCTGCTTTCTTATCCTTCTAGACCTCAGAGTCCTGTTACTTCTCGACCCCGCTCAGTCTCTCTGATTAGACCTCGTCTCTTGTTGGTGACTAACCCCAAAAAAACTGACTCTTCTTAACTCCCATATCACTGGTCCCCCTCATGCAGAACCCTTTCTTTTTGTTATTGGTTTTCTGACCGATCAGGACCCATGAAAAGCAAGGCTCTTGTCATGTGACAGGAAAGGGTTGAAAACAGAAGGAAGAAACGAATTTCCTATTTTATATATGGCTATATACAAAAGCAAACATGGTAGACAGCCACAATATGTTTATATTAAATTGTTTAAATTACCCCAATATGTTTAAATTACCCCACAAGCTCAAATAAACCCACATCTAATTGCAAGTAAAAAAATAAACACACATTACTTGAACAAACCACATGAAGGTTTATTCGAATATCATGTTATAAGCAATGGCTTATTGTAAGCAAATAAATTTTTGGATCTCATTTTTTGTTGTCTGTGTTCCTTTTTAGAATTACTTTTTGGTTTTCATTCAACGGTCCTCAATGGCCACTCACACCAATGCTTACAAAAACAGTGGATTTGAATAATCTCACATGCTTGGATAAACTTCCAAATATATTTTAAAAAGTAGACTCATAGTGGGTCTATTTGAGTCTGTATAGTACTTTTCTCTAATTAAAACTAAAACGTAAATGGAAATGTTTTTATTAAGTTGGAGGTTTGAATGAAAAGCAATGTTTCTATTTTGATTATTTTTGTCTTATGTTTTAGCAAGGATATTTTATTGAATGAAATATAAATTAATTTTTGAAATGAAGTTTTTTATTACCAATATATATTTCTCTATATAATCACCAGTATTCCCTATAAACTTCTGGTATCAATAGTCAGCTTCCTCGAAACTGTTATGAAAGTTTGATTCTTCATCTACGCCTTTGTCAGTCTTAGATGATGATAGAAGTTCACACTTTGTGTCTTCATCGAAGTCATACAGCCCTTTCTATCCGTCGTTTGAATCATATAGATGTCCACAAAGATCCTTGGCATACAAATATCCACTTTTTTCAAAGATGTTTGTGGAAGTCTTTTGTGTTTTTGTGGTGTGAAAAGGGCAATTTCTGAAGATTCCAAACTGTGTCTGGTCTTCTAATTACGAATATTTACTTTGATACAAAATGTAAAAGATCATTTTTCTCTGCAATAGATACTAATAATTTTTGTAAAAATTATGAATAATTAAGAACTATTATATGTAAAAATATCAAAACAAATAAAAATATTTTTACTTTTACATTAATACTTTCAATATTATTTAAATTATTGAATGAAAATAGCATAAATTATTAAAAAAAGTCCATAGAGTAATGCATTTCTAACATAAATAGAAAGTTTGATTATATGTTTTTATTATTAAGCATTAATTAAAAATGCTAGGATGATAAATATTACATTACAAAGAAATCTCAATGCATAGAAGTACCACATAAGTGTCTTCTTTATTTCATGACATCCTTTACACGCTTCAGGAACAAACTGTCCTTACAGCAGAGTCAACCTTTATAGGCTGCTTTTCCTGCCTCAATATATAAAAGCATTAATTATTTTAATTAACGTTTAATTGTAAATTAATTTTATACAATTGTGTCGAAGCTTGGGAATATTTTACAACCATTTTTACATATTGAGGTGGGCTGAGAAAAACTGGTCAGGCTTGAGTAGTTGGCCTACACAAACATCACCTTACATTAACACGTCTTTGTGTAAGGCTAATCTGCATGGATCTTGACAGAGAATGGGTACACCCACAATTTATTCAATTTACATTTAACATATTTATTCTAGTTAAGAAGGAAAATTATATTCATTTTTCAAGGGTGAGAGAGTGAGTTTACAAACGACTAATGTCTTTATACATAACTTAAAATGATAGAAAAAATATCAGTGATGTGGAGGTCTTCCGCATTCACCGGATGCAGGGCTATATTACTAAATAGGCACAGTAGATCAGGGCCTAGAGCTCAGACTTTGAGGGGATGGCATATTTGTAAAAGTATACTAAATTTAGTACACTTTCAAATAATAATTTGTAATAAAATGTCTAAGTTGGTGCCAGAAGCATTTATGTTTAAGTCAGAAAAGGTGGCATTGTCTTCTGTGTCTACAACAGCAAAGAGTTAAATCCATCCTTGATTGGATGGTTATGTTAAGGAGTCAGCAACTGGCAATAGTGATGGTCGGGGTTCCAAGTGGCTTGCACTCTCCAAATGTCCACTTGCACAGATCAAATTGATACTAGTTCACTGCCAGTCTAAATTCGGGATGATGTTCTCCTCTTCTAATGGTGACTCAGGACGTCGAATAATAATGTATGTCATCACGGTGGATAGAATTGCACAGAAATTTGTTGGCGAATTTCCACATGCAGTTTCTTTAAACTTTATTAACAACTTTAGTAAAAGATGCAGTAAATTAATAATGTTTGAAAGTAAAGGTTATAATTTGACAAATATTTTGGTCCCCATATATATTTTTTGAGAATTAATATATAAAAGTTGCTGTAGTATGAGAAAAAACATTCTAAGAAGATGTGAAAGCTGGTTTATTTTTGTACTTTCTTTATCTCTAAATTTATTACATTTCTTTTTAAATGTAATTTCTCTAATTGCAACTTTAATTAACATTATCCTTAAACAATTTTTTAGAAGCAGTCGAGATGCTAATAATAAATAATTCCGTTAATATAATAATAAAAATATTGGTTGATTCTTTTGAAGGTGCCGCAACATATTTGCCATTCAGCAAAATCTCACTAGTATAACGATGAGTCGCGAAGTGGCTCTGGACCATGCTCGCCAGTATTTTGAACTGTTTTATCATTCTCCAGAGGTAAGTAAAGTTTCTTTTATCAAAATTCGAATGCTTTTTTTTTAAATTCACGTCACTAATTTTTACCGCACTTTATTTGTTAGGAAATTTTGAATTCCATTCTAGAACGCGGCCCGCAGTTTCAAGAACTGGAATACAAGAACGCGTTGCAGTTATTACACAATAGTCAGCCAGGAAGTGACGCGGAATCTTTAAAATCCGATCTAGAAAGACTGCAGGATATTCTCGATAAAGTTGCCGTTACAGTATAATTTACATTGTATATATTATGTGGGATATCTTTAAATTAATTATAATAATTAAATTAATCCAGAACGTAAGCTTATGTTTAATTATAGCTGTTCTTGAATTATATAATAATCAGTAATTTTGTAATTTATGTAATATTTTATTAAAAGTTCTAAATACTTATCTCATATTATTTAAATTTACTTTTTAGCATGAAATTTACTATTTTATCATGTTGACTGCTACTTGGACTAATATGGCTCATTTATTCTACATGATTTTTTTTGTGAAAAATGTTGCAATAACATCTCTTCTTTTATTAAAAAAATAACATTTGTTTTTTTACTCTTTGTTTCCTGTTAGCATGGGGGCAATCAGATATTAAGGAATGGAGTCGAACGTATCCAGGACCAATAGTGGACCAGTCCACTGAGAAATTGGGAATTTTCTGGTGTGTCATTCTATCTGACTACATTTATTTTAGTATTAGAAATTCCCTTGCCAAGGATGACAGATTTCTATGAGAACGTAGAGATTGAAGAATTAAGAAGAGTAAAGATTTCAATAAATTCAAGAAGAGTGGCTAATGTTTCTACAAATTCAATAGCTTATACTGTCCATTGAAACGTAATTGAAATTCCAGAATACATTTTAAAAATAACAGATCATTACTTCTGATTGGATAATAGAGCATCACATGGTCACCGTAGAAAGATTTTTTTTATAAATTTGTTATAGAAGTGACACGATGTGGCTATTAATTTTTTTTTTTTTAAAGTTTAACTTTTAAATTTAACAAAGTAAGTTTAAAATAATCCATTTGACAAAATATTTAAAAAGCACTATCTATTTATCTATTATATTAAATTTAAAAAGTTTAATCCAGATCGTAAGCCATTATGGAAGGTCCATAGAATCAGACATTCAGCTTGTGACAAATGCAGTCTGTTACTTAAAATTTTTATAATTGGCCTCCCATTTGGATGTGGGCTGCCATGTAAGAATTAATGGAAATCGACATGGTCCACCAGTGGCCAAACAGTTCCGTTCCCTGAACACTGGGAGTTTAGTTGTGGGTTTGCACTTCACTCGGATGGGGTGGCCAGGTGGAGTTTTCTGGGTTTTCTCCATGTCTGTAACACCTGAATAGGGACCAGTTACCCTTAAAAAGACCCGGGAGGCATCCCCTGGGCAGATCATCCAAGTGTTGTGTATCCATAACTTAACAAAACAAGCAAACTGATATTGGGTTCATCACAATGTTCATTTGTAACTTTTAATTCAAATATAACTGATCCTAACCTGGACCATATACCACCATTATAGGGTCCAAATTGGACTAATGCTTGGCAATGTCCAGATTTGATTTCAGGTTTTCCAGAGCGGTAGGCTGATGCCTTAACTGTCTTGGCCCTCTGGCCAGCAATTTATATAATTTCTATAATTAGTCTACATTTGGTATATATATTGGTTGAAATTGTTGCCAGTCCACCACTCCAGGACAAACTGCTTATGAAAAATTCCTAGGGAGTTGATCACCCAGATTTGAATCTAGATTCCCAGAGAGGTAGGCTGAAGCCGTAACAGCCTGGAAGCTAGTTGTTGCCATGTGTTTCCAGTTAGTGCTTGGAAACATATGGCAACAACTAGCATTGTCTTTGGCCTGGTTTCAATGGCCTCCACAAATCCCCAGGGATCAATAGTTTTGTACTTGTTGCAGAACTTTTGAATTCGTTGACAACAATAGTAATCAACGAGCACAGAAGATAACAGAATATTTTGACCTTGCCGAAGACAAAGCCAATAAAACATCACAATAAGTAAGTAATTGCCAATAATAATAAAATCCAGTACGTTTCAAAATCATCTTCTAATATATGCAAGAACTGACAAAAATGGCCCATCATCGGAAAAATAGTAGTAGTGGTGCACTTCCCATTGAACATTATTGACACTAATACAATATGGTAACACCATCTTTTTAATTGGATGAATATTTGCTCTTTTTAAGGTGGAATCTAGTTAAAGCCATCTGGAAGATTTATATAATAACTACTAAAGATGGTCATTTTTAATTATATAAACTTATATTTTAATTATAAAAATTTCATTAACTTTAAAAATAATTTTCCATATTGTTGAAAAAAGTGCACAAACTCTCAACAGATTTTTTTACTTGTTTGTGGTAGTTGTTTCCAGGGAAACATTATCACAGGAAAGATTAGGGTATTTTCGTGCATGTGACTCACAATGGCATATACCCCACATAAAATAGGGCAGATGGCTGAGCTGTCAATGTGGCAGCCTACTGCTCTGGGGGACCCGGAATCGAATCCAGACTGGTTCAGGGTGGGGAGTGCAACTGGATATGTCGGTCCCCGTCCCTCACCATCTGGCTACCCCATTGTGGGCCTGGCCGAACCCATAATGGGCGTTCTAAAAAGCCCTCTTAGTGCTCACAGGGCAGAAAGAGTTTAAAAAAAAACTTTACATGAAATTGTTAGAACAAAAGTAAAATCATATATAACCTGCCCTGCCCTGCCCTGCCTATGGAACAGCCACAGGTTCTTTTTTTTTTTTTTTTTTTTTTTTTTTTTGACTCTGCCCTACGGGCACTAAGAAGGCCTCTTTAAGCTTTAAGCATGCCCATTATGGGTTCGGCCAGGCCCACAGTGGAGCGGCCGGGTGGTGAGGGATGGGCCCGACATATCCAGACGGACCACCACCCAAAAAATTCCTGAAGATTTTTCGACCCGGGTCCTTCAGAGTGTTACGCTGCCACTTTGACCACACGGCTATCCGGCCTCTGGCAGCCACAGGTGGAAAGTATGTAGTTGCAATTTAAAATCGGCATATAACCGCGCCTTTTGTATATTATTCTTTAAATTGATAACTCGCCGGCAATTCGCACGAAAATACGGATAAAACTCCGTGTTCCCTCAATAACCTGCAACTACTGTTGCGAAATGATGTAATTTTTGTCATTTAGAATTTTGCAGGTTAACAAAAACTAAAGCATAAAATTTAAAAAGGCTTTAAATAACTTCAATCTGAGCTTAGCTCAAATTCATCTCATTCCTACATAAATGAAATTTTTTCTTTCAAAACGCTTTATAAATCAAAATTTATGAATGTATAATTCATACATTATAATCATGCAGAGAATGATTATAACCATAAGTGACATCGTTTTGTAACGAATTGTTACGTTAAAAGGTGGTAACACATTATACTTCAAGTGTTATAGGTATGCAAATTCAGGATGGATAAGGAAGAATATCGAATTTAATAGGTGGTTGTCTCTTTAATCCGAAAACATTCGGTAGACTAACTTACAGCTGAACAGGCTTAAAACTTTTTTATTGGTTCTTCATCAAATGCATTTCGGACCAGTTTTATGAGTCCTGGTCCCTCATCAGTGCTACAGGAAATCAAAGGTTTTTTATTAACATGGGTGACGCGAGTACGTACATAATAAGATTTACAAAAATTCTTTAAAAACATTTTAACTAAATACATTTTTTATACCTTTTTCGTATACTCTTTATTAACAATACATTGCTTACTGGTATCTGTTTTCATATTCGTTTTTTAATTCCTATTTTCCCTTGTATTTACAGTAGTACTATAATTATAAAGTTTTCTTATATAAAATCTTTTACAAAGCAGTTGAATTATAAAAGCAGTAATTTAATTAAAAAGAATATCGAAATTAAAACTGCTCCCGAAACAATTCAAAGCAGATTCGAACCCGGATTCCCTTGAATTGGTTGACCATTCTCATAGTAATCAACAATAATACGAGCATGCGACACTTCCATTAAACTTATAACACTTATTAAAATCGATTTTTTTTTAGTTTGTTATAATTAAACCCCGTAAAATAATCGTAAAAATGAACTTCATTTATAAAATTTTATATAAATTGTTTTTGCGTTATAATTCTTTTTATATAAAAACAAACAAATTTCGATCGAAAGAGCCGCAATTCCGTGTCTTCTTATGGAAGCTCGACTCACTTCCACGTTGCTATTCACACACTGTCGCGTTATTAAAATTCATATATATATAAACAATTAATTATAAAATTATTGTATATGAATTATTAATAACGTACGAAATAATAATATAAATTTAAATATAACAAATGTTTTATTTGAAATTTATTTATTTCGACGGTGTTCTGGCAACACTTATTCGAAATAAGATATTGACAACAACATGGAGGTGGAAGCACGCGGTTCTGTAAGTAATCATATTAAAGTCTTTCGTAAACAATTATCGTTGATTTAAAGCGTTTTATAATATTTGATATCAGTAAAAGGGGTTAATGGTAGCCAAGATGGCGGCTCGTCTCTAATTCCAGCAAGGAAACAGAGGGACGCACGTTCTAACCTTACCTAACCTATTCTAATAAATTACCATAATTATTAGCAACCAAATTATTAGAATAGTGTTAGAACGTGCGTCCCACTGTTTCCTTGCTGGAATTAGAGATGAGCCGCCATCTTGGCTACCTAAGATAACATTAACCGATTTGTTTCATTATTTATTGGAACAAAATGGAATGCTTTGCAACAGATCATATGACTAGAGAATGTTGTAGTTCTATACACACAGTTGCAGGGGTGAAACTGAGAATAAGAGATTTTGACATTTGTCATATTTGATCTAGTATTAAAGTTGTATAGGATATTTTTCATTGTGAACAGATCTTTTATTTGTTACTCATTGCAGTAGACAACTTATAATTATGTTAAATTTTAATTAAATAACTTCTAATTATTACTATTTTGTTTTTGTTTTTAGGATGAACCTCGCGAGATTAATAAGGGTCTTTCTTGTTCGGCAGAAGAATACGAAAACAATGTAAGTTTTGACGGGAAATTTTTTTAGATTTATTTCGATTCCGTTGTCTGTGCGAGATATCAATTGAAAAAAATTCAGTTTTTATAAATGAAAATATTTTAAAATAAAGCAGAATTATTTTGGTTTAATTAGAACTTTTCAAACTCCAATAGAAATTTATTCTTTGATCAATTTTTCCATATCATCAGAGTTTGATGGATAATCTTAATCCGGGTATTGTGGAGTTGTAAATTTAAACATTTACATTTGTTGGTTTTTAGTGTGAATCGTCACATAAGGTAATGTGAGGCTCTGGACAGGTCCAAACCCTCACCAAAATTCGCATGAAAATAATTATTTAAAAAAAAAAAAGCTAGAAATAATTTTTTTGTATGAAAATGAAATGTGAATGTTTAAACAATAGAAGAATGTAAGTCCTAAGATCGACCATCTCTGGTTGGGAGATCAAATTAAATGCTGATTTTGATTTCTGCTACGATCTAAGCTGAGATTTTGTTGCACTTAGTAATGAATGGTCAACCACTTGGAGAGCAAAAACGAGGAAAAGCACCTAATTAGAATGGGTGATTTAGGATAGAAATGAATAAAAATCCTGGAAATTCAAGGACGTGACATTGTTTTTTCCCAAAAGTTCAAAGTGTCAGACCAATTGGTGTGTGTGTGTGTGTGTGTGTGTGTGTGTGTCTCGTTCCTATCTTTGTCTCTGTCTCCCTTCTTCGGATCAACAACTTCCCGTCACCATAAGTCAATTGCATTGTCCCAGAGCTGTTGAGACATTGAGGAAACTCTCACTTGCAAACCAGAGACACTCCTTTTTGGACTATCTTGGAAAGGAAAGGAAGATCCAGAGACCACTAATGACTTAGAACTTTCGAGATTGTGGAAATCTTATAAGCTCCTTTTGTGTCAAATAAATAGTTTCTTGTAACTGTAGAGTCTGTCTCGGTGACCATCGCACCCACAGACAACTCTTCGAGACTCCTTGACCCTCTTGTCCATCACATCTCGGTCAGAAACCTTACAATAATACCTAAAATTACAAGGACTAAAGCAAATCCGAGCAAAGACAGAATAATATGCTAACGAATAAATTGCAAATTGTTCTTATAAAAAAAATCACGAAACCTTAAACGAACGTCTTCATTCATTTCGAACCGGCATCATCCGATTACATAATCGGGACCGAAAAATATTTTGAACCGAAGAATGATGCTCAAATTGAATTTTCGAATAAATGAAGTCTGCACGTGCGCCATAGTATAAACAAGTGAAGCTTACAGTTATGCCCAAAACGGCATTTTAAAAAGTTAAAAAATAAGCGCCGTTCAATTCTTAGTATTACCAGTCTAATGAAGTTGTTCTCTTTGTAATTTAGTAAAGTTAGCATTAAAATTCTGTGCATTTTTCTAATTTGTCATTTTGGACTTTAGAGAAATTCCTATCTATTAAGGAAGATTATGATCATATGTACATTTAACATTTTTTGAACATTTTAAAGAAAATAAATGATCTTTATGCTTTCCTAAAGTGTTGGAAATTATTTATGCATTCAGACTATATATTTTAGGGCTCTAAAGTTATATCAATTTTCACATTTGCTGCTTATCTGTTTAAATTAATGAAATGATAGACAAATTAAGGTAACGGTCCTTGTGTGTTCAAATCTTCAAATTAAAGCTTGCTTAAAATAGTTTTTTTTTGTATTGGTTCAGCATTAGAAGCATCTTATTTTTTTTATTTTGTGAATGTGACCTTTACACAGGACTAGATTCTTGTCTCTGATGTCCTCCCAGAAGAGTCCAGTTGAGAACGTCACGATCAAACTCAACGGACCGTGCCACTCTTTACCGACAAGTTGTGATTTTGTCTCCAAACTGATTTGTGATAGGTTCTGGTGTGTAAACGAAAAATCTGGAATCTGGTTAAAATAAAATATCGTTCAATAATGTTAAATGTTCAATAAAATCTTTAACTTTTGTGCATTATTGCGATACCTTATAATGCACTTAACTGTAAATTCCACTAAAATCCACTAGAGGAAATTTTATATACATTTTGCATTTGTTGCTTAACTTTTGAACATTAATGTGAGGTTTAGACGTGTAACATTCCTAAACCGTTAAGACAATAAATTTACGAGGGGTTGAGGGGGAGACAGAGAACGGGGGAGAGAGAGAGTCGAGTAAGGGGAGAAGTGAGTGAAGACGACAGTTGGTGACGGTGCAAAAGAAGAAAAGGACGAAAAAGACGTTACGAAGGCAAGAACATTATCGTTCTATCAAGATGGTTACGACAGTTACGAACGCTGGAGGATTATTGTCATTTCTAGTTCTCTATTTCTATTACCTATTCCTACATTAATGTATACTCCATTTAATTTTAACTTTCTGCTGTGTTTGCATTAATCAATTTTTTTTTTTTAATCTTTATATTCTGTTTCTAGAGTCTTCAATTATTTGGTAAATTCTTGTTATACGAAACCTTGATCATATATCTGATTAGTTTTCATTTTATCAACTTTCGTAAGAAATCTGCAAATTCGCATGTTGCAAAGCAAATGCGTAGTTACGTACGTCAGTTTCTGGTTATGTTCGTTACAAGCCAATGTATAATTTTTGTTTAATTTCAATTTACATAAAATTATTGGAATTTCTTGCATTTCTTTAAAAACTATTTGAAAGCCCGAGTAAATGTGATGTAGAGAACTAATGTGTTTTATTTATTTATTTTCTAGCCCGATGTGGAATTGATGTGGGTTATTAAAGCGACTGAACATATGGAAATTTATTTCAATGTGAGTAATAATCACTTACAAATTTTTCTTGAACTTCTTCATCAGTTCAATTGTGAAGAATCTAATTGGTTTATTAATTAATTAAGAATTTGAAACACATCCAGGACCATTAAGTATAACTTCATAGCTATAAAATTGACTTTTTTATGTAAATAAATACGTATGGTTCCATTGTTAGGACGACATGATCATTTAGACTCTTTGAACGTAGGCATTGAATAAAGACTGGCTTAAAATGGGAATAGGGGAGGCGAGCAAGTTATAAGAAGTCAAACAATATTCTTTATCTGTTAGAGAAGTTTAATCTGGTTCAGTTCTCAATCACCATTTATCATTATACATATTATTATTATTATTATTAAACTTTTATCTTATTGTTGGAATTAAACGTATGATACCAAAAAACTATAAACTTTTTGAAGTTATTCATTCATTCGACAAGAATCATACTATAGTAGTAATGAAAAGAAAACTTAAGAATGACGTCATAAATGCAAGAAAACGGAATATCTTCTCGCACTTTAAAATGGTTGGCAAAATACCTTTGTAACACGACTTTTGAACTTTTATTAAACAAATGCTGTCGTCGTTTAACGTTTTAACAGCTTTGTGGTGGCTAAAGTGTAATTTTTAATAAATCAGTTACCGAAAAAAGCAAAATTGTTTGAAAAGTTACACCTACTCGAGAACTACAAAGCAGACAAATCCCAGTATCGATTTTTATTGGTCGCTTAGATCGTAAATGACGTTATAAACGTAAAAATTCTGAATATATTTCCCACTCCGTGAAGTGGGTGGCAAGTCGCCTTCGTAACTGGACGTTCGAAGGCGATTCGATTAAAATGAGATTTTTACAGGTGAAAAAATAAATAATATATTGTATGTATATTTTAATTATATATTAATTATACTTTTCGGTATATAAGCATTTCGAATGCAAATTCGATATTTTCCTAATCAACTGTATTCTTCACTTTATAATAACCACGTTAAAACACGATTTAGCCGCTGGCACGTACCTGCGAAAAGTGGACGCCTCTAAATAGCAGACAAACTACTTGATTCCAACAGTTTCTGCTATTTGGAAATTATACCACATGTATATATATACACACCGTATAATCTCCATAATTTTTTTTACAGTAAAATGTTTACGCATTATATTTAAGTGCTTATTTTTAATTTAAAATTGTTTCCCGGATTAAAATATTTTTCGAATGTTTCAGAAAGTTCACTTATCGAAAAATTAGATTTGTATTTTATATTTGTGGTAATATATTTACTAAAATTACTTCTGTATGTTTTACGTTAGCTGCTGTGTTCGATCGATCCGCAGCTTCTGAAACTGACTCCCCACGACGACAGAATATACGAATCCTTCCGAAAGGAATTTCCGGATATGTCCGTGGGCGTACTAGACAAAAAAGAACTGAAAAGTGAAGAAGCAAAAGCGGTAAGTGTAATAAGTTTAATATCAAAATAAATTGGCGACTTTTAAATTAACACAAATTATGTTTTGTATCATTAATTAATTTGATATTTTTGCATAGAAATGGAGACCATACTGTAATTCGTTTGAAAATGTTGTAGAAGATTTTAATTTTGGAACTTTAGTTAGGATAGATTCTTCCAAAGATTATTCAAAAGAAAATACTGTCTTAGGTAATTATTTTAACTTTCATTACATTATAAAATATATAAAATTTGAATGCGAATAACATTTAACAAGCAACATTACACATCAAAAATGTTTTCTGAGTCTTTATTTAGTAGTATGTTAACTTGAGAGAATTTTGCGTAACACTCCAAACCTTCTCTAGACCAAAAATGCAAACGAAATAGCATCCGGACAATGGACTTGCCGCTAAAAACCTTATTTTAAATTTCTCAACAGTGGCTACCACCCTCAAAATGATGCGTGGAAAATAATAAAGCACTGTAGAAAAATATTCATTATTGATAAGAGGGATAGTTTGGCTACTGGTTGGGTAATAAACTTGACTGTAAATGTAAAAAGTAAACATAATTCGGTGATGTTTTTTAAGAAAAATGTGACATTTTAAACAATCTGAAAAAATTCCTGTAGGAAAGACCTTTTACGTTCCTGTCAGTGGACGTTGTTTAGAGGTGTGACTGTACAGTACATTAAAACAATCCTTATTTCATTATATTTACTATATTTAATTTTTAAACATTGAAAATAGCCCTACTTAATTTTGAAAATATTTTTCGTTTGTTTTTCAGTGCCCAGAATTCAGTTTTATGCAATTGAAGTGGCCAGAAACAGGGAAGGATTCAACAATTCGATCAGAAAAAGTTATCAACCAGTAAAGAAACAGAAAGAAAGTAAATCTTAATGTCAGGTTTTTTTTTTTTTTTAAATTATTTTGTAATAAAACTATAAAATGTATAAACTATGAATAAATTCCAACTTTTTGTTACATCATAAATTGGCTGGTTTTTGTGAGAAATGCAAAATTTTATGCGAGATTTATTTAATTGAGCAGATTCTACAAACGACGGCTCAGTCGGCGGGCTACAGTCAAATTTGCAAGATTTTATAGACGATTTTTGCAAAGATCGTAAATTGTCCCTAGTCAAAATTTCCTGGTTACTGAGAAAGGAAGCGGGAAATTGCGAGAGAGGAGATTTCTCGCTGTTCTGTGGAAATCCGAGTACTCGTTGTCTAAAATCGTATCTTCGAGAGGTAGTTACAGTTAATATGTTTGTTTGTATCTTATAAATCAGAATTTACATTATTGAATAATTAAAGCTTTTTTTTCTTTTTAATATTAGACGTTGTTTAGTAATTGTTTAACCCTTTGCCAACTGTACATTTCTATATTAATTAATATAAATTGACTTATTTCGAAACTAAACTGCCATAGAGTTAAACAGATTGGGAAAGTATTTATTAATATAATAGATAACAGTGAAAAAACAAAACTGAATGCGTGATTACTCTATCATTTAGGCATTGTTATCAAAATATATAGTAACTACACGTGTCGAAAACTTAAGGACGCAAACAATTACTAGCAGTGACAGATAGAAAAAGCCACCGAACCCATCGGTGGGAATTTTCGTAGATGTAAGAGTTTGAAACTCTTGCAGGAACTGGCCAGCTTCTCGACGACCCTACCGTTGTTAGCTTTTTTTATATAATTATTTTATGTCTCCACCAATTCAAAACCGTAATACAAATTGGTGATGTGACAATATTATATTTCAACCAGCTCTAACCCGGCATCTCTTGAAGAGGACCAAACGGAAATAGGTGCCAATTTTCTTTGTGGAACAGCATGGGTTTGCCAAGATGTAATGGCAGTTGGATACCATATAATTTAATTCAGTGGTTTGCTACCGAGCTCCCGGTAACACTATAAGGGTGTTAGAAAATACGGTTCTGGTTAGCGCCATAATACTTACATGTAACTTATTACTAAATGTGTATTACAAAAAACTAATAATTCTGCATTGCTAAAGAGGTAGAGGTGTAACTATAACAAAAAGGTTGAAAAACACTGCCTTAATTACTATATAATTATTGAAACATGGTTTTCTATGTGAACCATGGCACGATTTGCTAATTCAAAGTTAATTGAGATGACTTATTTAAATATGATATTTAAATTATAATTTTTATTTGTAACCAATCCTATAAATTAAAACATAATATTTTTTAAGTAAACATAAGAATGTAGTGTACATATATTTTTTGAGCAATAAAAGAAGCATTTACAAGAATCGCAGCTTAGAATTTAATGGATAAACTAGAGAGAAGTGGCATTTGTGATTGCAATCATTAACCAATTGTTAATGTGACATCAAATACAGTAAAATACATTTTAAAATACTACAGTTGTTAATCTATTCTGTAAGAATTGGTAATTAATATTTCTGATAGGAAGAACAAATAAATAACACAAAATTCTAATTTTTTTAAACTAGACTGATCGATTATTAGTTACACAAATTCAATCGGTGGCTTACGTAACTAGTACGTTAGGCCACAATTCGTCCTTTACGGCCCCGACCGACACGGAATAGAGAACTACACGCTCGAACCATACCTTTAAACTATACAAAATTACTACAGCGAATACATGGCCGTTTGCCAATTGAGAAAAATCATTACACGACAAGAAATTTCTGAAAAATTACTTGCATTTTCATGTATCAAATCACTATTTCTTTGTTTACTTTTTGGTAAATAAATGAATTAATGTTCTGTTGTATTGAGGTAAAAATGTTCTCATAAATAAATTTCATTATTCTGAACAGAAAAACATAACAACATTTTCATGTTAATTTTAGAAATTTTCGCCGACATTTAATTAAAATCTGGGTTTGATACTTCATATTTATACTTGGTATTAAACATATCTGTATTTGACTTTATTTATAAATTATTTAGAATAAAATTTAACGAATATTTCTGTGTTTTATACATAATATTTGCAGTTTTACGAGAGTGAATACGACGAATTTCAATGTAACGTTGTTGGCAAAGGGTTAGTCGATACATAATTGTATTCTATTATTAATAACATAAGAATACTAATTACATAACTATGTAATTTTAACCTGTATTAATACTAATGTATACAATAAAATACAGACACGTACTGTAATAAAATTTTGGGAGTTTTATTTGGGACATATTTTAAAGTTTTTCATATAAAATAAGTACTCTAAGATAAGAGAAATTTGTAAACTAAAAATGTCATCGTGATTTTATAATATAGAGTACTGGTGTTTGTTGTGAGTGTTCGACTTTTTAAAAATTTACTACATTATTAATACTTCTCCCCATGGGCGTAGCCAGGAAGGGGCATGGGTGGGCACGGCCCCCCCAGTTAACCTGGTGCCCCTCCCCAGAAAATTACAGCCTCTACTAGACCCCCCTATAACAAAACCCTGGCTACGTCAATGCTTCTTCCTGTTATATATAAAAGGAAAAGTATGGCAATTAGTCAAAAAATGACCCCCCTTTACTGTTTTGGACTCTGGACACCTTGAAACCTTGAGAAATGCAAAAAAATTCGGAAATTTTTTCTGTATGTATGGATGTTAATGTGTATGTGGGGGGTACAGTTTTGTTCGCCCTCTTCGAAGCTTAATGACTCCTGTGCTTTTCTGTCAAAAATTTCTGAAACTTTGCAGGGAGGTTTGTTTATTAGGGGATCGATG
Source organism: Centruroides vittatus (assembly GCF_030686945.1). Classification (NCBI taxonomy): domain Eukaryota; kingdom Metazoa; phylum Arthropoda; class Arachnida; order Scorpiones; family Buthidae; genus Centruroides; species Centruroides vittatus. Next base: position 248,238 of record NW_027120889.1, read on the forward strand.
CTATTAAATTTTCACGATTAAAGGTCGAGGAGGTGGGGTGATAAAGGATCGCGTGTACCTCCAGTAGAATTGGACTTAATGACAATTTTACTCATTATTAGCATTTACAATGTTTTATAAACCCCACCCCTACCCTCAAAATTAAGCTTTTTGCCATTTTATAATAGTTACAAATATAAAAAGTTTTTAAATAAAATATGATAACAGATGGCACCAGGAAAATGTTGCTGGGAAAGTTAGCAAACATTGTGGATATTTTTTTATGATGGTAGATGAAGCACTCAATCCAGAAATGTCACTGGAATTTATAGGTTATATAATAATGCAGTCTCGGATACTGTAGATTATAGAATTTATTCTATAATCTATAGAGTATCTGAGACTGCATTATTGCCATGTGTGTCAGAAATTTGAGTGCAATCACATTTGGCAATAAGAAGACTATAAAGGCCCACATATATACATTATCACTCCAGTTGATGATTGGTCAGACAGGCATCAAAATGTTGACACTATCTAAATACAAGAATTTTTAGTGGTTGTCCTAAATGGATAAGCCAATGTCAGCATGATACACCAAATCCATATCGGAAATGGCTAGCCAATCAAACAGAAACCTTACTAGGCCTTGCCAGCTGAATTATATCATCAGAGAAGAGGTAAATGAAATGGGCTTGCAATCTTCGGTGAGTGAATTACACCAGGTTTAAGTGGAACATATCTTTATTACCTTGATGATGATGATGTATTACCTTAATTTCAAAGCTCCTCCAATGTTTCTAGCAGACAAATCTACATTTGAACCCAAAGAAGTGTTAATTTTGAACCAAAATATCAAGATTCTCAGCCATCTCATTGGTGGAAAGGGAATTTTCCTGATCCTGATAAGCTATGGAAAGACTTATCCTATGCCAACCAATCTTCAGCAAGTTGGTAGCTTCTTAAATTTCTGTATTTTTCTTTATCAAGCAATTTGCCAGAATTATCAAATCACTTACCTCACTCCTGAAGAAGACCAGCAGCTTTTGGTGGAATCACAAGCAATAAGAGACTGCATTTCTGAACCTGACCTAAGCCACTTCCATCACAATGCACTGACTAAGCTAAACACACAAATGCCAGTGGCTACGGACGGTATTGTCCTTGTCCAAACCCAAGCCAAACTGTCCTGTTATCTCTTATGCTAGCAGAATTTAACTATTCAATGACAGATAAGAATATTTCTGCATCATCTGGACCGTATTTATACAGACTTCCTTTCTGAGTGGTAACCTATTACTACTTGCTACATTGATTAGCCAATCCTCCTCGACCTTTGAGTCAGTTTGTCTACTGTGATCTATCTCCAGAAGTATGACGTAAGTATTGTATATAAATATGAACAAACACATCTAGATACAAGCTCTTTCTCATAATCCCGTTTAACCAAGGAAATAAATACCATCACAGGTTCAGTTAACTGGAGGCAGCAGCAACAGGCTGATAAAGCTATCCATGAATTAACTAAAGATATTGCTGTCTCTCTACTTCAATATTAATAGGTGTTTGACAGAATTCTTTACCAATAAACTATGATCTAAATGAACCCTTTGGCCCCTTATTGTTCCACAATATCTCTGCCATTTCATTTTAGGTCTATCACAATGACTTGACAGTTGGACACCTCAGTTAAGCCTGAACTTACTGCACACAGCCACTTCTTCAGAGGAATGAGTTATTACCATATCTGACAATACATTAAAGGCTTCAGAATCATCTAGTATCACATACAAATTCCTCCACTGAGAGAACCTTTTGACATTGGCATTGATTTCTTGGGACATTTTCCTATGTTGTCATAAGATAATAAGTGGATTATCATTGCTGTTGATTACCTGAGTTGCTATGACATTACCCAAGCCAATCGTACTGTACTGTACATCTGTTGACATTGGCAACTTCTTGATCAGTGAGGTTATCCTGTTTCAAAGAAACTGATCAGTGTGATTGAAGGTAACTGTTTCTTTCTCGGATAGTCCAGGAAGTGCTCTCCATCTTTGGCACATACGTCAAAAGATGACTGTTTACTACTCCCAGACCTCAAAGATTCAATCAGACATTGGCTGACATGACGACCATGTACTGTTCCCATGACATTATCTATTGTTAATGAGACAGACCGGGTATTGTCCTTATCTAGAGATGACTGGATATTCACCATTCATTCTTCTCCCTAGCTGATATTCTGCAGCCCCTGTGGACTTCCTCCTGCCACTAACCCTGGGGACATATACCATATCTATCTACACTTATTTTGAAGAAACCTGCAAATTAGACCACAACATATGGTGTTACAATGCTCACCAGTACACACTATATCATCCTGACAATCTTCTATGGGTTTACATTCCAGTCTAGTAACCAGGACGTTCTAAAAACTTATGCTGTTACTTTGTATCCAAATAATATGCCAGGTTTACCAGTGACCCTTGAGGTCAAAATTGTCTCTAACGCAGGACTCTGGACTTCTAAAGAAATCATTTACATTATCGGGATGAAAATGTACATTGTACCAGTAATCTTTTACCGGTACATTGGTAAAAGATTTAGTAATGCAATATAGTCTTGATAATTTGAGACAAACAAGCTGTCTCAAATTATAAGGGATTAAATTTATCATTTTATAAATTTTTAATTTCTTCTCTGTTAAAAAGATCTTTTGGAAATAGAATTTAGATTAATAAACATGGAAAAAAAATCATTACAACTGAAATTTTTGTTTAGAAATGTATTTATAATTTATATTTTCACACAGTTTGAAAAAACTTTTGCAGATTGGCGAAGCGTTGCCACGCAAGACCGAGAATTGGCAAATTCCGATAAGCGACTGTAAACTCTTGCCGTCCTGTCGACTTCAGTTGTTTCTCGATCGCGGCGCCGCTTTTGAAAACGTTCTCGGCCACGTGACGAAAACGAAAGATTACGGAAGATATTGCAAAACTAAATTCAAAACGGTTTTGGTTAACGTCGTGCTCGAAGACGACAAATTGGGACTTCGAGAGTGGACGCATCTGAGAACTAATCTGATAGGACAGTATATCTCTACTGTAATTAACAACAACAGGTGAACTAAATTACATATTTTTCTAGATATTTCTTAAATGAAACTAATAATTCTAAATCAAATTACACTTACAACATTAAAATTTTCTCGATTTTCATCTTTATTTTGGCCGTAATGTATTTCTTCTATGTCGTAATTAGTTAATCATTTATGTTTACAAGACATTTATTTTGGAATTTTATGAATTACCTGTTTATAAAATTGTGCATAAATAGTATAATTTACATATAGACGATGATTAATTTGAATTTCAGGTGTAAAGTTTATTTTGCAAGTGTCGGTGCCAAAGATATTCAGACGGATAACAAAGTAAATTACATAAAATGCACGGAGAAATGTAAAATAAATGAAGCCGAAGATGCGATCGCGAAGTGTTTACGTGCGTCACATTATTTGGAGCCGTCGAAAGACGGAGCCGAAAACCGTTCTTCGGGAGTAGACTTCGTTCTGAATGCCTCGAAATTTCTAGAAGACCGTAAGATTCCTATTGGATCTAAAGGATACGACAAAAACATCCATTTTATTTCCAGTAAGTACAATTATTTTGTAAACAAAATATAACAATTTGAATTAAGAGAGATACAGTATTTGATACTTATTACAACAATTATCTTTGCGATAATTTGTCTGAAAGTTATCTGGAAGTTAATATTCATCTTACACTGCAAATAACATTTTTTCCCTCAAAAAATTGACACGAAAAATGTGGTTCAGTGGGTTCATCTTATAATGTAAAATGGCAACAGAGTTTATCATCGGAAATGGAGCCATTATTTGCGCAGAAAGCATCAGTAGCCGATATGTAGTACTGGCAGTTTCTCATTAATAGAAAAGGAGGACCAAGAACAGGTATCAGTTCTCATTTGGCAGCAAGCTATGGCATTCAAATGGTAACGTATAAGAAAACCAATTAATAAATTAATTTGGTTTCATGTTATTGATATAAAAGGAAATGCTTAAACATGAAATGAATCACAAAAATTTAGGAATGCAAGATGGTGAAAGCAAATCGTTGCACTCAAAAAACAGGATATTGCATTAAATTAATTGATGATTAACTCATTTTCTTTGCTTTTGGCAAATGTAAATATTCATTAATATGAATTTCAGGTCATTCCGAATCTTGGAAGCAAATCTTTAAGCAGTGCATAAAATTACAACACATATTTGACAAACATGTTAATGTAAGTTTTTTCTGTATAAATTAAGCCATAAATTTATTATTTTCTGCACAAGAACTAATTTTTTATTTTTGTTTACAGGAGCCAGACATTTTGATTCATGTCGTACCGAGTAACAGATCCTATTTTCAACAGCAGTTATCCATTATGGTGGATATGTTATGCAGCAAAGGGCCCAACCGTCAAGTAAGATATAAACGTTACGACAAAAGCAAAGAAAATTTAAATAAAATATTCCATAACCGAACGTTTTCTAGACGATCGTTACCCACGGACCTATACTTTTTCCGCACTCGCCGATACAAATGGAAAATTATACAAAGTGAGTACTTTAAAACAATATTTATAGTAAAGAAACATTAACCGAATGTTGATTGCATACAAAATCTTTCAGTTGGCTGAAGGACGAATTTGAAAAGTCACTGGTTCATAAATATGGAGAAGAAATAGTCGGTGAGTCTAAATAAGACGTCTTTGGATTAACTAATGCATAATTAATAACGTAAATGAAGCAATGTACGGCACCATTTACAAAAATTGGAAATACTTATGTTTCATCTAAATCAATTAGTGCTTCTTAACACAAAATAATTTTATGAATATCATCTTTTAATGTCAAAATTCAATAGAATGTAACAATTACTCACAAATACTTTTGTTAAGGTGGCTCCTTACAATCCGTATTCGCTAATGCAAGTGTTTATCGTGGGGCAAGCACGTATGTACACACGCAATTATTTGCCGAGTGTTTGTTTGTTGTGGGAATTACAATTGTTTGTCCGAGATTCGTCCCCTTCGTTTTGGCAGAATATAGTGACTAGGAATGGGAAATGGTTAATGAAAATATAAATATACATAGAATTTAATTTTTTCAAATATTTTTTATAATTTGTTTTTCATATATACAGTGAAGTGTCAGAACTCTGGATTAATTGGAGCCTGATCACATCTGGATTTCCAAATATACCAGTAAATTAGCATTCCAAGTATTGTAAACTCCAAATAAACATATAATCTTATATTACAGTATAAGTTCAAGCCAGTATTTAACAAGGAATGAAGGAATGCTTACAAATATTTAAAATATTAATTTACAGAATAATTAGATTTAAACAAAAAATACACTAACCATAATTTCAAAATTAAAAATTCTGAATGGATATTAGAACATCAACACAAGGACAAAACAGCATCAATAACAAAGTTACCATTGAAAGTGGTTAATATCCATTTTTTGACGCTTTACTGTATTATATTTTAATACTAGAAAGACATTTTTAATTGTTTCTTATCGGAAATAAAGTCTAGTGAACAATATATACATATTGAACCTTTTATGAAGGTGCTTCTAAATTATTATAGATTGATGCTTGCGCATGTTCTTTCTGCGTGTCTTTCCACAAGTGAAAATGATAGTCCTTCATAATTCACAATTGAGCCTTACACTTGTGCCATCATAAAACCAGTGCTCTTATTAATGTGAGAAACCATGGGTTCTAGGGGTTGTCCCTAAGAACCACTTACTTGGCAACAGTCTGCAAAGACCGCTCACTTTGTCGTTTCAGATGGTTAGGAAGGCAAAAACGAGTGGGGAGCACGTCGATAAGTCAACAGGTGTCTTTCTGAAAATATATAGACAGGTGGACAGGTTTAACAATAAACAAAGAATTTATTAAATGTCTAAAGCTAATATACAGGCAGATGATACAAGTTCAAAGGTTACGTGCGGTTAATTAGCAATTACAAAAATATAATATTCACCAAGACTGGCGACTAGTCTTTGCGCTATATCGCGTGCCTAATTTCTATGTCTTGCAGAGAGAGAGTTCCCAATTTGAGCTAACAAATACCTCTCAATGGACTTGGAGAGCTGTATGCGATGACAGATCTTTCTATGGAAGTAGCATAAGTCCTGGATATCTTCTACTGTTATTCCAGGAGACCAAGATGGACACTAATTCAGATATAACGTCCTGAGCTTCCGGTTGCCTGTACTTTTATGTCATTAGCGTGGGAAATGAGTCCATTGTTTACATTCCAAGTCGCAGGTGCGTGATGACTTGCAAATTTTGCCACGTCATTTCATAACGGACCGATAGTCTTTTGCAACAATCCATTAACTTTCCCATCTACACGTTGACAACCGAGGTGACATCTGAACTGATATTAGTCACTAGTTTTTCTGTTGGCGGATGTTTACATTAAGCTCTTGAAAAACTAATTCAATAGTTACAAATCTCTAAAAATTCGGGCCCATAAACCGTCGGGCTCACATTAATGATGTGTGCAAAATGGGGTGAAAGTGCAATGTTTTGTTGAAAGGTATCACCCCGATAAGGCAGTAGCACTTTTGTAACATTGTGAAATATAGGCAAAAGCAAATTTTGTTAGATAAATTTTTAGTGAAAGAGGCCTAATGAGTCCCAGGCAGAATCTGTTAGAACAGAAAATCCAAAAGGTGAGAGAAAAAACTCCTGAAGTGCAGTTATCTGATGTTATTATGGAGGAAGAACTCCCATTCCAAGAAATAACATCCTTTCCCTTCCCCCTCCTCTCACACCATCAAGACTTCTCAGCACGGATAAGGATGAATGAAATTGTCTTTCTTATTTATAAACCTTATTTGTTATTCAATTGGTATGTTATAATATAATATTACGTTACATTTATAGGCATTTTCATGGACGAAATGCAGCTAAAAAGGTTTTGTTTTGGGAGTCAGGAACAGATTAATCCATTATATATTGTTTCTTATGGGAAAATTTGTTCGGTTTGAGAACAAATCAAGTTCGTAAACCGAGGTTTGACTGTATTACATATTCAAAACCTCGGAGTACAAGAAAAGTCAAAATGTTTCTGAACAATATTCAAAGAATTAATGCAAATATGTTACAGTTGTATTAATTCTAAATTTCTCAGGATGAAACTAATGTCATAAGAGTTTACATCAATAAAAAAAAAACATCAGATAGTATCATGTGTAAAATACTGTCATTAAATTTTAATCTTTCTACAAAAATATTTACAGGTCAACAGTCGAAAAAAGAATATTTAAATACTTTATCGGATACGGTTTTGAAATTTGAAATGCTTGCATTAAATCCTTCGATCCCCGTAAGTTAGAAAATTAAAAATTTGAAGAAGTTTGCCCGACAATTTAAGTTTTTTTAAATTTTATTTTATGCAATTTAGGTGAAAATAAGGTTTTCCGAAGATGAAGGAGTATCCGTAGTAGAGAAAACGGGCACGTTCCTCCAATATAATTATGCTCGTCTCTCTATGTTATTTTGGCAGTTTGAAAACAAAGTGAATGCCGGTAAGTGTATGCTTTTTGTCTTTGCTTCTGACGGAATTGATCATAAGATATCTTTAATTCACTTAAACATAAGATTAATTTTGTGAATTAATGTTTAAGTGAATTAAAGACCCCTTACGATCGATTCTGTATAGCAACATAAAGATTGGCTAAAACTGACAGGACATCAAATAAAATGTGTGTTTTCGTCGAGTAACTTTAAAAATTAAATGATATTATGCTTCATTAGAGTTTATGGATGCAAACAGAATTAATGAATCTAATTAATTAATTTTAGAAGGATTTAGAAAAATGCATGAGTAGAGTTTATATTTTTCAAGCCGAATGAAAGTCGCGGATTAAAATATTACTTTAGTTCAGCAATATCAGGAAAATGTAGTACAATCTGTTATATTTGCTTTTGTTTACAGCAAATATCAGATTAAGTTTGGAATATTTACACATTTACAAGCAAACAATATCATGATCTCTAAGATGTTATGCAATATATCAACTATTTATTATTTTAGAAAATTGTATAAGTCAAATTAATTAATTTCAATACAAGATGGACTAAAGTTAAGCAATTATCCACCAACTTATCTGTAAATTAATTAGCTAAGAAGTAGATTAACTATCATTTAATTGTATTTGTTATTTCACTTCCTTGTCATAATGTATCTGTTATGGACAAAGTGATTAATACGGGCGTTATGAATAATGACCAACAAAATCGGGCATTGTAATAAATTTCAATAATTTATCAAATTGACCGGTCATTATGAATACTGCTATCATCTAGTTGGGCAAAGTGACGATAATACGTTGAGAAGTGATCATCCAAAATATGCCAGCCAATCAGTACTTGTATATGAGTTGCACGTGCGTATTGCATTTAGTACCGAATTTGGTGGCAGTCGCAACTGTTTGTGCTCTCAGCGGATTCCTCCTGGAGGGGAGCCGCCGATTGTTTAACGCCATTAGTTATTTTTTCACGGTAGTTCTTGAACACGTATCAATAACCACTATGTATCGATATCTAGTGACGTTAAACAATCGGCAGCCTGCCGGTGGCTCCCCTCCAGGAGGAATCCGTCGGGAGCACAAACAGTTGCAACCACTGCCATGATGGTGCACATAGGTAAAATTATACCATTTAATTAATATACATAATTGTAATAGATTACTATAGATAATCACTTTGTCCATAACATATCCACTAATATTTTGTAAACATTATCTCTGTTTGTTATTGATAAAAGAGAATATTGGAAAGTAATGTTCAGTTAACAAAGACTATTGTATTTTGACCTGCATCTTTTTCTTTACTTAGCCCCTGTTTGAGTTCTTCTGGATTCATCACTGGTTCTAACTCAAAAATCTTTTATTAACATGTGCAAAACATTTGTATTGTGGATGGTATGATAAGATGTATTTGCCATTATAAGTATTTTGAAAAATGACAATTTGTTTGTGTGTGGAACTTAAAAATAAGTTCCTGTAGCCTCTTGTTTAAAACAATTTGGATTGGCTAAAAAGTTGATTATAACAGATGTTATATTCTGTTAATCTATTAAGCATAAAATCTTGTACATGTATTGGGGAAATCAATTAATCTTGTAATGAAAATGTATACATCACAGTGGGTGGAAAATAACTAGACATTGAGAAATTGCTATAATTTCTAATGCAGAGATGACTATAATTATTTGACATGTACCTTAGAATTCAACTTAGACACACCATCCATCAATTGGGGATGGAATTCGCAGTCTTCTGCAGAAAGCTGTGTGGAATGCTGGTGATAATATCCTAAAAATCCATGCCTCCAATTTTTCCAGTGTTAGAGATTTTATTCAGTAGACCACCTCCTTTGCCCAGTCCCAGGAGGAAAAGTCACAGCATGAGGTCTTTGTCATCTCGGCCAATGTCCCGCAAACTTCTGGTATAACCAGGCATGTACAGTAAGTGGAAGGTGAGGTAGCATCTCTGCATAACAACCACTGATTTCCAACCTCACAGTGTGCGGAAATCTGTGCTCGCTCCTGAACAGGCAAGTAATTGGGTATCTTTTTTGCCACCGTGCATGCAATCTTAGTCACTGCACACACCACCAATGCGGGAATAATAAAATTCTATTGATTGATGTACCTGCACACATACAATTTTATTTAATTACATTGAGAAATTGCTATAATTTTTGTAATAATGATGTCTAGTTACTTTTCACCCATCCTGTAGAAATTACTACAGGGTGGGTTGATAGCTATGATGTCTTACTTTGTAAGACATCATAGCTATCAAATTACCAAAATTTATGAAAAAAATTTCCATTCAGTCTGCTAAAAATAGAATTTAAACTTTTGTTAATTCTCTAATAGCTATCGCTTCTCAAATGCTTTTTTGTAAAGGTGTGAACTGCAGCTGATAGTATTTTTACATGTGAAATCTTTGAAGGAACTGCAAATGAGATGTTTTAATCTGTGGAATTGATGGGAATGAGAAAATGCATCTTTACAGTATAAATAAATAAATGTGGATATTCTGAATATATCAGAAATATAAAAAAGCTTTAATACTAACAAGCATATGATATTTATTTATTAAAATAATTTTGGGTCAGTTCAAATCCTTTTTAATATTCCAACAAGAGACAGATGGTTAACAATTTTAAAAATCAATGCCATGATATTGAAAAACACATATACAGTGGAACCTCGCTTAACGAGTATTTCGCATAACGAGCAAAACAAATTGTAAAAATTTGCCTCGCTTAACGAGTGATGAGGAGAGGGGAAGTCCCGAATTGTGCGCATGCGGCATGTTCCATTAGTCTGTGTTTAGCACTCATTCCACTAGCATCTTAGTGTCGTTTGTGATCACATATTTTTCCAAATTTGGTTCACACATATTATTTATAAACATCAACAACCATAGTCAGTTATATAATAAACACGCCAAATAATATGCCAAATTCTTGGGATATTAAATTTAATGATCGATTCCAAATTAAATTTTAGAAATGTCTGAATTAAAAATTAACTATTTATAATTATTAAATTTAATACAAGATGGCGGCATAACTGCCTACCTCTAGTCAAATTAATTAATTTCTAATATTTAATTATAGCCTTTACATAACCCGAGAATTTGGCATATCGTTTGGAGTGTTTATCAAACATATTAGCTGTGATTTTTTTTTTTTTTTTTGTTTCTGCAAATCGAATTCTCATTCCAGAACGGTTTATTCCATGCTAGAAGAAAAGATGATGATTCACGCTCCTTAACAGTGTATATTGTACAATTTTTTTGAATAAACATTATACATAAAACATTTGAGCATGTTTTTCAGCGTGGAACGCATTATCATATTTTACATTAATTTCTATGGGAAAAATTGTTTCGTGTAATGAGTGTTTCGCATTACGAGTATGACTCTGGAACGAATTATGCTCGTTAAGCGAGGTTCCACTTTACAATGTACACTTGATATCAGGTCAACACCAAATATACATTGTATATATGTTTTTTAAAGTTGTTAACCATCTGTCTCTTGTTTGAACTGATTTGTATGGTCAAAATTATTTTAATAAGTGAATTAATCTTGGAATTTTACTATTCATGTAAATATGATATTTATTTGATACTAAGTTTTAAATACTGTATTTTTAGGTCAATATCCAGCTCTTCCTCCAATTGAAAATGTTAATTTTTCATTGCTAACATTGGACGTAAGTATAATTCAGATTTTCACTTCTGTAAATATTTTATATTTTAATATTTCAAAGTTGTTTTTTATTTTAGGAAGAATGGAATCTTCTGTTCAATTACATATTTGTTTTTCCACAAGTTACATCTGTGATTTTTGAAGAATTGGAAAGTGGCACATTGAAATTGGAAATACCTGTACATAAAGTATGGATTACTTTTCAATATAAATTGTAATGTTTACTTGTTAATTGCTTGTCAAAGTTTAATTTTACAAATGAATTTTCAGGTGTGCCATTTTTTAATAAATCTTGTGAGAGATTTGAGCATGTATTATAGTAGAATTCATATATTAACAGTAAGTATAAATTTTAATTTGTTTTGTGCATGTACGATGAGGAATTTACAATAAACAGTCCAAATGAGAATCTTAGAAAAAAATTTAATTATTGCCTCAGCCATTTAGTAATTTTAATATGTTGCATTCAGTGTAATGTAGCCCAAAGTATTGCATTACCATTGTTTCGCCATCTAATCGGTCATCCACCCCCGAGTGTGTAGGCTCTACTTATACCCAAGCATGGTGCCTGCACCGCCATCTGTCAATGAGAATCCAAACCAGGAAATGGAAGCGAAGCGATGCAAATTGGGCTCTCTCAGACAGAAACATGCAGATTAGCATTTGCATATTCGTCTAGGAGAAAAATAAGGCAAATGTTGCCAAGTTAATATGTCGGATATAGGGCTATCGATAGGTCGGTATTAGGGTTTCTCAAACGGGATTCCGGGATCCCGGTCGTGTTTTTTTTAACCCGGAAAATCCCACAAATTTTTTAAAAATTCACTTTTTTCTTATTTTATGTTAAGGTTGAGGAAATTTTGCAAATTAACTCATAAACTGTCAGAATACATTTGTATTTATTAATTTTAAACCTACTTATTAGTTTTTTTTTTAACTTTTGTTCGTTATGGCAGGTCACAAATGGTCAATAATCAATACATAGCTTATTTGTGACAGAACTCTCAAAATTCTTTACCAGTAATATCTGGAATAAGTGTGCTTATGCTGCCTGAATTTTTAACCATGCTTAGTAGCTTCAATAACTGCAAATTGGGCAAGGATACAAACGAGTACGAAGTCTGCAAGTATGAAGTTTTTCTTCATAACCTGATTATTAAAGACAAATGAACTGCCAAATTATTGGGCTATGAACTTTCTATTAATGCAGCTGAGGTAGACAAATCAAGAATACTAGAGAACAAAAGAAGTACTAGAAATCTTTCAGGATACAGATGAAAACACACAATATTTGTCTTCTCTTAAATGCTTTAAACACGATTCCAATCACATCAATTGAATCGGTAAAGGCATTCTCGGTAGCAAGACTTTTCATTACTAAAATAAGAAAGATTGAGTGATCGGAGTATTGACCATCTTTGCTTTTTAAAATCTTATAATACAAAATATTGTAAATTTTTATATTTTATTTAAAAAATCAAAAAATTACCTTCTAAGTTAGAAGTTTGATCTAAGTTCATTTTTTTTGAGCATCAAACACAAGACCGTGTTATTTATTAAACACTTGGCACTTTTCCACTTCTATTAGTTGAACTAATAGAAGTGGAAAAGTGCCAAGTGTTTAATAAATAACACGGTCTTGTGTTTGATGCTCAACATATAAGAAAACACGGTTTCAAGAACACCTAAATTCATTTTTTTTAATTTTTAACTCAATTCAAAGGCATTTTTGTCGTTGCTGTATGCAGTTTCCAGCAAACTTTAATAAATTTTTTCTATTTGTGAAAATTTCTACGTAATTCAAAGGTAATTTTTAATACATATCTTATACAGCATTATTAATATGCTTTTGGAGGATGCAGAACGTATTAAATTACTTTAAAAAACGAAAAATAATTATATGATTTGATTTCATGACATTTTGTATATCTTAAAAATAATTAATTTTGTCCCGGGATTCCAGAAAATGAGAAATCCTAGTCGGTATAAAATTAGACTTTTCTATAATAATATTAGGAAATTAGAGTCCTTACAGAATGGAGCGTATGTCAATCGAAACTCTTGAACAAGTCTTCAGTGTGAGCGATTAGAGGGCGCCAAGGTGACCCTCAAGCAATCATGAAACTTTAGTAAAGTTCTGAAAGATAAAATAATCTACGAGTTAGACAAGGCTGCCTATCTCTTTCAACAACTAAAGGACTCAAATCAAAATCTCGACCTCCAAAATCAACTAGAAAATGCTCGGACTTTAAGTTCCATGAGCCACGTCACCTTGTCCCTCAAATGATCAGATCATTCTGTCGCGGCATCGAGAAGACCACTGTGATAAAGCATATATTTTTAAACTTGATTTTGTTTCATAACATATAAGGTGTGATAAGTCTGTACAATAAACCAAATTTGGGCTACATCAACCCAGAATATTTACAAAAAACATAAAAGTCGACAATAAGACTTTAGTTAGTGATCAATTGGCTATATGTTCTAACATCAAAGTATATGCATTAATCAATTGTTTTTTTACAGGAACCGAGACCTCATCTAATGCAGATCATGTTTGCCCGTCTCTGGTTACTAAAAGGAGTGCAACGGATTATTTATAATATTTTCAAATTATTTAATATCTTACCATTGAAAAAGATGTAATGGATACAGGATTCTGTACAGTATTGAACATAAAGATTTTGTATTTTAATTTTTGTCGTCTGTGAACGTGTCCAATAATCATCTCAGGGTTTCGTTATCGGGAGTGAAGGAGAGGCGAGTTACTGGAGTGTTCGTTGCCTGAGAGCAAAACTGAGATGGGGCAATGGGAAGTTTGTTTATATCTTCGACCTGTAAAATAAAAATTTTATATTAACTACCATATTTTCGCAGGTTGACCGGATGTTAGTTAAACTGCGGCCAAAAAAATAAAATATATAGTAAGCTAAATTTCAGAGGGAGAAAGTGACATGCATTTGTTAAATTTCTTAAAAATGTAAAAATCTTTTGTCCTCCTGCGGTTTGTAATTGTTCACTTTGCTGTGCAGATAAACACAAAATGTTCATATTGCTGTATTTTTATGGCATGTCAGCGTGTAATGGGAGATGACTTGTCATAAATATCCATTATTTATTGGGATTAACCTCTTTCTAGTACACATTTCTGAATAAGAAAGTGTTTTTCAATAATCTGTTTTCTAATATTGACTTGAACACTTGATTTCTTTTTAAAATGTAACAGTGGGCTGACACAACATAATATTAAGGAAGCTATGCTACACTTCAGCTTTCCTGAAAGATTCAATACAATATGATATTTCACTCCTGTTAGGGTTTCTTACTAATTATCAACTATCAATAGGAAGAAATTCCAATTGTGTTATTTGTTTTGAGTCTAAAAAAATCAAAACATAAGGCAAAAATAATTCAAAAATATACTCACTTGCATGATTTCATTATCATGTATTGTCCTCAACTGTGCAATCTGATGTAAGAGCATCTTTGCTTCCTCTCGTGTCTAAACAAAATAATACATGATAAACTTATCATTGTTGTGTTAATTATTACAACAATAGTTAATATAATAACCTCGTTATATTCTGAACATTTCTGAGCATTCTCGTAAGCTTCTTCCAGGCGATGATGTGTTAAATAATAATTAGCAAGATATCTGTATGCGTGACATTGTTCGTCTCTATCCATTATCTGAAAGAACAGAATAGAAACATTTTCAATGCTTAAAATTCAAATCCAATACAAACTAACATTCCAGAAATTTTTAATACTGACGCCTCTCTCTTCAGCATCTCTAATGTAATCTGTATAAGCTGCTGCCGCTTCATTTTCTTCTCCAAGTTTCTCATATAGTCTGAAAGTAAAATTAATTTTTTAAAAACGGTTCAGTTTTTAATTTTATCTGATTTGAAAATGTACCTATTTTTGTGCAGTATACCAATTTGATTGAAATTCATATACCGCACACAAAAAATCACACAAAACAAATCGCACAAATAAAAAATTGCACAAAAATAGACTGCACAAAAACAGGTTTGAGTGTATTTCTTACTACTGTTTAGATATAAATTTTCAAATAGCCTTGGTGACTTTTTCTTTCTTTTAACTCTTTCCGCCCTGTGGGCACTAAGATGGCCTCTTTTAAAAGGCCCATTATGGGTTCAGCCAGGCCCCACAATGGGGCGACCGGGTGGTGAGGGACGGGGCCCAACATATCCGAACGGACCACCCCCCGAAAAATTCCTGGGGATTATTCGACCCGTTCAGATTTGATCCCGGATCCCCCAGAGCAGTAGGCTACCACCTTGACCGCTCAGCCATCCGGCCGAGCCTTGGTGACTGTACAAGAGAGAGAAAGAGGTCCATTATGCATCTCACGAGAGAATTTTCTCTTCTAAAACTAAAGATGGTAGATGTTACTTGAGTAAATTTACTAGAACTCATAGGCTGAGGAGGAAAATTTCAGTTTGCTTAAATATTTACAAAGTTACTGAAACCAATCTCACAATGATCAGAAAGCAAGCATAGTTCTTGCCAAATACAAGAAAATCATTGTGAATTCTATCTTATATTACAAAATAAGCATATGTCTACTCAATAAAGTCCTGATGATACTAAACAGTTGTAGGAAAAACCAGAGATAATCACACAAAATTCTATTTTGTTAGCAATATGAACAATGATATGGATAATTCTAATATAAGTTTTCTTAATTAAAACATAAGAGTGATGCGGTATTCAGCAAAGCTGAAAATCAAATACATATCAATCTAAACCGATCATAAAAATAATCTAATTTTTTGAAATTTCCAATTCTAAATTTTTGGAATATGGTTATTTCTAGCCATAGATTTTACAATTTTCATTTTTGTTTGATACGATATAAGTTATAAAGGTATTAAACTTATTAAAAACTCACTTTGCTAGTTTAATTAATGCAATTCCTTCAACATCGCCGACAGCATGAGCCTTCCAGAAACATTTTTTGGCTTCTTGGAGCTTCTCTAATTTTTCATATGCTTCACCAAGAGCAACCATCATTCGAGAATCGTTTGGTCTAGTAATGTTAATAAAAAAGGATTTCATAAATTATATTCATTCCAAGAAGTTTATTTTATTTTATTCTTTTACCTAAGTTGTTGTGCTTGTCTATAATAGTACAAGCAATAAAAAGACATTTTTAGAATTTCATAGGTTTGTCCAAGACCATACCATGCTCTGTAATCTCTTCTGTTAACTTCTGCAAAAATAATCAATTTTAATTAATCGTTTTTACTAAAATTAACTTATTATTAAAAGTAACTAACCAATTGCTTGTCTATATGACTGAATGGCTGCAGATGTATTTTTCATTTCCATATATTCATGTCCCATTAATGTCCATGCAGAAAGATAATTGGGATTTAACCTCAATGCTCTCTGAAAATATAAAACTGCTTTCTCGTGTTGAGATCTTAAACTGTAGAAGTTTCCTGGAATGAGAAATTAACTACATAAACATTTATATAAAATATGAAATTTTATATTTTATAATTTTTAAGAAATGTACCAATAACACAACAAGTTTCAACTCTATACTTTTCAATTTCTGAAGTATGGTGTGCAAGATAAGATAATTCCATTCTCATTTCCTGAAAATTATTAAACAAATATTTTAAAATTTATTCTTAACTGTATTGGCGGTGATGATAAATAGTCAAAAAGCAACAAATATATCTTTTCAAGAGTCTTATTAAATTTGAAAAAAAAATATATAGAAAAAAGTACTTTTGTTACTTGACTGTAAAGAAAACCATCTCCCTACTTTGGTAATTTTAAAAATATTCTTATTTTTTTAACATGATGAGAGCAACTGTGATGATGACTTTTCCAAAAACTGATCAACATCAAAACCACCATTGAGCTTGGAATTTTTATGCCTTTACAAATGCATTTTGACTCTTCATTCTTCGGCAGCTGGATTAAATATTCATTATAAAGTATATAAAAATTAAAATTGGCATTTGTATAAAATAAAATATTATATTACTTTGTCATAGCCAGTTTCTTCCTATAAATGATTCTATGAATATATAATTTATGCTAAAATGAATGAAAATATATCATTCAAAATTCCAAGTTTGATAGTGGTTTGTATGTCAGATGAATTTTGGAAAGCTATTATTAGTTGTCAAGCTGCAATTTTCAGATTGCAATTATACATTTCCACTATTGTCCATCTATCCTTTGTTAATCTCAAGAATGGAGCTAGATAGATAAAAATCGAGACCAGATATGTAAAGCTTAAGAGATTAGAGACCCGAATTAACTATCAATATATACGAACTTCCAGTGGACTGGAAGTCAAGTGATTTTTTAAATTAAAAGATGATTAAAAATTGCAGCTTGGCATAAGATAATGGAATGATACTATACATTTGTTTCTATTACATTATCCATATAATTCACTAGCTCCTGAGTCAATTGTAATATTTATTTCTATTTCCCACAGAAGCGTAATGTTTTTGTACCATTGTTTAATTTTGCCCTTCTTCCTAAACACATGTAGAAATAACAAAAATGAAAAACTTAGTCATAATCACCTTGACATAAAGAAGATTAGAATAAATATCCATGTTATCCAGTCTGAACGGATCTATTTTTTGCAGTGACTGAAAACATTCAATTGCTTGATCAACATCTGAAATATATAAATGTATAAATTTAGTCTGAATTTATTTTAAAAATCAAATTTTATTCTTGTTTTAGTATTACCTCTCATATTATGATATGCAATTGCAATCTGTGCCATTATATAAGTACTGGCAGCAAAACCTATATCCTGGAGATGTGTATAAATTGATAGTGCTTCTTCATTTAACTGTAATTCTAAATAAGCATGAGCCAGAAAAAATTCTTTAATCCAGTGGTCTGGTAGCATGAGAACTGAGAGCTGAAGAAAAAAAAAAAACAAATTATTAATGCATAATTTTCAAACAGCTTCATAGTAAAAACTAGTTTAAATTTTATTTTAAAATCACTAGAAACGTCAAGAGTGCAGACAAGACTTTTAACAACATCAAAGAAAATTACACAAAATTTAGAGGAAATCTAATTGAAAGAAATTAATACATTTAAATTATTTAGGATCATTTAAGATCAAAATTTATTTTATTTTCTATGTGATGATAATTTCTTTACTCAATAACTTTCCAATACTGGGATATAATAAACACATACAACATATGAACAACTTAAATTGAACTTGCAAGTTCAATTTAAGTTGTTCGTAAAAGCTTGTTCAATTTTAATGTGTCCATTTTGTTCTGTGTTATATACCTGAAGATGTCTGTTATAGACAGATGAACATGTTAGTAAAATTATGTTAATTTTAAGTATGCTGGCATAGGTATGTTGTATGTGTTTATTTCTTTACTCAACAAGATACATACCATGTCTTTATCTGTTATTAGAGCAGCCAGTTCTAACCAAGCTCCCCAATGGAGTGGTTCTTTGTGAATTGCTTCTGTAAGAATATCAACAGCTTGTTTGTGTAATTGCAACCTCTTCAGAACAATTCCATATCTGAAATTTTAATATAATTTAGAGTTAGTAATTTTACATTCATCATTTATTTACGGTAATGTATTTTAACATTTCAAACTAGATAAATTTAATTCTAAAATGAGCCTAAAGATAAAAACAATATTAAATTTTAATAAAATTATCCATAAATGCATTCTATAGAGAATTAATCTAAATGTGTTTAGAAGCATGAATAATATTGGGTTGTTCGGAAAGTAATTTCGTTTTTTTATTACTAGAGGAATTAGATGTATTTTTACCAGCCAATTTAATTTTAAATCACATTTACACTGTATACTTCGACAGCTGACATTTTAAGGCTTATTTGTAAAAAATTTTGTTTGATTCTGTACAATTGTTTTTTTTTGCTGTCCCATCAAATTTGGAAAATCAAAAGCATCATTTTCGGCATATTTTGCTTTTTTATAACAAAAAAACCAAAACGCTGTTCAAACAAGAAAAAAATTGTGATACATGTTTGGAGAAGATGTGTTGAGAGAAAGAGTGCCAAAACTGGTTTACAAAATTGCGTTCTGGCAATTTTAATATCGAAGATACACCACATTCTTGATGACCATTTGAAGCCAATGAAAACAAAATAAAGGTACCGGTTGAAGCAATCTGCCGTATAACAACGCGTGAAATCACTACGAGATTAAATCTGTTAAATTGAACCATTTATTATTACTTAAAACGAATTGGTTTCATTTTCATTTCAAAGCTCGACATATGGGTTCCACAATTATTAAAGAGAGATGCTTTCTATGGTGGGATTTTAAAGAAATTTGTTTTTGAGCATTTACCAGACAATTTAACAATTGATTTGAAAGTGTACTGCCATCGAGTAAACAAATTGAGTAATATCATCAAACAGAAAAGGCCAGAATTGATCAACAAACAAAGTGTAGTGTTTTACCATGATAATGCCAAATTTCACACAAGTTTGGTAACTCATCAGAAACTGTTATAGCTTAGATGGGATGTGTTATCACACCAACTGTATTTGCCAGATTGGGCACACTCAGATTATTACTTGTTCCAGTCTATACAAATTTTTTTTAACTGTAAGACATTTACTTAAAATGACAATGTCAAAAGTCACTTGGATCAGTTTTTTGTGAACAACGATCAAAACTTTTATGAATGTGAAATCATGCTACTACCAGAAACAACGACAACAGGTATTTGACCAAAATGGTCAATATATAATTCAATAAAATATTTATTATAAGAATATTGCATTTATTTTTCTATGGAAAAAACGAAATTACTTTCCAAACAACCCAATAATACTCTTGTTTATAAACACACATTTAAGATTGTTTATTTATTTCTTTGATAAGTGCTTTTGATCCTTCGTAATTTATCCTCAATTCACTAAAACTATAAATTCCACAAAGTATACATTTAAGTTCCATTTAAATACAATCATTTCAAATTTTTAAATGACATATTTGTCTGTATTTTTTCAAAAATATAATTACTGTGTTTCAGTAACATGATAAACTATAATTAATCAAAACTTCAGGAATGCATATAAACTTAAAAATAAATTTATAGATTTGAAAATTATGAATATCTAAGTTTTAAACATTTGTTGAGATCAAAGGATGCAACATTTAGAAAAATAAGATAAACTGAAGAATAAAGAGAATATTTGAGATAGACATAAATTAATTAAACTGAACAAATATTCTAAATTATTTAATAAATATTAATTTAATTATTAATAATAGTGGTAAAGTAACCCAATTACAACACTAAGCACGTACATAGCTCAAGTACAAGATTGAAGATGTTTAATAAAAGAAACAACATAAAGATTGAGTAAAATTATTATTTATTAATCTGGAAACTACTACAACATTGTATATAATGATTTATTGATTCAAATTATCGTAATAAAATAAATAACTATATTCTTATAACAGCAAAGCAATTTAATTGAGAATTAAAAAGTTACTTATTAAAATAATACTTACAAATATAAACAGTAACCATCTAATTTCTTATTCAGATATTCTTTTTGCATTTCTGCTCTTAAGACTTTTAAAGCTCCGTTCTTTACCTTTTCACCAGGAACTAGAAACCAAACTAAATTACTTTTAAAATATCAAATCACAGTTTAATATATTGTTATAAATAAATGCAATTATATATTTATTTATATATATAATTTCTATAAGCTGACAGACAATTATAAAATGCAAATTAATAGAATATAAAAACATTAAACCAGATACTATGCTAATGGAGAGAATATTAAACATCTAAAGGAAAATGCTTTTGATAATAAATTTATTATATACTAGCAGATGAGTCCAGCATTGCTCGGGCAAAAAATAACAGCAGCATAGATTAAAATTAAGATTATTAATTATTTCGTATCTCTATCCCTTCTATTATATAATAGTACAGTATTTGATCTATATTTAGAAAGGTTATCTTATGTAAGAGTTTATCACACCAACTAATCAAACATATTTTAAAAATTCTTTAAATTGTGTACAGTAGAGGAATAAAAAATTTTAAAAATATGTTAGACTGGTTACTCGGTGTGATAAACCCTTATGTAAGATAACCTTTGAGTTATATAAATCAAATACTATAATATAACAAACATTAAAATGAAAACCATATAAAGAGTTTGGTTATTTCAGCCTACCATTGTCACGTTTATCGCAATACTCAGATGGCACGAAATGGCACAAATTCAATAGTCAGGTAGACGAGAATTGAAAATACAGTAGAGCATCGATTATCCGACCCCCGATTAACTGACCGCATTCTAGTCGGCAAATTCAAATGTCGGCTAGTGATGTGGCTACAATATTTGGTTATGTCTTGGCTACTTTAATATTATTTTTGTTAAATTTTTGCATGTTTTAGCTGGCAGCACTGGCTTGACCATGAAAGGGAGGCTAGTACAGTGGTGCCTCATATAACATACTTAATCTGTTTCAGGTGCACGTCCGTTAAGTGAAACGTCCGTTATACGAAACGCATTTTCCCATAGAAATACATGTTAAAACATCTAATTCGTTCCGCAGCATAAAATAACCGTACTGTATCATAAAAAAATGAACATGGGGTGCGTTCTTTTATTCCTCCGCATAACTCTGCGCGAGTGACATCCGTTTAAAAATTCCTGCAGAACGCGTTCCTAAATTCTGGTGGAAGTGCGCGCCGTCGAACGACAAAAACGCCCGCTTGTAGCAGTAGTTTATGGTAAAAAGCAACATGGCGTCTTCCGTGGCTCAGATAGTTTCGTTTCCGGTCCATTATGTGGTTTTATGAATGAAAATTTAAAAATTGTGAAAGCGCAAGTTAGTGCACGCGGTGATGTAAGTGTCTTTACGAATTTTTTTCGAATAGTAGCCGGCATTCTAATTTTTTTCGTGGCTATTTTGAATGCTCTTTCAACAAATAATCCATTTTATGGTTAAATTTTACAATTGGGACTCTTCTTTTGCCTTTAAAAGTTCATATTTTAGAATTATAGATTTCTCCATCACGATACTATCGATAGTGCGAGCGCTGCCATCTTTCTTTCACCGTCGTTCCTAAATGCCTACAAACAGCAGCACACTCCCGTAGTAGCGGAGACGCAGAGCTTCGCTACTACGTCTCTGGTTACGTTTGTTTAGTATGTTAGGAAAACACTAACACACCCATGGAGCAGTCGCCAATTATGCTGGAAAGTCCTTTGTTCGCAGCCAGTCCGTTGCTCGAGTCATGTAATGGCCAAACAGAAAGTCCGTTGTTCGCAGCGTTCGTTATTCGAGGCGTACGTTATATGAGGCACCACTGTATTTAAACCAGGTCTAATACACTATACTAATAATGTATTTTTTCATACTTTTTGGTTATCCAACTTTTCAGTTATCCGACCAACCCCAGTCCCCAATTAAGTCGGATAATCGATGCTCTACTGTATATCTTAAATTTTTCAGATTTCATAATATTTTCTAATGTTAACTCTAAGAAACTGTACCATTCACAGCCGAATCAACTGGTAATCTGCTGACAAATCAAATTTCAGAAAAAACGAACCAAATATTTAAACTCGGCACCCTTGAAAATCACTTAAAACATATTTTGTGCTCACTAGTAACCTTGTACGAATATTACGTAATTTTCATATTCGAATGCCACCATATTGCTGGTCTGACAAGAAGAAGGGACGTTGTGGAAGGGGATTGAAGTTAATTCAACCTCCTCCCCGAAGAAAGGATGCTCAATGACTACTAATTAATACCAGTCCACTATTGATATTTAAAAAGAGATCCATGTTGGATAGGTTGTGATGGCCCCGCACATGATCAAAGTTCCTTAATGTTCAAAAGACTTCATATGAAACTTGTTTAAATAAAAATATCTTGTAAAAATGCTAGAATAATTGTTTTTTTCGTGATAAACTGTTTATATTTTGGCAACAGATTGTATCAACTACATGGGAAGTATGGTCTTGTAAATATTGAATTTATAGAAAATAAACAACCCCTTTAACCTGATGCATTGCAACAACACACCAACCACAGCTATAATGATTTACAGCTGTGGTTGGTATGTTGTATTTATTGAAAAATTATTGGGCTGCAATATGAAAAAATTGTAGAACTATAAATTCCCACTGTCATCCGTCCATCTCTGTCCTTCCTTAATCTCAAGAACACGGTTAGGTAGATGAAAGTTGAGACCAGACATGGAAATCCTAAGAGAAAATATATGAACTTTTAATTTGTACCGCAAGTCACATTATTTCAATTCAGAAATTTTCCCCTGAACGGCGTTAGATACATAATTGGCATGAGTCTATTGACATCTATTGATAACAAGAAAAGTATGATGCTGGTCCATTCATCAACTGAAAGACTGAAACATGTACCAGAAGCAACAAAATCTTTTAAAGTCTGAATCATTTCTTCTTTTCTCTCTTCATAATAACTCAATATGATTTTCATGACATCAGTTTCGTTCTTAGACATTTTATAACCTCTCTGGATAATATTCTCACGAATGAATTTACTCTTTGTGATTGTCCTTATTTTAAGTCCATCCTCTGCCGCAAAGCGGGAAATTATTTCAGGCAAAGACTTTTTTGCAACATATCCTATTATTGTAGACTGCTTTTCAGTTTTAATTTTTTTCGATTCCAGTTCGCAAGATGTCCCATGCCGTATAACTGATTTTGACTCTTCTGGCTGATTTACAAAAATATTGTGGACTCTTTGGAGGTGCCTGTCAAGGCCTGTAGTATTCGACCCTTTGCATGAAATTTGTTTTTAACATAATGAGCACTGTGCAGTTGATTCGTTTATTTTTTTTATAATGTTTCCACACTTTTGCTATACGTTCCATATTAAATGAATAGGTTGGTATCTATTTAAATTTGTTGACAATCTGTAACAATAATAATAATCCAAAATTAATGTTATATCTTTGTTTACTGAATATCACTATCATATCAATTATTTTTTTTTATAAAATAACAAATCTTATCCAATGTAAACGTCTAACTGAAGTAAACAAAATCTAGTGTTTGTTTAAACTTACATGAGATGGGCATTGTTTCCACAAGAGCACTGCAACACAACCACGCACAGCACTTCACCTCATAAAGTGAAATTGACGACTGACTGACTGAGCTGACAATGCTGACACAGACAGTCACAAATATCATGATCTCATAAACAAACGTCACAAAATAACAGTATGGCAGCGAATGCATTTATTGTGTACTCACTCAGTAAGTTACATAGGAGTATCAAGTAATTACTTGTTAAGCTAACAGATGGCGCTCTCAATGACGGAGCGCGGGAAGCTAATAAAGTTTATTATGACCTTTTGAAAATAAAATTATTACAATACAATTTCGACAAGTGTGTGTCGAGTCTTGACCCGAAAGTCCCGGGACCCGAGACAATTAAATTTAGAAAAAGTCCCGAGACGTCTCCTGTCTTGAAGTCCCGGGACCCAAACCCTAATATGGTTATATCTGAATTAGTTAATTAAGTAATTAGTCTGGAAGTGAAGATCAGACAGAGGTCTGGATAGTGTAACTGGCAAAATGTCTTCATGGGAAGTAGGAGTTATTGGTTTGAGTTCCATTCCAGGCCAATCTTTTCTTTCAGAATATTCTTAAACTGAATTAAAGTTTATTTGTTTATTTATAATTATTAAATTTAAGAGACGGCATTGTAATTGCCTACATCCAACCAAAGTACTTAGTAATTATTTAACTTTAACAGCAGGTAAAGGAATCCAGCTGTTTGTTTGATTTTGATGTAATTATCAGATTGTTGAAATTGCAGTAAGAAAGCAAGCTTCATATTTTTATTCAAAATATTAAAATATTATCTGCAAATGCTAAGCATGAAGTTCATAAAAGAAATACTGTATTTCAAATATTCAAACTCCATAAAAAAAATTTATTATACTTACCAACTGTATCAACCATATCATCTAATTTCTTTTTTTCTCCAGACTACAATTAAACAAATACTTAAGTGAGAATTACAAAATAAATGACAATCTAAATTGTTATTTACATAGTATTAAATTCAATACACAAGCTGTGCATGAATAGATAATAGTTATAAATACTTTAGAAAAATATAAACTAAAAATTAGATGTCATTTTTAAGTATGTGCTGCTTATATTCAACTTTTTAAATGAATAACTGACTGAGACTAATTATTTAAATAATCAAATATAAAAAAATAAAAAAAGTGGAAGTTCAATTAGAAATTTTTAAGTCGTCTCCATCCATCCAAAAGGGAAACTTTATTTTTATGAAATTAAAAAAATTGATAAGTATAAAAGTTTAATATTTTTGAACATTTATCAATTTTTCTACTAAAAACAAATTTTTCCGGAGTTATAGACAGTTATATCTTTTCAACTGTATTAATTTTCAAACTTTAAATTTGATTCTTTTAAAATTAATCAGCAACTGTCCATAAATTATGTCCACATTATTTTCTTGAAGTTTTTACTCCCCCTTCCCTCTTGTTCCAGTTTGTCCACGTTTCCGTAACCCCCCTCTTCAGACATCCAACAAAATTCAACTCCCCTTTAAAATCTTTATCATTTTATGAATGATATGTACCATAAGTAGAAACAAAACACACAAGAAATTTTAAAATAAGTATAATAAAATGCATAAACTGTAGAAAATTTAATGAAATAAACAGACATCCACTGAAGCTCAACTCCTCCCCTCTCCCTTGTTTGACTTGTAATGACCCCCTCTCTCCCTTCTAGTGTGGACATCATTTATGGACAGCCCCTCATATTAAAAATCTTTAAGTTTCAATATTTTTGATAGATTTCAAAATATTTGAATTAGTATATTTCATTCTGTGTCTAATAACATAAAATTTGAAATAATTTTATGTTTACGATTGCTTATATAAGTCCATAATACAGAAAAAGGCAAAAATACTTAAAATTTTTAAAAATACCTCATCATAATGAAATCTATTGTTACATGCTTTATATAATCTTGTATTTAATAAATTCAACTATTAAAGTTTAATTTTTAAGAAAAAACTAACTTGGTATCTTGCATATAAATGTAAGAAATGTGCTTTTGGAGAAGTACAGTTTTCGGTAAAATATGCAGCTCTGTCATATTCTTGAGAATCAAAATAGCTCTTTGCTAATATATATTTATCCCATTCTTGCCAGGTTTCATCCTGAAAATAAAATTTTAATTATTAAACGTAAAAGCTATAAATCATGTATGTAAACAATTTCATTTAAAAAATATTCAATACGTTTTTATTTGAAACATCTTAGGTGTTTAACAATGAATATCATTCTTGTTGAATCAAACTTTCTCGTAAAATTCATTTTGTTTTACATAAATGTTTCCAAAGCATGATGATGATCATCAGGTGTATTCACATCTTGGTATATCAAAAATTGAAATAAGAAACATCAAGGTAACCAAAACAATAGAAGAATTTTGCTTTAGCATTTTACATATTGATTTTTAAATGCTAAGGCACAAATCTAATAATGAAGCTCCATACGAGCTATGAAAACATATATTAAAAAGCAATTTCATTCTTACATATTTAAATTTATTTGAGTTGTTTTACTATTACACTTATAACCTTTATAAGTATTTCTCTTCATATTTTACATGCTTACACAATATCAACCGATCAGCAAGAAAATCTAATAAAACTGTGTGCTTTAATAACAATGTACATACATTTCATTAGATAATCGTACATAATACATTATTACAATTATCCAAAATACAAATGCATGTTTTATGTATAAAAAAATAAACATTTACAGCCGATTCTCGTTAACATCTATCTGCGGGATATCCGTATGGATTGACATTAACAAGTATTATACAATAAATATAAGTACAACTTTTAACTTTCAATTATTTTATTACTTATACTTAAAAGTATTATACAATTATAGATATTGTAATATTTCACTATACATTTCATTGTAAGATTGCAGTTCTTTTTTTACAGCTTTTTAATTCAAAGAATGTTGACGTTATATAGTTACAGGAACGTGGATGCTCGCCTCAAGTGGACACTTCAGCGCTCTCCGCTTCTCGTACCGAAGCGCAAGACTACGTGCGACACACATCAAGGGAAGCAGTAGCCAGCCACAACCAATGCAAAACATGGAGAATAGGCATTAGTACTGGTATGTGACCTTTGGAGGCAAATATCTCGCCAAGAGTCACACATACAGGTATTGTTCCTTTGAATTATATACTCTCCTGTATGAGCCTTTTTGGCTCATACAGGAGGGTATATAATTCTGTGAGTGGGAAATCCCTCATTCATGGTTGACATCTTACCAATTTGTGTTTGTTGGATGTTAAATGTTTTGAATATCAACAATTATAAGTGTATTATTATACTCACATCTGCATCCTGTAACGAAGGCTGTAATTGTTCAGGACTTAATCTGATGTTACTAAGTGCCAAAGATAATTCTGCAGCCCTAATTAAGTCAAACAAATCAAAATAATTCTCATAAAATGAACAAAAATAATAAACATTTGTTGATTTCATAACAATTAAACGATTTCAGTTATAATAAACAAGTTATATATTTGTAATAACTTACCATTTTGTCGAATGTATCAATTTCCTTTCGGAACATTCTTTCAGTAATTTACACAAATCTAATTTAATCTGTTTCAAATCAACTGTTGAAAAGACCGCCATCTTACCTTTTAGTTACGTTACTCGTCGTTTAGGGGCGCTTCAAGGATTGAAAGAAATTTACAGATAAAATATAAATCTGTTTTTTAATTTTTATTGTTATTGTATGTAAAAATATTTTTAAAAACATTTTATATACGGTACAATATATAATTCAAGCAATATTAAACGTTCGTGATTAAAAATTAAAAAAAAGGTATAGTGGGTTGCCATTTTTTAAAGGTTTTTTTTTAAACTCCTTCCACTCTGTAAGCGCCAAGAGGTCATCTTTTAGCAAACCCATTAT
The DNA here is from genome assembly GCF_030686945.1 of Centruroides vittatus. NCBI lineage: Eukaryota > Metazoa > Arthropoda > Arachnida > Scorpiones > Buthidae > Centruroides > Centruroides vittatus. The sequence goes on from NW_027120889.1 coordinate 276,606, forward strand.
GGGTTCGGCCAGGCCGACAATGGGGCAGCCAAGGTCGATATATCTGGTCGGACCACACCCGAAAAATTCTTGGGGACTCGTTCAAATTCGATTCTGGGTCCCTTCTTTTTTTTTTTTTTTTTTTTTGTTAACTCTTTTCGCCCGGTGGGCACTAAGAGGGCCTCTTATAGCAAGCCCATTATGGGTTCGGCCAGGCCCACAATGGGGCGGCCGGGTGGTGAGGGACGGGGACCGACATATCCGGACGGACTACCCCCGAAAAATTCCTGGGATTTTTCGACCCGTCTGGATTCGATCCCGGGTCCCTCAGGGCTGCAGACTGCTAACCTTGACCGCTCGGCCATAGAACGGTAGGCTGCCATCTTGACCGCTCGGTTGAAAGATCTTTAACTGGTGACATTTCCGATTTTTTTCTTTTTTTTTTTTTTACTTTTCTAACATCTAAATAGGAACAGTTTCCTCCCGGCAGGTATTTATCCAGGGTCATATGTCGCGGTGCCATACAAACAAATAAACAAACAATCCCTAGATAAATCATCGATTTTCAGGTACCCTTGGTTTCAGAGTTGTTTTTCCCTTTTGCCAGATCAACAGAGATAAAGCAATATAACTGAAGAATGCATCGCTATCTTCATTTATTATGCTTATTCATTGTCTCTAACAGAAAGGAGCCAAGGGATCCTGTCTCCTTCCAATATAAAAGAAATAAAAAGGAAACACTGGGAAATTTTCCAAGAATCTTTTTCTAATTAAAATTCATTTTTTTATTTATATTGTGTCGTGTCTTCTATTTCTATACTACTTATGTAACCGATAACATAAGGTGGGAATTTTATTGAATTGGCATTAAAAATTTTTTATTCGTTTAACTTTGCTCGCCCCAAAATTAAATCCCGAGTGCTCCATTAGTCTCTGAAGCATCATAGATCGCTAAAATCATTCCTCGTTGTTAAAAAAATCGAAGCTACATTTTTGTATCTTGTTAAATTACGTATTCTTGGCAACATTCTTGAAAAATTCAAGTAATTTGATCTACTAATTTAATGTTTATAAGAAAATTTTCACACGAGTGACTCGAAAAGGCGTGCTTTTCGAATGTTGCAATGAAATGAGATATATTTAAAGATTTCCATTATTAAAATGGCTTTCATAGCAGTTAACTTCACAACAATGCTGAGGACCAATGACATGTAGTGTTGTAACCATCCAACAAGATTTCCTGTGTTATAACTTGATATGTCTGCATTCACTGTACATTACAGTGAATGCAGACATATCAAGTTATAACACAGGAAATTTTGGTACTATTCATCTATAAATAAATTTTGTCCAATTACAGAATCTTTAACATATTTTCCAGCATTTTCTCTATATGTACGGATATTAGTGTGTGTATGGGGGGTTACGTTTTGTTCATCCAATTTGAAGCTTAATAACTCCTGTGCCATTTGTTGAAAATTAGTGAAATTTGGCAGTGAAGTTTGTGTATTAGTGACATTGATGCTATTAAATTTTGGTGGTTAAAAGTCGAGGGAGTGGGGATATAGATCAGGTCATGGGTCATATCTCGAGCGGGGTCAAACTCGTTAGAAAATAAATAATTTGGACATGTAGTCTATTATTTACGTACGATAGAAATTCTCAACGTAGTAGTTCAGTTAATATACTGAGATATATTATAAATGTCTAATGGCTGCTACGATATTGTGCTGTGTTATTGTAGAAAGTATTCTGTACAGTTTAAAGACTACTTAATGGACTAGGATAGGCTATTTAATTTGTTAATGCATTAAGTACAATTTAAAACCTACTTAATACGATCGTGTAACTTTATAAATTGTTTAAATTACAGTCAATGGAATAACAACTGTATTAAGTATGGCAAATTTTCCTAGTATTATTATTATTATTATAAATTAAATGTCAGATATCACACTATACATCCTTATAATGTATCATACGTGGGTTTAAAATCCAATTTGGCTGTTCGTTTAAGTCTGATTGTAGAGTTACAGACTTGAAATTCCGCCTGTAAATAAAGGGAATTTTCTAAGCCGTTTATATATGTATGTACTGTATAGTACCTATAATATAGGGCGCAATTTAAAACTCGGTTTGCCTTAGTTTGGTTTTATTAGTAAAGTAAAACCTGTCCAGAACGGAAACCTGCCAAACCGGTAGAGAATATTCGGTACCGAGTGATTCCGGTTTACACAGGTTTTACTATATACGACATCTGGGAGGGAAGAATGTCTATTGGGAGGACTTTTATTCATATTTAGGTGTTAATAACGTAAAGAAATCCCGGAAAACTCCACGCTATGAAGCGCGAAATCTTACGATACTTAATAAATGTAGAGAAAATATCAGATGAAACAATTTATTCGTCTACTATATATTTAATTATAAAATAAGTTAATTTACTAATTTAAACACAAAGAAGTTTCAAATTTTAGCCATTAAACGTCAAGAATTATTGATGCGTTTAGACTATCAATATGGCGGCTGATACCGGTGCATTAACGTTAACGTTTATATATTCTTTTTCTTTTCTTTAATTTCTCAAAATTTGTTATTGCTTAGTTTTTGGAATTATCAAATCAAAATTAACTGAGGATCATAAATAAATATACAATATACTGTATACGAATAATTAAGTTAAAATACGTAACATTACCTCTGTAATGTTAATGGTGAAGGTCTTTTTCTCCATCTTAAAATAGATTTAAAAAGAAGAGGGAAAAAAAGCTATTTAAGGAATTCTTTAGATCAGAATAAATTGTCATCTTTGCCAATCCCGAAAATTGAAACAGAATTAGTAGACAAATTAGATTTTAGTGTAATAATAGATAGATTTTCTGAGATAAAGGCCAAGAAAAAAGCATGTTAATGGTTGTATCTATGTGTTTAAGGAAGATGATTTTGTTTTCTAATTTCTGAAGATTGTATTCTTTTCTGTGCTACAATGTTGCCTGTGACCTATTATAAATATTCAATAAATACAATATTTAGAAAATAACACTGTACTTTTATAAGATTGAAGCCCAAAAACATAGGCTATACTTGCCCAGAACCCTTTGAAATTTTCGCTTGTTTCTTACACACGTTTACTATCCACTGTCACGAGAATAGACGAAGATAAATATACAATGGCGCATTATACTATAGGCAAAAAAAGTCCCATCTTTCGTAAGAAAATATTTTAAAATATAAATACCGAAGAAGTATCTGAAGTCCTATACAAGGGGATCCCATAAAGCTATAATGCGCCAGTGATAATATACTCGTATGTAAAAAACTCGTGGAACATGATTTCAGTGAATCAAATTAGTTAGTTATTTGATCTAAACTGTATATGTTTGTCCCTGAGATAAAATGGCACGGGTGCCCTTGATCTAATATATATATAATAAATTTAATTCCAGTCACGTTGATCTTGATATTTTCACTCTATGCATGGGATTATTGTTGAACCATAACTCGCCATTTTTGTTCAGATTCTGTGATAGAAACACAGAAGGATAATTTAAGTGCGTAGCACAAATGTGATTTATTTAATCAGGGAATTTCTTTAAACCATATTTTACTGGAGAGATTGGGTTCACTACACCGAGAGTTTACTGTATTTATTATTTTGTATTTCAAATTATTGAAATTTAAATCATTTTAATAATGTTAATTAGTGTATTATGCTGACAGAGTGAACAGACTCGTCAATAGAATGATTTAACTTGGTCCAAAATAAAAATCTTTATTGTAAAACATGAATATAAATTAAAGTTTTCTTTTATAAATGGCAAAATAAATCATTTTCTATTTGTTTTATTCATATACAGTATTTTTATGGCTTTCTAGATGGATAAATCTCATATTTGTGACTGACCTGAGTCTTATTTCATCTGTCTCAGGCCCTATACTGCATAATAGCGTTGTCTCATAATCTAAATTATATTATATATATATAATATATATATTCAATTATAATTTTTAATATATTGATGATAAATAATTCCAAATAAAAACTGGCAACATTGTTGCTAGACTTTTCTACCATTCTTTATTTGTTTTCGTCCCCAATAATTACTACCATTACCTTTATAAGTCATCAAATTTGTTCGAGAGATATTAAGGGGGTGGTCCATATCTTTCGAACCAATGGTCCGATTTTCCTGAAAATTTCTAGAAAAATTCTTCTCTAATGCACAAATCTTCATGCAAAATTTCAGAAATCTTCGACGAAAAGGGCGGGAGTTACTAAGCTTAAAATTGGATAAACGAAATCGTTCCCCTAAACACATACAACGTATAGAAGAAAACCCCGAATTTTTTAATGCATTTTTCGACGTTTCAAGGCCCCCTGAGTCCAAACTGTACAATTTTTTGGGGGTTATTTTTTGATCGATCTCCATACTTTCCCTCTGTTATACTGTATAATAGCAAGGAAAGTAAAAAAAGGAATAATTTTTTGTGATTAATATAAATATTTTAAAATATTTTCGAAGGAAAAATAAAAATCAAAGAAATATTTTAAAATTCCTTACATTCTTTAACATTATTCTACATTTAATTTCTTTCCATTAGATATTGATACTCTAGTCTATCTGTAATGCATATTCTATGAAGTGTCTGTCCGTCACGCTCTGTTTCTGAAGGAAAAAATGTTTCGTAAACGAAATAATTTAATGTGTAAGGAAGGTTAGAAAGGATACTATTTTCGTATTCCTCTGACATTTTTAAAGCAAAGAGCTTAGTGTCGTAGATTTAATATTATTACAACTGAATTCGTTCGCGTAATAAGTTTGAAAAGAAAAACAAATGGCTGAAAATAAGAATAAAATTACTTATTTTCAGCATTTTAGCTTTAAAAAATGTAACGAAAAAAAAATGCAAGCTGTAAGTCATTCTGTAGCAATTATTTTATGTGTAATACATATCAAAATAGTCTGGCATATCAGTGGACGAGTGGATAACACTACTAAACACCTCTGCAATGGCTGGCCACGTGAAGTTTTTCGGGGTTTCTTCACGTTAGTAACACCTAAATAGGGATGTTTACCATAGAAAGACCTCTCGTGAGATATTCCTTTACGTTAGTAACACCTAAATAGGGGCTAGTTTTCTATAGATAGACCTCCCTGGAAGCATCTCCCTCGACACATCCCCTCTCATGACGTTTCCGTACAGACACAAATAAAAATAGACAGAAAAACTGTATCATTTCACGAACTTAATCAAATTAAAAGGGAACGTAACGAGATCCGAACCCAAGCTCTTCAGTAACACATTGTTTTTTCTTATCTAAGCTTAAATTTTGAGTTATTTCTTCGAATATACGTGTGATTTATAATTTTGATAACACGTTTATTAAAATTTCCAGTTACTTAATTCGTATACAAAATCAAATCTTATTCATAAAACAATAGAGTGAGTGAGCTCTAACATAGCCTTAATAGACTTATACAAAGAAGATATTCAATATGGATACAAATATAGCCTATACATAGAAAACACGTGCTTGATTCTAAATAAGAACCGAACCAACACCTGGATTGTTTGCAAGCGTAAAAAAATGGGTTCGACTCCTACTCGACATCGAACAGGTTCTGCTGCTTTGTGTTTTTTTCCAGATGAATATGCAGTATATTTACACGCGAAATATTATAATTTAAGTGTTATTCGTCCATTAGTATTTTAATGTAAAAACAGTATAAAATATTGATATTTTCTGCTAAAAAGTAGAAATTTTTACATAAGAAAAATTGATATTTAATCATATTTTAATGTAAAAATTAACTTTCCGTATATGGTCTCGATTTTCATCTATCTATCAATGGAAATCTCGTGACTTCCGGTCTGGACCGGAAGTCACAGGCTTCTGACCCCCCATATATGGTCTCGATTTTCGTATCTATGATTCCATTCTCGAGATTAAGGAAGGACGGACGAACAGACAGCAGGTTGGTCTGAAGTTTGAAAATTAAATTTCATTCATATTTATTTATAAGTTAGGTAATATTAAAAAACTATAATTCAATTTAACTTTTATACTATAAAAATATACTAAAAATAATTTAATATTTTGATATTAAATTATTTACATTTAGCATGTTAAAAGGGGGATTTACAATTATGTATGTGTTTAATAATTTTACAATTTTCCCCACCAGATGGCAATGTCGTAGTATCCTGGTTTAATAAATAATAAATTAAAATTTTAACTTTACGTAAAATTTTTTAAAAATTTATTAAATTAGGCATAAAAGTATCACAAATTTAAAACATTAAACAATTTTTCGTATCAGAATATATTAAAAATTATTATATATTTATTATTGTGTATGCGCTACAGGTATTGCACGCATAGATACAACAAAGACTTAGTATCTATAATATATAAAAGCCAAAATGTGTATGTGTGCTTGTTATGCAAAGAGTTTTATAGTATCGCCATTCAATTTGGCATGAATATTTTTCGAAACCATAGAAAGATACTGTAGGTGGGTGCAGGAACCATCACAGTATCTTTCTAGTGTTGATGAATATTCATGCCAAATTGATAGCCGATACTGGTGGTTCCTACCCCCACCCACCCCTAATGCTCACTTACCTTATTATATATGTTTGTTAAAGGATTCTACACCGTTCAGCACCGAATTTGGCATGAATATTCTTCGACACCCTAGAAAAATACCGTGTTGGTCCCCTCCCCAATCACACCTAAATCTCATCCCCTTCTTAACTTAACCACGAGCAATTTCTTGTATTTTGCAGTTTCATTATTATACGTAACTGTAAATTTTAGTTACTAACGAGTAAGACCAATTGTTTTTAACCACCCTCTCTCGCCAATGCCCATCCCTCAAAAACCCGAGCAAAGCGGGCACATAAGATTAAAATATCTTATTTAACAATTCAACAATAATGTTAAATTATTAAACGACACATTACAATACAATACAATACAGTTGTGTTTTATTGTATTGTACCATGTGTTGTATTGTAAAGCATATAGGCCTATATATATATATATATATATATATATATACTCAAAGCCGGATTTACATAAGGGCATTTGGGGTAGGCGCCCTACTCTTAAAGGGGGCCTCCATTTGTGCCTACGGGCCTCTGTTTGTTAAATCCGGCCCTGTATATACTTGTATTTATTATTTTTCAGAAAATAATTACAAATGGCATGCAGTAATTAAACGTAGGCGATCTCAAGGATATCTATTTGTAATCTAGATTTGAACGCCTCCTCATATCAACACAATTTACCAAGAACCGGTAAGAAAAATTTCTTCCCACATTGTTACATATCATGAAATTTCGTGTTTTAATACTTCACATACGAAGCAATAGATAAAATCACATTTAATTAGAAATTATCTATTGTTAATCATATTTTAAATTAAAAAATCGTATGTAGAAAAATACGAATATAATATAAATACAGAAAATCGAGACCGGATAATCCATATCCGGTCTCGATTTTCTTCTATATAACTCCTCGAGATTGACAAAGAATTTGAAAAATTGCAGGCCAATAAGTGAATTTAGATGTGTGTTTTGTCATTGTACAGAGTTATTTTCATTATGTTTTGTACGTAATGTACTGTACGTATTGTACGAAACATCCAATTAATCTTCGAGTGAAACACCATAAAGGACTTTCACTCGAAGATTAATTGGATGAAGTATTATGTACTGTACAGTACGTAACATCTTCTTTCAACGTTGTAAACAGAAAAAAAAACAAGATATGTATTTATTTTTTTATTTTTAAAGGTTGGTTTTTATAGGAAAACTCTTATAAGTTTTAGTTTTTATAAGCAAAACTTACAAGTTTCTATGAAGGAAAAAAAATTAAAGACAGTAGAAGAAGTGACGTAACAGGGTTTACAACTTAATTTCTTACAAGGATATTTGTTATAAAAGTTAAAAAATAAATAAATCGTGGGCCACTAAAACAAAACAAAACAAAAAAAAATAATTCTAAAATTATATTTAAAAATAAAAACTCATTAAATATTTTATTATATTTTTAAATAGGAACGATCGATAATATAATTCGTAATAAAAAAAAAGTATAAACAATTCTTTTGTTTTTATTTTCGTATTAAATTTTGAAGATTGTAATTATTTATAATAATTTGTAAAATAAATAATTCAAAATTTCCTCGTAAATATTTTTATCATTTAATCCAAGGTAAGAAAAAAAAGAGGGAGGGGAGTAATTTAATGTGAACATTTTGCTCGTTTATATTTAAATATTCGGTTTTATATTCTAATTTTTATTTTATTTTCTTGTTTTTAACTTCGAAAAATTCACGTGCCAATTTTTTTTTTTTTTTTTTTTTTTTTTTTTATTCCTTTCAAACATGCTGTTTTTGAATTATAAATAATAATTCAGTACAAACAACGGTGAAATTTACAACTTCGCCATTTTTGTTTTTTTTTCTTTTTTTTGTTTTTTTTTTCATTCTATACAGCGTTAATTTATTTTATATCTTGTAAAATTTATAAGGTAGGGTCCGGTTTAAGCAGGTTTTACTGTATAAAGGATGGTCCAACTGTCTTTTTTCTGAACAACGTGTTTGTTTCTTTTGTTCTTTCGCCATTGTTGTCAACGTTTGTGTTATGTTAACTGTATCTGAGCAGTTAACCGACTTTTGATCTTCTCTATAAATATATGTGACATACATGTTTACAGTATGATGTGAAATCTGTGGTAAACCCTATACATCCTTTCCCGCCATGGTTTTCCAGTAATACAGGATATATATTTCATGTAACGCTTTAATTTATTTATGGTTTTTTTCCTGCGCATTTTTTTAAATTTACATTTTCTTGTATTTTCTATCAATTATCTAGGATTTAATATTAAATAATTAATAAACAAGGCAGACTCAGACGTCAGTTTTAGTCTGCCATGTTTATTAATGCCTCCCTCACACTTTAAAATTTCTAAGAAAATTTGATAACGAAATTAGTTTTCTGCGATTCTTTATCGAGTATATAATTACAGTAAAACCTGTGTAAGCCGGACTCTCGCGGTACCGAATACTTTTTTCCGGTATGGTTAATAATTTCCGTTTTAAACAGGTTTTTAAACAGCGAAAATCGCTAGTTTTTTACGTTTCCGTTTTATTAAGATTCCGTCTTAAACAGGTTTTACTGTACACTTACGTACACGTAAATATACAAATCAATCATACAAGAACGTTTATTATTTTTAAAAATAAATAAAAAATTTAATTAATAATTTTTTTTTAAATACAGTAAAACCTGTTCAAGACGGAACTTGAATAAAACGGAAGCCTAGACGGAAATGCAGTAAGAATTTGTGTTTTTTTTAAACCTGTTAAAACGGAAACCTGACAAACCGGAGAAAAAATATTCTGTACCGTGCCAGTCCGGTTTACACAGGTTATAGTGTAACTCAAGAGAAAATAAAATATTAAATTCTTAAAAAGCAAATCAAATAGGCGACTTTTAAAAATAAGTTTCCATAAAAGAAGAAATTGGCTCGGTTGTATAAATAATACATTCACAAATGTATCTTTTTTTTTTTTAAAAAAAATATAAAGTTTAAGTAATAAAAATTGCATAATAAGGACATAAGAATTTTATAGTTTACATTTTAAATTATGGAGAATTTAATAGCTAAAGAAACTGCTTATAACATACATTTTATCTTATTTTTTGTTTTCTTTTTTAAAAAGTACAAAAAGTGAATTATTATTTAAAGAATATTAATTCCAAATCTTTATTATTTAATAAAATTGAAACCTGTCTAAAACGGAAACCTGCCTAAACGGGAAATATTCTTCGAAATGCAACGATTTTCAACGTTAAAGTCAACTTGCCAAACAGGAAAAGCTATTCGGTACCGCTCGAATCCGGTTTATACAGGTTTTACTGTATATATACAGTATTATATTGTAATAAAAAATAATATTTGAAGACACGAATGTCCTCAAAGAAAGAGGGAAATGAGACACTTATCCCGTGAAATCGTGTAAAAAATTCCACAAATTACTTACACCTTTTGTCCGTCTGAAAAAATTAAATAATTACAGTAAAACCTGTGTAAACCGGAATTTCACAGTACTGAAATTTGTTTTTTTTTTACCGGGTTTAGCAGGTTTTCTTTTTAATACAGAAAATCGCTCCGTTTCGAAGAATTTTTATCGTTTAGAAAAACCTGTTTAAAACGGAAACCCGCCAAACTAATAAATATTTGGTGCAATTCCGGTTTACACAGGTTCTACTGTATACTCAATTTAAAAAATTTTTCTTAATTTCTTATACAGTATTTAATAGAAAATACTTGATAGAGACAATTTATATAACGAAAATAAATACAGTAAAACCTGTCCAAAACGAAAACCTGTTAGACCGGTACCGTACGATTCCGGCTTACACAGGTTTTACTGTAATAATTTAATGTTATTAATATCGTATTTTATAATAAAAAATAAAAATCTTGGCCATTAATCGATGCATATTTCATGTATTTTAATTATGTTTATTTCTATTATTATTATTATTATTATTATTATTATTATTAAAATATTAAATGTTTGTTTTTTTAATTTAATTTCCATTGTAAATTTTTAATAATATATATAATATATATATATAAAATAAATAAATTTCTATTTGATTAACTCAAGCTACATTCAATCCTTCTATAAACTACGAATTGTTTGTATAACGCTCAGCGTATGAAATTACTGATTAAGAATAAAGAGAAAGTATATAAATGATAAACATAAATTAAATAATATTTACGTTTGTATATATTAAAATGCAATTTGCATTAATGATATTTATTGTAATGCTGTATACTTCATTCACGTAACGTTTAGAAGAATGAAAATTAATTCGTTAATTACTTTTTATGTAATTAAAAGAAATAACGATTAAATTACAGTAAAAAATAAAAAGAATACAGTAAAACCTGTGTAAGCCGGAATCGTACAGTACTGAATATTTTTTTTACAAATTTCCGTTTTGAACAGGTTTTTAATAGAGAAAATCACTCCGTTCCGAAGAACTTTTAACGTTTAAGCAGGTTTCCGTGTTAAACAGGTTTTTTTAACATAGAAAAATCACTTCGTTCCTATGAATTGCAGTAAAACATGTAGGTTTTACTGCAATCAATTAAAAACGACTCAAACTTAGTTAACGGAAGGAGACACAAGTAAATAAATACTAAATTTATGTAATTAATATAATTTTGTGTAAAAAAAAAACTACGAAAAATAAGTAAAATTGTTTAAAATATTCCAAAAAAACACTAAGACATTATAATAAATTGTATAACTTATATAAAAGGTTAGCGAATAAAACTAAAAAAGTGTAGGAAAAAAATGGCGTAAGACTACAAATAATTAATTAATTAAAAAAACACAGAATAAGAGGATAGAGTACAAAGTATAATTACAAATAAAGCCACAAAAATCGTTAAGAAGTAACAAGAAAAATTACAGGGGAAAAAACAGATTAAAAAAAATACAAGAAAGAAAACATAAATAAATACATAAATAAAAGCCTTTGATAAGAGTAAATCGACTAAAAATATTTCAACACAGACAAGTATAATAAGATCGGTGACGTCACACAAACATTCTTTTTAACACGGCAAACCGGAAGGAGCGCTTTATTTCATTTCCGATTTTTATTTCATCGGTCGCACAAGACCGCCTCCTGTCGGCGTAAAAATAAAACGGAAAGAAGAATTAAAAAAAAGAAAAAAACAGATAATAGCGCCTCCTAGCACTGCCATTGGACGGCGACAAAGCGATGCGCGCGCAGCACATTCACCCAATGGCATCGAGTATCGAGTACCGTAGACCGCAAACCGAGCTGCGAGGTGGTATTTGCTACAACACACGACTCGACGGAGCATGATGTTGTCGCCTACGCTGCCGTTACGTTCGCACTGGTCGTCGTCAACGTTGTCGGGTTAACTTGCGTTACGTCCAACGTGCTTTTCAGATGACGTCAGAGAAATGACGGAATCGACTTCGGTACCGGACTATGTTTACACGAACGAAACTTCAGTGGAATCTCAAAATTGGACGATGAACACGGAGAACGTTTCGAGTACGGTCAACGACGCCGAAGACAGTTGGAAGAGTATACCGAAAGTGCTTAAATCGTTTGTCATGTGCACCATTATGTTAACGGCCGTCTTGGGTAATATGTTAGTGATCGTCAGTGTTTTCAGGCATCATAAACTTCGCATCACTACTAATTACTTCATCGTATCCCTAGCGTTTGCTGACATACTAGTGGCACTTTTCGCTATGACATTTAATGCCAGCATGACCATAGCCGACAGATGGGTTTTTAATCAGACCGTTTGTGATTTCTGGAATTCGTGTGACGTCCTCTTTTCCACCGCATCAATTATGCACCTATGTTGCATCAGCGTCGATCGCTACTATGCTATTATCAAACCCCTCGAATACCCCACGAAAATTACCGGAAAGACGGTGGCCATTATGTTAGCTTGCGTTTGGGTATCTTCCGGTCTCATCTCGTTCATACCCATCTTTCTCGGATTTTATACAACGGACGAGGAGATAATACGTCAGAGCATTAATTCCGACGAGTGTCGATTTATAGTTAATAAACCTTATTGTATAATATCGTCTAGCGTATCGTTCTGGATTCCGTGCTTCATTATGCTCTTCACATACTGGAAGATATACCAAGAGGCTACCAGACAGGAGAAATTGATATACAAGACACAGATGGGACCCGGTGGTATGATGCATAACTGTGCCAGGAACAGTACCGATCACGGTGCACTACCGAACGTACACGCCCCACCTCATAGAAATTCGCACGGGGAGGATCCCGAAAGTGGCCAGTCTACACCCACTAAGAGGACCATAAACAAAATGAGAAGGGAGCATAAAGCGGCTAAGACACTCGGCATAATCATGGGTGCTTTTATACTATGCTGGTTACCATTTTTCTTATGGTACGTCTCCACTACCATGTGCGGTAGTGCCTGCGAATGCCCAGATTTAGTAGTGGAGATGGTATTCTGGATAGGATATTTTAATTCTTCTCTTAATCCTATTATTTATGCTTATTTCAACCGTGATTTCCGTGAGGCATTCAAGGAGACTATACAGAATGCTATCTGTTGTTGTTGCATGAAGTTTCACAAGAAACACAGGAATAATCATATCATCCATTTTAACTGTACGTATAGATCAAATCAGGACATAGGACTCGTTGAAAATAAGTACGTACGCGAATGATCTGTGGTTCCTTCCCTCGATAATGGTGAGTACCCACATATTTTATATTATTTATGTCTACTGATCGGTAGTCAAGCTGCATAGAAATTCGTACACATTAATTATTCTATCGTGTTGCACTTAGTTACAAACGTATGCTGGTGGAGTGGCCTTCTTTTGTTTAGTAAATAAGCACGCTGTGTCCATCCCAAACGCGTAGGAAATAGTAAAAAATCGCTTGTATACTCGACTAGTTGACATGGATGAGATATTCTCGGGAGATATAGAAGGATTTTGATTTAAACGCCAAGTAAATCTTACGGATATAAATCTCTCTTCAAATCCAAATCTATCGACAAAGTTATTCACCGTTTAAAAATTATTACCATTATTTTTAAGCGTCAAATAAAATAAAATTAATTAAATTTTTTATTTCTCGACAATCTACTTACGTTTAAGTTTGTTTTCTGCTGTTTTAGGTGTTTTAATATTGACTTGTATACAGTAAAACCTGTAAAAAACGGAACCCGAGTAAGACGGAAAGGTGCCTAAACTGTTAGAAAATCGCTCCGTTCCATATAATTTTTTATGTTAAAAAAACTGTTTAAAACGGAAACCTGCCAAACCGGTATAAATACGATAAAACCTGTATAAGGCGGAGTCTCATAGTAGCGTATATATTTGCCAGGTTTCCGTTTTAAACAGTTTTTTTTTCCTTTTCTTTTTACCATAGAAAATCGCTCTGTTCGGAAGAACTTTTTCGTTTAGGCAGGTTTACAGGTTTTACTGTATTCGTTACCGAGCGATTCCGTTTTACACAGGTTTTTACTGTATTAACTTCTCAAATTTACTTATATTTACATCTTAAAATAATATAAATACCTTATTCATTTTTTATATACGTTATTCTCGAACTATATATTTTTCACTTTTATATTCTCTTCCAAAAATATACCTTTTTCACTTTCACACGTCAAGTTTTTTTTTTGTTTTTATTTTAAAAAATAATACAAATCTTCTCGTAAAATATACATTTTCTTATTTTTATTATTTATACGGACATATAAATGGTTATAAATAAAATAGTAGTTTATATGACATATTTATATATAATATAAATAAAATAAATTTTTTCAAACATTAATTAATTTAATTAATTTTAAAAGTCATAATCAATACTAAACCTGTATAAACCGGAATCGCACGGTAAAAGTTTGAAAAGTTTCCGTTTTAAACAGGTTTTTAACGTAGTAAACCGCTCCGTTCCGAAGAATTTTTTTATTTTTTACCGTTTTTTAGGCAGATTTCCCTTTTAGACAGGTTTTACTGTAATTATTATTGTTTTTTCTGTTATAAAATAAAATAGTAAATTAAATTTCGATCGAATATGTCAAAGAAAATGAAAGTAAATTTTACATTTAAATATTGAAAAATTATTTATTTATTTTCTTAAATTACAAAAAAAAGCATTTGTAATGAAATAAAAACTCTTTATGAAAATTAAATTTCTAAAAAATGTCAATTTAAATATATTTCCAGGAAGAAAAAAGGAAAAAATGAGAGAATTTAATAATACTTTTTATGAGAAAAGAAAATATTTATAAATAAAAACAATTTTTCTTTCATTGATACTTTACAAATAAATAAATACAGTAAAACCTGTGTAAACCGGAACAGAACGGTACCGTTTTGTACAGGTCTTTTTTTTTTTTTTTAAACAGAAAAGCTCTCCTTTTTCCTGTTTAGGCAGGTTTCCATTATTTTAACATAGAAAATCGCTTTCATTCCGAAGAATTTTTTACCTTTTACTCTGGTTTTACTGTAAATACTTTTTTTTTATAACAGATAATTATTAAGAAATCAAATAATATTCGTGTATTATAATAATAATAACAATAATAAAGTTAGTAAATTCATATTATTAAGTTTATAGTTTATAAAATAATTAACTAAATGAGTAGGTGTGTATCTATTTTTATTTTTATTTCTTTTTAATGAGAAATTTAGCTGAGTTTTTGTTGCTATTTTAAATAAACTTAACTTATTTACAGAATGAAATTTGTTGAGAAATTATCCCATATGTAAATAACTTGTATATGTTACTAAATGGCCCACCCACGTTGTGTTTATTACATTATTTTGGATGCGTTACCTTCAAAATAAAATTTAAAAAAAAATAAATAAATACATGCAGTAAAACCTGCCCCAAACGGAAACCTGTCAAACCGGTACCACGCGATTCCGGTTTACACAGGTTTTACTGTGTTATCATAGTTTGTAGGCAATATTTATAAATACCCACGCTATATATCCGATACATAGAGGATTTTCGACTGAAACGGTACACTAGAAAACACGGCTTTACAGTTCGTTCGTGAAGTAGGCCTACAGTAAAACCTGTCCGAAACGGAACCCGTATAAAAAGGAAACCTGCCAATCACGTTTACGCAGGTTTTAATGTAAATATAAAGTATAGGCGAGTGAAGAAGTGAAGACATATTTGAGGAGGCGTAAATAAAAAAGAAATTAACAATAATAATAATAATAATAGTAATTTTCAGTGTTCTCCACAGAGGGCGTAAGTTTTTATGAGGGTATCGAATGTCGATCATGTCACTGCTAAGAACATGACATATTCAAGTCATTAGTGATGTGTAATATGAACTTAAATCTGAAGAGATAATTGCCATCTTAAACGTATTTTAGAGAAAAATACTTGTACAGAGTAGTGAGATGTTAGCTAAAGTATCATTAGATAACGTTTAAATGTGATAGGGGAATAGTAAAAAATTGTGTTTACTTGTATTTTTTTAGTACGTAAACCTGTATAAACCGTAAACTGTACAGTAAAGCCTTACAGAAATTCAGTAAAACCTGTGTAAACCGTAAGCCGTAAACTAAAGCCTTATAGAAAACAATAAAACCTGTGTAAACCGGAATCGAATATACCAGTACAGAATTTTTTTTTTATTTTTATTTTTACCGGTTTAACAGATTTTTCTTTTCTTAAACACAGAAAAGTACTCAGTTTCGAAGAATTTTTACCGTTTAAAGCAGGTTTCCGTTTTGGACAGGTTTTACCGTAATCGATTTAGAAAATAATAAAGTATTTCGTGTATAAAAAAAAACGTTTATAAATATTTTATAAATAGAGAAAGGTTAGGTAAATTGCTTACCCTTCTGGTAAAATGTATGGCTATTTTTTATTTTTATATTGTTATTTACTTATTTGTAGATTTAAATGAAAGGTTATAATATATTTAAATTATCAATTGTTTAATTTTTAAAACGTACTTTTTACCCGTAAAAAAATTAAAAATAAAAATTATATGAAGGTGTAATATTACTCGCGACTTATAGCAAAATGTAACTTTTATGCTGTTTTATGTAACGAGATTAGATTTTTTGCTTATTTTCCATTTAAAAAGCTAGATTTAATACAATTTTCCGAACGTTTTATTCGCCGAATATTGATTTAATAGAGCGCGAAACATTTAAAAAATTTCTCCATTAAACTACAGTAAAACCTGTGTAAACCGGACGGTACCGAATATTTTTACCTGTTTCCGTTTTGGACCGGTTTTTTTTTTTTAATAACGAAAATCGCTCCGTTTTAAAGAATTTTTCCGTCTATGCAGGTTTCCGTTTTATTCAGGTTCCGTATCAAACAGGTTTTAATGTATTCATTTTATACAGCGCACACGGACATCATCACTTACTTTTTTAAATTAAAAAATTAATTTTAGCATAATTTATAAATAAATAAATATATACATATACAGTAAAACCTGTCCAGAACGGAACCCGAACCTGCCTAAACGGTACAAATTCTTCGGAACGAAGCGATTTTCTATCTTAAAAAAACACACACACACACACACACATACAAATTTAAAACCGTAACACTTAGCCATTCCGGCTTACACAAGTTTTACCGTATTTCAAACACCGGAGACTCACAACAATCCAGCATTCTGCAACAATTAAATCTAATTAATGCCATCCTTTCACTACAAACATCACTCATTGACATGCAAATAAGCATAAAAGGATAAATATTATTACACTAAATATTAATCGCGTTTAACTTCTATTAAACGCAAATTATGCAACAACAAATGATAATAATGTATTAAAAAATAATTGCGTAAGATAATAATAATAATAAAAAAAAAGAAAAATTCACTATCTAATTACCTGACATAACCAAGAGATACTTGGCATCACCGTCAGACAGACTTTATCTGGTGTATGTGTCTCGAAAATCGTCAGTAGAATCACACTACGACCTTCCCCGACTTAAATTCAATTAAAAATAATAATAATTACAATTAATTAAATACGTAAGTAACATTATCTAATAGGATTTTAAAGTGTTTAGCGGCTTAAAATCCTACACGTTAACGGGCTGTGGGTGATAAATGAGGGTAGGAAAGATGACCTTCTGACTGATCGCCGCCATTTGATAATCGATATCACGTGATTATGATTTGGAAAATCGCGTGACCCACCCCCAACTTTTTTTTTTAAATTTTAAATCCTCTTCCTTGTAAACAAACACCTGAAAAATTTAGTATTATTTTGTATATAATTAGCCCAAAAAAGCAGGTAGAAGCTAAATAGTGATTTGTTTGGATAAGTTGCCCAGTCGGTATGTTTTGCGTGTTATAAATAAACCTGTACAGTTACACAGTCACGTTGACTTACTGATTTAGTCAAGAATCACGACTTACGTGTGTTATACAGGAAAAAAAAATATAAAAAATACGTGTTATTGATAATTATAGATAAATTTCGTCCTTAATCAGAAGCATTTTTCAATGATAAAACACTGTTCATTGTTTGTATTAGATATAAAAAAAAAAAGTTCAATGTCATGCTACGTAACCTATATATACAGTAAAACCTGTGTAAACCGTAAAATATATATTGTTTTTAATACAGAAAATTACTCTGTTCTGAAGATTTTTACCGTTTAGGCAGGTTCCGTTTCGGACAGGTTTTACTGTATATATTTTATAATGTAGTATGGATATGTGTTCGTATTATATGTTAATGTTTTATGTTCTGTGTTAGTGTGTGTTAGTGATTAAAGCGTTATTTTTAAAAGTGATTTAACTCAAGTTAATTTGTGTGTGTTGAAAGGTGACTTCATTCATAACGTGTGTTGTGTGTGTTAATGTTATCTGCCACCTTTCGACTCCTGTGATTATATTTGTGTATGCAATACTTCGCTTGGAATCACTTTTAATTCTAGACTATTAGATTTTTATATAAAGTGATTACAGGTTATGTTAATGAAGACAGGAATAAATTACCCATTCATTAATTCATAAAAGTAGGTGAAAAGTGTATTAATTTACACTCAAAACTTTCAATTGTGGGCATTATTTAAGGCATTAAAATGGATACGAATTGGCATATAAAAGATTTTTATGTAAGCTCCCGTTTTAATGCACTTATTAATAAAAAATTATAGAAGTAATCCACTGACATACACAAATTTGTATGTAACTTAATTGATAAATTAAAGAGATAATAACCTGTGTAAACCGAATATTTTTTTCCGGTTTCCGTTTTGAACAGGTTTCTCTTTAAACACAGAAAATCGCTAGGCTAACGGTTTAGGCAGGTTTCTCTTTTATAGGGCAGGTTTTACTGTATACACTTCTAAACAGGTTGAATATTTTCTCAAGACTGAAAGAAGTGATTTCTAAATATGATTGCATATTGTTAATGTTTTTATTGTTGTTCAATTAGTGTTTAATACACCATAAAATTGTGTGTTTGTGTTGTGATAAAAGTATATACAAGACAGTACAATAAAGACTGTCCCAAAAAAAAAAAAAAAATTTTTGTGTTATATGTTTTGGTGGTCCAAGTTACTTTCCCATTTATGTGTCACGGTGTTTATATGATTTTATGCAAGAGTAACAAATGATTAACACACGTCTACCCAACGTAATTATTATCAGGTGTGACGTAAGAAAACAAGTAAACGACGTAACTACGTTTAAAATAAATTTAAATATCATAAATTAAGGTTTAATGTGCTTAATTTTTTAAAATACCGTTTATAATTTTAATCGTGTTCGAATGTGGAAAATATAATTGTTAAAATACAATATTTATGTGTTTTATGTTGGTATGAATGCGATTTACATGACAAAAGGTAATTTTATTTCAAGGTTTTAATGATTAAAAGACAAAACAGGAAAATAAAACTAAAAGGAAAATTTTTGATTTATGAGGAGAAAATATCTTTTTTTTTTTCTTTTTTGTATGTGTATGTGTTATAAATGTATACATGTGTATAAAGTAATTGTAATACTTGGTACCACCATTAAGTGTTGTGTACTTCCTCCGAAAAGGGGGCCAAAAAAATTTCTCATGTGTTGTAAACTTTGTGGATGTGAAACTGTATACTTAAATATACATGTTCTTGAGTGTTTTAATTAGTTTAATTAAGTTATATGTATTAAAATGTAAAAAAAATACATGTTAATTGTTGAGTAATCTGATATTGAATTATATGGTAGTTTCCTCCTTTAGTTTGCATTAAAAAATGCTAAATGTTTAAAAATGTTTGTAATATATTGTGTTTAGTAGTGTTTGAGTGGCACGTTATAGCTTCGTGGGCCCGAGGCAAATTTAAATTAAGAGGCCCCACGTAGTGTTGACTTCAGACATTTTTCTTCGGGGAGAATCTAGGGTATCCAGATATGGTGCCAAATTCAAATTTCGTATTCTTAATACAGTAATGATTAGTTTATTAAAGATTGATTTGGGGCCTCCTGTTGGTGGGGGACCCCAGGCAATTACCCTTTTATGTCCATAGGATAACGTGCCACTAGTAGTGTTATTCCTTTCTAACTCTCACTAATGGAGGAAATTGCATAGCTTCCATCCTATTCTCTTGGCCTTGTTAAGCTTCAGAAGTGAAGTAAAAATGAAGCACTTTAACACTTCAACAATCCAATAATTAATGGTAGATATTGTAATAAAATGCCATTAAAAACATCTGTACTTGGAACTGGGTTAGGAAACTTCGTACCATGTTGTGTATCCAATAATATTCTTTCTAACTCTCTTATGAAACAATGACAGAAATCTTCACCTCAAACTTGAGGTGAAGATTTTTGCCATTGTCCCATAATAGAGTTAGAGAAAATACTTGGAAATACCACAATTAACGGCATGTGTAGAAGTAAATTCTTATTAAAAATGCCCAGATTTAATATGAGATTGAACTCCATACTATAATAAACACAAATATCTTAACAATACCATCGAGTCGATAGAGTTTTTCTATTGTTACGTGTGTTCTACAGTTTGTACGTCAAATATTTGTAATCTTTGTACAATGCTTGTGTGTCTGTGTGTTTTATGTATGTGCGGAAATTGAATAGACTGTAAGAATATAGGAGAAATGACCCAAAAACATTCTAAATAATGAAAATTTAAATTGTCTAAGCTGTACACAGTGATTTTAACAATAGAAAATCTGTTTTTGCATCAATTCAATCTCATTTTATTACGCTCTAATATGTAATAAAATGCATTTTATCGTAGATTATCAATAGAGAAATGTAGACGATTCTCGTTTCCTCCTGAAAATGCACTCTAAAGATTTATATAAAAACATAGATAACTTTTATTCACATATACATAAATATATTATGTAATTTCATATAAATCATATATAGGAAAAAATACACTGTTATTTTTATAAAAGTGTTTACTCCAATGGGGATTACAGGAGGAATGAGATCCTTGCAAGCATTTTTTTTTTTTTTTTTATACAGTCGAATAAAAATTGCAATACATAAAATAAATAATAATTATCCGTTAAACTTATTACAGTTATATAAACTAGATTTTGAATAATAATTATTAATGATCATTATTTGCTTTATCGGTAATAAATGAATGGAACGTAGGCAGTAAACACGGTAATGACTAATATTGCTTTATGTGAAACACATTGCTAATTGGATTGCCCATTCAGTAACAATTTGAAAATCTGCCTAGTAATTAACGTCAGCTTAAATTTGACCCAATTATATAAATATATCAATATTTAGTGTAAAGTTTATCTAACAGTGAAACTAAAGGAGTGTATTTACTTGGTCAGGTGTGAATGGTTTTAGATAGACGGAAATTATTTAGTTTTTTTTATAATTATTTTGTTGGTTCAAACTAATTTACAAAAGAAAAAAAATATGACGGACTTTCCCGGCCTTCTTTATTTGTTTTCATCCCTAATAATTGCTACAATTATCTTTAAATCTTCAGATTAGTCGAAGAGGTATTAAGGTGATGGGGCCATATCTCCCGAACCAATGGTGTGATTTTCCTGAAAATTTCTAGGAATATTTCACTCTAACACACAAATCTCTTTGCAAAATTTCAGAAATTTTCGATGAAAAACACAGGAGTTATTAAGCTTCAAACTGGGCAAAAAAAAAAAATCGTGCTCCACCCACATACACACACTAACATCCATACATACAGAGAAAACCCCCTAACTTTATTGCATTTCTGACGTTTCAAGGTCCCCTGAATTAAAAACAATGTAAAATATCTTGGAAGGGGATAATTTTTTGATCGATCGCCATAATTTCCCTCTGTTATATAATAGTTAATTTATGACTAATTTATTAAATTAATTTGAGAAAAATTGAAACAGGATAAAAGGCATGTGCAAAATTATAAATAAATTAATTAAAATGTTACGAATGTAGACTGTTCTATGCGATTTAATTAAGATATAAAGTAAAAAAAAAAATCTTTAATTGTATTCTTGAAGATATTATTATCTTGATTTCATTTCACCAATCAGTTTCATTGATAGAAATTTTAATCATTTACATCTTATTTATATCGCAGAGGACCACCAATGTTTTTAATATTATTTTCTTTTCTTATCATAGTGGCGTATTATGGATCTCGAGCGTTCAGACAAAATTAATTTTGGGATCAATTCCATCACATAAACATACGCTTAATTGCGTTTAATTTTTACTAAGGTTAGTTTTAATTTGAAATACTCACATTAGTATCAAGCTTTGTTTATCTCGGTTATAACAACAATAGATAAAAAATAAACATAAACAATAAATCACCATCTTTCTTTATTTCTCCTTCTAGGTAAACCATGAACCAACGCATTACTTGATGCAACAACTTTATTTATTGTAAAAAAATGATAAATAATAAGAAATAAAATATCTCTAATCGTTTCCTGAGCTGCAAATATCTCTACCATTACCAGCAGCATAAGATAGGAGCAGAAAATTAACTGAAATTTATCTGTGGTCCCTAAAAACTGAAAAGACCTTAGCAGATGTCTTTCTTGCCTATTGTATAAGGCGCCATTAATTTACCTCCTCTCAAAATTAATATATTTACTTATGTTTCATGCTTTTCATGGTAATGATACTTGTATGTAGCATCGCTACCCAGTCAATACTTTCCCAATTATGAGAAGCACACCTAAAAAATCCTAACAATAGATTTTTTGAACTTTTGGTACTCCATATTTTTTTTAAAAAATGGCTTTTGTATTAATATATGGTTGCAAAAGCAAAGATTAAGTTTAAATTTACTTAAAATGATTACCGTTGAAGGAAGAAAAATCAAATTTTGAACTGGCAACTGCTTAGAGACACATTAAACTATAAAGAGGGGCGTGTGACTGTTATTGAAATGTAATATTTCAAGTATTAAAACTTTATTAAAATCAATTTTGTAAATATTGTAATGAGAGAATATACGAGACTCGAGTAGTAATACCGAAAACTCTACAGCTCTGAATAATTTTAATTTATTTTAAAAAAATTTTTTTTTATGTGGAGTTGGCATCAACTTCATACTTCTGGAATCAATTCTGTTTTAAAAAATTCAATAATTTTCTAGGAAATGAATTACGAAATCTAAAATTCCACACGTGAGCTACTAATAGTAAGTGCGTAATGCCTACTTAATCGGAATGTGGGCGCAAAAACAGCAGCTCGTGTTGTGTTTAGTGCTCAGAGCTGCCAGATTTAGCGAAAAATCGCCGATTGGTCTAACTTTGAGGGCGTTTCGGCGATGATCGCATATTCAGTTTATGGTTCAACTGTTCCTACATTTGCCAAGCATTTTTAATCATTATTGACCCTTGAAGTTTTGTATATCTAGTGTATACCTATGTTTGAAGTTTTTGATGTTTTTTATCGATAGTTATTAATGCAATTTACTTATAGTATACATAATTACGGATTGCCATTTTATTATCAGTTAAAAAGTTTTAGGAGTGGCGTAGAATTCTTAAGATAGGGGTCACAAATATAAATAGTTTGCTCGCCACTGCTTTAGGGGACATAAGATTTATCTTCAGTATTTTGAAATTTTCCTGTATACGAGGTTAAACTCATTTAAAATTATTTAAAATAATTCGTAATGCATACTTAAATCTGTATAAATCCATTACTTTAAAATGTTTACTTAATTTTACATAAAATCACTATTTATGAAACTTATTTTGGCTGAATTAGATTTAAAGCATTCTTAAACTAAGAATTATTTTCATTAGTAACTGTCCTTTAATTTATTTATATTTATAATACAGTAAAAGCTGTGTAAACCGGAATCGCAAAGTACCGAAGAATTTTTAACGGTTTGGGCAAGCCTCCGTTTTAGACAGGTTCCGTTTTAGACAAGTTTTACTGTATAAAAGATTTTGTTTAAAGATAAACTTATATGTATATTTTAAATAACATTTCGTGTATTGTGTGGTTAAATTCGGATATTAATTAATATAAATTATCAAATAAATTACGAAAATGACAAGTTAAATGGAACTGAAGATTAACAGACAAGTAATAACTGAAATATAAATTATCGAAATCAGACAGGAGAAGCTAAAATCGTACCCGTGACCTTTCTCGAACATATTCTACAGATAGCTAGTGGTATACATTCATTATATTTTTATTTTATTTTAATTTTATTATATGTGCTACTTAACTGAATAAGTATGAGTTAGTAGTTTAGTGATTAATCTATTCAGTACATTATAGAAAGTTGTGGTTCCTACACCAAGCCAAATACTATTTGCTGAACAAATCTCGATTTCTTTGCTTGAAATTGTGAGTAATTGAATCTTGGAATGTAAGTAATATAATGTGCTGTACATATTTCTGTATTATGTAGTAGATATATGTATATAAACGTATGTAACTAAGTTATAAATACTTGGTAGACTATATAGATATTTAAATGAACTTATAGTTGAGGAAGAGGAACAAAAGAAGGAAAGCAAGAGCGAAAGAGGCAGGGAGAGAGAAGGGGAAGGAGAGAGGTAGAGAGAAGAAGGAAGAGCAAGAGAGAGAGAGGCCCATAACTTGTATTTTTGCAAGAAATTCATCAATTTTGCAAGTTTTTGAGTAATAAAGTATTCGAATAAGTCAGTAATTTAGTTTTTACGATAGAAATTGGGCTAAACTGTGTATACAGTGTCCCAAAAAATGTACATACATTTTGATTGGTAATAACTTCTATCTTTATTTTATTAATTTTAATTTAATAATTTTCTAGTTTAAATAATATAAAGCTAGAACTTATTAACAATTAAAGTGTGTATACATTGTATTGAGAAATCCCGTACACATACATATATTTAAGATAATCTTAACAAATCGAGTATTTTAAATTATTACCGAATTTTCCTCAATGTTATAGACATATCTAATGAATAATCTGATAATCTACTAGAAAATTTCTTTACATAAGCATCTATCATTCGAAAATTTACATTAAATGAGGTGTATATGACACATGGTTATTATTATACAGTATAGATTTATGTGTTGACGCAAGGCTACTAATTAAACAAATAATAGAATTGAATCTAAATCTCGAAATCCAAATCAAACCATGATTATATCCGAATGAAATTTTAAAAAGTTTTAATATTCTAATCGATTATTATAGAGTTTTCTCTGTTGATTATAAAACTTATTTCCCTTCCAACTAAAGAAAATATCTCATTATTGCATTCCACAGGAATGCAACGACTTTGACAATCGATAACTCACACAGTTCTTCCATAATACTCTTTTCTTCCCCATAGAATAAATGGATAAGCATTAAAGCCGTGTACATACGTACAGGGCCTCTCAAACGAGTCATTTATTAAAAAATAAAATAAAATAATCACATTTTAAAAAATAGTAAACTTTAAAAAAAAAAAAAATAAAGATTTGTCTCCTTAATACACAAGACGAGCAACAGAACAAATATTTTGAAGTCCTCATAAATGTGAGGCCTTGAACCTACAGGTCTTTTATATTAGCCATACGATAATTTATTTAATACAGGTTAATTGATAAAGCCTTCACATTTAGGAGGCCTCATCGATTAACCTGGATAGTAACAATGTTTCGAGGCTTCTATAAATGTAACACAGAATGTGACAAATGTTTTGAGGCCTCTATAAGTGTGAGAGCCGCATCAAATCACCTCACTAGTCTCGAGATAGGGCCTAACACACACACACACATATATATATACATTAATTATATTTCATTTTATTAACAAAACCTGTGTAGATAACAGAATTCAACTTCTAACCTTTAACATATTGGAAACATTAATAACAATAGCGTGCAATAAAAAAGTAAAGCAAAAATTACAGCTAAACATAACACAGGGTCCACATAAATCTCCAATATGACTAACGTAATAGAGTATATTCATTGGTGTTTTATGCATTAGTTATCTTCATTTCCGACTAGAGATAAAAATTTCTAACCTTGACATCTTTCAACTCAAGGTCTCTCTCTCTTCCTCCCCTCTCAGCTCTAATTGTTCATTCGCTTCTTCATATCTTTAGAGAAATAAATAAAAATTAAATTGTGAATTTTATTTTTTAAATTTTGCAGTTTTTAAGCCAAGTAAATTATTTTTTTAAAGTAGTAAACACGAGAAAATTCTAACCCCCGAATATTGATCAACAATGTCAGCATTGCAGCAGTCACGCTTTCTACTAGTTCACGAGATTATACGTCAATAAGTAATGAATTTTTTAACATTTTTTTTTTTTCGAAAAATACTCGGAGTTTGTCTATCCACTATATTACGAATTATTAAAATTCTTATTTATAATCCATAATCTCTCTCTCTCTCTCTCTCTCTTTACGTTCGCATTTCGTCTACTTCGCTTTAAATTAATTCTGAAAACAGTCGAAGATTCTTTCAAGATTTTTCTTAAGTTAGTATACAATTTAAAACGTCGTTTTATATTATATTACATTATTTTTTAGTTTCTTTTTAATTTACCAAACGGGAATTAATTTAATTCGATTTTTATCCTGTATATTTATTAAGAGTAAAACCCAGTGTCAATGTGCAGTTTGAATAGCAAAAGCAGATTGTTCTTATATTTTTTTTTACCATTTAAAATGCATTCTGAAATTTTTGGGTGTTAAAAATTAGTCAAAGGACTCCTTAAGGAGTCAAAAATTAAATCCTTTCACCATTTAACACGTTTTCTGTAGTCATCAGGGGTCAAAGGACTCTCTTCTAAGTTGTCAGAAATTAGATATTTCGACCACTTAAAATGTCTTCTAGTCTCAAAAAATCAAATATTATATAGTTTAGGGAGTAAAACATTAAGCTTTTCGGCTATTTAAGATGTTTTGCACACCCGAGGAGCCAAAAAAAGAATAAAGAACTCTCCAAAATTTTAATTAGAAAACAATTAATTTTGAATAATTATTACTGAATATTAAAATTATTTTGTGTTCATTCAGATTATTAACTAGATTAATTAATTGTCTTTAAGTAATATTTTTCTTTTAAATTTAATTTGTTTTTCAGTAAAAATTAAAATATTCTTCTTTGTTTTTCTTTTCTTTTTTTTTAAATTATTTTTTAATTGTCACTGCGCTTGAAAGCATTTAAATTTTTTTAATAAAAACGAAAGCGAAGATGTTAATTAAGAATTAATAAGCAAGAAAATAATTATCATTTCCATAAAGTTAATTGTGTTCTTGAAATTAAACGATTAAATGTGAATTTTTATAACTTTTATTATTATTAAAGTAATTAATTTTTTCATAATAAATCGCTTTTTTTTTAATATTAATTTTTTCTTTCCATACTAAATTAAACACGTTCATGATTATTTAAAATGC
Source organism: Centruroides vittatus (assembly GCF_030686945.1). Taxonomy (NCBI): domain Eukaryota; kingdom Metazoa; phylum Arthropoda; class Arachnida; order Scorpiones; family Buthidae; genus Centruroides; species Centruroides vittatus. Next base: position 304,048 of record NW_027120889.1, read on the forward strand.
TTTGTAAAGTCTCAAGGAGTCAACATTAAGGAGTTAATGGCGTTTTTAAGGAGTCGAAATTAAATATTTTTAATAATTTAAGACGTTTCCTGAAGTCTGGAGAAGCCGAGAATTAAAGAATCGACGACTTAAGGAGTCACTTTAGAAGGCTTTCTAAAGTGTAAAGGAGTCAAAAATTAAGGAGTTAAACGAATAAAATTAATTTTAATTTGTATCTATGGAGCTTATATATTACACAGATGTATTTTTTTTTTTTAAATTCTTTAAGATAACTTTCAAGGATAAACCTTCGTTCTTTGTTATAACGAATACATCACAGGATAATCCACCAATAACTTGGTTTTTTTAAGATCTGAAGACTTAAGATAAATCAAAAACTACTATAAAACGTGACCCTCTGACAAGTGATTTATATATAAATTTTTTTTATATAAGATTGTTTAGATGTTTAATTGTTTTAAACTGTAAAAAACGGACAAGATGGATAATTCCTTCTCTGTTCTTGCTCACTCAATCACTCTCGATCACACTAAGAAGTAAATTAGGGTGTTGTTTTCCAGTCTTGTTACAATAGAATAAAACTAATACAAACTTTATGTATAAATGAGAAAATAAAACTAATTTATTAATTAGAATTGGATACAGTAAAACCTGTGTAAACCAGAATCACACGGTATCGAATATTTCTTACAAAGTTTCCGTTTTGAACAGGTTTTTTTTTTTTAACATAGGAAATCGCTCCGTTTCGAAAAATTATTATTGTTTAAGCAGGTTTCCGGTTTATTCAGGTTCCGTTTTAGACAGGTTTTACTGTATATCTATTCTTGTTACTAACAATTTTGCTCTACATCTGTATAATATCTGTAATGGAGATGAACAGATGGCCCTAACAGTGCTTAAAATGGTCCTGGACAGGAAATAATGAAGCTAAAGCTAAATATATAGTGTAGAAAGGGAAATGGAAATGTGGATTTTCAGTTAATTACGTAAAAATTTCAGATAATTTGGTTAATTTTGGAAATTTAATTATAATGAAGCGGGATCTGTCAACTTAGAAATTAATATACATATTTGCTAATTTTCTACATTAATCTACACATTTTTATACTGTATTTTATTGTCTAACGACAGAGGGAAAGTATGGCGGCTGGTCAAAAAATAAACCCCCAAATGTTTACATTTTTTGTAGATTCGGGGGGCCTTGAAACGTCGAGAAATCCAAAAAATTCCGGGGTGTTTACTCTATATGTATGAATCTTTGCGTGTGTGAGGGGAATGGTCATGATTATATTTATCCACTTTGAAGCTTAATAACTCCTGTACCTTTTAACCAAAATTTTTGAAATTTTGTAGGGAGGTTCGGGTATGAGAAGTATTAATGCTACTAAATTTTGGTGATTAGAAGTCGACGGGGTGAGGAGATAGAGGAGGGGGTCATGTGTCATATCTCGTATACAGTCGAACTTAAATTTTACTCGTTATTATCAATTTATTATTATTATAAAACTCATTTATGGCCTCAAAATGAAGCATTTTACTATTTTATAATAATTAATAATATAAAAACTTTAAAAATAAAATCTCGTAACAGATGGCGCCACACGCAATTTTAAGTTTGTTGCCGGGAAAGTTACTCAACTCTTTGCTGACATTTTTTTTTTTGTTTTTTCTTTCCGGCTATGGTTGATAGCGAAGAAGCTTAAAATACTTTTTCGTCCGTCTGTCTGCCTGGATTATAGTTTAATTTCATTTTAAACGAATATTTTGCGCATTCAATTACTTAAATTGGACGAAATATAGGTATTAAGATTTATTCTCGTGTAAATATTGTATAATAAAATTTCTGAAATTTAATCACGCGTAAATTTATTTATTTTGCGGTTAAACATGCAAAAAAATAATGTTTTCTCGTCTTTTAGGACGAGGAATGTCTTATTAAATGTAACAATAAATAATTTCTATTAAATTTAATATAAAAATAATACTTTTTATTCGAATTATAACATATTTTTACGCTGTTTACGATATCCTGAGAAGGATCATACGCATTTTTTCCTCGAGAATCGAAAAGAAGAAACAAATTCGAAGTAGAGAAAATGGCAGAAGTATCTCATTTCATGCGTGAAATTGCATTTAAATTGAAACTTTTACTTAATTTATTACAGTAAAAGTAATGATTCAAATTACACAGATAAATAATATTATGTAATTAAATTAAATTCTCTTACATTTTGATTAAAAATTCTTCATTAGATATTAAAAATAAACCGGAAGACGGAAAGGAATGATATCATTAGATTTGTGTTCACCACTCGAAGAAGAGGAGGGGGGAAGAAAGATCACGTTCCATTCAAGCTTCAGGCAAAACCGGGATTGATATTTCTAATTTTCTAATACACTTGAAAACTTTATCTAACTGACACCACGATGCATTATTCGATTTCGTGCGATATGCATTATGCAATTTCGAGAAACAACGATAAAGTTCAAAACAGAAGAAGAAGGAAAGTATTGTTCTTTCGAGAATAAAAATACACGAGAAATTGAAAATGTGTCACTTGTTACCGAGATTTAGTTGTAAGAAGAAATTTTTTAACATATAAATCTTTTACTTTCGGGACTTTTCTTTCTGTTTTAATGCAAAGAATTGTTGTGGATCTTGCCTGTTGCTAGAGCTCGATGGTTTGCTCCTACTCTTCTTCCCATCACGCAGCATCTTCCGAATAGCAAAAGATGCTAAGAAATATTTTGTATGTTGGAGAAAGGACCCCCCCTCTATACTTCTATATATATGTAGTGAAGTTAAACGTAAATATCCGTCAATAGAAAGGATTGAAACGAAATTCTGTCTATAGAAACCAGAGAATATTTTATCGTGGATACAACTTTCCTCCCTTTCAATACTAAAATAAGATGTAGGAAAAGAGTTTTTAAAGTAAGGAAATATAAAATTCAGTCACGTTTTGCTAATTCGAGACAGAAAATTTTAATATTTAATATTAATAACTGATTAGGTATTTTTGATATTTAATTAATTGCAATTCGAGGGTAAGGAATTTGGGCATATCTTTCTTTCTGATAACTTCAAACTATTTCGAGTGATGGAGATTTGATTTATAGGGTGGACAAAAGGCGGTTAATTTGGTACGACCGTTTTTGGGCCGGCAAATTTAAGCATAATTAAGCAAAATTTGATGATTTTTACTTTAAAATCAATTAAACAATTATATATTTTTAAAACAATTTTATGCTCATACTGCTTTATTTTCGTTACAGTGCAGAAATATTAATATTGTTTTGGAGTTAAAACACGAAAGTAACTAGAAAACGTCATGTTTTCGTTTAAGAATAGAATTATACTTCATTTTTTATATTATTATTATTATTATAACGCGTGTTAGATTAATCTGCACGTCATGCAACACGATAGAACACAATACATAAAAGCTGGCAACGTTGTTGCTGGACTTTCCCCTCCATTCTTTATTCGTTTTCATCCCTATTAATTTGCTACCATTACTTTTAAGTCTTTCAGATTTGTTGAGGAAGTATTAAGGGGGACATTACACATACACACTACACGCAAGGTATTGCCTTATCTTTTGAACCAATGGTCCGATTTTTTTGAAAATTTCTATAAACATTTTCTCTTAATTTCCAAATATCTCTGCAAAATTTCAAAACTTTCTGACAAAAGGTACAGAAGTTATTAAGCTTCAAAGTGGATGAACAAGGTCGTGCACCTTCCACACACACACACACTAATACCCACACATACGGAGAAAACCTTATATATATATATTTTTTTTCATTTATCGACGTTTCAAGAGACCTCTAGTCCATTTTGGGGGTCATTTTTCGACAGATTGTCATACTTTTTCCATTGTAAAGTAATTAGCAATAATTTCATGCAATAACTTAGATTAAATCCAAGAAAATAAATACATCAAAAATAGTTGCAACTAGTACACTCCTATTCATTACTCTGCTGCCACTGCTGCGACGAAGCCAACTTTTACACATTCAAAAATATCCTAAAAATAACCTGAAATATAAATAATTTTTAATTTAAAAAAAAGAATTACTTAATTTATTTTAAAAATATTTAAATTATTCTTTAAAGGTTACCGCTCTTTTTTTTTACATATTAAACAGTAGAAGAGAAATCGATTCCTATAATCAAACTGGCGTAGAAAACTTTATATATATATATATAATTCCAGGAGGAATTGAGTAACTTTCCCGGCAAAAAAAGTTAAAATTGTGTATGGCGCCATCTGTTAACGAGATTTTACTTTAAAGTAAAATAAGCTTTCTATATTATTAATTATTATAAAAATGGCAAAAAAGCTTAATTTTCAGGGTAGAGATGAGTTTTATAAAACATTGTAAATGCTAATAAAGAATAAAATTGTCATTAAGTCCGACCCCACTCGAATATGACACGAACTCCCCCTCTATCTCCCCACCTCCTTAACATTCAACCATCGAAATTTAATAGTAACAATACCCTTAATGCACAAACCTCTCTGCAAAATTCCAGAAATTTGGAGAAAAGGAAGTTATTAAGCTTTAAAATGGGCGAATAAAAACATACTCCCCACACACATATATGCTACACTATACACTAAACTACACACTACACTATACACTAAACTACACAATACACTAAACTACACACTACACTATACACTAAACTACACACTACACTATACACACTACATTAAGCACACAACTGCACACCCACTAACAGAAAAATTCCCTCACTTTTTTTTTGCATTTGTCGACGTTTCAACGTCCCCAGATTTAAGTGTAAAAGTTTTCGGGAGGGGGGGTCATTTTCTGACCGACGGCCATATTTTCCCTCTGTTATATATATAACAGCCGGGAAAGTAAGAGGTTATATGACTTCTTAATGCGTGTTTCTGAATCCTGATCGATGTCATTATCAGCAGCAAAGCTTTATTGATCTTCATGTATTTATATTTCGTTGATATATGTATTCTATTTTTAGAAAATCACCCACTACTACAAAAATCGATAGGCGTATTTATTAATTTTATATAAAAATCTTATATATATATATATATATTTTTTTTTTTTTTTCTTGGAGTTTTCTATCGTGTGTTGGACCAAGTATCGATATTACCTGTCTACTGATATTGAAAAGAAAGCGCACAAAGCAATCTCGATGGGAAATACACACTTTTCTAGTTTTTGGTTAAAAATAGAGAAAAATAAAGTAGAAAAATAAAAAAAAAATGCTATATCGATCGATAAGAAAGGAGTAATTTTCTTTTATTTAATATAATATATATATATATATACTGTATGATGTAATTTTTTAATTTTATTGTTAGATTTTCTCTATCTAAAATTGAAAGGTAGAAGTGTTATTAAATTCTTTATTTGTTTATTGAAATGGAAAGAAATTAGAAAAAAAAAAAACGTGGAAAACTCGTGGAAGAAATAATGGAAAATCATGGAAAAGCACGAAAAAATTATTTTAAAACAATGGAAAATTTTAAAGTAGCATAGAAAACATCGTTTAAATTAATGGAATATCTTGAGAGCACGAAAAAAAAATGGTTTAAAATAATGGAAAAACATGCAACTCGATGGAGAAATAATGGACAATTACGAGAAAATATCATGGAAATTGAGAGGAAAAAAAATCATTGAAAATTACGAAAGATGAATCATTGATAACAAAAGATATTCGAAGGATTTTGAATCGAGTTTGTCATAAAGTAAATTTTGAATAAATTCCGACGACATTTTTCAGATTTTTATGAGATTCTTTTCTGTTTTTTGGGGGGAGGAGGGATAGATTTATGTCGAAATATAAATTTTTATTTTATTTTCAAATGGAAATTTTTCAAATAAATAATTTGAATTTACATTTCGTCAAATATAGTTTTAACAGAAGAGGGCTTATTCAAATCCATTTTATCTAGTCTTTCAAACACTGCTTTGTTCTATACTATGTTCGACAATGTATTTTCCGTAATGAACGTTTAATTCTGCTCGTATTTATTAAATTTTATACATTGAAAAATGCGGTTTAAGTGTTTAAAATATTAAAAATCATAGATTTCGTCTATAGTCATAATTTATAACTTAAACTCTATTGTATAATGTTTAACATACCTAACATACCATGTTATAGCGTAATTTAGTATGTTAGTGGCTGTGTATTATTGAATATATTATTATTATTATTATTATTATTTACATATAGAAAAAAATGTCTTGAACTAAATTTTTATTATAGTCAGTAAGTAATGCATTTTATATACATTCAAATACGCCTAATATTAAAAAATAAATAAATAAATTCTTATCGATAATGGTCAAGAGAAGAATTCGATACAATTCAAATGTTATATTTATCAAAGATTGCATGAGATTTTAACGATTTGCTTGTATTAAATTTTGCTAAAGAAGTTACTTAAACTGTCCGTTTATCATTTTTTAACGTCAGTATTATAATAATTTCTTATGGAAGCGGGTGGTTTTTATTCTCTTTATGGTAAACGTTGAACGTGGAATATAAATAAGACATTTCTAAGAAAGAAGGAGACGAGAAGACCCCCCAAATTATCAATTTTTAATGGCAAAAAAGTTACATGAAATCCACAGAGGTTACGTTAAAAATGTCTCTTTTATAACAGATTAATATGTAGATACACTTCAACGACACTTTTACCATATTTAAGATAAATTAGTCGTTTCGAATTTAATTTTAATATAAATTGATTTGAAAAAATAACGAAAAGATGTAGATTTTTTCTATAATTTAGATACGTAACTACATAGAAAATAAATCTCACGCTATGTTACGAATAGATCATAGTTTATAACATAAATTCTTAGCTGTGGCGTAGTTTGCGTCGTAATGGCAGCTTAGTTTATAAAGGAACACTCTTACTATAGTAGAGTTTTATGTATGTTACACCATAGAGGGGGCAAAAACAGGGCATTGCCTCCCCAGGATCGAGTGAAAAATTCCACAAATTACGAGTATAATCGTATTGAGATACGTAACCTTACACCCTCGACCATAGGGCTCTTTGATACCATACTGTATTCTATAATCTACTTGTAAAAACACTCAAAAAATTAAATAATTAATTAATATACTATAATAAAGATAGACACATCGACTATAATTTGCATGAAAGAGATGAACTAAATAGAAACATCTTCCATCCTCTGAAAGCCCATTGTTTCTATGAAAGAAAGGTTGAACTCCATCACAGAAAAGAATTTGATTCACTTCCGGTAAAAATCGGGGGTTAGTATACAATTAATCGGGTCCTCTTGCTTATGAGCTTACCATATCCGGTCTCGACTTTCATTTAACTAGCTCCGTTCTTGAGATTAAGGAAGGACGGACGAACGGACACCGGACAGACAATAGGAATCTACAGGTATGCAATTTAAAAACTGTAGTCTAATAAGGAATCCAATACAGATTTAAGAATACGAAGAAATGAATAAACTTTCATATAAATGAAGATTATTTTCTTTTCTATGGTTCTTAAAGAAATTCTTTATAATTTGTTGATTTTTCTTTTATATTTTTGTGTATTATTTGTGAATACGAGTGTCCCAAGTGTATTATGTCGTAATTTGAATGATTACTAAGTGGATTCGCCAAAATAATCTTGGTAATTCAGTGGAAGTTTTTGAAAAGATGATACATTTTAAATATTTAGAAGAAGAAGGGGAAGAAATTATATTGATAGGTGTACATCTGTGCTTATAGGAGAGAGAGCCAGACACGTGGAAGTACTTACATCATAAATAAATTATGGGACTTTGTTAAGCGTACGATGAAAGTTATGGCTGTGTATGTGAGAGAGAGAGAACCAGGAGAGAAGTTTCCTACATGATTTATAGATTATTCTCCAATCTAAAGAGATATCCAAAAAATTTTTCTATTAATCATTTCTCAACTTTTTCCATAAAGTTTTCTAAAAAAGAGAAGAGGAAAATATAGAAAACAGGAGAACCTATAATAGATAATAATAAATTTTACTTAAAGTCAATTAAAGGGCTATTAAAAAAGAAAAAAAAATCCAGCAACGAGTTGCGTAACTTTCCCGGCCACATTTAAAACTGCGTGTGTGGCGCCATCTGTTACGATATTTTATTATTAAAAACTTTATATTTCTAATTATTATAAAGTGGCAAAAAAAAGCTTTATTTTGAGGGTAGGGTGAGTTTTATTAAAAATTGTAAATGCTAATAACGAGTAAAATCGTCATTATGTCCAACCTTACTGGATATACACGCGATCCTCTTTATCTCCCCACCCGAATGACCTTTAACCACCAAAATTTAATAGAATCAACCCCCCTAATATATAAACCGTCCTGCAAAATTTCAGAAGTTTTCGATAGAAAACACAGGAGTTATTAATTAAACTTCAGACAAAATCGTGCCCACCTCGCACACACAGTAACGTCCATATATACAGAAAAAACACCTGAATTTTTTTGCATTTCTCGACGTTTAAAGGTCCCCTGAGTCAAAAAATGTAAAAAATTCGGGGGTCATTTTTTGACCTATGTATAACAGGGCCCCGGGAAAGTAATTATATTTACTGCGAGTTATCGTATATATAATCGATTTACACACGGAGACATTTGAAAGTTTTATACGTTAACACAATCGCCATAATGTCAGGAAAATTCAGTCAGGATATCAGGAGTGAAAGCAAAACAGTGTGGAGTGAAGTGTTTTGCAAATAGACTTAAGTGAGGAATTTAGTAGAAGGGCGAGTAGCGTGATTTCTATTGATAATAATTTACCAACTAATACACTAGCGAAGAGTATATTGGTGTGTCGAATTGATCAACGGTGTTGCAATTAACAATAATTTCAAAGTTGTTCCTCTTAGTATCAATATTTTAAACAAATAAACATACTTAGCAGATGAACTCCTTATGTGTTTAAGTGCTGTTTGTCTCCAAGTGTTAAATGTTTTAATGGATAGAAATGTTTAATTTGAATAGTTTAATAAAGTATAATAATAATAATAATAATAATAATAATAACGAGCAATTACTGGGCTGCGAATCTAATTCTATTTTAATTTAAAAATAAGATTATCGTATCTGGTCTCGATTTTCATCTATCTAACTCCGTTCTAGGGATAAACGACACTGGGAATGAATAGGTGTGCAACAACAACAATAATAATTGATAATCGATGGAATAAAATTATAAATTATAAAGCTTCATTTACATAGTTTTGTCTTTAAACATATAATTTACAGATTTAATTACTAAAATTATCAAATTCGTGTATTGAAATCAAGAATCAATGGCGGATATAACATGGTGATTATATTCCTAATTCTACTCTAAACCATTATTATTATAATTATTATTACTTGAATTTTTAAATCATGATACTTCAGAACTAGACACAATCGTAAGTACTTATTACAACTGTAGACGAATATCATGTAACGAAACTGAAGGAAGAACAACAATAAAATAAAGTAATATTTATAAGTTTTCTATAAATTAATCAGCAGAAATTTTCTGAAACAAAATCGAGCTTGGGTTTTAATATTTAAACGAAAAAAATATTTAAAAAAAAGAAAAAAATTGCAGCAACGAGTTGCTTAACTTTCCCGGCGAAAAAAACCTTAATTTTGAGGGCAGTTTTATAAAAACTGTAAATGCTAATAACCGGTAAAATCTTCAATAAGTCCGTGCCCACTCGAGATATGACACGACATATTGTCCTGTTTATCTCCCCACCCCGTTGACCTTTAACCACCAAAATTTAAGAACATTAATGCCCCTGATACACAAACCTCCCTGCAAAATTTCAGAAATTTTGGACAAAGGGCACGGAAGTTATTAAGCTTTAAATTGGGTGAATAAATTCGTGCTTCCACATAACAAGCATGGATACAGGAGGGAAAAAATCCAAATTTTTTTTTTGCATTTTGGACATTTCCCGAGTTCACAAATGTAAAAATCTTGGGAGTGGGGTCAATTTTTTTGACCGATTGCCATACTTTTCCTCTGTTATACATAACACCCGGGGGTAGTAAAATTAATAGAAAATAGAACAAAGAAATTAATTATAAAGAAAGAATTATCGATAACAAAAGACATCCTATTACTTGAATTCATTTATTATAATTAAAGCACGATAATATAATTAAAATTAGATTTATTTACATTAATTTGGAGGTAACGTTCGATTAAATACCGCTAAAAGGCATTGAGATAATGCCGTACATAAATCAAAATTAGACGAACCATTTATATAGATATAAATGTGCTATGTATCGACCAGTTATACAATACAGCAGCAGCAACCAGATCTAATTCTTCAATATGTAGCCAACAGGCAGTTATACAACGCTATACACGAGGAGCGCACTTCGTTTTTTAATTACAAATTAAAAAAAAAAATTATAATTTGTAATTAAAAATGAAGCAATTATTTGAAATTTTTTGATTTAAAACTGGTTATTTTATTTGTATTAATTAATACCTTCGTAATTACACTTACAAAAGCAATTCGTACATGGTTTTAGTGTCAGGGTGATTAATTAACATCATAAACTCCATAATATGTTATTAAAATGTACTTTTTTATTGTATAAGTGAGGGAAAGCATGGCCATCGGACAAAAAAATGACCCTCTTCCCAGAATCATTTTTTGGACTCGGAGGATCTTGAAACGCCGAAAAATGCTAAAAAATTCAAGTGTTTTTTCTGTATGTATGGATGTTAGTGTGTAGGGGGAACGACTTTGTTCACCCTGTTTGAAGCTTAATAACTCATGTACTTTCTGTCGAAAACTTCTGAAATTTTTCAGAAAGGTTTGTATATTAGGGGGGTTGATGCTATTAAATTTTGGAGGTTAAAGGTCGTGGGCGCCGGGAGATAATGGGGGTGATATGTCGTGTCACATCTCGAGTGGGGACGGACTTAATGACGATTTTACTCGTTATTATCATTTACAATTTTTTTTAATAAAACCAACCCTACCCTCAAAATTAAGTTTTTTTTGCCACTTTATAATATTTAAAAATATAAAAAGTTTTTAAAATAAAATATCATAACAGATGGCGTCACCAATCGCTGGGAAAGTTAAGCAACTCGTTGCTGAATTTTTTTTTTTTTTTTCGATTTTGAAATTAAGCCTGTTGTAATAATTTATGCTTTTAAACTTTAATGTAGGCTAATTATGATTAATGTAAATTACTAAAAAATGGTAATTATCATTAATCATGGTGTGCCAAGTTGTGTTTAATTGACAAGATTTTTCGGTTGCTGCTTACTTGAACGTAAAATCTGATGTTAAATCTGAATAAAAATCGTACAAAACTTAACTTATTGAATGCATAACATTATATTTTTCTACTTTCCTCTTACTTTTAAGCAAAAATATTATTGGTCTGACGTAAATTGAGATATGCAAGAGACTTGTGTACAGTACGCATCAAATATTAATTTCGTGTGTTGATGAGTCGACGGATGGCCTACACAATTTATTATTAGGATTCTGTACAATTTATTAAAATGCTAATGGAGAAAATTATTAATTAACTAACTGCTAGAATAGTGTATCAATTAGCCTGAAAGATTAGTTCGATGTAAAACTAATAAATCATTTAGAAAAATTTATACGAAAGGTTATTAGGACGGAAAATTTTGTAATTGAATTTTTGCCGATGAAAAATAATAATAATCATCATTAAAATCGATATTTATCACAATAAAGTGTAACTAAACGTAATTATCTTAGATATTGCAAGAAGATAAAGATTATTGTATGTATTATCTTCAAGAATGACTGTTGATGAAGTATATAACTGAAAAATGAGCGTATCAATGGGCTCAGAGGGGGCCAAATGGGGCACTTGGTCCCCTATGCCGAGTAAAAAATTACACAAATTAAAATCGTAAAGTGATTGAGATACGTAAACTTTACACCCTCGACCATTATAGATTATAGAATGCAATACTGTGTGTATTCAGTGGCACGTTATAGCTTCTTGGGGCCCAGACAAATTTGAATTAGGGGGTCGTTAACTGCAGACATTTTTCTTCAGTGGAATCTTTTCTTATAAAAGATTGGTTTTATCGCCCCTGTTGATGGAGATCCCAGTGAATTGCTCTCTTTTTGCCCATAGGATAACGTGCCACTGACTGTAGTCTGTAATATACTTGTGTAAAACCCCTCAAAAAATTAAATAATTAAATAACAATGTATTGTAATTACGTGTCTCCAAACGTTACCTCTCTCCTGTAAATTTTTTTTGAGAACGTATCCATGATAGTTTTACTTAATTAATCTTGAAATATATAATATTTCGATTGATGTAAATGATATAAAATGGTTTATATTGAAAGAAAGGTTTCACGTTTGTAGCTTTTTTCTATTTTGCATAATAAACAGCAGTGTTTCTTCTGTAATTCGTAGAAAGGGAGTTTATTCTGAGAAGAGAATCAGACCAAAACAGAGAATATAAATACCAGAAAATTGAAATCAGAATGGAATAAAGATCAATATTCTTGAAACAAACCGAGCATATTTTTGTTTCGGTTCATTTCTATCAATCTGAATATTTCTAGATTTTATATTTATGTACTGTACATTATTAATAAAGCAATCAAATATGGAGTTATATTAAGACACAGCGATGGTGTTTATCTATAATCCATAGATCCATAAGTATATGCTTCTATCGACGTAATCATCAAAAAGAAACTAGTTGAAACTTCCTATTTTTATTAGTTTCAACATTTTGCTTACAATAAATAAGCTAAATTCTATAAATGGTCCTAATCTTTAAGGATTTTAAAACAAATATTTTGACTGGATTAATTTACGTGTACGGTACAATATCTCGGAAAAAATATACAATACAATAAAGGAATTATGTACTTTTCTTACATAATTGGGCTGCAATTTTCAAATTTCAGACCTACACATTCGTACGTATGTCTGTTCGTCCGTCCTAATCATTTCATATCTGGTCTCGATTTTAAAATCGCAGCCGGAATTGTGACGACGTCACAATTATATACATTCGATTATTTTTTTGTACATTTAATTCGGTATTTGTATAAATAATCAAGCAGTAAACATCTTAATTAATACACACAAATATACATGTATCGTTGGGATGTTTAGGATAGCAAGTTTAACATTAATGTATCTTATTAAATGACATAATTATTTACTTAGTAGTATAAACTACTCGACAATGCTACGAATTAATTTATAGAGGAAATGAATGAACTCGTGTAAGAGAATATTAGTAAAAACAAAAGTAAAGATAAAATTTCGTTACTCGATGCATTTCTGTTTGATTTCATACACTTTCATTTCTTTCATAAATTCAATCTAAAAATAAATATGGAAGAAAATCGTTTTCATGTCTCGTGTTTTGATTAGAGATTTACTAAATTCTATTTACTCTGTCAAATCTTTTAAATAAAAGAAAATGTAAAACTAATATTGATCGATTATTATTATTATAATTATTATATATTTTATCATCTAAAAATTTTCAATTTTGATTTATTTTATATATATATATATATATATTTCTTTTTAATTAAAAATAATATTTTCGTTTTATTTTGTCTAATTTAAATAAATTAATTAAATTTTTATTATTATTTTATATGCTTTTTTTTCTTATAATTAATTCTTGTATACGTAGAAAATCTAGTACATATAATTTAGTTTATACAGTGAAGTTAACAGTGTTTTATATATGTATTTACGTATGTTAGGTAAAGGGTTCTATACCGTTCAACGTATCAAATTTACCATGAATGTTCTTTGACACCGTAGAAAAAACACTACGAGGGTTCTCCAACCATCCCTAAAGCCCACCTTTTCAAAGGTGTGCCTCGAAATTATATTTTGCATTATATACTAGCCAATTTGTCTTTAAAAAATGTATTAAGTTTTCCGTAAAAAAAATACAATTAATAGAATAAATTAGTAGTAGATAACAATAGTAAAGTTATCTTGTATTTTAACATGATATAAAGAAAAAATATATATGTACTGTACTTGCTTCTTTACTGAGGGATTATATTCAAGCTGTTGACTGGGTAAGATGTATTATTCTTGAAGACAGCTTCGGGCGCCATATTGTTGTTAAAACGACAACATTCTTTGGTTTATGTCATATAAATATGGCGTATCCATGCGTTGTGAGTCTGTAAATATAAAAAAAAGAAGCTTATCGGATTACATTATAAACATCTAAACACTAGGAATGAAGATGTTACATTGTAAACCGTTAGAAGATATTAAGTTTCCGAATAAAAAATAAAAAATTATAATAATGATAAATATTTCATTGTAAAATAATACCATGAATACTTAGATTTTTCATATTAATCTTAACCTAATTAATCCTATCTTTTATTATGTTATTTATTTATTTTTTTAAGTATGGAATATTATAAATTTTTTAATAAGTTTTTACGTTTTTTTTCGGCATTTTTAATACTTTAACAGTGCAATTTTTTATATACAGGGTAGCCCACAATTCTGTTAATCGTACTTCTTTACATGTGTTCCAGATACACCCTTGAATATAAATTGTAAACTGAGTTTAGAGTATGTTTTTCTTCTATAAAATTTGTGTAAATATATTTTTAAAAAGTGCAGTTGAATTAATTTTGTATTTATTAATTAATTCAGTTAATTAACAAAATGATTTTTGGGCCATCCTATAGAAAAATGTGTCTTGTTAAATCAGCAATTAATAATATAATCTGTAAAGATTAAATTTAATGAGTTTAGTAACCTTGAAAGAAGATAGAAGAGATAAAATTACATAAAAATGTCCAGGAACATAAGCGGATTTTCGTTAATTATGGAACATAAAGCGGCAAGCGACGATGATTAGTAGATGAAGTTATCTTAATGCAGATTGGCTGAATCAAAAATTGACAGATTCTAGTCCAATTATCGTCGATATCATTACAAATTCAACCAATCGACGTTAATCGCTTCTAATATTTTATCTTATTTATTTAACAGAGGACCGCTTATGTTCAAAGTGTTAATTTCTTTTATAGTCTTTCGATATAATTATATTTTCTTAATAGCACAGCATGTTAGTTGTTTCATTTACATATCTTTGCCCTACTAACTGTAAATTTGTACGTTATTATTGCTTTAAACAAAAAATAAGAAATTAAAGAATTGATTTACAGGATATGTTGTACATGTTGATGTCAAGTTATTTCTGTTACGGTATTATGAGGATTTTCATTTTATCTATTGCTATCTCTGCTGTGCTTCGCTTGCATATTGCATAATTAGTTACATAAATAAACTTTATTTTCTTATTTTCATCAGTGCTCTGCTATTAACATTCTGATTTATCCCTATTAGCATCAATATCAAAAGTTTCAAGTATTGATAAGTCTTTCTCCATTATTTTACATACGAAAAATGAAGAAAATTTTAAAATATTTAACGAAATTAAGACATAATGATCATGAATGTTGCATGTTATATACTGTTTACATGCGAAGTCACAGGCGCCAAGTACAGGTGTACTTTCATCGAGAAAATATAAATTTCTAGATAAATAGGGATGTTGTAATGAAATTAAAATATTTTCGTTTATTTTAATAATTCTTCATATTTTATTTATTTATTTTACCTGTTTATACAGTTTTTGTTGCTTCATTCCTATTAGCTCTGCATCATTTTGTATAGAGTTAACGAACGTTTATGCTATAAAAATGATAATATTTTTGTAAGTAATTTATCTATTATTTATTAAAATTTATTTACGTAAAATATACAGAAAATAAACTTATATTTTACATTAAAAAAAAAAAAAAATATATATATATATATATATATATATATATACATGAAATTTAAATTTAAAATTTAAAAGTATGCATGAAACTGTTGAATGTAATTACATTTAAAAATTTTTTAAATATTTTAATCTAAAAATTGGCAGGAATCAACACGTAAGATCTTAAGTTTAGTTTGCTTTTGCCAAAAAACCATAGAATATAAAAATTAAAGTTTTTGTTGCCAACAAGTGTAAATATCTAATGCCCTTCATTTAAGAGATGCAATGAATAATTCTGAAGTTTCTCGTATAGATGCATAGTTTTTGAATGCAAATACAGTGTAGCATCGATTATCCGATCCCAGATTAACCGACTTATCGGTTAACCAACCGCGTTCTAGTCGGCAAATTCAAATGTCCGCTAGTGATGTGGCGCTACAATATTTGGTTATGTCTTAGCTACTTTAATATTATTTTTGTTAAATTTTTGCATGTTTTAGCTGGCAGCACTGGCTCGACCATGAAAGGGAGGCTAGTATTTAAACCAGGTCCAATACACTATACTAATAATGTATTTTTTCATATTTTTCGGTTATCCGACTTTTCAGTTATCCGACCAACCCCAGTCCCCAATTAAGTCGGATAATCGATGCTCTACTGTACTTATATCTTTTATCGAATATTTTGGTGTTTGTTGTACCAAAAAAACTGCCGTCAATTATTTTAATAAAACACAGGGGAAAAAAATACTACTGAATTTTCCTGGGTGTGTCTTTTATGCAAAATATACATATAATTAATTCGTATGCGATATTTTTACACGTGTTATATCTTGTATGTTTCTGTAATGTATATTGTATTGTATAATTGTATGTTTCTGTATTATATGTTTCTTTAATGTTGTGTAGCTTATATGTTTGAGGTTCTTAATAAATGATAGGTTTTGGGTTATTTTATAGAAATTTCTTTCTAAATTCCTTCCTATTTTCTCATTATTTAGTTCTTTGGCAGATTATTACTTGTACATCAGACTAGAGACGTTGTTAATTATTGATTTCGAACAAATTTATTAATGATTTTAATAGAATTTGCTACTGGTTTATAGTTATTCTCGAAAAAAATTAATAATTTATGCATCTACACGACTGTTTTATTATTAAAATAAGACTTTACATCATACGAAATTACTAAAATAATATTAAACAGTTAAAGAAACGGATATTTCTATTTAAAAAAATTCCTCTGTTTTATGGGATTTAACCAAGTTAACCCGAGTTTACTGTTGATTTCTTTGGACAAAATGCAGGTAGGGATGTTGCCAACTTCGTTTCCTTGTAGCAAAACCTTTTACACACGCGACATTTATCACATCTTCTATAGGATGGCGGATAAGCGACAACTGACATCACTTTG
The DNA here is from genome assembly GCF_030686945.1 of Centruroides vittatus. Classification (NCBI taxonomy): domain Eukaryota; kingdom Metazoa; phylum Arthropoda; class Arachnida; order Scorpiones; family Buthidae; genus Centruroides; species Centruroides vittatus. The sequence goes on from NW_027120889.1 coordinate 321,294, forward strand.
CAGCAGTAAGAAAAGTCGGTCACGTGACAAAAGAAGCTTTGTATAGGATAACAACAGACAAGACACGAAAGGAATAAAAAATAAAATTCTTCTTTTAACATTAACACGATACTTTTATAATGACAAACCCACTGGAAGTATGGTCGATATATAATGAGACTTTCAAAGGAATTAAATTTATTTTAATATCATTAAAATAATAATAATAATAAAATTCTTTATTTAATTTTATAACATTAGTTAAGTCATTAATGAAATATTTTGTATAGATATTTTTGTTATTAATAATAATAATTATTATAATGATAATTATATGGAAAGTTCTACTGACATTTTAGAGAATTAAATTAATTTTTTTTTAATTATCTGGTAAAAATTATACGTAATTAAAAGTTAAATTAATTAATATGATGTTTATTTATTTATTAATTAGAAATTAAAATTGTTTTTGTATTTTTACTCCGGTATAATTGTATTGTACTCTTTTCGTAAGATTCGCGTCGCGTCGCAATCCATACGCGGCGCGAATCTTGAAAGGCATTCCATATTAGTTTTTGCTAAATTCCTAATAATGCTCTTTGATTGTTATTCGACGTTACGTCGCGTAGTTGATATTACTCAATGCAATGTCTCTTAATACTAAAAATCTTCCTAACGCTAATCTGCTAAAAATATATCTTTTTCGCATTGTCGCTTGCGCAACGCGTCGCGCAATTAGAAATGCCGTTACGTGAAGGAACCTCGGGCATTCTTCTAAAGATAAAAATTAAATCATACTTGTTTTTAATATTCTATCCCTTTATTTACAGTTAAATTCAACAACACGCATTGTTGCAGGTGATTTTAATTAAGTGATTACGTACGCGACCCAAGATCGCGTCGCGTCGCGTGTTATATGACCATCGATAACTTGCATAAAATTATTGAAGCGATACAAAAGTAATTCCAACAATTCATTGTGCTGTATAGATGGAAAGAATGTTAAATTTGCATATTTTAACAGCGCAATAAACAGCTGTCAGACTATAGAACGTAACTGATAGACATTTGGCAGTTGATTCCCATGTTTATGTTTTCGTATTCTTTTTGATTAATTTGTAACAATATATATATATAAAGATTAATTCTCGAAAGTTTTCTTTCTTTTTTTTCCCTTAGAATCGATAATCGATTAATAGAAAAATCTATTTATCGAATATATATATTGCGACTTTATATCGATTCGAAAAATTCGGAAATTTCTCATTGATTCTAACAGATTTTCTTAATTCTTTCTAGAAATATCTAGAATGACTGCATTGAACTTCTCAAATAAATCTCTGGAATAAAATTTTAAAATTCTGTGAAATAGATGAAGAAATTTCAGATTCTAGAAAGAATGAATATATTCTAGGGATTCATTCTAGAATGATTCTCTAGAATCTCTTCATTCGTTAGAGGTTTATTTTATATATTGTAGAATAAACGAACAAATCTTACATTCTAGGGATTCATTCTAGAATAATTCTCTAGAATCTTTTCATTCGTTAGAGCAGTGATTCTCAAAGTGGGGGGCGCGACCCCCAAGGGGGTCGTGAAAAATATTAGGGGAGGTCGCTGAAAAATTGATTCTAGATCAATTTTTTTCAAATATTTTATAAATTTACTATGGATTCATGTTTAAAAATAATAGAAATAAAAACTATATAAAATAATTTCTACTTAAATAAATTGCACATATAAATAATAAAAAGAATATAAATATTTAAATACGAGCCTAACCCCCTCCCTCCGAGATGTTTTTCGACACATACTCATTCTTCGGGGGTCCTTTGAAATTTTTAAGTGCAGAAGGGGGGTCGCGGTCCAAAAAGTTTGAGAAACACTGCGTTAGAGGTTTATTTTATATATTGTAGAATAAACGAACAAATCTTACATTCTAGGGATTCATTCTAGAATGATTCTCTAGAATCTCTTCATTCGTTAGAGGTTTATTTTATATATTGTAGAATAAACGAACAAATCTCACATTCTAGGGATTCATTCTAGAATGATTCTCTAGAATCTCTTCATTCGTTAGAGGTTTATTTTATATATTGTAGAATAAACGAACAAATCTCACATTCTAGGGATTCATTCTAGAATGATTCTCTAGAATCTCTTCATTCGTTAGAGGTTTATTTTATATATTGTAGAATAAACGAACAAATCTCACATTCTAGGGATTCATTCTAGAATGATTCTCTAGAATCTCTTCATTCGTTAGAGGTTTATTTTATATATTGTAGAATAAACGAACAAATCTCACATTCTAGGGATTCATTCTAGAATGATTCTCTAGAATCTCTTCATTCGTTAGAGGTTTATTTTATATATTGTAAAATAAACGAACAAATCTCACATTCTAGGGATTCATTCTAGAATGATTCTCTAGAATCTCTTCATTCGTTAGAGGTTTATTTTATATATTGTAGAATAAACGAACAAATCTTACATTCTAGGGAATCATCACGTTAGAATGAATTTCTAAAATATATCTCTAGAATGAATGAAGAGTTTGTAGGAATTAAGAGAATCACGTGACTTCCGGTCCATGCCGGAAGTTCATAAATAGTTAATCGGGGCCTCCTGCCTCTAAGCTTTTCAAATCTGGTCTCTATTTTCATCTATCTAACTCAGTTCTCGAGACGTACGAACGGACAGACACGCGTCACACGTCTGCAATTTAAAAATTGCATTCCACAAGTGTTAATTTAAATATAACTTTTCAAAAATAAATCAAATAAACAAAATTTATATCGATTTTAATAATTTAATGACGTCTATAATCTTAATAATAAAATTTTCGAAAATAAATAAATAAAATTGAAGTCTAATAATACCCGAAATATTATTTTATTTAACGGCAAATAATTAAAATTTCATGCGTATTTGTACTTTTTAACAATGAAAAATCCGTGTGTTCGACATAGAAGCTAACAACGTCGTCGTCGTCGTCCAATTTGCTTTTATTCAAAAATTCAAATTGACAGTAATCCGTTAAAACATTATTTTCTGCTACATTTGCTCGTAATTTACCGAATGAAATGCTATAACCCCATTAAGCACACTCTCGGAACTTAATTATAGATTAATGATGCATATGCAGAGGGAAAGGAAAGCAAAAAAAAAAGAGGAGGAGGAGGGGAAACTTTTGTTTGTTCTTTAATTCATTGAAAAGGAATGGAAGAAAAAAATATGACGACGATTTTGTTTGCCGTTTTATCTTTTATTTAATTTTAATTAATATATTTATGTTAAATTATGAGAAAATTAAGCAAAAAAGTAGAGCAAATCAGTTTTCGTTCTTTGACAAAAATCTAATAATTAAAGATTCATTTTTTTTAAAAAAAAATTAATATTTTTAGTCGTGCTATTATAAAAAAATAAGGATCTTATAAAACGAAACTTAAATTCCCATCGCTGATTGGTTGGTTTGATGAAATAACTAACGGAACCGATGTTTGATTGGTTAATTTCTCTATTATGTAATGCATTCGTTCCGAATCTTAATTTTTAACGTATTTTACGACCGATAAATTATAATTTTTGAATACATTTGCATGTAAAGTACGTTATTTTCATTAAATTCCATTATTATTGCTCATTGTATTCGTAGCCAAGAATTAAGTTTGGTACAGTCTAACAAGTAAATTATGGTGCATATTCTGCAGTCGTTTTTGGAAGAAAAACAAAATTTTGACTTTTAAGTTTTCAAATTAAAATGATTTTTTGGGTGAAAGATTGTATATTTGATCTTGTCAGTGGCTCACTTTTATTGCCTTTAACTATGGGTATCGTGATCAAGATTGTGAGAAGTAAGATGAGCTGGGGCTATGATGAATTTAGGGTCTTATTTCTCTTTGGAATCTAAAAAAATATACGAATTTTTCAACACGTAAAAGTAATTTATAACGCCTTTGCATCATTATTTTTAATTATAGGGTTCTTCTGTTCTTAAGATTTGTCACAGAGGAACCCTATAATTAAAAATAATGATCGTTTAAAACATAAAAAATACGGTTGTCAGTACAGATAACTGTGTTATTCTATAAAATTTTTAAAGATTCAAAGTTAAATTCCACCGTATTCATTGGTGCATTATCCTATAGGAAATTACCTGTGGCCCCACCAGCAGAGCCCTTAATGTACGTAGGGCCCCTAATTCAAATTTGCTCGGGTTACATGAAGCTATAACATGCCACTGACCGTATTCAGAATAATATTTCGTTATAAAAATAATTAAAGTATAGAAAACTAGAGTAAGTACAGTACATACTGTACTTTATGCTTAATTCTTCTTCATTCTGATCGTACTCTTTACATCCTCTTCCCAGATCACCCTCCAGAGCAAAATCTTAGTTACTCCATAGAGTACATAATACATCTATATCAAGAAATAATGCATTAATGCTGAAAAAATAATAATGTTTTATTGTGCCAATATTTATTTAGTAGAATTCAGAAGTTAATTTTAGCGATTTTGTTTCGTTTGAGGTAATTAATTCGCTAAAATATTCGCTTTTTTTGTCGTAAAAGTTATGTAACTTATGTACAGTATGGTTCCAAAATATGGGGACAAACTTTGGGTGATGCCAGAAAAAGAAACAAAAATACTCCTATAAACAAATATTTAGAATACAGTTAACGCACAATAAAGGGTTTATCATACTAAATAAAATTATACAATTTGGCCCACCCGTCTGGCCAATCACAGATGCTCGAAGTGTCCGTGGATCTCTATGCAAGCACGAACCGAGTGGCGAATAATCCTGTGGGCAAAAAAAGGCAATTGCCTGGTGGACCCACCAACAGGGTGCCCCAAACCAATATATTATAAGAAAATATTCCCCTCAAAAAATTTCCTCCAAGAAAAATATCTGAAGTCAACACTGTACACGGAGCGCCCTAATTCAAATTTGCCACGCGCCACTTTATGAACCCTTTCAAACGTTCCAGGTTGTACCCAAACAGCATTGCAGGAGGCATTTACACGTTGTTCTAGAACACACGTGAATGCCTCCTTATTTTGTGTTAACTGTTACGTATGCATTCCCGGACATACATAGGAGCACTTCTTGTGTTGTCCCCATATTTTGAAGCCATTCTGTATTCTCCTCTACAGTAAAAATTCATAACAAATGACATTCTGAATGGATTTTAAACGATGAGACAATTAAAAAATATATTATAATACAAAATCAAAAATTAGTCGAAAATATTTATTTACGATTATTTCGATTGAATTTGCATAATTTTCCTTATTATTTGCTTGATTTTGAATAGTTGATCAACAAGATTTAATGTCTTAAGTTGAGCAAAAGGGCGCCAGTCTATCTGGAGACACTAAAGGATGTGATATGATTTTTTTCCCTCTCATTGTAGGAAGTGTTTACACCACTTTTCCTGATCATAATTAAGCACACAATAATAAAACATAGTTAAATTTCACGCTTTTATTATTGTATTTGAAGTATATTCTCATATAGGCACATATACAGTAAAAGTTGTGTGAGCCGGAACTGGCAACACAGGAATATTTCTTTTACCGTTTTAGACAGGTTCTACCGTATTTACGTCACTACCTAGAAAGACATCTATTTAATAAACGTGAATATTCGTTTTTAGAATCGAATTATCGCAATCATTTCTCAATTTTTTTAAAAATTTTATTCCTGACTCCTCTCGTCATTTCCGTTGCAAGGAAAATTGATTCAGAGCGCATATAATAAAAATTCCAGGCTATTGAACTCGCTACATTCCACATCTTCATCGTAGACGTTTGATTAAACACAAAATTAATTTTCTGACAAATAAATATCATGCGAGATACGCAAATGAATCAGTCGAATATTTAAAATTAAAAATCTTTATCGATTTAATTATGATTTTTCTTTCTTTCTTTTCTTTTTCCTATTCGAAATGTATCGATAACGATTCTTCAATTTTTAATTAAATTACTATTATTATTATTATTCTTTTTTTAAAAAAACATAAATTTATAAATTGGAATTCCGCATAAATCTAAATCATTTATAATAATCGATAGAAAGGAATTTTCATTATGAAGAAGGAGAAATTTTAACTTTGAAAAATCTCGAGCGTTAAATTTATCAATTGATTCGTCTCGAAAGATAAATATTTACGTGTTACGTTCGTTAAAAATTCGTAAATTTCAGTGGGAAAAATGAAAATATAATTCATGTTTACACACACGAGTAATGAAAAATTTAATATTAAGTAAAATTAACGTGTACAGTCGAGTAAAAACTGAAAATTTTAACGAACGTAAGGGAACGTAAGGTTACCATATCTGGTCTCGATTTTCATCTTATCTAAACTCCGTTCTCGATATTAATGAAAAACAAACGGATAGACGGACGGGAATTTATAATATTTACAGCCCAATTGTATTTTTTCTACACGTTTACAGCCCCAATTTTAATTAGGCTGTAAATATGTAGAAAAATTTCCGGTTTTACGAATAGCAAATCGAAGGAAATCACGACGTGTTCTTCTTCTTCTTGCTACAACGATCGATCAATTTGAAATAAAATTTAAGTTTGAATACATTAAAAATACATTTAAAAGAATGTAATGTTTTCATTTTACTGTCTTGCACTGGTTTTAATTAAAATGTAAAGTCGTATACATTAAAAATCCATACTGTAATAAGGGTAACGAACGTATCGATGCTTAAACGTGGAGAATTTTTAAGTTTTAAACATAAAAATAATGTTAAATGTCACCTGAAAATTATTTTTTAAGCACCGATGAATGTTTCGATTTTTAAATTGCAGACGTGTCGTGTGTCTGTCCGTCCGTTCCTTCTTAATCTCGAGAAACGGAGTTAGATAGACGAAAATCGAGTGCGGATGTTATTAAAAATTCGAGTAATTATAAAGTAATTTATGTGGATTAAAGAATAAATTATGTACATTATTTTTTTAAAAAATTATCAGAAGAAACTTTAAAGAATTATGGAGTAGAAAATTCAGGAGAAGGAAGAAGAAGAAGAGGAGGAGGAAGACATTTTGTTTTTTTTCCTCTGTATTTTCTTTAATTTTCTCAAAACACGCACGAGTTAACATTAGTTCAGTAGTAAAGAGATTTTGCTAAATTTCCTTTTGGTTCAATGCTATTCATTTAATTCAACAATCGAGAAAGGGAGAGTGGAATGCATGTAGGTGTTAAGATGGCTATGAAATATTCTCTACTGTCAAGGTCTATGTTATTAATGAAATTCCCTATATCAATATGACGAGAACGGCCATTAAATCAATAATTATCTCTCTATTATTATTATTTTATGGCTCTAATCTTGTTTATTTACGTTCTGAATTCAGTTTTTTTTTAAACGAATATTGCGGTGTTTTAATGTTTTCCGGGTAAGTCTTTTAGCAGCTAGCTCGTCCGTTTGTCTGAACAAACTAATGGATTACTGTAAAGGAAACTGCAAAAGATGGTAGCTGATAATTGTAATTTCTATATTTATTTTTATTGGTAATTGATTGGCACTTAAAATTCTCAGATTCTGCTGTGGACAGTTAAAAATATTTTAACTGCATTGCAAAAAGGGCAATTTCCTGGGGCCCCAAACCAATCTTTCACAAGAAAAAAGTCCTCCGTAGAAAAATACCCGAAGTCAATACTGTATTTGGGGCCCTTAATTCAAATTTTCCTGGGCCCCATGAAGTTGTAAAGCACCAATATCACCCCCGGAGCAAAATCTTAGTTATTCCACTGCTTCAAGATATTTTCCTTTTCGGATCACCAACGATTGCTCCATTCAAATTTGGAATAAAATCTATAAAATTAACAGTAGAAAACATTTCGTACGCTAATATATTTCGTATTTTTCGAGAATTTAAATGCTTCGTGTATATTAAATGCTTTTATATGTTTATTTTATAGCAGTTTATGTATGTCTGTAGCATTTCAGTGAGTAAATATTTATGTTCCCGATTTTCATAGAATGATATAAAATTATATTCTACAGAATTCTCAACCTAGACAAGCATTATACAAAAGAATTATCGATTTGAATTCGTTGTAATTTTAGTAAAACAAAGCTTAAGGGAGGAATGGTACTCTTTAAACAGAACTTTAGTGAAATTTTTAACTTAATTAGTAATGCTTTCAGGACAAATTATCGGAACTTTACAGCAGATATTTGAATCTTTAAACTAATATTATTAAAAATCCTATTAACTAAAGCTCCGATCGTTCATTTGTATATCGAAAACCCTCGTAAATCAAGTAAAACTTGATCATTTTTTCCACGTAAGCATGTAATTAACCTATGGAATTTCGATTGAAAATTTGAAAATTTACCCTTTTTTAATGTAATTTAATCCTTATAAAAAATGAATTTTAAAAGATTTAATACACTGTTTAACCTATTTTTTTTTTTTTAAAATAGCCTGTGATTATAGAGAATTTTTACTAAAAATTCTCTATAATCACACAACAAAGATAACTTTCAATGTACTGAAATGTAAGTCTTCTGATGCAAAATATGCTTTGAAATATTTTACATTCTCCCAGCATCTATATAAAATACAATTTTTCTTTCTTTATAGAATAAAGGGATCAGTGTAATTTAAATTTTTTGCAGCTCAGCAATGGATATAGTGGAAAATACGCGAACCATATAAAATAGGATACTTTTGTATTGATACAGCGAATGCACCAAACAATAAATAGGAATTTGTATTGTTAAAATAGTGCAGTGGATTGGATTAGATTATCGGTGGTCGTTTGTAATGCTTCTTAAATGCTGTTTTTTAAAACAGTTACTAAAATAAAATCAACTAAGATCATTCATAAATTCAGATCTAAACAAGGATTTCGATTGAAGAAGTTGGATATTTGCCATAATTAATGGTAAAGTTTATTGGAAGAAGAGAAGTTGTTTACATTAAAAAGTTGTTTACATAAATAAAACAATAAGTAAAAAAGTTGTTGCTGGTGTTTACCGTCATTCTTTGTGTTTTCATCCCTAATAATTGCTAGTTTTACCTATAAATCTTCAGATTGGTAGGGGGGATATTAAGGGAGTGGGGCCATATCTCTCGAAATAATTGTCCGATTTTTCTAAAAATTTTCAGAAATATTTACGCCTAATATACGAATCTCCACACAAAATTTCAGAAATTTTAGACATAGGGTACACGAGTTATTAAGCTTCAAATTGGGTGAACAAAATCGTGCCTCCCCACGTACACATTAACATCAATACATACAGAATCCCCCGTTTTTTTTTGAATATCTCGACGTTTCAAGATCCCCGAATCCAAAAATGCAAAAATTTTGAGGAGAGGGGGTTCGTTTTTTAACCGACAACTATACTTTCCCTGTTACATAACAACAGGAAATGTAGAATGACCTTAAACTTTCCATAATATTATACACTAAATTTGATTTAATTACAAATAAATTAAGTTAGTTTACATGTCAAATTAGTAAAGGATTTAAATATTACTCAAAGATAATCTCATATATATATATATATATATATATATATATATATATATATATATATATATAAATTACTTTCAATTGCAAAGTGATTAAATAAGAATTAAGAATTAATTAATCATTCAAATAAATTTAAAGAAACTTGAATAAGCTGTTCATTAATAAATCACAGGATTTCTTCTTCTTCAATGCCTTAGAATTCTCAATTAACGTTTAGTAAATACTAATTAATGTAAACAGTAAACTTTTTAGTGTCTTGAAAATATTTAAATTAATAAATGTAATTTAAATGGAATTAATTAAGTTATTTAATTATAAATTTCTTTAAAAGTAACTTCAAAAATAGTTTTTAAATTAGTCGAAATTTATTCTTTCAGACATTAAACAGATCTAGCAACCGGTTGCGTAACTTTCCCGGCAAAACAACTTAAAATCGCGTGTGGTGCCATCTGTTACGAGATTTTATCTTTAAAAAAATCTTTTTATATTATTATTAATTATTATAAAACGGCTTTGAGAGTAGAGATTAGTTTTATTTATTATTATTATTTTTTAATTTGTAAATAATAATCACGAGTAAAGTCCGACTCCACTCGAGATATGACACACGATCTCCTCTATTATCTTTCCACCCCCTCGACCTTTAACCACTAAAATTTAGTAGCGTTAATAACTCTCTTACACGAACCTCCCTGCAAAATTTCAGAAATTTTCGACAAATGGAACGGGAGTTATTAAGCTTCAAATTTGGTGAACAAAATCGCCCTCCATACACACTAAAATCTATATATACACAAAAAATAACCGGGTTTTTTTCATTTCTAGACTTTTCTAGGTCCTCCGAGTCTAAAATTGTAAGCGTTTTGGGAGAGAGGGGGTCATTTTTTTGAGCGATCTCGATACCTTCTCCCTGTTACGTATAACAGAGCAAGGGAAAAGTAGAATAATTTATGTGGTGAATTTTCTTAGAATATTATTTAATAAAAATTAAACCGTATAATTCATGCTATACAGGATGTGCTGTGTTTAATGTATAAATATTATACAATTAATTCAACATCTTAATTTACGATGCCATAAATAGCCTTCTATTGTAATTATATAAGTAACTTTAACTCTCTCTCTCTTATATATATATATATATACATTAGACGAATTCATTTATAGAATTTAATTGGGCTGCAATTTGAAAATTGCCGGCAGCTCAATTAAATTCGCCCGTCTGTCCGTCTGTCCGCCGTCCTTCATTAATATGGAAAACGGAATTACGTAGATGAAAATCGAGACCAGATTTGGAAAGTTACGAAACGAGACCCCGATTTAACTATGTAAGAAATTCGGATTTGAACCGGAAGTCACGTCATTTTTTAAATTCAAACGGTGTTTTAAAAAATTGAAACCCCGGTATTGTGACGTAGTCATTGTTCGTTTTATATAAATACTAGCTGACCCGGCCACGCGTTGTTGTGGCTCAAAATGTATCTATTATAAATGTATCACACTTCCCCCGTGGGGAGAATTTCAAAAAATCCCTTCTTAGTGTACATTCTCTTGACGTACCCTATTAAAACGCAATCAAAAACGCATCTAAAATAGTATAATAAAAGCCGAGTTCTTCACAGTAAGTCTTAATCCCGTCATTTTTCCTGCTGGGGAATATCGAAAAATCTCTTTTTAGTGTATATTCTGTTGACGTAACCTATTAAAACGCAATTAAAAACGCAAAAAACCGCATGTAAAATAGTATAATAGAAGCCGAGTTCTTCACGGTAAGCCTTAATCCCGTCCATCTCCCCCCACTGGGGGGAATTTCGACATGTATATTATATAAAAACACGTGCGTATTCGAATGCAACGTTGTGTCAAAATTTCAAAGGAATCGGTAGGAACAAACGAACGTTATATTTTATTTATATAGATAGATAGAAAATGATCTGCTTCAGTCCATTCTCACAGAAAAGCAGAATGCCTCACAGAAAAGCAAACTTAGGTCGTCGGAAGTTAGCGCCATCTGTTGGACATAAAAGCCTTAATCCATATATAAATATATTTTTGAAAGGGGGAAATGGTGTAGGGGTATGAAAAATAGATAGTAGCCGATTCTCAGACCTACTGAATATGCATATAAAATTTGGTAAAAATCGGTAAAGCCGTTTCGGAGGAGTACGGTAACTAACATTGTGACACGAGAATTTTATATATAAGATAATCGAACGTGCTAGAGAAAACGTAAGTTTGTATTGAAGTCCTTATGAATATATGAAGTTTCTTATGACGTATGCAAGACATGGTGCATAAAAATCGTAATAATTTATGTCGATACGAATCGTTATAAGGTCTCGAATGATTGAAAAATCGGTAGAGATATTCCTTTCGAACCTATTTGTCAAAACCGATTATCATATAAATAAAAATTCCAATTTTCGTTAAAATCTTTTATGTCTGACGTCTTATGTAGCCTATAACACAGAGAAAGAAACGTATTTATAGAAACGTTTGTCCGTCGTACTTTTCCTTAACATCATTGTATTTACTTGAATTTCATCCATACGGAACCGGATAAATTCAATGTAAGATCTACGAATCTCGGTATTGTTCTGGAAACAAAAAGAAAAAAAAACACTTTGATATTTTTATTTCTTTCTTTCCTGTAAAGAAAAGATATTGGATTGTGTTAAGATCGTAAAATTTTTGTGTAAAAATGTATTTAACTGTCGTGTATTATTGTGACATCGTCACAATACCGGGCTGCAATTTTTAATCATCTGTTCATTAAAAAAAACCACGTGACTTCCGGTACATACCGGAATTTCGTATATAGTTAATGGTGGTATCTAGTGTCGATTTTCATCTATATAACTCCGTATAGAAATTTCAATAATAGTCCATGACGTGGGCATTCGTAGAGAAGGGCCAAACTGGGCACTCACCCCTTCTGAGAACGAGTAAAAAATTACACAAATTATAATCGTAAAAGTGGTTTGAGATACATAGGCTTACACCCTCGACACAATGGGGCACTTTGGTGTCGGGGGTGTAAGGCTATGTATTTATGATGGAGTTGTCTTCCGGGAGGACTTTTATAGGAAATTGGCCCCTAATTAGGTGTTACAAAAGTGAAGAAGCCTGTTAGCCGGGCACGAACCCACGACCTAGTGTACAGTGATTTTACCCACTCGGTCAACGGTGGGCACGAAAATTAAACAATTAAGTCAAAAATTTGTAAAATATTTCATAATTTCATCCATTACTTGCGAGTATTTTCACTTTTAAGCATTCGACATTCACGTTCCTAAGTCGAATTCTCATTGAAAGAACCCGAAACATTATTCAAGATGGAGTTATTTGATACTTCTATGACAGGCAACTTAATCATGATTAGAAACCAAAGCATTTAACTGAATTCAGATGACAAGCGAGTTATTAATGATATTAGTAATCAAAGCATCTGACAAGCTGATATGATACATGGCATGCTACTGAATTGAACATCAGCTATTTTTAGATGTTTTGACTACTAATCATGACTAAGCTGCTTGTCATCCACTTATATTAATAGTTTAATCATGATTAGTAATTCAAAATATCAACTGAAAGGACTTCAATCTAACCTGCTTATTTAGCTTAGTTAATAATCGAAGTGTCTGAATGAACGAACGATATACGTCACACGCTTTTATGTACATACTTTGATTACGAAGCTACTTATCGGTAAGTTTCTGTCTGGCGAAATGGCACCATTACGGCCGTCACGTGACTTGTAAGCGGAAATGACGTGGCGGAAACTTGGAGGGAGAATAACTGGCCGAGGAACTTTTATAACCGTGTTGTTGCTTTTAGCTATATTTTGGTGGTTTCTCGGTGGTTCCTCAGAGCTAAAATCTTACCTATTTATCGTTGTTTCAATGAGTTTTATATAATTGCAATTGTCATTTTTTTACTTTCTCGGCTGTTTTGGCTATGTTTTGGCTATAAGAAAGTAGTACTATATACGAATTAATATGAATAAATTTTAAAATTTCATTACGTATGAAAAAGTGAATTAATCCGTAATATTTTTATTGCTTTAAAGTAAAATTATATATATTTGAGTTGACGTCAGAGACGACAACCGCCATTTTGTTTTTATGGCATACGAGAGAGAGAAAGAGGACAATTCAATGAAAATGTCATCGTTACAGAAAACAGAACAGCTAAAATACATTATTCTGAGCGATTTGTCGATAAACAGAACATGAGATACGGGGAAAAAACATCGGTAATTATATAAAAATAATTGATTATATTAATTAAATATGTAACGTATAAAGTAGAGTCGCCGTTTATCATGAACAATTTTCATTTTATCTGTTAGAAAGATATATTAAATGCAAATATTTTAGGTCACATTCAGCTCTTTTGGAATAAAGCCAAAAGTGAAAACTTTAATATATCGATATAAATAATAAGCTATTCTTCTCAGTATTTTTAGATGTGTACAGAAGACATGCAATACTTGATAAATTGATACTGTGCACATATATATATATATATATACACACACACATGCAACACACCCAGACACACACAACACACATCGTACAAACAATTACATTCTTGCAAATGGGCTATAAAATTTTATCAAATGATTTATTCTTCTTTCATTTCAATTATTATAATGTAGTGTAATATATCGGATTTTATGGGAAAGAGGAAATGTTGACATTTTCACATCCTGTATCTCGAAATGTATAGCCTGATAACGCCATAAAAATTTCCTTTTGATGGTCGTTCTCTATGGTTTTTACAATAATATTGGAACCGAAATGTTTCTAGTAATGCACTTTGACTCTAACATTGAAATATTTATATTATGATGTAGATTAAGAAAGAAATGTATATAAACAACTTATATTTTACGTGAGAATATTCAGAATATATATTTTATGAAACTGTCAACAGTTTATCTTATATAAATTATTCTAATTCTTAACAAGTTTAAGAATTAGGGAAAAAGTTGGGGTTTTTCCCCCCCCTGTACGTATGCTTGTTACTTAGGGGCACGAATTTATTCACCCATTTTAAAGCTTAATAACTCCCGTGCCCTTTGTCCAAATTTTGTGAAATTTTGCAAGAATGTTTGTGTATTAGGGGGATTGAAACTCTTAAATTTTGGTGGTTAAAGGTCAACGGGGTGGGGAGATAGAGAGAGTCACGTGTCATCGAGTTGTGTGACGATTTTACCCGTATGTAACTCATTGCTGGTTTTTTTTACCTTGTATTTAGATAGTGCGTGCAATTTCCTATAAAGTTTTCATCTATCGGGAACCATCTAAAATTCTAAACAATATTTCGATTATGAGTAATGTAAATTGCCATTTTGTAATGTTTATTGTAATGGCAAAGGAGAAATATTAAATAAATTTATGAGCAAAGTTATCATTTATAATAAGTGTATAGTAAACAGGTTATAAATTCAAAATATAAGGAATTAGATCGAGAATAATTTAATATAACATTATACAGTAAAACCTGTGTAAACCGGAATCGCACGGTACGAATAATTTTTCCAATTTCGCAAGTTTCCGTTTTATTCAGGTTCCGCTTTGTACAGGTTTTACTGTAAACATTTTTAATCAGGTAATTAAAAATAAACAATGCATTCCTTTATAAATTAATAGGAAACTATTCGCGGATTTATTTGTGTTTCTCATTATCGAAATTGATCTATACAATTACAGAAATTATATTTACACATATATATATATATATATATATATAACTGAACTCATAACTATAATCAACAAGTTTTATAATGATCCAATGATGATAGTTATGATTAGTTATGGTATGAATTAATCTTTGTCAACACATAATCGTCATTATTTAGTGCCACTAAAACTGAATTTTCAGCGAGTCTTTTTTTTTTCTAAATGAAAATTTGCAACACAAAAATATCAATTAAATTTACTTAATCTTTTTGTATAATATATAGCCATTTACATAATAATCTTTGTACAGCATCCATAAAATTTAAATAGGATTAATGGTATCAAATTCTGTTTGTTAAAGCATCAGTTGATAACTGTGTCATATGGAGATCATCCACAAAAATTAAATTAAATTTAAATTAAACTGTAAGATTGGATAATTTTTTTCCCACTGTATCAAGTATAGAGGGAAAAATGATGAAACATTGTATACTGTATTTGCAATAGTATTTTTTCCTCTGTAGCAAATGGAGGGTAAATTGTATACTGTATTTGCAGTAGTATATTTTCCCTCTGTAGCAAATAGAGGGAAAATTGTATACTGTATTTGCAGTAGTATTTTTTCCTCTGTAGCAAATGGAGGGTAAATTGTATACTGTATTTGCAGTAGTATATTTTCCCTCTGTAGCAAATAGAAGAAAAATTGTGTACTTTATTTGCAGTAGTATTTTTTCCTCTGCATTTGCTACAGAGGGAAAAATTGTATACTGTATTTACAATAGTATTTTTCCCCTGTGTAGCAAATGCAAAGGAAAAAAATAATGAAGCATTGTATACTGTATTTGCAGTAGTATTTTTCCCTCTGTATTTGCTACAGAGGAAAAACTACTACTGCAAATACAGTATACAATGTTCCATTATTTATACTTGAACATTTTCTAATTCTTCCTAGAAAATTGAAACGATACCCAATTGTACCTCATCAAATTACTTTATTATACGTGATACAGATAACTCGTTCAACTTATACAGATTAATTAAATGATAAGGAAGGCATTTTATGTTATAATATCCTACCAACCTACTTCAACGCTGAATACTTTTGAAATTAAGTTACCTTAAAATGCTTAAATTAACTATGTTAAATACACTTTAATGTATTAAACTGTGAACGTTAGAATTTAATACGAGTTGAATAATCTACACTTAAATCTCTCTTTCTCGCAAGTATAAAATTTCAATAATTAAATGAAATTATTGGATATATATCCTTCATTATACAATATATATTAATTATTAAATTAATTAAATCTTGTTTAGTAGATGTATATTTGTATACTAAGTTTAATTTTTTAGAGTTATACAAATAAAGGTAGGATAGTGTTTGAGGTATGATTTTATGAATGAAACTATTCTATACAATAGAAAGTACACTTGAAAGCGTGGTATAGAGATCTTATTAAAGGCGAAAGTAATAAATTCTGCGTTAGAATTCACTATATATAATCATCTTTGGATATACATACCAAGGAATATTTGGTAATAATAATAATAAATTTTTTTTATCAGCATGTACACACGATGGGAACAAGTTTACAGGGATGCACTTACATATAAATTTCGGATTTTCATCTAAAATATTTTAATATTCATAAAATATATTTAATATTTATAAGTGTTGTAAGAGTGATTTCGGAGGTTTTAAGGGAACATTAACGGTAGCATTTCTCTCTTAGAGAAATTTACTTTACGTTTAATAATGATCCAGATACCAGCTTGCATACTTCATCATCAATGTAAAGGTCTGTTTCTTGATATTTCTACATAGAAAAATGTTTATCTGTAGAGTATTATTTCTAGATTCTTGCAATTTATATATATATATATTGAAAATACATTTATGTTCTAGTAATGTTTGTAATACTTATTACAAAAATAGATTATTGAAAGATCTATCGACGACTTCTTCAATCAATATATTCGACTTTTCTCTTGAAATTATGACGAGAATTGATGCAAAATCCATAAGATATGATTATTAATCATTGATTACACTAAGGATTTCACTCCCAATTGTAATTTTATAGTAAAAGAAAATAGCTGTGAGATTTTTATTTTACTGTAAGTTCTCCTTACGTCGTCACGTAAAATTTTGAAGTTTTCGAGAATTAAATAATTAATAAATTTTATGAAATTCAACAGCCTTCCTTTATCAATATCAGTATCAATGTTTGTATAGCACAATACTGTCAAGAAGAGAAATGAACCAAAGAGTCGTCGGTCATTTAGCAAAGACTAAATTTCTAATGAATTATTGAATTGTCGAGTAACTGTAATAACAAATAATGATAAATTTTAGATATTAATGATTTCTAAAGTCGTAGATTCGAATGTCTGTACAAACTTTATCCGTAAATCTATTTGTAGATTAATTGTAGAGTGGCCGAAAGTCGGTTAATCGCTCAAAAATTCCAGTTTCTACTAAGAAAAGGGGGGTAAACTGTTTCAAATGAAACCCTCTGTATTCAGTAGTTTACTACAGCATTCTGACATATTTCAATTTTCAGTTCATTAACAGGTTGAACCTCTTTAATCCGGCATTATGTGCTCAGGCACGTTTGTAGATGTGTTATGTCTGTTTATTTGCTTCAAAGAAAATTAAGGGAAAGCCAAAGTACCAAATGCAAGCTACAGTAGTTGCAGAAGGGTCAATAAGTCATTCCAACGTAGAAAATCTTCTGTTTCTAATGTACACGTACCAGATGAGCATAGAGATCCTAATGATTCTGCATATCTTGTAGACACTGTTGACTTAGCAGAGTCATTAGGGTCAGCGGGGTCTTTATGGTCAACAGTTCATGAAGACCCCTGACGACTTCTAACGTAATCTAGCTATAAGTATTTTTGGTTTTAGGCTTTATATTACGCGAAACAACAAGAATCTTGTTTGGAAAGCATTAATGGTTATATTATTTCCTGAAGCTTACGTCCATCTTTGATAATACCGGAATACGTGTATGGAGTAATCACATTCCATAGAACAATTGGTTTCTGTACAGGTCTTATACGTTAATTTCTGTAGTCCGACGATAGCCAGATTTCAAGGTTGCCGGATTAAAGAGGTTTAACACGTATTAAACCTCAACGAACTTCCTGTCTGGACCGGAAGTCACGTGATTTTTTTACATTAAAGATTTTTCTGTGTAGAATATCAAGAAACAGACCTTTCCATTGTTTCCGTTCTTTTTATTGACATAAATCATAATTTTAGTTTATTTTTGTGACTTATCAATTAAAACAATTAGTTTTTAAAATATGATTTTAATAATTTGTTTTAAATATAATAAAAAATAATACAGTGTAATTAAAATAAAATATAATAAACATTTCAAACTAATTTTGTTAATGGTATATTTCTAATCACTGTATTACCCATATTCATACTTGTAATCAATATAATTAATTATGCATTAATTTTAAAGAAGTATATAAAAAAAAACGTGTAAATATTTAATAAAATAATATACTGTCGTTTAGCTTTTACATTAAATTCGTTTAATAAATTGGTTTAACTTACGAGAAATTTTAAAGATCGAATTCCTGTATAATTTATATACTGGTTTAATTAATAATTCAGAAAGTATATATGTAAAATTAGGTAATATGTAGTTTTTTTTAAAACATAATTTAAATTACAATAACTATGTATAGAATATAATACACACGTGTCCTAAACTTAATAACGAACACAATTACTAGTGGTGAAAGCTAGAAAACGTCCCTTGGTGACGTTGTGAGTGTTACATCACAGTTCGAGGTGGACATATTCCACACTGACAGGTCTGTCTGCCTGGGTATTGATAAACACTTTCCCTCCCTTCTCTCCCCTACGTTCAACAACTGTATGTATCTTTCTCACCAAAGACTTTTATGGCTTTGATTTGTCAAATCCTACAAGTTGTTGTGTTAGTCGTCGAGTATTTGACTACAGTTCTCTATATTCATGTATTAAGTTATGGGCACGCGTGTATAGTACGACATTAAACTGTTATACATAATTTACAAATAAATTTAAACGTATAAAATACATTAGAGAATACTTAAAAGAATCATCACGTATTTATCTACGATCCAATAAAGAGAACTTCATAAAGGTTGAAATGATAAAGACGAAAGTAGCAAGTTAGGACAAAGCCAACATATTTTACCTTACGAAACGGTTAAAATAAGGGGGAAATATAATAATAATAAAAATAAAATAACAAAGTTTTTTACTACCTTTCTAAAAATACCCACTCAAGTAGTTTGCATGAATAATTGAAGAGGTAGATGATCATTATCATTATTAATTCATTACACGATTGATTCTCTCTAATTCAGTTGGAAAGAATTATCTATATTTGTATCTCCGAATATAATAAATACGGTTTTTTTTCTGTACAATTTTTAGATATTTAATTCTTTGGTTAATGAGATAAAAGCGAAGACAACGCCCAAACAAAAATGATCAATGAAATGGAAACTATTTAAAGATTTTTTTTTTCTTCTCTTCCTCCTCCCTTTTATTATCATCATCATGATAAAAATTTCTAAAGAAAATTATACTTTCTGAAAATACCTTGGTTACACCCTTTTCTATATACGTGAGCGTGAAGAAATTCGTGGAGCGTGAAGAAAATGCTAGATTTAGTGTGCTAAGGGATATAAAAATAGCTATCGATTGGATAATGGAGATCATTGAGAAAATAATTCTGGTTTTTTTATACTTCTTTTCTTCTTTCTTGCAAATTTATTATGCTTATTAAACATTCTCGTAGTCACTTCTTTTTTTATACACTAAATGGCTCTATTTCAGTTACAATTTTCGAGGTAGTTTGTATGGATTTAAGTGTGCAGCAAACTTGAAAATGCTCTGTTATATATCTAGCTTATTAGGTCATAGGACTGTACTTTTCCGGTGTTAAATAACAGAGGGGAAGTATTGAAACGTCTAGAAATGCAAAAAATTTGGGGTATTTTCCTGTATGTACGTGCGGGGCACAATTTAGTTAACCCACTTTGAAGCTTCATTATTCCTGTGTTCCTCGTCGAAAATTTCTGAAATTTTTCAGGGATGTTTATGTGTTAGGGGAGAATGTTATTAGAAATTTTCACAAAAATCGGGCCATTTGTTCAGAAGATATTAAACGCATAGGGCCGTATTTGTTTATTCGTATATGACTACTCGATACATGGGCGATCTGTCGAGGGGGAATGCCTCCCGGGGTTATTTTATGAGAAACTGGTCTCTATTTACCTATCAGTTAGACGCAAGGAAAATTCAACGTGGCCACTCATTGATGAGGCACGAACCCGCGACTGTGTTCAATGGTTTATCCACTCGGCCACTGGTGGGTTTCGCGGTATTTTAAATAATTTCATAAGATTTAAGCTTCGTAACGTAACTTTTCTTAAAGAAATTTGCGTGATTAAATGTGACAAAGTTTAGTATTCATACAATTCTTATTATTTTGCAACGTGCGCGTCGCTCGACGCGACGCCGCGCTGCGATTCTTAGCGCTAAAATTATTCTTTAAATGATTAATATCCTCTTATAAAATAGGAAAGAAATACTAAAAATAGTTTCGGTAATATTTATAGAAATAAAGTAATCTTAATGATCATTTTTATAATAGATACTTTATGAAATATTGATAATTTCGCCTCAACGCACGCAATGGCGCATCATTAATTTATGAGATGCAATAAGAAAATTCTTGAATTATTGGTACTAAAACGCCCGCTACGTTCACAGTAAAAGTTTTCTAATGGTTTGAACCTCCAACTTTATTTTTGTTGAATTTTTTGCAAGCGAATTAAAATGGCAAAGCGTTGCGTGTTCTTTAAAAATGCTCCATTTTGTTTTAAAATAGAATAATAGAATATAATGTGAACATTCTACTTCTATGGAAATTTAGAGCGAACAAACTGCAACGTGTAGAGCGCGACAACAGACAATATGAAAATATGTCGTATAAATATAGTATATTGTAAATTAGTCTGTTTCCTTATTCACTGTAATAATTAGATGCAGCATTATGAAATTCAGTGTTGATTATACACTACTCAGACCTGCAATATAGAACCTGGACATAGAATATACACAACACAGACCGAAATTATTATTGATTATTGCATATTTCTGTGACGTTAATAACGATAATAGTAATGATAAACTGTTAAAAACTATATACACAAATTGCCAAGAGTTAATTTTTAAAAATAATTATAAAACAAACAATTTTGAAACCGTACAGTAGAGATCAGCGCGGATCAAATACCAGATTCCCCAGCAGAAAAATCGAAATTGTATTATTAAAGCTTTATTCTATAATTTAAAAAAAGCTATTTATATTTTTATTAAGAAATGAAATGTTTTATTAAATTATATATATATATATATTTCAAAATATCGCATTATATATATTATAATATTTAAAACATCGATAGAGTTCCAAGCACCGATTTAATGTAACTTACTTTCTGCAGGATAGTAGAGACGATATTTTTAATATAGTTATTTACATGCATTAAAATGTTAAAAAATTCAATCCTAAATTTTAGTAAAGTTATATTGAAAGATATTACTTGGAAAGTTTACGATCGATTACGACCGAGCCATTTTTTTTCTTTTTTTTTTGGGGTTATTACTGAATTCTGGATGATAGGTTAGTGGCGAATGTTCCATTATGCTAAGCAGGATATAAATCTAACTCTTTTCCCAGTTAAAAATTTCTTTCTTTCTCTCTAAATTGCATGAAATATTCTAATTGTAAACTGAATAAAAATTACTTTGTAGCCAACAAAAATCGATTATATAATAATAATAATAATTTCCCTTTTAAAACTGTATTGTTATTATTCGGATATGGTGTTAATCGAAACACGTCGATAAGATAATTAATAATGCATCGTTATCGTAGGAGTTAAAGAAAATTTAATAATAAAGTTCATTCTGGAGTCTTTTTCATCATCTAGTTTATCATCACGTTTGTACCAGGGAGTAGGATGATACGCAGTTATCACCTTCGGGCTGTTATAAAACAGAGGGATTTTATGGCGAAAAAATTGATCCTTTCCCGAAGATTTTTATATTTTTTTGACTCGGGGACCTTGAAACCAAGGGAAATTTTTAAAAGATTAGGGTTTTTTTTCCTGTGTATATGGAGGTTAGTGTGTGTGTATGAGAGGCACGATTTTGTTCACCCACTTTAAAACTTAATAACTATTGTGCTCTTTGTCGAAAAATTCTGAAATTTTGCAAGATGATTTGCGTATTAGGAAGGAAATTTTCCAGAAATTTTCAGGAAATTCGAAGCATTGGTTCGGGAGATATGGCCCCATTCGCTTAATATCTCCCGAATCTAACTGAAGACTTAAAGGTGATGGTAGCAATTACTGTATTAGGAATGAAAATGAAGTCCAGTAACAACGTTCTAGATTTTTTTTTCTAATGACTCGAACAAGTTGGAGCAGTTTCTTAGATTATTTTAAAACTTTAAAAAATATTTTTGAGTCTATAAATATTTTTTGCTATAATTTAATTCAATATGATTTACACCTTATTCGTGTAAGGTGTTGTAAATGTTTAGTTCTATTGTTATAGACAAATGTCAGTCTTTAGAAAACTTTTTAAATATATTTTATTATTGACATCTAAATCGTTTTGAGTTACATGTTTAATAAATAATATAAAATATAGAATAATAAATAGGAACGGAGAAGTAATTGGCGTGTAATATATATCGTCACGTAAATGTCAAACTCGTATTTATTATTGGAAATAGTATATAATACAGTATGTAAAAATAATATATAATTTCATGAAGATGATATGAAAAGATGTTAAAATAAAGGCAGATATTCGCGAAGATGGTGTGAGGTAAAGGTAAATATTCACAATAATATGAGGTAAAGGCAAATATTCGCAATGATGCGAGGTAAAGGCAAATATTCACGAAAATAATGTGAGGTAAAGGCAGATATTCGCGAAGATGGTGAGGTAAAGGCAGATATTCGCGAAGATGGTGAGGTAAAGGCAGATATTCGCGAAGATGGTGAGGTAAAGGCAGATATTCGCGAAGATGGTGAGGTAAAGGCAGATATTCGCGAAGATGGTGAGGTAAAGGCAGATATTCGCGAAGATGGTGTGAAGGGCAAATAAATGGGAAGATTATACGAAAATATACTGAAATAAATGCAAATATACGAAATACAAAAAAGTTCAACGAAATATAAAATATCCGATTTACTTATTCTTTTATTCACAAATATATAAAATTTATTAATAAATCTAAATGATAAAAATAAATAAATTAAGATGCGCAAATATACTAACGAAAATATTTTTTTTAAAAACGTAAAATAAGTTAAAACAAAGTTAATAGAAAAGTTTACATAAAATAATGTAACTTATACAGAAAGGAACGTCTATACTGTATATTCAATTAATGAGAAATTCTGTATTAATATCTTTTGTAATAATATAAATTTACATCAAAACAAAATAATTACGTATATTGAATCTATATTTAAAAATTAATTCGATTGGACAGTAATTCAAAACTTAATAAATATAAGTTTAATTAGCAAGTTAACGCTAAGTGCAACATGAAATTCAGAAATCTCATCAAATTAATACATTAATTAATGTGTGTTTATTTAATATATTTTTTTAAATTTGGTTTCTGTATTAATTAGTTATAAATGATTAAATAAGTTTTAAATAATGAACAATGTATTAAGATATGCAAGATGATGGCAATTAAGATCTTTCAATAAAAGGAGAACAATACTAAATTATTTATAAGCTTGCATTACTTGAAATATATGGATATAAGAATATTTATTTACGTTGTAATTAATTTAAAAGTTTTTAAAGCTTCTTAAGTGAAAATCAATAAAAATTTTGATAGGTTTTAAACAAAAACTCCCTTTTTACTTCCCTGACTGTTATATATAACAGAGTGAAAGTATGGCAATCGGTCGAAAAATCATCCTACCCAAAGAATTTTACATTTTTGGACTCAGAGGACCTTGAAATATCGAGAAGTGCAAATTATTAGGGGTTTTTCTCTATGTTTGGATGTTGGTGTGTATATGAGAGCGCGATTTTGTTCACCCTCTTTGAAGCTTAATAACCTTCTGTTGAACTATTATGAAATTTTTGAGGGAAATTTGTGTATTAGGGGTGGTTGGGAGATCCCCGCCGTATTTTTTTAGGGTAACGAAGAAAATCTATGCTAAATATGGTGTGGATGCGTTGAAGGGAACCCTTTACCTAACAAACATACATAATAAGTTAAGAGGATGGGCATTAAAGTGATTGGTGGTGGAGAATCTCACATAAACTTTTTAGGGTGTCGTAGAATCTTCGTGCCAAATTTGATGCGGACAGATTCAACTGCATAGAAACCTTTACTTAACAAACGTAAATAAGTTAAGAGAGAGTGAGCTTTAGGAGTAATTAGGGATGGAGATTCTCACAGTATTTTTCTAGAGTATTATAGAATATCCATGCCAAATTTGGTGCTAATAAGTTGAACGGTATAGCACCCTCTAACATACATACGTACTTATACATAAGCAACACAACGCCTCTTCCTCTTAAGAGATGAATCGCGATCCCTTTCCAGTTTGAGAATTTCATTTCTGCTAAAAATTGGGGGAGGGAAATATTAATTCATTCAAAGTTTATATTTTAGCTGTTTCTTATTTAATTTTTAATATGATATTTATAAAATTCTGAGCTAACTTTTAGTCAAAAATACTGTACAGATCTGTTTGTAAACGCTGTATTCATTCAAGAATTATTATTATTTTTAAAGGTTTTTTTTTCCTCCCTACTTTCTTCAAGTGATTAAGAGCTAACGTGTAAACTTTTCTCAAAGATAATCTGTCTAGACATAAGTCACGAGTACATAAATTACTGTACAAAGAAAAGGAGGAGGAAAATGAAAGTTTAAAGTATCGCATTAAAGACATTAAAACAGAATTGTCAGAGTTAACGAGTAGTAGGAAAAGATGTTTCATTTCTTTTTGAAAAACCTCAAAGGATCTAAGATAAGCCTGTTAATTATCACTAAATTGCAATTTATTTAGTTTTAATGGGTTTTTATAATTATTTTTTTTTTCTTAAAAATAAAAGAATCGAGGGAAGAAGAAAAATGGTTAAGAGTAACTTTTGTTGTCAACTGTTGACGCTTTTTATCAGTTTAATTATGTAAATATAACTTTAAAAAAGCGTATAAATAATCTATAAATAATATACAATTGTTATGTTAATAAACTTATAATGAAAAAATATGATTAAGTTTATGAGTTTTTTTTGTTATCTTTTGTTATTTTAAGATTATTCCTGGCAGAGATTATTCGAAAATTTATGAATATTGTCTATATCCTGCTTAGTCAAGGTCGTTCTGCTCTATGAAATTACAAAAAAAGAATATTTAATTTAGTAGGAGTGAATATGAATGATAGTGTTATATATATATATATATATATTCAGTGCGCATTATACGAAGCGACGCTACGGTGCGCGTCGAGTCGCGTCGCGTCGCGACGTAGACCTTGTTATCAAAATGGCTGTATATGGGATTTATTTAAGGCAAGTTACATTCTTCCAAAATTATTATTTTAATAGAGACATTTATAATTTCTTTATAAAATTGATTTTCTGAATCATTTGGAAAAATTTTATTTTAAAATTCTAAAAAATTCTTATTGTAGTTTTTGTGTATGTTAAGATTAAATTTTATTCAATACGTGTTTTAAAGTTGGAATATTAAAGATTACTTTTTAAATAAGTAATTGGAAGTTATTTTTTTCTTTATTAATTCACTTTTATTTTTCGAAAAAAAACAAAGATTTATAAACACAGTGGCGCGTGATGGGCAAATAGAGCAATTTCCTGGGTTACCCATCAACAGGGAGGTCCAAACCAATCTTATATAAACTCACCACTGTAGTAATAATATCGAAATTTAAACTTGGCATCATATCTGGGAACCCTAAATTGCCTGTACTGCTTAAGCGCAGCGCAGAACAACCCTTCAGAGGTCGAGAAAACCGGGTAATTCTCCTCAAAAAATTCCCCCGAAAAAATGTGTTTGAAGTCAACACTAAGAAAGACCCCCTTATTCAATTATGCCCGAGACCCATGAAGGTATAATGCATCGGTGTGTAAATATTGAGCTTTAATATAAACGAATTTTAATCTTTTAAAATGTAATCAGAATAATAAAATGTACAAAATGTTTCTTTATTTTAATTATTATTCTTCCATCGTGTAGTCGATTTCTTTATCTGAATTATCATCTGTTGAGTTTATACGGAAACATCTCCACTCTCATTGACTAAATAAATCCAAGTAAATCTCATCTAGTGTTGCAAATCCACATAAAATGTATGAACAGATGTTCTTAAACCCGTATAAACCTTATGTAAATCTCATATATGAGTGGAAGTTTACGTAAAACATATATAAATCTCATAAATACGCAAGCAAGCCTTATGGAAAGCTTATAGTGTTTTGTATGAATCCCTCAGAGCAGTTGTAGGGCCAGTAATATTGATATTATGTGGGGAGAAAGTAACAATTTGTTTTTTTCCTTAAAGATAATAAATGCGCAATTTTTTCCATTACTCAATAATTATTATAATTTTACTGATCGATATAAATTTAAGATCAACATAAACATTTCTTTAATGTTGTCATATACTTGTATTGTACAGTAGTGCACATATACCATAGAGGTATATTCTATTATCACCACGTATATATCGGCTATATATGTATTAATATACGTGGAGTTTCTCAATGAGGGCCTCAGTTAACATCATTTTTCTTGATGGCCCCATCTCTGCCTCCTTAAATAATTCCTATAAGCATAAGGGTATTCAAGGGGCAAAAGGGGAACGTGCCACTCCTTAAGCACAAACCTACCCTATTTTCCTCTTAGGATGCATACCAAAATACACACACCAGCTTTAAAAATGATAGTATATTAATAATTAATTGTAAATTTAATTAAATATTACATTAAGATTTAGAGATGATTATTATGTGGTTAAAAAATCATTTAAAAAAACTCACAAAAAAACACGTTGGTACAAGAGAAAAGAATACGTCTTTGTAAATTTCCTTATTCTTTTCTACAAATTCTACAATTGATCTTTATCTTATCTCTAAATAAATAAAATAAATCGAGTACAAATTTGGCGATTCATTGTTTAAACATCTTATAAAATATCACAGGAAAATGTTTATAAATCGAATTTATCTTTCATGCCATTAAATTAGTAGAATATAAAATAGATTAAATGCATTTATATTACTTAGAAAAGGGAATAAACAAACGTCTAGACAGCTTTTGTGCTCCATTAAAGATGAATTGATTTTTTTTTTATCAAATAGTAAACCTAAATGGATAATAATAGTAATAATAAAAGGCCCATTATGATCGGTACTATAGCTGTTATCATTTTGATAAATAAATAAATATATATATTATTAAAAATCTAATTTAAAAAAAATAAATAAATAATATATTATCTCTTTAAATACATTTACTAAACGCATTAATCATATTTAAGTTTGGCATTATTTAAAAAAAATTTTTTTAAATGTGATTATTCATTTTCTTGGATTAATCGTTAATGAAAATGCAAATTTTTACCCCCTTCGTTAAACCCCCCCTTCGTGTGATTAGTTTACTTTCTAAAATAACGTTTTACAATCCATGAAACGTATTAAAATTTAAATATTTATATATGCAATATACTGAAATTTATTATTTATATTATTTTTGAGCGCTTCGCATCGCATGCTGTCGCGTCGCGTCACGCATCGTCTATACAAATCACATATCAAAGAACATTTAATCATTTTATTAACTTGTATAAAATTTAAAGCGTTAGGTTGAAAACTATTAAATTACTTTCAGTAGAAATAAAAAATAAAAAAAAAATCGAATAATCGCGGATACGAAGCGACGCGACGCGACGCGACGATAGGAATTACTTATAAGCTTTTAAAAGTATCAGAATATTGCTTTAATTAAAGAATTAATTTATTAGTTTTGCTTCTCGAAGGGGTAAAATGAGATTATTAATGAACAGAGAAGTGAACGAAAGACCATTGCTTACTGTTAGGTTTACTTGATAAATGAATGCGTAGGTTCTAAGTAGGGAAAGCACTTTTTTTATGAATAAAAAATTACACGAGATAAAGTAATCTAGTCACATTTAACTTTATTTGAATAATTGATAAAGAGATTCTCAAAAAATTCACGTTTTTTTATTCACATAAATGCACTGAAAAGTAAAAAATAGAATTTTTCTTCCCAGCTTACACGGTATTCTTGGTATTATGCCACTAAAAATATAAGCGTAGGACAATCATATTTAGAAATATCCTTAGTTACAGTTTCTATGATTTTTATGGGCTTTTCTTGAGTGCCCTATGGGTGCTCATGTTTAGAAATATTCTTATTTACAATTTCTATGATCTTTGTGAGCTTCCAATGAGTGCCATATGGGTGCTCATGTTTAGAAATATTATTATTTACAATTTCTATGATCTTTGTGAGCTTCCAATGAGGGCCATATGGGTGCTCATGTTTAGAAATATTATTATTTACAATTTCTATGATCTTTGTGAGCTTCCAATGAGGGCCATATGGGTGCTCATGTTTAGAAATATTATTATTTACAATTTCTATGATCTTTGTGAGCTTCCAATGAGGGCCATATGGGTGCTCATGTTTAGAAATATTATTATTTACAATTTCTATGATCTTTGTGAGCTTCCAATGAGGGCCATATGGGTGCTCATGTTTAGAAATATTATTATTTACAATTTCTATGATCTTTGTGAGCTTCCAATGAGGGCCATATGGGTGCTCATGTTTAGAAATATTATTATTTACAATTTCTATGGTTTTTACGGGCTTCTCACGAGTGCCTCACGCTTTTATTTTTGGTTTTATAATACCAAGAATACTGTGAAAGCCGAAAAAAGTTAAATTTTACCTTTTTTGTGCATTTATGTGAATAAAAAGCATTTTTTTAAAATTTTCTAAAAATATTTTTTCTTTATACTCTTTAGTTTTACATATGGAACACTGAATTATCATTAAATTTGGAAATGGTGAAAATTGAGTTATAAGATTTTATCTGGACAGACAGACAGACAGACAGAATAATAATTAGCTATTATATTTACATTATTTGTATACGTTTTTATTTTAAAAATGGCACCTGTCTGAAATAAATTACATTAAAAAATATTTGAATTTTTGGCTGATAAATATGATATATACAAAGGTACTTTAAAACTAAAATTGCATTCTTTCCCCCTTCAAAAACTATTCAAGTTGACTTACAATTTTTATTACAGTACGGATTTCAATGATCGTAATTTTGTTTTAAACAGCTAGAATTTACAGCCTCTCAGAAGCGAACTCAAATTGATAAATAATCATTTCTCATCTGTGTTTTCACCGTTTTTTATTACGTCATTTGACTGTACTATTTCACAGTATTCCATCTGGAAAAAGTAATAAAATTATCTGTCTCTATGTTTATGTGTTTTCGTACAGTTGAATGTGTATAAACTAATTAATCAGTCCTGTTTAACTGATGAGTATTGTAAGGTATACTAAAAGCAAGGGTATACTTAATATCGAACAATATTGTTTATACTTAAGTTATTAATAATTACAAAATAAAAAAAATTGCATCAACGGTTGCGTAACTTTCCCGGCATAACAACTTAAAATTGCGTGTGGTGCCATCTGTTATGAGATTTTATTTTAAAAGATTTTTTTTTTATTTTTAATTATCATAAAATGGCAAAAGGCTTAATTGTGACGGTAAGGGTGAGTTTTATAAAAGAAAAAAATTGTAAATGCTAATAAAGAGTAAAAAGGTCCGACTTTACTGGAGAGATGACACGACCCCCTCTATCTCTCCACCCCTCGACCTTTAACCGCCAAAATTTAAGAGCATTAATGTCCTTAATACATAAACCTCCCTGCAAAATTTCAGAAATTTTTGACAAAGGGCACACGAGTTATTAAGCTTTAAAATGGGTGAATAAATTCGTACCCCAATAAGCATACATACAGAGAGGGGAAAACCCCAACTTTTTTCATTTCCCGACATTTTAAGGTGTCCAAAAATGTAAAAAAATTATTTTTGGGGGTCATTTTTTGACCAATGGCTATACCTTTCCTCTTATATGTATATAACATGTGGATAAAAAAAAAGTATATAACAGCATATACAAAATTTTTAATTATCTTATTTGTATTAAGTAAATCGAAGTATTAAATTACTTGTAATTAAAGTAAATTGTTAATAGAACGAGAACCTCACAATAAACTGTATAAAAACGACAATAATTCAGCGCTCCATTGTGCTTCCACATCAATCGAAAATTACTTATATAGCATTTTACCTTTGTTTAAAATTTAATTAAAAAGTTGGTGCACGTGAAACGAAGCGAACACAAGAAAAAAACACAGGAAAACTACGAAGACATAAAATTACGTAACACATCGTCACACAGATGAAAACTATTAACTTATAAATCATGTTATATATCCGGAGTACTATAAATAATCTCTATTCCATTTAGTCTAAACAGGGGGGAGGGAGGGAGGAAAGTATAGAGCTGAATGAATTCCCGTGTGACAAATAGTACCTCTCTCTACGTAAGCAAAAGCAATTGACTTACACTGACATACAATTCATCTTCTACAATATTTAAACCGTTATATATATTACTAGTTGATTTAAATAAAGATTCAAAAATAGGAAATCCAGTGAAAGACAAGTTCGTGTGTTGGATGCACGAGGAGGGGGGAAGGAAGAGAATAAAATGTATAAACTCGATTCTTTGACATAAAATGTTTATCGATTGGTGTGAAGCGATCGATATTCATGTGAAAGTAGGTATGTGCAGTGGTTTTGGCGCATCTAGGAGGGGAGATTAGCGTGACCCTCCGACTGCTTACTAAATATAGATAACTATTACACTCCTTGCAACGTGTGGATAGTGAAAGAATATTTCTGTCAGATTATTTTCTATCTTACGTTCTTTCACTAACTCTTGACAATTGCATATGGAATCGTGCTTTGTCTCTCTCGGTTTTTTATTTTCATTTAAATTCAATTTGAGTAAATTTATTTATACAGTTCATTCAGGAAGTTATTACGACAGTGAAACCTGTGTAAACTGGAATTGCAAGGTGCCGAATATTTTTACGGTTTTGCAGGTTTACGCTTTAAACAGGTGTTTTTTTAACGTGGAAAATCGCGCCGTTCCGTTTAGGCAGGTTCCCGTCTTATTGAGATTCCGTTTTGAACAGGTTTTACTGTACTCTTAATAACGTTCCTCAATAGCTTACGTAATATAACGACAACAATAAAAAAAATTCGAATTATTATGACATCATTACAATACCCGGCTGCAATTTTAAATCATATTTTAATTTCAAAAAATCACCTAACTTCCTGCCCAGACCGGAAGTTCATACACAATTAATCGAATCCTCTCGCTTTCCATATCTGGTCTCGATTTTCATGTCTAACTATTCTCGAGATTAACGGACAGACAAACGTACGGGCTTTTCCAATTCGAAAATTAACGAAATAAACTAAATACTTTAAATAATTGCATATTCTGGAAGACATTTTTATGACGTTATAACACGCTATTAACAATACTTAATTGCGTTATATTATAAACGGAGCGTTCAGTTTCGCTGTCCTATTATAAAATATAGATTTTTTGCGGTTATTTACACAAGATTTTCTTGTTAAAGTGTATATAAACTTCCTTCAAACCATTCATATTCTTTAAATATATAGCATGCGCGCTTCCTTCTACAGCTCATATACTAACAGCTTAATAAAAACAGATTGACTGATTTTTTTTCTATTATATTGTAAATATTATTATCTCACTTGAAGTAGTTTGACGATAAATCTAGTTGATATCTTCTCATAAAGTTCTCGACTATGCTATATATTTTTATTATACAAAAATACTATCCAATTGTAAGTTGATTGCATTATGAGAATTGGAAATTTCACAGCCAATTTTTTATTTTATTGTACTTCATTTATTGTATATCTATTGTATATTGTAATTTATTTATTTAGAAATTATCATTTTTTTTTAATTTATGTAAATTATAATTTATTATTATTGTGTAGTAATTATTTTTAAGCAGGCAGGTGTCCGTTTTATACAGGTTTTACTTTATATTAAGATATAATTCTAATTTATAGGTTAATCTCGTATCATAAGGAGTAAAAAGTCGGAAAAAAAATAATAATAATGGAAATGAACGTAATTAATAAAATTTAACGTGAGAAGATAAAATAATAAGAACAAAAACAACTAATTTACAGTAATTAATTAGAATGTTTCGAGATGATATTTACGATTTTATTAATAAATTTAAATTAATCCCAAGTTCATCGTAAAGGGGTTTTTTTTTTAGGATTTTGATAATTTTTGAAAAATTATCAACTTACTTAATTATATTTTTCTTTTAAGAAAAGAAATAACATCTTTTATTTTTTAATTGACAAGATTTCAAAAGTTCCACGAAAATTTCTAGTTAATTTTTTTTTCCTTGGTTATTAAATGTATTTTTATTTTTAAATTATATATAATTATTTAATTTTTACTTTTGCGTCCGTTATATAATAGAAGGAAAGTGTTGAACCACGAAGATTTTTACATTTTTGGACTCAGGGAACCTTCAAATGCAAAAATAATTAGGAGAATTTTCCTGTTTGAATGTTAGTGTTTATAGAGGGCACGATTTTATTCCTCTAATTTAAAGCTTAATAACTCCTGTACCCTTTGTCGAAAATTTCTGAAATTTTGCAGGTATATTTGTGCATTAGGGATAAAATTTTATGGAAATTTTCATAAAAATAGTACCATTGGTTCGGGAGATATGGTCTGATTTTTCCATCCCCTTAACATCTCCCGAACCGATCTGAAGGACTGAAGCAACTATTAAGGATAAAAATAAATTTTTAAAATACTGAGAAAGTCCAGCAACAACGTTGCCAGCTTTTTTAAATTTATGGATATTTTTTTTATAATTTAAAATTAAAATTGAATGCATATTGTAATATAATTTTAAATTATAGCAAATAATTTTTAATAATTCTATTGAGAATATCTTTATCATACTGCATAAAGGTACTGTTATATTTTATTATAAAATTCATACTTTTAAATTTTTTAATTGAATAAATATTCTTTTAATTCTTCCATTGAGAATATTTTAATTTTAATGTAAATTTTATTCGTGCTTCGTTACCAGATTAAAATATTAAATTCTTTTTTTTATGATTTTATTTTCGAATTATGCTAAATTAATGACCCTAAACCTTCTAAAAGAAATTTCTGAATTAATTTATTTATCAATGAAAAATTAAGACGTAAAAAAATTCCAAATTAATGATCCTTTACGTGTTTTTCTACATCAAACTCTATTACTCTATCACGTTTACAAGTGAATTATTGCTACTAATGCCCTTTTCCTTTAGAGGCAGCAGCCGAAATTAATCAATAAAAATCATTGAACTTAACATAGATATCTGAAATAACAGGAAATATAAAAATATTTAGAACAGACTTCCGACCATTCGCAATTTATAAAGGAAGGGAAATTCCATATTTCTTAAAATAGTAACCTTAATTGTCTTTCATTCAATGGTAGACGAAACTATCATCGAGTTGTTATTGAAATTTAACAATCCAACGTATGAAAATATCCTAGATTTAACGAGGATAAATGAAATTATGCAACGTATTTCCGTCTTAAACAGACTCTTCAATAGCAGGCAATTTGCCAAAGAAACAATATATTCCCCTTTTAAATGACTTAAAGAGGTTAAGTTTATAAATATTGCAAGTTAGAATTATGTTTCTATAGATTAATATAGAAATGTCACTCGAAACTATCCACGTCTCGGCTGTGTTGTAAAACGAATTTTGTAATAATTAATTGCAGTTACATTCAAATTAAAATGGTTTAATTAATACGAAGGTGCAATTTTTTTTGTAATAGAATTTTTTTAAATGATTATATTCGTTGTATCGATTATCGTTTAATTGATTTGCATATTTAATAAAGCATCACTCTAGAGTAACCCCTGTAAATCGTGCTTATCTGTAAAGCACACATAAAAAATCTTTATTGTCGTTGTGTATTTTACGCTTGTGTGTTTATATCTATGTGTTGTTTGTGTGTTAATGTGTTTTAAGCATGTTTAAACGTAATTAATTTTCAATTTAATATATATTTTAATAACAGAACGTAAGGAAAACTTATGCATCAGTAGTAGGTTTATATTTATGTGTTGTATGTTTATTAATGTGTTTTAAGCAAGTTTAAACATATTCAAATACATCTCAAAGTTAAAATTAATTAAGAGGATGCAGGGAAAAGCTATATATTAGAGATCATACTCGAAGAATAACCCCCCATCTATACAAAAAAATCGCAACAATTTCCAATGCGCGGAGGCGTAAACTTAATTTTGCATGTAGATTATAACCAAAAATGGCTCACAAAACAGTGAAGAATTTTTGCTTACCAGTTTATGTAGGTCGCGTGTGTACGTACATATAAATAATTACATTCTTACAGAATTACAATAAGTCCAGTTTCTCTCAAAATTAATTTAAATCATATAAACAATTTTCGTTAAAGGATAGTAATTAGGTAAAATTTACTCAGTAAAACCTCATCTCTTGGAATTCGGTGAGCTAATTTATGACGTGAAATAAATAACAATTAAGTTAAAAATCCATAAAAATACAATTAAAATTAAACTTAATTAACAAGTCGTTCTTTAAAGAAGAATTTCGATAAAACGTTTTGCTCTCCTCGTCTGGTGCCAACTTTGTTTGCATTTTTCTTATATAGAAATTTCAGTTTTTGTGAGAGTTAACCGTTGGAATTTTTGCTTGATGACGTATATTTGTAAGACATGGAACAATGTATTTACATCATTAACATGTTAACCTTGAGCCTACGCGAGGTGTGAACAAGTTCAACTACCTGGGAGAGTGCTGGAACTTTGAATTTTCTCGAGTTCTATGAATCATTATTGTGTTTTTATAGCTGTTAAACTTCCATTTATAGATTTTTCTGCGCTTAAAAATAAATCTGTGTAACATTATATATATTTCTGTAAAGTTTTTCTTGCTCTTATATTCAGGAAAGTTAAATGAGAAATTAATGCCCTCGAGAAGTATTAGCTCATCGTTTTACATTATTCTTCTGGGAAATATTTATTTGTTGGTCATTTCCATTAAAAAACCTGCGTAACAAATGTGGCATTATCGTTTCTAAATTTAAATATGAAAAATGTGAAATGTATTTGAATGAAAAGTGCAATTTTTTTCCGAGGCGAGCGACGCAACGTCGCGTTGCGCGTCGCTCGCTTCGGAAAAAAATCACACTTTTTCAATGGTGTGTGCTCTAAATCGCGTGTTTTCTGAATGGCGTGTGATACTAACAATTGCTGATATATTATTATTAATATTACTATTGATAAAACATAAAAATTTAGAATATTTAAATATAAAAATAATTGATTAATTTGAAATTAACGTGACGCGATTGCTCGACGAGTTCCTCGATCTAATGATTGAACGTTTATAAATATTTCCTTTTAATCAAAATATTTTATTATCATTTAAAGATACAAATATTTTTTCAGAGTAATTTAATCAATGATATTTACGTTTTTTTGTTTTTTTTTAAATATCTATCTTTTAGCATTTTGTGTAATAGAGAGTCGGATCGCGTCACGCGCGGTGCGACTCTCTATTACACAAAATGCCGAAGAATATAATCACGAAGTAATTTATTTTTAACGTCTTTCTAATTTGTATTCACAACATTCTTTAAGTATATTACTATAAACAATAATACAATTTAAAGCTGTAAAATGAAAGCGCGAGACGACGCGGCGCGCGGCGCAACCGTATCTTAGAATACAAGCGTGTGTACTTTTTAAATTCTTACACATAATTAAAATTTTAAAATAAATAAAGAAAAAAACATTCTAAAAATGTTTCCAAAAGTTAAATTTTTCTATTCTTCTAATTATGATACTACTGAAAATATTCAGCGCTCGTCTTCTAGATGAAATTCGTGAAAATTTCCAAAAATAAACCCGTTCCAAAGGTATTTTAATACACTTGACATATTTACTGTGGCATATTTAACAGAATGCTTCACTAATTATTGAAGTGGGATCGATACGGACTGAAGAGAGACCAGACGAAAATTCCTCGACATAAATTTAACTCGAACAATTTTAAAATATTCTTCTAATTACTCGATATAAGTTAATTACATTTAACTTAAATACGTTAACGATTATATAAATTAATTGGATAATAAAGTTATTTAACGATTTATCTAATTATTTCGGTAATAAAACGATTTTCCAACCGGTAGTTCGCGATCAGGAGAGATGAGGAGACGATCCTCCTCACCCCTGAAGAACGGTTATAAATGTTAATATTTTTCGGTGTTACCGATTAAAAAATACACCCGTTTATATAGAATTTTTCTGTATTTTTCTAACTAAGGTCTTCGCTGGTAACAGGAGATTTCAAAACCTGAGCATTCGGTTTCTTTAATCCTTAACGTTGCACAATCAATATCTCACCTGAAGCCAAGTTTCAACACACCTTATGTCGTCATGGTAACGTTTGTATGCTTTAGGAACCCGGGTTCTTCCACTGTTTCATCATTAAGTGGTTCTTCAGCTATGAAAGAAATATTGAAGTAGTACACTTTATTAGAAATAAAAGACGTCTATCTATTTAAAATTTTCTTTTATATATTAAAAGTTATATTTAAACGATAAATTTTTATAAAATTCTTAAAATTTTATTACGTTTTTATATAAAAATTTCAATAATATTTCAATTAATTAAAAGAAAAAAAAATTTATAATCGTTAAACGTTATAAACAGCTTTCGAATATTTTATTATTCAACGTAGGTCATAAATAAAATAGGCTATAAAAATACTTTTAAATGTAATAAATCTATATCTTAATAATTTATACGATTTTTTTTAAAAAAATATTTAATGAAACTTTAATAAATTAATTATAAATTCCATAAATTATAACCGTAAAAATAGTTGAGATATGTATGTAACCTTACACCCACGACAATGGTAGATAATAGGGTGCAATACTGTATTCAGTAAAGCGTTATAGCTCCGTGGGACCCGGGAAAATTTGAATTTGTGGGCCCATGTACAATGTTGACTTCAGACATTTTTGAGGAAATATTTTCTGAAGATTGCTTGGTGTTTTTCCTGTTAGTGGAGGTCCCAGACAATTGCCCCTTTTGTTAATGAGATCGCCCGCCACTGGTTGTCAAAAACACCCAAAAATTAATTCCCTCGAGGAAAAGTTAACACTGTACTTGGGAGGGGCCAATTTAAATTTTCCTGGGCCCCATAAACCTTTGACA
Source organism: Centruroides vittatus (assembly GCF_030686945.1). Lineage (NCBI taxonomy): Eukaryota > Metazoa > Arthropoda > Arachnida > Scorpiones > Buthidae > Centruroides > Centruroides vittatus. The sequence goes on from NW_027120889.1 coordinate 359,064, forward strand.
GTAATACAGTTTAAAACTGTAGTCTCGATTATTATTATTATTATTTGAATAAATTCGGTATTTAAAATATTTTATTTTATTTTTTAAATCATATTTTCCACAATTTTTCATTAAAATTTATGACATTTATTAAACAAGAAAAATTTGATTTTTATTTTCTATTCAAATAAATTTAATTTGTTCTTTTGCTTTTTTAACATTAAAAAAAATGATAAGAAATTCACTAAATATACATTAATGTAGAAGAAAATGTATTTAGATAAAAACCTGTTACGAATTTATTGAAAATCGTAAAGATATATATTGTTTTAGATCCATTAAGTTAGATGAATATGAAGTAATACACGGAAAAATACTTTATATAATTATATAAAGTACAAATTTTCTTTAATATCAGATATGACAGTCACCAAGCCACACCTATAAGCCATTCAGCTGTCACCTTACATCAACTAATCCAGTAGTTTTTATCCTTTTATCTTTCTTAGATAAAAGCCTTAAAAAATTTATATTGAAAATGGGCCTACATCGTTCCAATTTATTTATTTATATATTTTCTGCTGGCATGAGAGGGGGGAAACGAATACAACTTTCTAAAAGATTAAGAATCTTAAAAGTAAAAGTCACAGTTTTTAAATAAGGTTCTACGGTGTTATATATATATAACTCTTTTAAGGAGTGATGATAATTATTTTAATTGGATTGTTTGTGTACTGTACACACACTACAAACACACACAGACACACGTTTATAATTCCAAAAATATGATGAAAACCGATCAACGAACGGCGAGAAAAATTTAATTAAATGATTTAAAATGCTTTAATTAATACACTTCATAAAGTTTAATTTTGTTTTTAACTGGCATCGGAGTCAAAATTTAACTTAGACGATTCTAAAAATTGTCACGAGACCATTCCAAGTGTCATATGTCGTGATACGAGCGCTATTTTTCGGTTGACGTGACATTTAAAGTATCTCGAATTGTGTCACGTTCTAGGAAGAAAACAATCGAATTTTATTTCGGTTATAAAGATTTTTCACGTGACCTAGAAACACATTAAAAACTTTAATGCTGAAAATGGGAAATTCAAAAATATATCTTTATTGTGACGTAATCAATAATTTTATTTTTTATTAAATCTAAACTAAATTTGTACAGAAGTGTAGTGTAGACCTTGCCTTACAATAACATTGTATAATTAATTAATTAATTAAAAAAAATATATCTTAATGTGCTACGTACTGTACGTTTCCTGTTGCAGATCGCATCGATATTTTAAACCCTATTTCATTTGTATAGGGTAACACTACGCGTGGGAGATTTGCCGAGGGGGGATGCATACCGGGAGGATCTTCTACGGAAACTGTTCCCTATTAAGGTGTTGCCAACGTGAAGAAAATTTGGGAAACTCTTCACGCGAGGTGCGAATCGCGTGTTTAGTAGTGTGCATTCCACTTGTTCTTAGAGATTCTCAATTGTGTAAATAAGTTAAAAATGTATATAAATTCTATCTAAAACTATTTTTCACTCAAGTCATAAGACATTATGTAAAAATTAAAGTAAGAAAATTTCTGTTTTGCGCGAGAGCTTTACGTGCGCTTTCACGCGACGAGTTTACTGTGATAATCTATTTAAAAAAAGAGAGAAAAAACTATTTAAATATGACGTAACACACGGAAATATCACATACAGAAACGAAATATCACAAACGGAAATATCACATACAGAAAGACAAAATAAATCGTAAAAATGTGAGAAGATTGAAGAGAAAATAATTGCATTTCTTGGTATGCAGTTCTAATCTTGCGCGCGTGGCGTCATGTCGCGTTGCATCGCACCTATCTTATCTACTCAATAATTTGCAACCTTTATCTTTCTTCTTATCTCCAGTTTAAAAAAAAACAATAAAAAATAAAGTAAACACTAAAAAGGTACATAACTTAGCGCGGTAATGAAATAGGTTAATAATTATTTTTTAAAGACTAAACTTAGCGTCGCGCGATGCGACTCGTCGCATCGCGCGACGCGTGATCGATCTAATTTAACGTACTCATACAGAGTCTTCTTACCTTACTACATAAATATCAAATAGTAAAACGATATTGGACATTTATTTTTATAGTGAACCCAGAATTTCACGTGCCAGCGTGCCAAGGAGTTGCCCACTCCCTCCCAGACTCTAAATCGAGAAGAGAAACTTGAAATAATAGCCTGGAGAATTTAGTTTAAGTATCTTCCTCGTATTTCTAAATTGTCAAAGCCAGATTTTTACTTAAGTGATAAGTTTTGCAGTATCGCAACGCTCGAGAAATGTATACAATTTTCAATAAGAGTATGATAATTCGGCGACATTTTATTTAGTCTGGCTGGAGATGCCCGTTTTACGAGAATTATCTACCCAAGTTGTTGGATATTAGCAATTTGTATGCGTCAGGATAGCATGAGAAGATATACAATTTTCTCAGATAGCAGCAGTCGTTAAATGTTAAGTCTTCAACTTTTGTTATACGAGGAAGAAGAAGAAGAAGAAGAAGAGAGATCTCAAGAGATCTTTCACATTATCCAAACTGATTTTTTTTTATCTTTAATTATTATTATTAAAAAAATTGTAAGTTTAACTTATAATTCGTTTTAATTAACACTCTTTAAACTTATATAAATAAAAATTTAGAATTATCTAAGGTATACAAATTCGTACGCCCGTTCGTATGTCTGTACGGCTGTCTTGTTAAACTCAAGAACGGAGATAGATAGATGAAAATCGAGACCAGATATGGAAGATTGTAACCCTGCATTGGGATGATGTCACAATTAGTAACATTAATCAACCTATTTCGTCACACAATAAGAGTAAACACGTGATTTTAAATATATATAGGCCTATATATATATTTTATGTTGGTGTGGGGAAGGAAATCTTACGTTATAGGACACTTTCTAATTGTAAACAAAATAAATAAAAGTAAATACTTTAAAAGTTATTCAGTTTTTTAAAAATGTTTTCTATTAATAATTTAATTACTATTTCTTAATTGAATAAATTTATGCAAGTTGATTTGCATATTTAATCTCTTATCTTGCATATTATTATTATTAGTCATGGTATATATTATTTTATAAGTGTAATTAATTTTTAATGGTGTTTTTTAACCTAAAATTTTAATTTTAATTTTCTAAATATTCATTAAATTTTTAATCGATTTTTCCATATTTTAAAATAATTTATAAAAATGCAAAAAAATTAATTAAAATTAATTGGAATAACATTTTATAGAAAATTTAAAGAGAAATATTCTATTTATATGGGAAAAATTTATACAAATAAATAAATAAATAAACCTATTTTATTGTTATTTTCTTATATAACATAAACGATTTAAAATTTAAAATATGCGAGAATAAATAAATAAATAAAAATATTTATTTCTTAATATATTTATGACGTAAATCTCTCGAATATATTTATAATTATCTCCGTTTGTCTATTCATTTAACACGCTTTAAAACTTTCTTTTTTATATAACAATTTTAAAATAATGTAATATATTTTATTTATACGTACGAAAACGTTAAAAAAAATATTAAAAACAATCATGCCGACTTGATTTTTATATAAAATGAGTATATTTAGCATAAAAGATACTGGAAGGAGGGAAGAAAATAATAGATTTGCCTACGTATCGGAGTATAATGCGCACTTCCTTTAAACAGTTTGTCGACTCATGCAGAACAAGAATTAAAGTGGGATTATGTGAAAATCTGATAATCTCCCATAAACAGAAGGAGAAGAAGAAGTTTTGTAAACCCAGTTTCCTCCTACAAAAAATCTAGTAGAAAAAAAAATATACAATATAAAAAAAAATAAAACATCAGGTAATACTGGATTTTTTTTTCTACCGGATTTTTCGGTTTTTCTTATTTTAAAAAAACCGAAAAAATCGATATTTTTCATTTCTTTAAAGTGGAAAAAAATAAAGCAACTTTAATCAGAATTTTAAATGAGTTTCTTTATAAAAAAACAAAAAAGATAAATAAAAGTAGAGGAAAAAAAAAAGATTTTTATGTGGAAACATAATTAGTATGGATGAATTCATTGATGAGATTAAAATTATAATAATATTTAAAAAATACTCTAAAAGATAATTAACGATAATTAGTGTCTAGAGCGTTGAAAATATCCATTAGTGGCAATAACCAGATATGAGAAGGATAATGATTATTAAGGGCTTTATGGGATGCTATTTGTTAAAATCGATGAGATTTTTTTCCCCCTTTTTTTCTAATTTAAATTTGTGTGAAATTACGAGTAAAATTATTTTCATAATAGAAATTTTAATAAATTTATTATTTAAAAATATTCTAAAAATTACTTATTAAATTGTATAAAGGAAAATAATTATTAGAAGAATTTAGTGTGAAAGAAGTAGAATGAACTTAAAATTATGAATGGATCGTATGATTAATATATAAGAGGAAAATCAACTTGTTATATACTTAGATTAATAGTTAAACAGTATCATGTGGTCTCTCTGCTATCATTTTATATTTATGCATAGAGATATATTAAAAGATAAGAGGATATAGAGCACTAAAGAGTATACTAGATGCACCAATTCTCCACCCCTCAAAAGTTGTTAGGAGTTTGAGGGGGCGAGGGATTGGTGAGGTTGGGTTGGGAGAGGGCGATAAAAACGTAGTGTTAGTAACTAAAATGTATACAGTTATTGACTCGAGTATTTGCAATAATGAAACTGCAAAACACTAAAAATTGTTTTGGTTAGCTGGGGGTGGAAACCTCAAAATATACATACATATACTTATTTCGACTTAGACATATAAAGTAACTCCGTTCTCGAGATTAACGAAGGACGGACGGACGGACAGACAGACAAACAACATTGGGAATATAATATAAAATTTAAAAAAATTATGCCCAATTATGTTTTAAAATATTCCAATTAATTTTCTATTTTTATTATAAAAATAATATAATTAAGTAATTTAATAAAAACAAAAGCATAAGATAACTACAAACAAATTTTTAATTATTGATTTTAAATTAAAATAAATCATTTTATACGTTGTTTATAACAAAATTTTAATCCGTTAATATAATAAAATAATAAAAATTCAAAGAAAAGATGAGAAATCTTTCGATAGATTGACTTACTTCTGATCAATGTTACCAGCTTTACATTTATCTCTCTCAGATATATTTTTTTCCCCTACAGTATTATTTTTTTTCTTTTTTTATTTGTAAATATGGTTTACTTCCACGCAACACACACAATATATATTGGATCTTGAGTAACAACAACATGTTTCTCTATACAATAATATTTTCTTTTGCTAGACTAACATGCCATTTCCCTGTTTGCAGCTAGGATTATCGAAGGTATAACTACATTAGACACATCTATTTTTAGCTATTTAGTTGCTACAATTTTCCTCTTTTTTTTGCCTCGTTCAGCAAATTATCGCCCTCTCCTCACGCATGAAGAACATCAATTTTTCTATCATTTTGTGTATAATAATGTTTCTAAATATAGTTTCCTCCACTTAAATCACGTCGATAACATTATTTACTATAAGATATCTCAGGGGTGTAGCTTTGATTATGATTGTTTTACGCATTATTTCCCAGAGGTGTCGTGGAGATTTATATATTAATAATAACGTTTACGTGTAGAAAAACACGTAAACAAATGATACAATAACATAAATTATTGTTTGATTTCTTTATTTTCTTGTAATTTTATGTAAAATTCTCTTGTTTCCTGCAGTTAGAACAAGTAGTGTGTCGAGTAGTTTTGTTTATAACTAAGGTAGGAGGCATCCTACAGGTGGTCTTTAATAAAATATCGCCTCCTACGCTTCACTTGGAATTTCTGCCATTTTCCCCTCCCTGTTTAACAGTATTTTAAATATTTAAAAACTTAATAATAATAACAATACAAATTTATATTAACTGCGATAATATACATACATGTGTATATCGTATAATTAATTAATTCTTATGTTGAATTATTAATCAACGTAGTTTAGAAATTTTCTCAGTAGAATGATGCCTGTGACCTCGCGTGATGGCCTGTTGTTTTAATTCACGAAGCAGTGTTGGAGAATTTATCATTTTAGTCATTTTACAGCATGATTTTGTACGATAGTAAAGGTATCTTCGCGAGCGAGCGTGGGGGCGACGAAGCGATTTACATATATTTTTCTTTTTTTTTAAGAAGAAAAACGTTGATTTGTTTACCGAATATTAAAGATATTCGTAAAGTTAAGTCTTGATTATTTACTTTACATATTATTTAAAAGTAAATAATTAAAATAGGTGTTTTAGTTAATTTTCTTGCGTGTTTGTCGCCTTGTAGAAAGGTCGCGTCGCGTCGCTTCGCTTCTCTCCAAAAAGGGAGTTATTTTAATGATATTTTTTAAATTTCAGTTATAATTCGAATATTTTAAAAAAAATCTAATATTTAACGGAACAAAAAAGTGAGCTTAAACGATGTTATTAGTTGTGACACGAGCGATGCGACGTCGCGTCGCGTCGCGTCGCATCGCTCCTTCCAGGTATTAAAAATAGAATTGCTCCTTCATCTTCACGTTTTATAAACATTTTATCGGAAAATTAAGTCTAAACATTAAATATTTCTACTATTAAAAAGTTATATTTTACTATATTTAAATTAATTAACAACAATTAATTTATTAAAAATAATCATCATTAATAGTGGCAAAAATCAGAAGGTTTCAAACAAAATTACTTAATTTTTATTTTTTAAATTATAAAATTTCACTCGATTATAAATTATGTTATTACATCTTTCTTACGTATTATTTATTCCTCTAATAAAAGAAGTTTACTGGAGTGAAATAATGGGACGATTTCCAAGTAAAAATTCTTTATAAAATTAGAAAAATTTAACCTTTACAAGGCTATTTTATATTCGAGATTTGTCCTGATTATTAAGACATTTATTTTTTTTTTTATTTTTTTTTTTGGCCCGGGTCCTAAACTCTTCTTCAATAAAATTTGGGTTATTGAATGGTTGTTGAGTTCACTTTGCCAAGTTGTAAATGGCAATTCTCATAAAAACAGTTTTTAGTTTCAGTAGAAGCAATCTCGTACGTTATCTTTGCTTTCTTTTTACTATTTTTGAAAAGGGCATGCTGTTATTTCCTGATTTATAAAAATGTTAAAACATCCCCTCGATTCATTCTATATATTTTATTACCTTACATAAGTTAACTTTGTACTTAAATCAGTTAGTTTCTGTAATATAACTTGATATATTCTCTTATAAACTTTTTATTATAAAACAAAAAATCCAGCGACGAGTTGCGTAACTTTCCCGGCTAAACGGTTAAAATTTTGTTTGGCTCCATCTGTTATGAGATTTTATTATTATTATTGTTTATAAAATGGCAAAAAGCTTAATTTTGAGGGTAGGGATGAGTTTTATAAGATATTGTAAATGTTAATAACGAGAAATACCTTCATTAAGAGATATGACGCATTACCCCTTCTATCTCCCCACTCCCTTAACCTTTAACCAGCAAAATTTAATAGCATTAATGTATTTAATACGTAATCCTCCCTTCAAACTTTCAGAAATTTTGGACGAAAGGTACTCGAGTTATTAAGCTTCAAAGTGCCCCCAAACACACACTAACATTCCTACATACAGGAACAACCCGCGAACTTTTTTGCATTTCTCTACATTTCCAGCCTCCCCCCTCTGTTATATATATATAGAGAGAACGAAACCTGCTCAAAACAGAACCTGAATAAAAGGAAAACCTGCTTCAACGGAAAAAAAAAACTCATCGGAACGGAGCGATCTTCTGTGTTAAAAAACACCTGTTTAAAACGGAAACCTGCCAAGCCGGAAAAGTATATTCGGCACCGGGCGATTCCGGCTTACACAGGTTTTACTGTATATAAAAATATTTAAATTTAAACAGGTTCTTTTTAAATTTTCGAAAGTATTTTTTATTATATTTTTAATAGTCATATAAGTTTTTATAAATTTTATAAAAGATAAAATAAATAATTTATCAAGATATTTTAATTCATGAATATATTTATATTAAAATTAAATTTAATAATATATATATATATATTGAATCTATGAATATAAATTATTTTCTGCATAAATTTAATTTTATAAATTTATGCAAAATAAATAATAGAAAAAAAAATTAATATTCTACTTATATGCTTAAGAATTATTGAAGGATTAATTTGCACAGAATATTAATTTTTTTTTTCTCTAAATTTTAAAAATACATTTGCATGATATTTTTAGAATCGCGTGGGTTTGTTTGAATTTTTCATCGGTGCCATCATTCAGATCTTTTATCCTGTGGAACGTGTACTCTCATATTAAAACACTGCATTAAAATCTATTTAAATTACATATATTTAACTTACGTAACAGAGAGAAAGTATAACCATCGGTCAAAACAAAAAAAAAATCCCTACACTTTTGGATTCAGGGCGAGAAATTCAAAAAAAATTGGGGTTTTTTTCTTGTGTGTGGTGGCAGATTTTGAAGCTTAATAACTCCTATTCCCTTTGTCAAAAATTTCTGAAATTTTACAGGATAGTTTATATATTCGGAAGAGATGTTACCAGAAATTTTCAATTAAATCGGACAATTGGTTCGGAAGATATGGCCCTAATTCCAAATTATCTCTGGAAGATTTAAAGAGAATGGTCGCAATTATTGCGTATGAAAACAAATAAATAATGACGTGAAAGTCCAGCAGTAGTGTTGCCAACTTTTTTAATATTTAAGAATAACTTCTTGTATATAAGTAAAAAATTTATTGTTTTAGATGTATTGTCTAGAAACTATTTTCTAACCTGTCCAATGTTGGATATCGAATATTTCGTTTTAACCTAAAATATTATCAAAATTCGTGTCACGCGAATGGAATTTTACAGTTGTTTGGAGTGAATTAAAGTTCATAAATTTAGTCCCGAATCGTTTAAAATTGACTGTTTCTATCTTTAACGTGGAGGAAGAGAAACATTCCTCTATGCCACTTCTGTGTTAAAATTGTTAAAGTTCTTTATACCTTGATAAACTATTATTGTTTTGTTTTGGGGGGATTTTCTCATATAGGAATATAGATTAGAGTGATGTCTACTTCAATACATAGTAGAAAATAATACTTATCAACCTGAGAAACTTATTTATTTACGAATTTTTCAATGATCTTCTCTTGCTTCCACTAGGCATTGCAGGTTACAGTACATTCTTTCAATATAGTACACTTCATTCTTATATTGGCATTTTATTAGATATTCACATCACTTCTGGGTGCACCTTTTCCACTTTTTAATAAGATTCGAGTAAAATTTTATCATTTTACTCTTTTCGCTGTAAAGTATGTATGTTTGTATAGGGTTCACGAAGTTCATCCACTTTAAAGCTTAATAACTCCTGAACCTTTACTTGAAAATTTCCGAAAATTTTCAGGTGGATTTGTGAATTAGGCAAAAATATTTCTAGAAATTTTCATGAGAATCGGACCATTGGTTCGGGAGATATAACCCTCAACTCTTAATATATCCCCAACCAATCTGAAGTCTGAAAGGTAAAGTTAGTGGTAATGATAAGTCTCTGTTATCTCTACTACACAGTGTTTGAGATTTATTAATCAACAATCATTCAGACAAGAAGCTTGTATATACTAATATAGCAACGGTAACAATTATTAGGGATAAAAACAAATAAAGAATGGGGGGAAAGTCCAGCAACATGCTGCCAGCTGTTTTTTCATTTCATTCAGCATAATTTACTTTTATCACATTTTTTCCCATTAATTACCTTAAATATGATAAAGTTACCATAAAATTGATACGATAGACAGTATTCTACAACGGTACAAACCGGAAATAGATGCCACATTACACTACTTTAAACCGGAAATGGATGATTTACTTGTCGGTTACGTAACCGACAATTTGGAAGTTTCATAGTAAATCTACTTCATATATAACACAATAGAAACTTGCCTGCAATAGACAGAATAGTGTAAATTTGACGAGGTGACATAAAATTATCCAATTTTATGCCACGTCATCAAATTTTCATACTCTATTGCATTGTCATTTAATTTACGGTAGCTCGTACTGTACATTAAACCAATCTTCCTGTAATTTTACGGCACGCCAGCAGCTTAAAATACTGTAAAAATTTCGTATATTATTTAGCATAATATATGACATTATTTTCTAATAAAATATATTTAAAGGCGGATCCGTCTGTGTGACGAAATAAGTAGGTAACCTATCACGTGATCGCCCTGTATAATTGTCTCGGTTTTAAATATTTATAAGGCTAATACAAATTTATTTTAAAATTTAATAAATAAATTAAGATTTATTTAAAAAAAAATAAAAAATTATAATTAAAATCTAGAATTATGTCAATGCTTCTGTCATTACGAAACGAGTGGAGAATCTTTTTAAGGATTCTAAATTAAATTAATTGAATGAATTAATTAATTAACTAGATAATTAATTAATATTTATTTATTTTATTTATTTCTATTCAATAAAATATATTCAGAAAATGCAGCTGCTCGCCTTTTAAATTAAATTTAGTCTCTAAAAAAAAGCAAGAAAATGGCCGTTTAGAAATAAATAAATAAAAATGTTCCGTAAGAGAATAATTAAGTATAAAAATGCTTTAAAAATGATGTAAAATTCAATAAAATATTTATAACAACGATAAAACTCCAGAGCTTTGCTTGTTAGAACGTCAACACGAATTTATTTGTGTATGTTGCTCATGATGTACGCCTGTAGCGTGAGAAAATACACGTAATTTAATCTTAATATTAATTATATAAATATAATTTATAAAGTTTTATACTAAAGTTGTGAGAATACAAATGAATAGGTTTAAGGCAAATAACGAAAATCGAAAATCGAAAACACTTGGAAAACTGTTTCAACTCTTCTCTTTCTAAGTAAATAAAACGTGTGTTTGTATATTTTAAATACATTCTTTACTCGAAATATATTAAAATCGATTGATAATATTATTCAAATATCTTTTAAAATATAAATCATTATAATCAATTGATCGATCTTAAAACAATTGATCTGAGTGAGAGTCCGGGTTTGAATTCCGAGCTCTCTGCACACTGTAAGTGTAGTGTACTGATGTCACGTCACAATGCCGGACTGCTTATTTTAATATAATAAATTAAGGTAAGATAACAATACAATAACTGTTACTATGAATTTGTAACGCATACTAGGACGATATAAATTACAATAGCTTCATTAATATCGCAGATAATAATAATAATAATAACGCTTTATTTTGCAGAGCACAATATGAATTATGTTATTAATACATCCGTGCGTGACTAACTTTATTATTTTAACAGTTAACATTACAATTGTAACACGTTTGATACATGTTAAAATAATTAAGTATTTAAAACTAATAAATATATAAACTAACGGTAACACGAAGCGATATACGTGTTAGACGTGTGTTATCATGTGTTACGTGTACATATGATTACAATATTTTAACATGTTCTTTTTTTTTTAAATTTACAGGTCGTGTTCTCAATACTATTTAACAAAATATAAATTTATTTAAACCCCGGTAAAAAGAAAAAAATCGGTTAAAACATTAAAAATAGACAGATAAAGTTGCATTATTAATTTTTTTTTTTGAGTGATGTTCACACACACTGACGATTGTATAGGAGTGTAATAAGCAGTAAATTTAATTTTCTATATAATTCGATTATTCTTTAATAATTATAATCTGTGTGAAGCTGGAAAATGTTCAGTAAAAGTTATCTTAATTCCATCAAACCAATCGTTGTAATAATTTAATTTACCTGCACTAATTTGCTACTCGATAATAATCTTGCCTGTTACTATCGAGTATCACAGAGTTTTGAAAGTTCATTTCCGACCATATTCGTAATGAATCTTATATAAAGTTCACTCTTAAAACAAATTAGAATTTCAATGAAGTTTAATTTACTCTAAATCATAAATAAATTCCTGTAATTCCTTCAAAATCTCTCTCTCTCCATCCCTGCTTCCAAGTGGAGCAATTGAATAGAGACTTTATTGATAAAAATGCTTTCGAATTTTAAACGTAAACACTCGTAATTGTAAAATAATTAATTTAGATAAAGTCTTCTTGATTAAATTATCTAAAATTATAACCGGGTAAAGATTTTAATGATAATAAATGCTACAAAATCTAACCATTATCAATGTCTAGATCTTTCGCTTGTCATCCGATATTTTCTCGATAATTTCTCGGAATTTTGTATAGTAAATGAGAACAAATTGCTAACAGAGCTTATATTAATCGATGTATTACACGCTTTCGTTAATTTTATGATTTAATTTTATGAATTTAAGATAATGAGCTATACGCTCAATAGCTTGTATAGCTCATTACTGTACACAAAAGTCAAAATATGTATGTATGTTAGTTTCTATATCGTTCAACTTATCAGCACCAAATTTGGCATGAATATTCTACAATACCCTAGAAAAATACTGTGAAAATCTCCACCCCTAATCACTCCTAAAGCCCACCTTCTCTTAACTTATGTATGTTTGTTAGGTAAAGTTTTCTATACAGTTCATCCTATCCGCACCAAATTTGGCACGAAGGTTCTACGACACCCTAGAAAAAATACTGTGGTGGTCCTCTGTATAAACATTGAAGTACTTATATATATATCGATTTTTATTCAAGCAAAACTTAATCCCAATATAAAAATCAATAATAATACCATTTTCTATCATAAAAATTTCCTCGAAGGATAGATCCAAGATGGCTCGCGAGGCTCACTCGACTCTTCTACACTCTCACTGAGTTATATATCGTGGCCAAACCAGTGCTTTACAGTACATTTTAGATATAAGTTTATAATTTATTTAATCCTAGAATATTCTATAATTCTAGAGTCGTTAAAATTGGATAATATATTGTAGAAAACAGCTATAATTGTTAAATTTTACTTGATATTTTAGAGTAAGAAGGAAACATTTCAGATTGATGCTGTGGTTATATTTAAAAACCACAGCATCAATCATAACTCAGACTATACAAAACAAACCGTATATGAACCGTGCGGTTATATAAATAAACAAAGATGAAAGTAAATATAATTTAAATGAAAATTTTAAACAACTCTTCGCTTTATATTTAACAGAAATTGATATTTTTAATGGGAACTTTTAGCATTTTCTCATTTACCCGGAGCAGTAAAAGTACAACAAGGATTAATCTAGATTATCTAGAAATGTATCAGAAAAAAAGCTATAAGTAAAAAGATTGGTTTCTATATTTAGTGCAGAAAAACATCGTGTTATACTCTAATCTTATAGCTGCTAGAGTCACTAAAATTCTCAAAGGTATACTTTAGTAGAAATCATGTCATAGGTTATACCAATGACATAAATAGTCTACACGCTGCAAGCTTGATGAATGTAAAATAAAATAAATATTAATCGATTTAATGATAGTTAATAATGAATTACATTATTTATAAGTTTATTTTATGTTTTCTATACAATTTTCTGGCTTCTCTAAGCTTAGATTGACAGATATGTAGGATGGTAACTAGAAGAATATGAAGAATTTTTATGAATATCTTCGTAAAAATTTTGCATTTTTGTAATTATCTGCAGCGAAAATAGCTAAAATTATATTGTCGAGTGATAGAGAACGAGTATAAGTCAAATTAATAATATTGTTTAAGGGGTTTAAATTATACGGTTAATACCAATAAATGAGAAGATCATTAGTAAAGTGATATTTAACCATGGCATTGTGATAGACCTTAAAAATGTTCTCGTTGACCTAGTACAGGATAATATTTTTAACCTGAACCCTATCTAAAAATAAATGGAGAACAATACAAAAGAAAGAAAGAAAAAAAGATTAATTTCTGTACTTTTCTGGCGAAGATCGCTAAAATTCTCACCGGTATACTATAGCAATTACTAAAATTCCTAATGATATTGTATAGTAAGTAACGAAAATCGCCGAAAATTCAGCTGGTTTGCTATAGTTAACAGTTAAAATTATTTAAATTTCGAGTGATATAATGTTAAGTGAATAATAGCCACTCGAATTATATAATATACAATAAAAGACTGTTAAAATCAATCGAATTTGAGACGGAATGCTGTAGTAGAAAGGAAAAATCGTTAAAATTCTGTGTGATCTTATATGAAACGACTTAATGTCGCTAAGGTATATTAAATTTGGCCAAAGACAGTAACTAAAATCACTAAAATTTCAGGCAAAGTCGTGTAATAAACAACAAAAATCGCTAAAATTCCCGACAGTCTGTAATATCGCTGATTCCACGAACTGTACGGATTAATTACAGATTAATATAAACAAAAATCGATAAAAATACATAAATAAATGGAATTGAAATGACCAATTTAGATATTGAAACACAGGTAAATAATAAAACTTTTCATTTCACAGATAACAAAAAGTCTGTTGCTACCGAACAAAGTAGGTACTGTCCTCTTTTGATTCAGTCTAGTGCCTATAATGTATACATTGAATGAAGTCATCTCAAATTGCAAAAAACGCCGCCTCGTCAATCAAAAAGCTTTAAGTTATAGATACTTGAATATATTTCTTTCTTTTATGTTACATTAAATATTCATTTGTAATATTTTCATCTCGGGTTACGTTTAATTTGAGCGCCAGTTCAAACGGGTGGCTAAAAATGTCCATTGTTAATGACACGTATTAAAGATATAATTACTTATAAATTTAGATGTTTAATTTGTTTAATTTATATTATGCTTCATCTTGGTTCGCAGCGTAAAAGTCTTTACAAGTATCTGAAAGGATTGGTTTCATCTTTTAAAATGTTTATGCGCCAGGCTGGGTAAAAATGCATTAGTATGGGTTATAAATGCACTAGTATGGGTTAAAAATGCACTAGACTGGGTAAAAAATGCACTAGGCTGGGTAAAAAATGCACTAGTATGGGTTAAAAATGCACTAGACTGGGTAAAAAATGCACTAGGCTGGGTAAAAAATGCACTAGACTGAATGAAAATGCACTAGTATGGGTTAAAAATGCACTAGGCTGGGTAAAAATGCACTAGCATGGGTTATAAATGCACTAGTATAGGTTAAAAATGCACTAGACTGGGTAAAAATGCACTAGCATGGGTTTAAAAATGCATTAGTATGGGTTAAAAATGCACTAGGCTGGGTAAAAATGCACTAGTATGGGTTATAAATGCACTAGTATGGGTTAAAAATGCACTAGGCTGGGTAAAAAATGCACTAGGCTGGGTAAAAAATGCACTAGACTGAATGAAAATGCACTAGTATGGGTTTAAAAATGCATTAGTATGGGTTATAAATTTACTAATCTGGGTAAAAATGCACTAGTATGGTTTAAAATGCATTAAGCTGGGTAAAAATGCACTAGGAACGGTAAAAATATCCACTTACTTATTTCTCATTTATTGATGAAATTATTTGCCTCCGAGCTTTTCTCCCTGGAAAATTTTCTGGGGATACCTATGCCTATTGTTTTTCAATATTTCGAATTCGGTATTTGTTCTTTGTCTGTATTTTCAGCAGTTGTTAGAAACTGTCACACCACTAAGCTTTTCCTTCTGTTGTTTATGATCTTCGGTGTGTCTGAGGTGAAGTTATTGCAGTAGTCATTTTTCTTGTTTTTTGTCACTGAAAACATTCCTTGTTAGTAGCTGCAAAGGTTATTCTATATTTGGTAAGTTTTTTAAAGTGTTTTCTGCGTTTCTTTACATTTGAATTTTGAATTTTACAGAACTATTCGTAGAGCCATAATCAGAGAAAAATATTTACAATTCGCAGACCCAGAATATAAAGGAATCTTTTATAAAATCAATTATATAGATACTAAAATTGACCCAAAATTAAGAAAATCGCAAACGTAACATTCGTGTTCATCGTATTTTCGTTTAGAGTATGATAAAGCCTGACAATTCATACGTACACAAACCTACACATACACAAATTTTCCTCAGAGTGTGTCCAGGTTATGAATTCATTGTACAGAATCTGGAGCAAGAAAAAGCTATCTAAAGTAGCGGCAAAAGAGGCAGTCTTATCGATATGAGGAAGAGTTTGGTTCACATTCCCATATTCCCAAAATGGGGAATTGATTTAATCTTCAGTGTTCTATGGGCACAGCAGGTTCTGCTGTGCCCATAGAACACTGAAGATACCTAGTGGGCTTGGTAGTGAGATCTATGAGTGGACTTGGTAGTGGGGTAGTAAGGTACCTGAGAGCTTGGTAGTAGGGTCTATGATACTGTACTTACAACACCATGATAGGGGGAGTAACACAATTCCCTTTAAAGCTGCATGTAGTCATATAGATTCAGAATCAATTCAGTGGCTATTTTACACGAAGAACAAGGTGGTTTCAGTCTAGTTCGGGTAGAGTGGTCAATATCCAAATATACTGGGTGCACTGTGTTCTTCAACAGTCCGAATGCAGTGTTTGTGATGTTAAGCATATTATGAACCAGGTATTGAAAATTCCAAAGTTTTCAGGTATTTCTGAATACATTAATCTAGAAGTTTTCGTGGCACGAATAATTATTCAGATGCAACATTTGTGTACATATTTTTCATATGGATTCATCGCATGTGGTGTCTATTGTGCACGCTGCCTAGTAGCGCGCCGAGTAACGCCTAGTATCTCAAAGAATTTATATATTTAATAGATGCGAGAAGACTTTTATATTTTTAAGTTTTTAATTATGTAGTGTTAAAATTTTTTTAAATAGCGTTTTTTAATGTTTTTAATTGAAATACGAAACCAACATTACAATCTGTGCGCTGCGCCGAAGCGACGCGACTTGCGCCGAATGCGCTACTACACAAGAGAAATTAAGTTATAAACGCTTTTAAATACTAGAACATTGTCAAAAAATTTCTTAAAGATGAAAATATTTTTTGATAATTTACATTTTATATAAGAAAACAATTTATATTTGCATTTAATAACATTTTTACTATCCAATTCAGAGTATCATACATCGCTCGTCGCGTCGTCGCGTCGCTTATCAATTGTATAGCCCATTATGCTAATATACGTTTTAATAACTTCATAAATACAAGAATAGTGAGGATAATCGTCCATTCGGCACACCCCGTTTCTAGTTATTTGTACGTCAAACGTCTAGACTCGTTATATATGGACAATTAACAACGAATAATGTGTGTAGGTTATTCACATAGAAACCAGAACTAAAGTTAGAAAGACGACAAACATGATTTATATTGATTCAAAATATCCATATACATAAATTGTCTGTAGCTGTCCGTCTGTCTAGCTCTAAATCTTACGAAGAGATGCCGTTTATTTATTTATTTATTTATTTATTTATTTTCATTATAAGCCAAGTGTCGGCCGTTTAAATGTTGATTTTTCTGTTTTTAAATGGTCGATATTTTGTTTATCAAACAATCGATTGTGTTCTAATAATAATTGATTTTTTAAATGACCTCTTCTACCAATTCCTCACTCCCACACGCAGCTAGGTAATAATATTTTATAAGTTTATACAATGTATAAAAGTATATAAGTGATGTTTAGATTTATATACGCGCGTACCCACTTGTATGCGAAGCGACGCGACGCGACGCGACGTCGCATCACTATTAATTTACCTCACTCAATTTTTGTACCCTGCTCGATAAGGCGAAATTTTTATTTAGATTAATAACAGTTTTAATTTATACAAGCGAAAGTCTCCTTACAATCTGTAAATGTCATTAAAATAAATTTCGTAGGCGCAGGAAATTTAGGAAAGTCAAAGGTTACCTCCAGTTTTCTCGACCCCCGAAAAAGCAATTTTCGTCGAATTTTTGGCAACTTTTTTTTTGGCCAAAAATCGCGCGCGTAACGTCGCTTAATTAATGACAAAAGTTTAATTAGTTGGATAATTTATTTCCTAGTGAAAGGGGTGTTTTATTATGTGTAAAATGATAGATTGTAGCTACGTGGGGAGGAAAAAACAAATGCTATCTTAGTTCTGTTATGCGTGATGAATGGCATGATTATTGCGGATAGTAAATTTAATACACGTAAATTTTTTTTCCGGTGTAGTCTTAAATCGTTGATGTGTGAATTATAGATGATAATCTTGATTATAAATAAACGATCCTTTTTTTATTTTTATTATTATTTTTTATTTTTTTGCTTATTTATATTAAGATCGGGTTAATTTCGAAGATTTATATAGTTTTATAAGTTAGATAAATGCCCCCATTCACGTAAGATAAATGCCGTTTTCATAAAAATACAGTATTATTAGAGGAGCGGTCGAGTTTGAGTTTATGTTAATTGGTTAATGGTTAATACTACAATTTATGTTCGAAAATTGAATTTTATATATAGTTATTGGAATAATTTCGCGTGTAATGTTTAACCTATTGAGTGCCACGCGTTTAAAATCGGTGTTAATTTAAGAAAAAAAGAGAGTTTTCTATCCTTGCGACGCGTGCGATCGCGTCGCGTCAGATTTATCGCGCGACTTATCGTGCGATAATTCGCGCAAATGAGAATTATCGCGCGATAAATAAATAAAAAAAAAATTGTCTAGATTTAAGCGTTGTTTATAAATTTTATCGTAATTTATAACGGAATTCAATTTTTGAACAATTATAATTCAATAATGCTATTTTATTCTCTCTATTATCCTTAATAATTGAATATATAATAGAGTTAATAGTAAAGACTACACTTTGTGTACCTTGATAAAATGAGATATTTCTGATTTAATGTAAGAAAATAACTGCTTTATACCCTTATACAACAGTACAATCATTACGTATCTTCTTATCTGTCGTTAGTATAAAGCATCCCTTCCCGAATGGACTTTCTACAAGAAACTGTCCCCTATTTAGGTGTTACAGACGTGAAGAAAACACGGAAAAGTCGATATGCCAGCCCGTTAGCGAGGCGCGAACCCGCTACCGGTGTTCAGTGATTTTTATCCACTCGGTCACTGGTGATCTTCCTATTCGAATCGAGCATCAACAACATTTTGAAGACGTGGACTCGGTTCCAAATTTAAAATGGAAGCGAGTTCTGCATCAATTCATGCTTATTTTTATATCATAAATTAAAACTTAATTTAAATTAACGAAACGAAAGTAAAGGAAAGCGTACAATATCCAAAAAAATAAACGTACACGTCTTTCTTTGTTCGTAACGCCTACGATTTATCGATTCGATGATGATTTATTAATTTTTTAATGCAATTTTGTAAATTAACACTGTTTTATTCAATAACAGAAAGATAAACCAGTGTTTTTACGTCAGAAATTACGTAAAAATTTTTAAAAAATGGAAGAAGATTAACAACAGAAAACGAAGAAGAAACCAAAATTATCACAATAAACAAACAGAAATTAATTAGAGAATTACGAAAATATAATTATATTATAGAAAAACACTTAAACTACTTTTAAATATATATAATAATACTTTACTATATATAATACTTTTATATATAGTAATGTTACCTACGGTGCCAAAATGGCGGCTCGTCTCTGATTCAAGGAAACAGAAGAAAGAAAACAGTGGGGATGCACGTTCTAACCTAACCTAACCTATTCTAATAATTTTGTTGGTAATAACTATGGTAATTTATTAGAATAGGTTAGGTTAGGTTAGAACGTGAGTCCCCACTGTTTCCTTTCTTCTGTTTCCTTGAATCAGAGACTATCTGCCATTTTGGCACCATAAGTAACATTAACCATATATATTAATATATATAAAATACGAGACGATTTAAGTCCGAAATTTTATCAGGAATATTTAAAACTTTATGTAATTATATATATTACATAAATAAAAATTTATATTTAAATATATTTCAGAGTTAAAAACTAAATAAAATCACATTTTATTATCCGACTTACATATATATATGAAGTCTTCTAGCATTAAAAAGAAAGGAGATTGCATGCTGAATATAAGTCAAACAAAAAGTTCTAGTAGTATCTTGGAAACATTCCAAAGTAGAGAAATAATTTAAATTCTAGAATTTCATTTCGTTTCTTTTGTTAAAAAAAGAATTTCCTTTTTTCTCTTTCCTCCTTTCCCCCCCTTTTTTTTCCTTTGATAGTTTCCGAAACAAACATCTTCCTACACAACCGCCTTTGCACTTCATCAGAGTACGTTAGTTGCAGCTTATAAAATAAAATAGAGAGTGAAGAATAAACTCCTGTATAAAATAATCATTGTAAATAATAGGTGGAACAAAAATGAGAGTTGTAAACTGATTCCCTTTCGAAATTTATCGAGTTCTTGTTTCTAAAAATATTATTATTACAGCTATAGAAAAAGTAAAGCGAAATACTAGAGAAGGGTTGCGTGACTTTCCCGGCAAAAAAAAAGAGTTAAAATTATGTGTGGTACCATCTGTTACGAGATTTTTATATTATTAATTATTATAAAGTGGCGAAAAGCTTTAATTTTGAGAGTAGATGTCAATAACGAGTAAAATCTTCGACCCTACTCAGAGATATGACACGTTGTTCTCTTTATCTCCCCAACCCCTCGACCTTTAACCACCAAAATTTAAGAGTGTCAACCCCTTTGATACAAAGATCTGCTTGCAAAATTTCGGAAATTTTAGGCAAAAGGCAAGTGAGTTATTAAGCTTCAAATCTGGTGAACAAGATCGTACCGCCCCCGCACACACACACTGACTAATATCCGCACATACAGAAAAAACACTCGAATTTTTTCATTTTTCAAGGTCCTCCGTGTCCAGAAATGTAAAAATTTTGGGGGTCATTTTTGATCCATCGCCATACCTTCCCTCCTGTTATATACATAACAGTCGACATAGTAAAATAAAATATAAATGAGTAATTTTTTTTCGATAATTGATTATTTCCTGTATTCTGATATGAGTCTGTTTGTCTATTTGAACATTAGTTTATTTGTTCGTCTGCCTGTATGTCTATATTGATTTTAAATCTGTGTAAAGCTAGAGTTAAGGATTTTAAGATTTATTCTGTTTAGGGTTGTGTTTACAGAGCAGTAGATCGCGAAATATATTCTTGAATAATGTGGGTTAAATCCCTCGCATTTGGTGTATCAAAAAAATGTTCGAAGCGCAGCTTCTAATATGTATTTCGCGATCTACCAGTTGGTTATGTAGTTGTATTTAATTCTCGCTAAATCTAAATCAGTATTTTCCAACCTTTCAGCATAAGGCACTCGAACAGGAGGTTAAAAAGTCCGATCATTTTAGTTATACTAGGATATAAAATGTAAGTAATAAAAATAACTTAAAATAACTTAATTTTTATAATAATTCGTTGAATTATTATAAAAATTTCTATTTAAAAAGTATTTAAATTTAAGAAAACATGATGACAATTAAAATAGCGTGGTGCCATCTAAGAAGTAGTATTAAAAGTTATAATGTTTTTAGATACGACACTCACCCCCTCATATCTCACGAACCCACAGTCCGATTTTCGTGAAAATTTCTAGAAAAATTACCCTCTAATACACAAACCTATTTGCCAAATTTCAGAAATTTTCGACCAAAGGAACCGAACTTATTAAGCTTCAAACTGAATGAACAAAATCGTGCTTCGACCCATCCATACACAAACATACACACTAACGTTCGTACACACGGAAAATGTTCCTAAAATTTTTGCATTTCTCGACGTTGCAAGGTCCTCTCAGTCCAAAAATATAAAAATTTTGTGGGTGATTTTTTGACCCATCGCCATACTTTCCCTTTGTTACGTATGAAACCAGTGTCACTTCATCTACAAATTTGTAAATTTGGATTTCAGGAACGTAAGACAGACAATAATAATATAAATTATTCCATTTTAAATAAATAAATAAACATATTCATAACACGAAGCGATTTTAAAGGAATTATATTAATATTAAATCGCAATATTTACGTCACATTTTACTGTTACTGACGTGTTTCCTTAAGCGTCACACATGCTTTAATGATTTTAGATTGTATAAAAAACACTACATTTTTCGAATTTAATCTCCTTCTCCCCCTCCGAAATAATAAGATTTCGTAAGAATGCAAACAAAAAATTAATGTTCTAACCGAGAATCATTCGGTATATAAAAACTGATTGAAGTGACGTGTATCAAATTACGGGATTTTAACTTTTGTTACGTTACTCGGTTGAAGTAATCAAGTTTAAAATGTTGACATCCGTGTTCTTCTTTATATTAGAAGATTTAAAAAAATAAGATGAGAAGCTTTCGCGCCCGAACAATAGCCGGAATCAAATTTTAGACAAATTATTTTATCAAGAATATAAAACACAATGCCATTTTTGGTTTTAATGCCAGCTTTTATGTTTTATTCCGATTTCCTAATCAAGAATAATACCTTTCAAACGCTTCTGTTATCGTATTTTTAATAGTAAAAAAAAACCACGTAACAATACTTCTCGTTTCTTACTACGTAATAATGTTTTCCTCGATGAGAAATTTTACGTCACACTACTTTCGTACGCTTGACTTAATTCATTTCTTTCTACGTAATAATACTTTTCAACTTTTTGTATAAATTCTTACGACGTAATAATGATTTTTTTTAATGATAAATTCTACGTCACAACACTTTCGGACGTTTGTGTTAATTCTATCTACGCAATAATGTATTTCGTTTGTTTTCATACGTCACAATTGTCTTTGTTAAATTATTCTACATACGTAATAATACTTTTTAATTGTAATGCCTACGTAACAATGCTTTCGTAGTTACGTGTTATTTTCATTCGACGTCATATTTCTTTCAATCGTAAGCTTTTAAATTACACTACTTTTAAATTGTATACATAAATTTCTATAATTTTGAGGAATAATTGAATTAATTCGCATAATTTCTCACTATAGTAGTAACACTGCTAGGCCTTATAATATATGGAAAAATTTTATTAAATAAATATTACGGAAGTATTAATTAACAAAAAGTTTCTAAAAATATGCGGATGGAAATAGGTTTAATTTAATCCGGATTTAAAATATAATAATAATAATAATAATAATAATCCTGAAATATTTGTTTACCAATCGTCATTAATCATTTTTAAAACGAATTATAATATAGAAATATTCGATTAAACCGCTTAAATCTAACAAAGCGACATTCCTACTAATAATAAAAGATGGATCCTGTTCATTCACACGAGAAAAATTACGAAATTCATATTAATTCGGACTTTTTTAAAAAATTATTAATACGAAATAATGAGAAAAAGGCGTTAAATATAGAAAATTTAGCATTTTTTTATTTGTTTTCATCCCTAATAATTACTACCGTTACCTTTAAGTCTACAGATTGCTTCATATTAAGGGCCATATCTCCCGAACCAATATTCCGATTTTCCTGAAAATTTTCTTAAATATTCTTCCCCGATACACAAACCTCCTTGCAAAATTTCAAAAATTTTTCACAAACGGTACAGGAGTTATTAAGCTTCAAATTGGGCGAAAAAATCCATACATACAGAGAAAAAATACCCCAAATAATCGTGCTAGGGGTCATTTTTGACCAATCGACGTAATTTCCCTGTTACATAACAGCCGGAAAAGTAAAAAAAAAAAAACAAGAGTAAGAAGTTATTAACGCCTATCGAAATTTATAAATTTGTATTCATATTATTTGACAAATGATTCGTGCTAAAGTGATTTATCTTCGCATCATACGTCTCACTTTTAAGTATAAATCTTTCAAACGACAGCTCAAGAATTCGAAAAAAAATATATATCTTATATTTTTAGAATCGATAAAAATGTCGACTCTCGTTTTATTCTAGAAAAATACTTTTATCTATAATTTCAGTTATGAAACAGAGTTTTTATTTATACAAGAATACATCGGAATGGCAGTTGTGTGTCCAGGCGCTCCCCCCTGTATACAATTGAAAATGCTTAGGATGACACTGTTTTATTTTGTCAAATATTCAGTAAAATCAGCGCTGAAAGCAAAATAAGTGAGTAGAAACTTCTCTTCACCTTCAGAGTTTTACCACCTTTCAACAGATATTGCGTTTTCTCAAATCTCGTAAAATCAACTCTCAAAATTGTTTTCTGTGCCGTTATTGCTAAAGAAAAGGAAAATATTTTATAGTTATTGCTATTTTTTATTGTTTTAAAGCATCGTATATATATATTTTCCCTATATTTATACACGTGTTACTTATTATTATGTGCCTACATACCAATGAAGTTATATATAAATATATGGGAAAATATTTGTCGTTTAAAAATACTGCGATGTTCTTATTTATCATTCTAAAATGTCGTCGAAAACGTCATTTTGAACGGATTTTCGAGTAAATATAATTAAAAAAAAGAGTTTTTTCTGTGCGAGTGTACAAAATATTGCGTGTTTTCTATGTACTGTACATAAAAGTCAAAAATGTATGCATGCATGTATGATAAAAGGTCCTATACCATTCAAATTTGGCATGGCTATTCTTCGACACCTTAGAAGAACCACTGTGTACCCCAACCACTTTTAAAGACCACCCCTCTTAACTTATAAAGTATGTTTGTTAGTTGAATGGTGCCATACAGTTCAACGTATCAGTACCTAGTTTTGCAAAAATATTCTGTGACACCTACTGTTATTGTTCTCCCAATCATCTCTAAAGTCTACCCGTTATTAACTAAAGCCAATCTTATTGTGTTTTTCATCTTCATTATTGTAAATACTCCGGTCAATAAATGTGCTAAGTCGGTTTTTATCACCCTATCTTAACCCGATCTCACCCTCAAAATCCCGAGAAATGCCCAGCAGAAGCAGGTAGTTGCACGTTAATTTAAAGGAAAAAAAGTGTAAAAACTCTGCTTAATTTACTTTATTTACCGCACGAATTATTTACGTTTATTTACGAATTTTTTTTTCCTAATTTAACTAACTTTTTCCTAGTTAATATAATTTAAATTAAATTAATAAAAATACCTTTAAAAATTGTTTTTTTAAGTGTTTAGAGTGGCTTATATGAAAATTGAGTTAAGTAGAGAATGGGCAAAGTGGCGGCTGACCTCAATTTCTGGTACGTTATTAACTGTTCTGACGGGTCAAAAAAATAAAAATAAAAATAAAATTGTAAAGTAATTATATTTAGAAAAAAGTAACGATGTAAGAAGCACTTCCCCAGTCGATTACATCAGCCAAGTTGAAGGACAGACGAATCAGTAAAGAGAAGTGCAACTGACACGTGATCGTTACAAGTTCACTGACTCGGACCCGACTATGTCAAAGTCATATGTAGGTGTCTGACACCCACAATCTCTACTGTAACTGCTACACACTATAAATCAATCACCCCTGATACTCACCTTTAAAAGAAGAAATAGCCATATATTCCCTTTAAAATACGCTATTTTTCTAAAGTAACGGTTGAAAAATATCCCGTTTTTATCCCTCTCCGGGATTCTGTGCCCCCTTCTACTCCGGGGGGTGCCAGTTTTTGTATATATACGGGTTGTCGCTTCGTTCGCATTGCGTCGCGTCGCGTCGCCGGTGCAGATTGTTTACGGAGTTTATACGATTTCTTATCTTTGTTAAATTAATTTAATTATATTTAAAGATTTTATAAATATCGATCTGTACCTTTTTCTTCTTCGAGGTGCCAGGTTTTTGTATATATACAGATTGTCGCTTCGTTCGCGTCGCGGATAAATCGCGCGATACTGATCCTAATCTATATTTTTATATATAATTTTATATAATATAAATTTAGCAATATTTAACGAGTGTTAATATATCTATTATTATTATTATTACTTACTTACTTACTCAAATTAAATTTATACATTCATGAGTAGTGTGAGTGAAGCAAAGTTTCAATTTGCGCTGCGCCATGCAACGCGTCGAGCCTCGCGCCGAGTATATTGTTTACGAAGCTCATATCTATTCTTATTTCATACCAGAGCTAAGAAATATTTTAAAATACTATGAATGATTACGTTTACTAATGAAAACAATAGAAATTATAATTAGAAAATGCTGTATTGAGCGCCTAATGCATCGTTTCAGATGAGAGAGCGAGAGAGCGAAAGCGAGACACCTGCAACAACCGCGCTCTCGCTTTCTCAAGAAAAAAAGGAAAAAAGCAATTCTGCAACCGATTTGCACTTTATCTGTTGTTTAATGTGTGTTTAAAATACGCAGTTCTAACATAAACAATTGAGATAATCACGATACAAACTACTGTAGTTCGTTATTATTATGCTATCTCTCTCCGTCGCTTCTCGCTATTCGCTCTCGACTTATATTTTCACTATTTATAATACACGTAGAAAGATCATCATACTCATCTCTCGCAGCCTTGAAAATCGAATCCTCTTTTAGTTAAAGAATGGCAGAAAGATCTCGATGACCTTTCTGGAATGGAGCCATTTTTTTAACCTTTTCCCCCCTTATTCGTCTATAAATAGATTGTCAGCATTGTCTAATTTACGGGATGTATAAGATTTTACAACTAGTAACTAGTGAGAGAAACGTGGCAGGAGCAGCAGGAGCACCAATGAATGAATAAATAAATAAAATTTCTGTATACAGAGTGAGTTAAAACTCGTATCCCTTTACTATTTATCGTCATGTTTTGTCTACGAAATTATATATATTCTAAAAATGTATTTATGGATGCGTGTAGGATGAGGATGGTGATGCTCTACCGAACGAATTGCTCCTCATCAACCCATCTTCATTGAGTTTATAAATAAAATTTGACTACACCGTCATGTAACTACACAAATAAATTTGAAATTTTAGCAAAATTTAAGCTTTTAGAAGCAAAGAAATTGTATGAAATTATCCAGAATTCACCAGCTTCCAACTTTAATTATATTTACATCTTTCGTAAACTCGCGGAGGATGGTGATTCATTTCATCATTCTTCGTTTGTAAGAAAATATAAACTGGTGGGTCTAAAGGGTCTAAAAATGGTAAAACTTAGATTATTTTCTTAAAAATTATTTATATATGGACTTTTGAATTGGTTATACAGCATTAGAAGACCTATAAAATAGTTCGATTTAAAATTTTGCCATATTTTTTGAGGGTTAAAAACAGGAGAAATTGGCACATACCCGGACAAACTGGGACGTATGTATGCTCCCAAATATGCCAAATTATTAACATTGCATAAATTTAAGAAAGTAAAAAAAAAGCTTGCAACGTTGTTGTTGTTGGACTTTCCCGACATTCTTTGTTTTCATCCTTAATAATTGCTAGTTTTACCATTAAATCTTCAGATTGCTCGGAGAGATATGAAGAGAGTGGGGCTATATCTCCCGAACTAATGATTCGATTTTCCTGAAATTTCTCAGAAATATTTCTCCTTAATACATAAATCTTCCTGAAAAATTTCAGAAATTTTCGACAAAAATTACGTGTGCTATTAAGCTTCAAATTGAGTAAAAAATCGTGCCCCTACATACTAACATCCATACATACACAAAACACACCGACTTTTTTTTGCATTTCTCGACGTTTCAAGATCCCCTAAAACCAAAAATTTTTAAATTTTTTTTGGGGGATTCATTTTTTGAGCAATCGCCATACTTTCCCAGCTGTTATATATAACAGCTAGGAAAGTAAATATGTTTTAAAATAATTAGAACATCCTGTGTATTTAATGAATTATTCGTACTTTTTACCTATTGTTTATATGACTTATATAGAAGTTATAAGGCAATTTAATGTCTTAAGTTATAGAATAAACTTATATTTTCTCGTATTAACGTACAGAAAGTTCATAAGTTGTTATTGATTCGTAGTTACAACCGCAGGAAATATTCATTACGCAAACGACACGATGCATTTCAGCATGTTACATTGTATGACAGCATCCCGCCCATTTCCTCTTCCTCACAAACTTTGATATTAAAGAGCCACACGAGCCCCTGGCCATGTCCTAATTCCTATGTTTTAACGGTGGTTAGACATGTTTAATTTCATACTTTAAATACGGAAAGTGTACATAATTATATTTAACTCCACGTCTGTACCGATTAATAAATATACAATTTATTAATAAAATGATCTCTTGGCTGTCGAGAGGAATTGCTTCGATAAATTCTAAGAAATATAAACAGTAGGATTATTATCTTAAATGCCTTTCAGATAACCCATCTACTTGATGTCTATGCGAGAGGATCGAATTACACATAAATAACCTCTGTGTATATTTGCTAGGCACTTAACGCATTTATGGCATTTAAATAGGTTATTTAATTATAGTGAAAATCTACTTAGGAATGATTTTTGGAAAGTTGAAGCTTCCTCTTTTTTTTTAATGAGATCGACGTTCTTGTTCTGCAGGCGAATAGATATTTTCATACAATTGCAGTTCGTGTGTTTTTTTACTTTTCCCGACTGTTATATATTAATAGAACACCCAAAATTGACCCACCCCCCAAAATGTTTACATTTTTGGTCTCGGGAGCGCTTGAAATGTCGAGAAATGCAAATAAGTTGGGGGGTTTTTTTTGTACGTATGGACGTGTGTGTGTGGGGGGAGGGCACGATTTCGTTCACTCACTTTGAAGCTTAATAACTTGTGTGCCTTTTGCCAAAAATTTCTGAAATTTTGCTGGTAGGCTCGTGTATTAGAGGCATTGATGCTCTTAAATTTTGGTTGTTAAAGGTTAAGGGAATGGAGAGATAGAAGAGGTAATGCGTCTTATCTCGTTATTGACAATTACAATATCTTATAAAACTCATCCCTACCCTCAGAATCAAGCTTCTTTGACATTTTATAATAATTAATAATATAAAATATTTTTAAAATAAAATCTCATAACAGATGGCACCACGCACAATTTAACTGTTTTTTGCCGGGAAAGTTATGCAACTCGTTGCTGGATTTTCATTTATTTCTTACGTTACTAAAACTGTTTTTATCCATTTTTGATGCGGTAATAAGTAATTAAAAATGATAAGTGTACATGTTTGATGATGATATAATCCGTTATAAAAAAGAATAATCATTTTTATAGGCTTATATAAGAAGATAGGAGATGTGACTCAAGGGAGGATACCACAAAAACAGTTGTAAACAAGATATATAATTGATTAACATCATTAACCTCAATAAATCTGACGTTATTTTTAATTTGCAGCCCAATTTTTAAGACATTTCAGTAATATTCCTTTCTTGCCAGAGAATGAAGTAATATTAAAATAGAATTTTTTAAAAAAAAGCATAATTTTATTTTCATTGCAGCAAAATGGGCCAAAAAATTTACGTTTCATTCATTATATTACAAGTTAGATCTTAAAATCAATATATATATATATATATAATATTAAATACAGAAAATATCTAGAATGATAACTGACTTCTAGAAAGAAAAAAATCTATATCTTACAGGTGAATGATTCTAAGAAATGAAGTTTATGGAATATAACAAAATAAATGTAGTTTATTATTTAGGATTCTACAGAGGAGTTGGAAGGAGAATTTTAATAAATATAAACTCAGATCGTCTAGAAAATTTTAATTTAGTACATTCAACATATTGAAAACTCGAGTCCTCTCCCATATTTAAGTTTGTTTTCTAGTTTTTAAATCTATTTGTAAGTTCGTGAAGCCACGATATTAATTAGGGATATGCATTTCAGGCTTACTTGATGTGTGGAGAATGTGTGCTAACCCACTACTAGTGTTAAAGTGGTGTTATCCACCTAACCACTGTTGGACAAAGTGTACTGGTCTCTCACGTTAATCAATACAAAATATCAGTTGGTATAGTTCCTGATACTGTTCACACGATGGAAATGATACTTGAAATTATCATTTTGCAGTATAAAATTTATATAATAACTAGAATATATATATACATATACAAAATGTCATTTAGTGGTATGCTTGACACGCGAAGTAGATCCAAAATGGAATGCACCTTGAGTGTGGAGGAATGTTGGAAAGTATTCTTAATTTTAGCTAATATTTAGCTCAGATTCTTAAATATTTAAATTAGATTTAACCAGATTGATCCACAGAATTAAAAATTACCTGTCCATGTTTTTACTTTATTCCCCAGGATTTGACGAAAGATCGCATAAGATACTTAGCAATTAAATACAAAATCCCTTATAAATTTAATTAATTTTTTAAATAAAATTAATGTATATTTTAGAAAATAAACTAATAGCCTAAAACCTCATAAAATAATTATTACATGTTTTAAAATGAGTTATTTTTACATACAAGTCATCTCATTCATCCAGTACGTAGCATCTTATCTAAAAAAGAAAAATGCCTTCTATTTTTATAAATTTTTAAAAATATTATTCAGTATTTAGATAAGAAATGTCTTTAAAATCCATTCTTTAATAAATAAAATTGAAATAATTCTATAAAATATTTGAATTTCGCCATTATTCTAATGCAAACTAGAAGAACTTTCAGAGCCGAATCTCTCTTATGATAATTAATTAAAACCCAAAATTAAAGCCCAATTTCGATGAAGTTGTAAATTAAATAATGAAGAATATATCAGATTTCGAACGTTATTTCAATCTTACAAACCTAAATTTTAATGATGTAGAGACGGAGGAGATACCATAAATCAGAGAATGGGATCATGTGACATTAACAGTTATACGTGACTTCTTAGGTCCCAATGGAGCGTGTGACGTATTTGTTAGACGATCTTTTATGGGCTCTTTGCTATCTGGAACAAGATAAATTTAGAAATGTAATCAAATTTATTTGATTTAGTTGATTTTAATGCGAGTTGAAAAATGATTTCCAGAGATTCTATCCCGAACTCTTCGTTTAATGAGGATTAGTTACTATAACATCAATAGTACGATACGTGGTTATAAATATAGATTTTTAATTGTAAAAATAAGAGCATTAGTATATAATATTTACTCGGTTATATTTGTAAAAAGTTTATTTTAATGACTAGAATAGCTAGAAATGTGAGGTGTTATCGCGTCGCGTCGCGTCGCGTCGCTACCTCGCTGACTTCGTAACTCTTCAGATTTATAAAATCTTTTTTTTTTTCCTTTTTGTTTCTAGAAAAAATTAAGCACTAAATAATTTAAAATATTAAATTTAATTGGAGTAGTAATATAGTAAAATACGAAACAGATGTGTTTATGGTGTGGGTGCGAAGCGACGCGTCGCGACCGTTCGCTACGACTTTACTCAAACTATACATATTGGTAAAAATAAATCGTTTGCATTTTTAAAGTGTAATGTATAATTTCAAAAACATTTAAATGATATTAAAGTTTTAAATAAATAAATATTTTCAATAACGTTGATAACGAGATAAACTTTTTTGTCAGAGTAGCGCGTGAAGGTTAGCTGCGCGACGCGAACGTTTACGCCCAGCTCTTATACAATACAATCATCTACTTTTTAAATCAGTTATCCGGATTAATTTTAATCAAAAATTTCAAATGTAGTTTTTTTTACGATTTTGGAAATAAGTTTTTAAATAAGTATAGCGGAGTAATACATAATATAAGCGCTGCGCGGCGCGACGCGACGCGAAGGGCAGCGCTTATTTTTACGACATTTGAATCTGTTGCATTATAATTAAAGCACGTTCCTCTCTTTCAGATGTGATAAAGTAAAGTCCTCTCAAGAGGCACAAGTCAGATGGATCTTAAAATGTTAATCCTCGACAATAACGAAGATGAGGAGAAGAAGTTCATCTGTCTACAGTATTTGTATATTGGACATTCAATGTGTCTGCGTAACGTAAACTATGTTGTGATGCTATGCTGACGAACAGACCGACAGCCAAGTCTGTTACCCTTTTTCTTTATTTCTTTTTTCATGTTAAATATATATAAATATATATATATATAAAACAGAAAATACAAAAAAAAAAAAAATATATATATATATATATGCGGGGATCTCTTAAAATCCCATAATTTCTAGTCAGAAAACGAAATGGGTTGCACCTTTTTTTGGCTATTTTCTCCGTAAAGGAAATTTAAATTCTTATAAACAACTTTATATTAAGAATTTTACACATCTTCCCAAAAAAAAACAAAGGAAAAATAAATAAATAATTGTGCCTTTAGATAATAATAAAATTTCTATAAAAATTAATAAAAAAAAATAGGTAAATTAAAGCACATTCTTTCTTAATTTTTACGGGGAAATTATATTTAAATCAGCGTAAAATCTTTTTATTTTCTTTGATTTTTCTATTCGGAGAAATCAATTTAATACGGAAGAAATGTTTGTAAGAAGATTTTTTTAAAAAAATTATAAACAGATATAGCTTAATAACCACAATAATAATAATAATAATACCGTTTAAAAATTCCTATTCTTATTTTTTGGTTAATGTTACCTGTGGTTCCAAAATGGCGGCTCGTCTCTGATTCCAGCAAATAGAAGAAAGGAAACAGTGGGGACGCACGTTCTAACCTAACCTAACCTATTCTAATAAATTACCATAATTATTACCAACAAAATTATTAGAATAGGTTAGGTTAGGTTAGAACGTGCGTCCCCACTGTTTCCTTTCTTCTATTTGCTGGAATCAGAGACGAGCCGCCATTTTGGAACCACAGGTAACATCAACCAATTTTTTTTTTTTTTATATACTAAATTAATTTTTGAAGGGAATTTTTCGCATTTTTTTCTAGTCATATTAGTTTTTAACACGTTCCATGTATATTATTATTTTTTTAAAAAAGATTTATAATACTAATTTAAATCTAAATAATAATTTTATAACTGGAAAAAAATGTCTTCTACTGTGATTTTTCTCAGTTAAAAATAAAATAAAATTTCCATATTTAAGTTTAATTTAAAGAAATTTGTCTGTGATCGAAGTGTATCATGTAGCAGTTCATAACAACAGAAACAGCAGCAAAAATATTAGGAATTTAATAAGAAATTTAGGAATTTAGAAGTATAAGACAAAAAAAAAGAAAAATAAGACATTAAAATCTCGAATTTTTGGCTTATAAACGAAGTTTTTAGTATAAATAGTGGGCCAGTTTGCATGTAGAAAAATCATTCTCTTGCACATCATTTATATAAATAATAGCGCATCTTCTATGTGAAAGTTCAAAGCAGCAGCATCTAGAAGAAATTTTTGATTAAAAATAAAAAAGAATTGATTTTAAAATCTAGTTTATCTTATGAAATTTATTTTATAAAGCAGACAAGATAAAAAAATAAAATAAACAAATATTTTTTAAAAAAATAATAAAATGTAGTGAATGACCTATATATATATATATATATACACATATATATTATTAAGTTGTTTTTTTAAAATTTATTTTTTTACAAAATTTCTGGCAGGATAACAAAGATAAGCGCAAGAAATATCAGTTTTGGCATCTTAATAAGGAAGAAAAATCTATAATTAAAACTTTTATTTACATTTTTTAAAAGTTTTAGAAGTGTTTCTTTTTTTTCAAATTTTAATTAATTTTTTTTAAAAGAAAAATAGCAATAATTTCGTAAATTAAGTTTTAATTCTTTTTTTCTATTATTTAAAATTTATTTACGAAAAATAAAATAAAATAAAATAATAAAGTATCCAAGAGTTTCTATGGAAACACAAAAATAAAAGCTCAGAAAAATAGCAATAAACATTTCAAAAAATACCTCTAAAAATTAAGGGGTTTATTCGAATTTTCTTATTTATTAAAACAACAACAACAACAACAACAACAACAACAACAGCAGCAGCAGCAGCGGCAACATACATAGCAAAGTGTAGAAAGAGCAATATAAAACTTAATTTAATTTGATTTTTTTACGTATCAATTAAAGAAAAAAAAATACAGCACTTTTTTAAAGGAAGAAAGGAAGCACATAAGAGGGATTTTTCTCGTTCGATGGGGATTTTTATCTAAGATAAGACTCTTAAACACACGAAAATAAGAGAATAAAACCAAACAACAAAAAAAAATTTTCACTTAGTATAGAAGAGAAAAATTCAAATAAAATGAGATCCCTCAAATTGTATCTTGTAAATAAAGATGCAGAGTTTCTGTATAAAACAAAAAATAAAAAAATAAAAAGGAATTCGACAGATGTTGTCAGTTGTTAACCATTGTATTATGTAACGTGAATTCATTTTTTTTTATTTGTTGATTAACTATGTTGTCTTTAATCACATTTGTTCCTACCATGTGTGATTATATTTTATTTTTTTTTGGACGCCAATAAAAATAACTGAATTGAAAGTATTTAATTCTTTTCTTTTCACTACAACAGAATTAATCGTAATTAAAATTGTTTCCTCTATAAAAATACAAAAGATATTTGATATATATATATAGTTTTTTAAACAGATAACTGATGTTCCATCAGTAAAACGTGTTGTATACTCGATAATACAAGACATATATTGACATAAAGGTAAAGAACAGAAAGTATTATATTCAATACTTTTGTAAAGGAGAATAAAGATAAACCATGAAAAAACATCTTTGTAAATGGTTTGAAGGATGTCTCTGCCATATTTACATCTTACACTGGTATAAGTGCTTCATTTTTATATATATAGACGTGTTCTTTAGTGAAGGATTGTATTGACTTTTACAAATACCTTGGCGTGTAAAACTTAAAGTATAGATTTTATAAAGAATATTTTAAAGTTTTTAAAATATATATATATATAAATTAATTTATAAATTATAGTTTATTTATAGTTTTCATTAAAGAAAAGCGTGTTTTAATTCATCTATTAGCCTAAATTTTAAGGTGTGACGATGCTTATTTTTATTTATTATATACAAAAAAAAATTAGGAAAAAAATATAGACGTGTGATATTTAATTTATTAGCTTATTTTCTCAAATTTATTCTAAAAACATATTGAAAAATATTAATTTTACTTTCAAAGAAACAATAAATTATTAAGTAAAATACACAATAGGTACTGTAACTTAAACTGTAGAAAATTTGTTTTTTACGTATTAATTATTCAATAATTAAATTTATTAATTAAAAAAATTGTCTTATATTAAATTAAACAAACAATTCGATATTTAATGTATTTTTTAAGGAATTAAATGTGGTGATAGTGCTTAAAGATTTGGTTAAAATTGTTGAATAAAACTTGATTTGTTACTACATATTTAAAATTTAACAGGTTATGTAAGTTATTAGAGAAGTTTTTATTATTGAAAGAAGGAATTTTCGATTATAAAACTTAAAAGGAATGTAATAAAACTAGAAAATTCTCATGTACTTAATATTCTGAATATTTGATGTTGAAACTGCTTTGAGGTCGATATGTTGCTACTGTTTCTAGAATGATTATGTTAATGGATGATATAAATAGAAAATAATGTTTGTGGCTGTCTTAACTTTGGTTATAAAGATGATATGTTACTAGAAGATAGATCTCATGAGCATGAGAATTTTTAAACACGAGTATATACAAATGACGATTTTTTTTTCTTAAATTCGTTTGAAATTACATTATTGGTATATTCTATAACTTAGCTAACACGTACAAACAATATAAAAATAAAATTTCTACAGTTTAAAATCATATTAAACAGAGATTCGCCTGTAAATCTGCTTTCTCCTTCTAACTTGGTAATGATGTAGCGAAACAAACATTCAGGGGAGACGTCATTATTTTTGTATATTGAAATTCCTGCTTGCGCCAAGATTTTATACTATATTAGAAATTTTTATTTGTAAGAATATATTATGCATTCACGATTTAAATAACAATGTGGACATTTTTCTTTACTCGTCTTTTGTTAAAAAAGAACACAACAAATAAAGTCGTTTCTTTAAAATATAAGAATTGATGATACATTTTGTAGCTTGTTTTGGCTTTTTTTAAAAATTTATTTATAAATTTAAGCTTATATTAATGATGAAATGAGTTTTTTTCTATTAAACACTGGCACATTGACATAATTTAAAGAAATTTTTATTAATTAAACAATTATTAATTAAATATTAAAAATATATATATAAATAAAGTGACAAAATTTTCGATGATTTTTAGCCTAGAAAACATTGAAAACAATCACGTTTCTAACAATTTTACAAAAGAAAAAAACGATTTATACTCACAAGTGAATCTGGAACAGGAGAAAAAAAACACACAGTTAACTGACGTTTAGGCTACTCTATATGTTTTTAGATAAATATATTCCATGATTTCTTATTAACTAAAGCTTAATTCGTGTTTACGAATTAAAAATAAATATAAAATTCAACACACATTAATCCTACTCAGCAGGGATCGATATTTAGTAGCATCGCCCACGACTGCATCTCTTCAGAATTCTTTTAATAATATTGACTTATTAATCTAAAATATCTCGATTTCGATAAGTTATTAATCAAGAATTCGAGAAATTTTCAAGTATTAATACATTGAAATTTAATCTATAAAGTAATTTAGTAAACATCGGAGATTTTCGAGTCGAATGATGAACGACATCTTCATCGAGTGACGTAGTTAGAAATTCAAACCGTACTAACTTAAAATTAAATTGTATATTAATCATAAGTTTATTAATTAATGCGTGGGAAGTAAATAAAATGTTTTCGCCGTGTATATAAATACGTCCATCTTCAATTAAGTTGCAGGAAAACGTGGAAGAATCATCTTTATCTTGATGATCCTCTGACCCGTAAAGATTGAATTATTCTCCTTTTCTTTTTCCTTTTTTAAATGGAAATTATGGATTTGGTAAACGTTTCCATAACATTAAATAGTTTGATGATGATGTTTAGAGCACGGAACATCTTGATTATGTTACTGAAACTCCTAACAAAACACGTAAAGAGCCGCATCTGTTGTATATGATTATGTTTAGGTTGTCATTCGTCACCAGTAAAGCCTCGTCTGTAGATGACAGCTTTGAGTTTGCTTTAAATCTAAATTTGTATTTGAGCTGCAGAGAATGGTTTATATATGATTAAATCATATCATCATCTCTCAGATAAATAATTCGTTTCTGTTTATAAATAAACATACGTACGGAAATAACCGAAATTTTATTAAATTAACACAGATTTATACAGTAGAATATCGTTCAGATCATGTTTTTTTTAGACGTAAATAAGTTAGAATTAAACACTTTCTAATGGCAATTTTCATAAATCAATTAAATTTCTCCTTCGATAGTTCCAGATCTCATCTTTTAACTAAAATTCTAACGCAAATTTTAACCAATTTACACATAACTTAATGCTAAAAAAATATAAATAAACAACTTCTAGTAAATCGAAATTTCTATACAAAACCGTTCTTAATAAATATAAAATTTATATATATATATATATATATAAAACTGATTTACTTTACTTCTGATAAGGGAAATTCTACACAAAATTTAGAAGAGAATGAATTAAACGAAGCTTACACCTTCCAAAACGTCTATTTTTTTCATAGAAAATGTAAATTTTCTATGAAAGATTACACGCAAAAAATCATTTACTACACGTAAAATTCTACTAATTATTTAAATTTATATTTATACTTTATTCTTATTCAATTCTCTACCATTTTTGTGTGCATTTATCATGTAATTTTTCACGTAAATTTCATAAAAAATTAAAATAATAATATCCATTCACACGAGTTGTGTAACTTTTCCGGCAAAAAAGTTAAAATTTGCTTGTGGTGCCATCTGTTACGTGATTTTATTTAAAAGCTTTTTTTTATATAATTAATTATTATAAAATGGCAAAATCTTAATTTTTAGAGCAGGAATGAGTTCTATTTAAATGCTAATAACAAGTAGAATCTTCATTAAGACCGACCCAACTCTAGTATGACACGTGACTCTCTCTATTTCTCTAACCCCTCTATCTTTAACCACCAAAATTTATGAGTATTAAACCCCCTAATACACAAACCTTCCTGCGAAATTTCAGAAATTTTCTACAAAGGAAACGGGAGTTATTAAGCTTTAAATTGGGTGAATGAATTCGTGCCCCCACACACTAACATCCATAAATACAGTAAAATCCCCAAAATTTTTAAGTGAAATTTTATTTATTGGAAGATTTTATAGAATTTCTATGGAAAGAATTTTACAATAATTTTAGAAGTTATTTTAAAAATAACTCACAGAAACAATTTTAAGATAATAAAATTGCTACAGAAGAAACAATGTTGTAGAATTTTGACACGATAAAGTTTTTTCCCTCCTCCTTTATAAAATCTTCGGAGAAAGAATTTTACAGAATGTTTACAGAAAGAATTTTACTTAAGTAAAATTCATTCAGTAAAGATAATTAGAAACCTTTCATTATTTTCTGTTAATATGATAAGATTTCTAATTATCGTTCGTGTAAAGATTTGCTATATTTGAACGGGAAAAATAATTAATTTTCCGAGTGATTTTCCAAATTTTTCATAGTTAATTAAGAAATTTTCTGATATTTTCCAATGATTTTTCAATCATTAATTTGCTGAAATTATACCAAAAAATCTTTTTCCTTTTCCTTTTTTTTTTAAATAGAAATTACACGTGATCAATTAATTCGTCTGATGTGTCACTGTTAATGTAGCAGCGCCCATTTTTCCCCTAACGTTTTCTTACTGTAGTATCACGACATATTTAGCGTTACTTTTAATAATTTAACTTATAAAAATTGTACTTTAAAACATAAAATGAGGCCATTTTATTGTGTAAAATTGAACGTAAAATGCTTTAAAAAAGAAAAGAATACACAAAAGTGGCCCAAACCATTGTAGAGACAAAAATTCCTAGTGGTTTTAATGTAAAGAAATTCAACTTTTTACAAAGATATTTTATTAATATAATAGAAATTTTAAAGGTGAATATTTACATACAAGGTCAATCGTATTTAAATATAATATATAGGCTATATATTATATTTAAACGTTGATGCTGTTGCATAGACAATGCTCACGTGCTTTATAACAACGTATTGTTGCATGAATGGCATCGTATCCATATTCATGTGGATAGTGTTTATATAATGATATCTATATTATCAACGCCGTATACATTATCTATATCAATCACCATCTGCAGTGTCTATAACTTCGAAAGTGTTGATAGTATATAGTATAAATATCTATATTGTTTAAATTACTGTCAACACTTTACGTTGATGCAGATACTCTTAATATAAAAAGTAAATTAATTAAGGAAGGAATTCGAATGTGGAAGAAACGTGGAAAAAAGGGAAACAAAAATGAAATGAAAGTGAAAGAAACGTAAAAAAAGGAAACAAAAACAAAGGAACAAAACTGAAATTAAAAATAAAACATGGGAAAAGGAAACAATAATGAGATAAAAATGAAATAAATTTAAAAAAGAAAACGAAAATGAAGTAAAAAAATAAAATAAATGAAAGAAAATAAACAAAAAAATGGTGGAGAATGAGAAATTTAGTCGGATTTTTAGCTATTTTTTTTTTGTATTTCATTCTTTTCGTTAGTCACACCTTCTTTAGGCCTATAACTAGCTAAAAATAGTATTTTACTTAAAGATAAAAATAATAAGAAAAAAAAGAGCAATCTGAAGTTGAAATTTTTATTTTCTTTTATTTTTTTTAATAAAAAAAAACATTAAATTTTATAAAAATAGTTTAAAGTAATATATTTGGAATTTTTATATTAATTTTAATGAAAAATGAATACTAATTTAAATATTTAACATATAGTTTAAAAAAAAAATACAATTTTTAACGGTTAAATTTATAAATTTAAATTCAAAATTAAAAAATGAAAGTAATCATTTGCTTTATAAAAATATAAAAATGTTATTTTTTCCATTTATAAAATTGTATTTGTCATGATTAATTTATTTCTTTTCTTTCTCTTCATTCTCTTTAATTTTAATTTATAGTAAAAATAAATTAATTTCTAATGCGGATTAATTTTCTTTTGTAAAATGGGAATTATAAGTGGGAATTTTGTTCAAATTTTCAGATTTATGCCGATAATTCTCAACAGTATTGAAACAAAATGGAGGACTGAATCGTCTTTCCGTCGCCATTTTGTTTCAGTACGATAATGTGTAAATCTGACGCTTCTGCTTTACTCAAAGCAACCAGACGTCATAATCAATACACAACGCGGCGTTCAGATACAGTCTTAATGAGAACAAACGTATTTTTATGTTATGTAAAGTATTACGTAATTATATACGTAAAGCGTGACGAGAGCGGAGCGACTCAACGTGCCGCGCGCGTTGACACAAAAAACAATTACGTTTTTGATTTATTTCTCAAAGACAGTTCTTTTCCAATGCGACGCGAGAATGCGCATTGCTAAGTGATGGCAGGGACGATGCGATGATCTCATCCCATTTCCCATTAAAGAACAAAAGAATTTTTCTATGAATTCTTAAATGATCGTCCCACTCTTATTAAATCTGATAAAAATGATCCACCCACTTTTATAGATTTTAGGAAAGATGAATAATTTCTGATTCATGGGCAAAAATAAATCTGCGATTTTCAACTCAAATACGTTAATTATCATCACCCTAAAATCATTTTTACGTAGTTAAAACGAATACGCGTCGTATCGCGCCGCTTCGCAATAAGGCGGAGCGTATACTTTATAATTCGACGCGCGCCACGACGCGTTATATGCAATAAATCAAAAATCTTTTATTTTCAAGAAATACATTTCCCATTGAAAGTCGTAATTTAAAACTCACTTATTTAATTAATTATACGAATATTTATTTATTTATTTAAAAATTAAATGACAAAGTGCATCGACGCGTCGCATCGCTTGCTTATCTAAGATGGCGTCGATAAACGATGCTGTCATTTTCTCCTTTCGTGCTTTATCAAAATAAATTCGAACAAACGCACGGATGGTTTTAAAATGTAAGAGATAGCAGATAATTCTTATAGAAATTACTTGCATTTGAAAGTGTATGTAAATTTTATGGTGGCGATAAGCGATCATGAACTTTGGCCATTATCGTTTAATCATTTTGGCACATAAAGGCAAAAGATCAACGAACGGTTTAATGCAATGTATTAATTACCTTTGTTACTGTTTAGTCTCCGTTCAATTCATTATTTTTCACGATACTACTAAGAAGTCGGATGAAATTTAACGCTTAATATATTCTTTGTTTAAAGATAAAATAAACGAATAAAAAATAAAATAAAAAAGAAATTTATTGCTTCAATGGCTCTAGAGGATCGAATCTCTTTATATTTTCAGTTCAAACTACAAAAAAATCTTTTTTATTCGACTTTTTTAGAAGAGAATTTAGATATCATCTTGAGAAAAATAAAACGCTTCGTGCGCATCGCATCGCCTGCCTTTGACGCGTCGCTGATGCGTGAAAAGCGTTTACGTCGCATAGCGCACGGATAAAACAAAAAAACTTTAAGTTATTTTATTGTAATGTCTTATACTAAGTGAATTATTTAGTGTTAAGTAGTAAGGCGCTTATGTACGCGAACGGTTGCGACGCGATCGCGTGGAAGCGTGCGTAACGCTTTCATACGAAGCGACGATTCTCCGAAAAATCGACAGACGAGTGAATAATAGTATTTATTTCACGCTTAATAAGTTTAAGATTAAGAGAAAGATTTTATTTATTTTTTTAAAAAATAATAAAATAATATAAAAATTCTTGAACAATTTCCAAATATTTCTACAAAAATAAATTATTACACGCCTTGTTTGCGATAAAGTTACGTCGCGCGCGTATAAAACAGTTTCACACGCGACTTTAAATTCGATTTCATTATAAAAATTATTAATACTCTTATCACCAAGAAATACATCCCTTATTAAAACTCAGTTTATTTTAAAATTTGCATTATTTATTTTATTCAAAATACAAATCCTTCTTTATTAAAAAAAAAAAAAAAAGTGCGAGAGAAATTACGCGACGCGTCGCATCGCGCGCTTATTTAAAATGGCGGCGATAGACGAAACTCACTTTTCTGATTTAAAAAAAAATGAAAATATTTATTACAAGATAAACTAGAAAGAAAAAGGTAAATGAGTATATAAAAATTCACGAAATAAAATATTTTGATATTAAGAAAAATGCATTAAAACTAACGAGGAAATTTCTAATGAAGTTACTGTCTTCTCTTCTAGAAACCAAATACAAAAACTTTACAACATTCTTTATATATATATATATATATTAAAGAAGCCATTAAACTAAATGAGAATATAACATGTTATTTGAAACTTTACTAAAAATTTAACTTTAAAGTAACAAGAAGATAATTTTGAGGTTTTATCCTTCTTCTCCTCCTCCTCATCCTCTTCTTTCTCCAATTTCGTTTATAGTTTATTTTTAAAACTGTTTCCTTGGCAGATAATTAAAATAAAACTAGTAACAAGATTTCCATTAATAAAAATAATAGTTAGGGAACGAATTTAAAATATTATAATAATAAAGATTTTAATCTCAACTTGAAGTTTGTACATGAAATTTGTGTAAATAAATAGAAAAGATAGATATAACTTGATAATAACCATCATTATCAATTGTCAGCATCGCCATTATCATTAAAAGACCTCGATTTAGCGTTATTAACATATAGCAGACCCTTCCCCTCTACCAAATAATACTCTACCCCTGTACAGAGGGGTAGATACTAAGTTATATCACAAATCGAGAGCCCGCATATATAACTTACTACACTCATAATTGCATATATTCTATGCACATACACTACAACTGCAGTCTCCTAATGCGTTTTCATACATGCTAAACAAGCTGCAACTCGTTTACCATATATGCAAATATAATTACATTAATCAATTATCTAAACTTGTTTCTGATATTCATTACAAAATAATTTAATGGGCTGATAATGATGATACAAAATTACAATTTCTAACAATTAAACTTGATAAAATTAAGCAAATTTTCTTAATTTGAAAATTCTGAAAAGAGTATCTTATAATTAAATATTTTTAGAATAAATTATAATTAACATAAATCATTAAGAATGTATGCATTGGAAATTCTCTTGGATTTTTAATATTCTTAGATAATTGTGTTTAAAAGTAATTGTAGAGTTTCTAAAACTAATATTTTGTATGATATTTGAGACTTTTTAAAGAAAAATTTCTTAATAAATCTATAAATATGACATTTTTTTAGTCAATGGAGACAAATAAACAATTCAATAACAACTAAAAAACTATTGAGCTAACAAAGAGAAGTTGGCCTATTTTTATTGTTTTTTATTTTATTCAATTGCACAATAGTTAGCTTACTTTTTCGAAATTTCTATTCACTCTCCTACTCTTCGCACTAAAGTTTATTGAGCCAACATCCAGCAAGACTAATTTAACGAGATATATCGAGTATGTCCTTTGATCTAAAAGAAAAAAAAAACGATAGGTACTGAAGTCTTACAACAACTTTCGACTTGGTCTTCTATTAACGTTTTGTTTATTTTTTACGAAGAAACTATTGAAAATTCGAATAATTTTAACTTTATTTAACGATTTAAAATTTAGTAAACTTAAATAATTTGACGAATTAAACCGGAAATGATGTATGTGTGCCATCACAAACGTTTAGCCGTCTTTCCTATATATTTTTAATTATTTATAAATTACGAATATATTTCATTAATTTGTATAATTCGGATATAAGAGGATTTTCTGACTAAAATCCTCTTATATGCCATTAAGAATTCTTATGTATATAATAAATTATCAATATATAGCAAAACTATTCTCTATATTAAAGAATAACGTGTTCCTTGTCATCAGGTGCCCGTCAGTGGCCGAGTAGATAAAACCAGTGGACACTGGTCGTGGGTTCGACCTCACCAACGGGCTGGCCACAGTTTTCCTCAACGTTTGACACCTAAGTAGGAGCCAGTTTTTATAGAATTTCTGTCGGGAGGAGTAATTCTATGAGAAACTGGCTCCTAGTTAAATGCTAGCGATCGCACATGCCAAGGGATTTCTTCTTGGCATGTGCAATTGCACATATATTCTGTTTCTTTATCTCATCATTCCACTCCTTTATTATTTTCTGATATACCTACATATAATACATATATTTCAGAAATTATTATTATAATTTGCACATTCCATAACGTTTAGTAAGTTATATTTTTATGATGTCATACAGTATTTTGCATATTTCAAAATCATAAACATTGCATATTTATGATTTTATCATAAACATTTAGATTTTATCATAAACATTTTATCATTTAATCATAAACATTGCATATTTATGATTTTATCAAATTTCGTACTGAAATACCATAATTTTTATTATCATTCGGTATGGTATGATATTACTTCATAATTTATTCCCATT
This sequence comes from Centruroides vittatus, assembly GCF_030686945.1. NCBI lineage: Eukaryota > Metazoa > Arthropoda > Arachnida > Scorpiones > Buthidae > Centruroides > Centruroides vittatus. Next base: position 403,390 of record NW_027120889.1, read on the forward strand.
AAATTAATCTCAGTTCATGACAGAAAACGTGTAGAAAGTAAGATGCTTTGTTTTACGGCGGTTTCTAGGAACCATTCTAAGTCGTAAAATTGTGGCAGGATCCGCTATATGTACTTCAGAAACGATCATTTATTCGATATTTATATATTCGATTGAAGAAATATACTTCAATTGATCATGTGTATGGCTTTCTTTTTAAAATTCTATCTCCTTGGATGACGTAATGTGACCTTTCGTGTATAGTCGACACCGTACAGACTTCTACAACAAAAAATATATTAAATTACAGTAAACCTCCGTTTTACGACTCATATAAATTTTCTGTTATGATTGTATGAATGGCGCATTTAATTACCATAATTTTTATCGGCTGTTCCGGTGTGTTATTATACAGTTCAAATTTCGTTTCCACGAATAGAACTTCAGTTTGTGATACTGAGCCTATGGGGAATTACAGTTCGATTTACGACCACTCGCTTAACGTCGATTTTCTAGGAACTGTTTAAAATGTAAAAATGGATATTTATATACCAATTGGATATAAAAATATAATTAATATAATGCCACGAAAAAGCGGAATATGTTAGTTTCACATGAAATCGAGCCAACCAGCGGACGAATGGATAAAACTATTTGAACTGTTGGTCGTGGGTTTGTTCCTCCCAACGTGCTGTTGCGTGGCGTTTTTCGTGTTTTCCTCAAGTGTCTAACATCTAAATAGGAGCCAGTTTTCCATAAAAAGTCCTCCCAGGTGGCATTCCTCTTTGGCAGATCGCCCATATGTTGCGTTGCCACATTCCATATGAAATCAACCAAAGTTAATATACTGTTAGAAACATTCAAACATGTCTGTACTGGCGAATTTTTCAGCTTAATACAGTAAATATATAAATTTTTTTTTATTATAGAACATCTTATCTAAGATATTTTTTTTTTATTTTCAGAAAGAATTTTAAATAATTTCGAACATAAATCAAATAATACACTTCGATTTTTAACTTATATTTTTACAAGTTGAAGTAATCCATCTTAACACGGGACCATCCTTCAATTCTAAGCAGAAATAAACTATTCTTTATCAATGATTAACGATACAGTAACATCTTTATAGAGTGAAACATTCATTCTTCGTCTTTTCTTAAAAATAATCTCGATCAAATCTTCTATTTTCTAAGACAGATTTCTATTTAAAATATCGAACATTCTACTCGTTTCAGAACATATTTTGGTTACAATTACATTTAACAAGAAATGGTCCAATGAAATCAAAAACTAGAAATAATTTTTTTATGAAAATTTGTTCGAAATATTGTTTTCTGAAAGATGATTGGTTGAAAAAACCAAAGCAAACGATATATCTTTATGCTATAAATAATCATCCAATCGCCGTTAAGAAAAGTAAATACGTAATAGATCAGATTTGAAATATGTTTCGAATTTATCTTACGTGTTTTATGAGAACCACCTATGTTCATAATTGTTAATATTTGCTTTATTTTATTTTTTACAATATAATAATTTCCTGAAATTATCGATATACACAAGGAGGCCAAAAAGTCAATTAATTGTTTCTCAAGTAATTTTGAATTATTATTAATAGTACGCTATATTAAAAAGTTATTCAATATAACGAATTTTCTGTAAACAAACATTTTTTTTTCAAATAACTGGCATATTTTTAAATAAAATACATTAAATTCAAAAATCTCGATTTAACGTATTTTACGTAGTAAATTTTGATATAATTGGCATATTTTATAAATTTTAAAGAAAACTTCGATATAGCGATTACTCGATATAACGAATTTTTTACCTGATATTTTCCATAGACGGTTATCGTATTTCATACATTTTGAATATAAAAATTATATTATACGAGAGTAATTCGATATAACGAATTATTATTATTTTTTTATAAATCTATTCAATTTGTGGCAAAATATTTGTTTTTTAATGCTTTTTTTTTATTATTTATCTGTAAAAAAAATTGAAAATGGCGTGAAGTAAAAGAGAATTTAAAGGAATAAAATAACAAATGACTTTAATATTATATATTTGAAAGTTGTTTCTTCGACTTATTTATTGTGATTTTTATCAGATCAGATGTCAAGTCTATGAAGGGCAATCAAATGGACTTATTTGGACTTCCACTTCGATAGTTTAACCTGGTTTTGATGGAATTCTAAGAGTTCTTCCTCTACTAGATTGGAAGTTCTGCCTTTTATATTCTTTTCTTCTGACACTGCAAGTTGTTGACATTTCGATTAAAATTGTCGGATTCTACTCTTCAAATTTTTATTAAAAGATGATATTTTTCGATAGAATATATAATAAATTTTAATATACAAATTAATAATAATTAAGTTTGGGAATGTCTTGGATAATTATGTGTAAACATATAGGCTATTATACACAATTTAATATAAGTTTATAATGCGAAATTTATTTAAAATAAAAAAGGAATTTATTAATATATCCGGTAAAATTAATAAATCTATTATTATCTTTTATGTTATTGCATCTTGTTCTTAGAGATAATGGCATCTCATGTGTGTCGCGTCGCATCGCGTCGCGTCGCGTCGCGCCTCTAGTTAATTTTATTTAAATCGTTATAATTTCGCTATCAAGTAAAAATAAAAATCAAAATTAATGCAATACCAAAATTATTTCGATAATATTTTTTTTAATTATAGGTTAAAATTATAAAGTATTTCCGTTTTCGTTACGCCGCGCGTCGCATGCGACGGCGCATCTATTACTTAATTAAAACCCATTTTACTTTAAATTTATCTACACAATTATCAAGCCTTGCAGTAAAATGCCACTCAATATCATTTAATATTTTGAATATTCTTGAAATTAATTAAAATTTAAACTGTTTATTATAAAATCAGAAGCATTAATGCACCAGTTTAATGCTTCTTCATTAATTAAAGTAAAATTTATTTTAAATAATATTTTCTTATTTTGAATAGTTCAAGATATATAGAGCGTGAGAGACAGACACTTTGATAAGTAAATGCAATTAGAAATCAAATTCTAACTGAGTTACAACTCTATTAAAATTTTGATAAATTAGTAGACGTAAAAAGGTAATGATGTTAATTATTAATGCATAAAAAATCAATGATTTTCTGTGAAGAAAAAAAAATAATTTGGTAAATTTCCAAAATATTTTCGATTCTTTCCAAAGAAAAAAAAAATGCTTAAAAACGTTGAGAAGTTTCATAAAAATTTTAAAACATTTATTACAAGAATTAAAATATTTTATTTAATTATTTAACATATTATATAAATTGTTAGGGGGAAAAATAATTAATGTTCCTTGAGAGTAATAAAATTTTATTGAGCTTGTTATAAAGATTTCAACAGAAAAATTCTTTTTAAATTGTAATTTTGTTTAAATTCTCCAATTAAAAATCGAAATTAAATAAAAATGAATAAATAAAATAAATCCTTAAAATTATTATTAATTTTATTCTTTTATTTATAAAAGGATGCAATTTGCTTAATGTTAAGAACAATTAATTTTAAATACATAAAATTCTGTTTTATGTTTAACTAATACTTTTATACACTTTTTAATACTTATTTAATGTAAATTAATTTCATATTTAATTAATTATGTACTCAATTGTATACTTAATTTAGCTTTTATTCTTAATTATTGTACTTAACTGAACTATTTTATACTTAATTATTATGTATACTTGTACTTAATTGTACTGTTTTATACTTAATTTACTTTTATACTTAATTATTGTACTTACTCGTACCTTAAATGCACTATTTTACACTTAATTAATGTATACAAAATTAAACACGATTAATTAATTAGGTTTAATTATTTAAGTACATAATTACGCATTTATTAAGCTTTTATTTATATATTCTGTATTATTCTACATTATATACGTAAATAAAGCATTAATAAATAAATAAATATTAAATCTAATTATGTTCAATTTTGTACGCATTAAGTACAGAATAGGAAAATTTCTATATTTAAATCGAATATTTTTTAGGCGTAGAACTTAATATATCCTTTGACTTGCGAGATATAAATGGCAACGAAAAAATCATTAATCATTCGTTAATACCCCGTTTTAAAACAATTAATCTGAGTTATTAGAGATAATTATAATTAAAAATTTCAAGAATAGAACGTTATTAACGTGATCCAGTTCGTAATAACGATAAGGCACATGCAGTGAAGTTATATATAAAGGATAACAATTGAGATAAAGTTAACTGTTGTTCTTCATCCCTGATAATGTTATCGATTATAGTAAAAGAATGGAGGATTGTGACGTAATTTCAGATTTTTTAAAAGAGTTTTTCATGTTAAATAGTTATAAAGTTAGTTACGATTATCGATAGAAATCTATAGATGCTTGAAAAATGAAAGCATCTACAACGTTACGTTTTATTAAAGAGAGAATTTATGATGCAAGAATCTTTATAATTTCATTCAAAATTCTTTAAGTGTCACTTTGATAACTCGAAATGGAGCCAATTTTCGGTTGCTATGAAACGAAAATACTTAAAATTCGTAACATAAATTATACGAAAAATTATCTGAAAATTTAAATATTTAAATAGAATTTTCAAACAGGAAAAATATTACATTAGGACATATCAAAAATAAACTTGAAATCTGTTACGTCTTTGTAGATTGATTGGATAGATATTCGTACAGACAACCTGACAAACGAAACGATTTTTTTTAATAAAAAAAAAAAGAAACATTCTTTAATAGAATACTTTTAAACATATTCTATAAAGAACGTCACTTATTGTTTCTTTATTCGTCCGTTTGTCTGTACCAATTCTTAAAAGCTAAATCAAATTATCGGGATAAAAATCACGAACGTGTCACGTAATGCAATTTTAAAAAAATGGAGACCAGTTTTGGTACTTTAATCTTTTCTATTAACGTTAAAAAGAAAAAAAAACTTAAATTATAACCAATACATCGATATATTTTTCTCTCAAATAGCGCTACTCTCGTAAAGCGCCAATGAATACTTGATTTTCCTCATAAATATTAAACAGAGAAAATGTTAAGTGAATTGCCAAGTGTACGACATTATCGCCGCTAAATCACGTGACTTTCGTACTGAAAATTGCACGTAGACCCCCCCTATTACGTATTGTTACTTCGATTTAGGGTCACGCTCGATTTAATGCCTACAAATGAAGGCATTAAATCGAATGTTGAATGTATATGATTTTAATGGAGGAAAGTTTGAAATGTTTCGTTTTTATGTACAAAAAAAAAATTCAGAGTGGTGTGGTGTGTGTGTGTGTGTGTGTGTGTGATGTGTGTGTGGAAAAAAGTGGGTCAGTGAACTTCAACTCATCGCTTCTAACGCGAGCATTGATTGGTTGTGTAAGCAGCAGTAAAGAATGATGTAAATGTAACTGGTTGACATCGATAGCGCAGTCAAACGAATTACGATCGAGTTAAAGTAAAGGGCCATCAAATATTTTCCCATTGTTTTCTTCTATAAAAAGAAAATTTGGATGGATAATAGTAATTGATACCAAACATTAAACTTTTATTCTTTTCCAGTTGTAAAAAATAGGAAATTAACTCATGGATAAGAAGATAAATCTCGTACAAATTTGCTAAATAAGTAAAAAAAAAAAAAAAAAAAAAAAAAATTGCTATTTTTACTAAAATTCTGATTAATTGTTTTAAATTAATGGATTAAAAATGTATATCTTTTAATCCATTAATTTAAAACAATTAACCATTAAAATGCAAACCTGTGAACAACTGCCATTGACGAAAACGTAAAAGAAAAAAAAAAAAGGCCATTGTTCGAAGATGGCCGTTGTTCGGAGGTTATTTTGTGAGCGTTTCGAACGGAAACACTCCTGGAAAAGTGGCCGTCGTTGAAAGGTGGTCGTTATTGGAGGTTCGCTGCGTTTGTTTGTGTTTGTCGCGATGAGTTTGTCGAATGGCTCGTCGCGCCGGTGTGACGTCGCTCGTATTGTTAACATGCAATTATTTTCACTTTGACGCGTTGTTAATTTAAATATATATATATATATTTATTCATTTAAAATATTTTAAATTAAAATAAAAAATGTTTTAACAAATCTGACAGTCGAAGCGACAGCGCTATGGATTTCCTCGTCGGTTTTCAATATGGCGGCGGATCAAGGTGCAGTTTCCCAGATAATTATAATTAATGTGGTAAAAGAAAATTACAGTTATAGCTTTTTATAATAATTAATTACTGAACAATAATGCGTGATAGACAGACAGAACAGATGTCGGATAAATATTTATATAAAGCTAATTTAATTCATTATTTCAAATAAATTTATCTTTAAAAAAAAATTGATAAAGAAATTAAAGGAAAATAGTTAAGTCTTCTCTTAAAATGTCTTTCTTATCTTTACATTTAATCTTAATGTTCTAAATATATTTTGAACGTTATCTTTAGAGCTATAACATTTATTTTATTTAATGTCTGTCTATAAAATTAAATAAGACTCAATAAATGTTAGCCGTTAAAAATTCCGTTAATAGATTATTGATGAAAATATTTTTTAGTTTTAAAATAATAATTATTGTGATATTCTTAACCTATATTTATTTTAAAATATTTTATATTTTAAATATTTAAAAGAAAATAAGTAACCGTTCTAGCGTGACGCGTGAGTGCATTCTACCACGCGTAGGCTAATAATATAGACACACATAAACTATTAAAATGATTTATTCACTTTTTTATTAGTAATAAAATATTTTTAAAATATTTACATCATTTCGTATTGTTAATAGATTTAGAAAAAAAAAACAAAAAAAAAAAAAAGGAATTGTAAAATCTCGGTGCGCCGCGACGCGACGCAATGCGACGCGCCGAGATCTTGCAATTACATTCTTTAGTCTTATTATATTCTAAACCATTAATTATTATTATTATTATAAGTAGTAGTATCCGTGCTGCTGCGATGCGATTCGACCTAACTACTCAATTAATATCGTCGAAACATGCTTTTTCTAATGGTTTTTTCCCATAAAATATATTATTTTAATAAATTTTAAATGTAATATTAATGTTTACGTGCTCAGAATAAGCTACTTTACTTTTTACACATTAAATATTAATTTAATAAACGAGACATAAATGGAAATTTCAAGAAATTCGGTGCTAAATGTTTAAAATTAGATATTTTCCCTTACTGAAATTTTTCGGTTAAGTACTTACAGAAAAACTACAGGAAGAGTTTAATACAAAAAAGAAAAAAAACGCTCTATCAGATGATTGGACAAAGCGCACGTGAAATACAAATAGGTGTGGCTATTAGATGAATAAATGAACTATGATTGGTCAAAGAAATAAGCATTCGACTAATCACGTCATTAGCATTTCAAAATCCAAATCTTTTGCCGTATCGTTTTCCCGCTTCAGCCAATCACCGATATTCATTTGAAATTTTAATCTTATCCATGTTTTCACTCCATTTTAAACGCATGATACAGGAATTAAAAATTTCGTAACTTAAAACTTATAGTTTGTATATAGTTAATCGAGGTCATCTGTACCTAACCTTATCAAGAATGGTCTCGACTTTCATCTATCTAACTCCATTCTCGAGTTTAAGGAAGGACAGACAGACCAACAGACCAACAGACCGACGACAGTGGGAATTTATTGGTCTACAATTTTTTCATATTGCAGACTAATCAACAAACTTTTGGTTTAATCCAGTTTAATTTTTAGTGATTTATTTTATCGAAGTTTTAAGCTCCTATCGTTGTATACCACTTTTTACATTTTTTTTTTTAATTTTTGAATAAAAGGGAGAAGAAAGAAGAGAAGAAATTCGGGATTTTATTGGGTGTTTTGTCCACTATCATTATAGGGAATAATCAAAAATTCAATAATCTTTTTTTATCCTAAGTGAATGAGGAAGTTCTGACGTCGTTTCTTACCTTATCTTCCAAGCGGAACCATTGCTATTTGTCATCCTACCAATCGATCTATATTATTCTCTTTTGGTCCATCGATGCTATAAAAAAGACACCTATCATTCATCCTTTGTCAATTCATAGTAACTCTTCAAAATTAAAGTACCTTATATATGAAAAAAATAATAATAAAAATATTCCTCAATTCTTTTACAAGCTTCAAAACGCGATAAGTAGATTAACTCGAAAATAAAATTTTATTTACGATTTTAAAAGACTTATCTAGTAAAAATGGTATCAACTTAGGACTTATATTTCACGCTATTTCTATTCGATAAAGTTTTTTTTTTTTAACGATATCTTAGTGAATTATTACGTTATAATTCACTAAAATATAGTCATTTTTTTATTATATCTTTAATTTAATGATGTATAAAAGCTTAAATTTTATTCTTTCATATAAAAGGCGGACCAAAAATCAGTCAGCCATGTTTTTTTTGTGTGTGTGATTTACTTATACTTGTGACTTTCTTATACAAAATTAGTGGAAAAATTAATAAAAATTATGATTAAAATTATTTAAGTATTTGAATAAAAATTCGTAGAATAAGCCTAAAGTGGACGAAAAAGTCAAGTGACTTTTTTGGCCACCCACGCTTACATTAAAATTATATATAACATAATTTAATTTAATATGAGGAATTATGGAAAGTTTCAGTATAGATTTTCAAAGAAATGTATATATTAATTATATAGTAATTATTTCTATGTTCATAAAAAGTAGAATTGGTAGATGTTTGTGTTGTAATGTTAATATTACAATAAAATAAGATATTTTTTAAAGTTTTGTAAAGTTTTAAACTGGTGTAGAGATTGTCAGCCATCTTTAATAGGTTTGAAAATAGACTTTTCGATAGATAATTATTCATAAATTTCCTGTCAATACTTCTCTTTGTCCAATTTTTTTAGCTTATAACTTCAAATTATAAAATTTCTTCCAATAAAAACACCAATTTCGTTGTTTTCTAGCCCATTCCTGAAGTCTGAACGACTACGAAATTGAACTATTTCGTTAATTTCTCTAGAAAGTAATGAAATATTCTCAAAGATTTAACGTTATATACAGGTTTAAAGCACGTTTAACTATTTTTTTATGGTATTTTAAGCCTGCTAAACCGTGTTATAATGTTACTAATCATTAAAAAAACATATTTTTTTTTTTTACTTTATTTCTGTAATTTTAAGCAATTAAATGCAACTAAAATATCAATTCTATAACTTTTCCCTACAGTTCTAGTATTGTTTATTTTGCATACTACAATCTAAATTTACATCTTCGTCTGTCACGAACGCTTTATTTTTGAGAAAGATTGGATTTTCATCGTTTTTTTTTAATAAAAAGAATTTTAATGTTTTTGTACAAATAAATTACAAAACTTTTACATTTTTTATTTTATTTTATTCTTCTTTTAGTGAATCCATTCATACAACAAGCTTGTATGTATACAAGCTGGAATCTCACAACCTTTTACAGAATTCATTCTTGTAATAAAATTTAAAGGAATCGTGTAAAATAAAATTGTTTTACGGTTAAAAAAACAAGACTATTTATTTTCTCAAATCAATTAAATTTATTTCTAAAGGAAGGTATCGACAATAATTTGATAAAACACACTTTAAATGTTAAAAGGTTGTGTAAAGTAATTCAATCAAAACTTATAGAAAAGCATGTTTTGTTTGTTTAGCCTGTTGCATTAATTACTTTGATGTCTTTCACAATGTTTAAATTAATTAATCTAATATAAACTTTCTAAGCTTTTTGAATGAAAACGTAAAGTAGTTACATACAACGAATAGAAAATGCGATACTACTAAAGCCGAGCCTACTACCGAACCTCTGAACAACGGCCACTGATGGAAACGTAAAAATATGGCAGTTGTTTGCAGGTTGTTTTTGTTAAAAATAAATGGTTGCTGTTTAGATGTGGCCGTTATTGCAGGTTCTACTATACTGTATGTAAATTAAATAATAATTCTACCTTAAAAATTTATATTAATTTAAAAATAAACTTATCTATTATATTTATTTAATTAAAAACAACATATTTTTTAATCATTTTAACCTATTTTCTAGGAATATTTCTCGAAACAAAGCGTTGAAACAGACAGACAAACACTTCTATTAATTAAAACTTCCATTTTTGCCATTGGAAATTGCACGTTGAAGGCATAGAAAGAGATAATTACTTCTAATTTCATTAAAAAATATTAAAAAAAGTAAATTGAAATAAGGTAAGTGTTAAAAATAGCAAAATATAGGAGAAATTTCTCTTCATATAAACACGAATTTCTCATGATGTAACTCTTCACAGCTGCTACAATTATGATTTATGTTGAAGTGAACGTTGCTCTTCGAGTTCCTTATTTACTGTTTTGATCATTAATTACGCCGTTTATATATACAGCTTTCATTTTATCTCATAAATGTGATAATTATCATATATTTTGCAATTTAAATCATGAAAATGACATCAAAATTAAATATATATATATATAATTAGAAAATGATTACGTTTAAAGCTAATTCATAAAAATATATAAATTATTAAATTTAAATAATATAAGCGTATAAAAATTTAAATATTTTGAATGAATATCAAGGTAATTTACTCCATAATAAAGCACGAGTTAGTACTTCAAAAATCTATTATTATTTTACTGGCGCGTTGCTCTCGCGAATGGCGCGTCGCGTCGCGCGTAATAGCGATGGTCAGTTATTTGACAACGATTATAAAAAAATAAAACAAAAATATTATTTTATTTGCTTCTTAAAGACATTTTACACCCAAAAGCTTTAAATAAATAAATTATTTTCTTGTTAATAAATGAATTTAACAGGACATCACTTATCAAACAACCTACGCGCAAGGCGAAGCGACGTTCTATCGTCAATTAAATATCATTCTGTAAACGAAATTAATCGTATAAAATTAAATTTTTAGACATTTTAATGATTATAAGCAATAATTTTAAGTATATATTTTATTATAAACAATTATTAATGCCATTATTATAGAAAATATAAAGAATTTAGGTTATTCATTGTAGCATGAAAGGTGAAGGAGCGCATTTAAAAATGGAAGCAATATCTGCTGATTGATACAGTATCTTTATTTTGAATAAAATCTTGATATCTTCTAATGTGCCATTCAGTTGGAGGATAATGTCATCTTTTAAGAGCAATTTTATTGATATAATCTCACAAATTGGTATCATTGCAATTGCCTTAGCAACTCTGAAGATGAAGAAAATCTGCATCACTCTCTTCTACTTGAAACTATCATAAAAGGTAATTTCTTCATACTTTACTCAATAAAATTGCTAGTTTATTAACATTTTCGTCATGTGAACAGTTCATTTTTATTTGTTTAATAATTACTTTAGTTTAATTAATGCGTGGAGTTTAAATCGTGTCGCGCTCTACACGCGCGACGACATTTTATAAAACGAAAAAAATATTTATTCGTGATCTATAAAACCCTTCAAATTTTTTACATTATTAAAATAGTTCAAAAAATTCAAAAATTATTTATATACGTTTTTTAGAATTAAGTGGAAAAATCGTGTTAAGAAATCGCTTTCGTGTTACGAAGCGACGCGCTAGTCGCGTACACCGACTGCTGTGAAGTTAATACAAGAATCAATTAAATACGAGTGCAATATGCAATTAAAATTATGCATAATTTGACTAAATCTAAAAAAAAACATGAAAAAATCTGTATATTATTAAAAAACCATCGCGAACAGCGCAACGCGACTGCTACGCGTCGCAAAAGAAAACCAGTCGCGTCGCGCATCGCTATACATGAATAATCTTTCAAAATATCCATAAAATTAAAACAAAAAACTACAAGAAAGTACATAAAGAATTTTATAAAATAACGTACAATTTTCTAAAAGTAAAACAACAACAACAACCACCACAACAAAAAAATAAAAAAAGACTATTTTTAGTAACAAAACAGGTAATTAAATTTTCTAAAAATAAGCCAAAGTACATATGCGATTTAGTTTAATATTCCTATAATTATATTAAATTTTTATATTTAAATATTTAACAAAAAATAAAAATAAAATTTAAAATTTACTTAATCATAAACAAATGTAGCTTAAGGGAAGGAAAAAGAAAATAGGGAGGAAATGAATGAAAAAGCGTTGAACAGGTGTGCCTTGTGTTAAGGGTTGATGTCATGTCGAATTTTTCGACGCCTTTCAGCCAGTATGTTTCTGAAGGGTTTATTGTAAAAGAGAGGGGGAAGAGAGGGAGGGAGGGAGGAAAAAAATAGTATTTTTACACTCACGTCACGTTTGCTGAGTGGAAATAAAGATGGGAACGTGAACAAGTGGAGAATACGAACAGATGATCGAGACACGAAAACGAAGTAAAAATAATTGCGGAAGTAAACGAGAGTCAGATGAAGTGGAAAAAATTATTAAGAAAAAAATGTTAATGAGATTAAGATTAAATTTTTATTTAATTTTTTACTTTATATATATATACACGTATAAAATTTTAACAAGGATTTAATTAATAGTGTTTAAATGGTATGCATTTTAAATTGCTTAATTATTTTATCCACGTGATATTTTTAGATTTCTAATTTTGTTTTAATCGTCTTAAAATAGTTTTAAAATATTTATTAATTTATATTTAATCTTTTATTTTCGAATTTTGTTTTTCAATATTTAAAAAACTGGCTGTGAAAGTATGTCACTCGAGTAAGATGGATGATTTTGAATGATGTTTATTTCATTATTTTTTTTATAAATTTAAATATAATTAAAATATTAAAAAATATGTTTTATTTTATTTAGAAATTTTAAATGTTTTAGGCTACTTATTTAGTAGAAATTAATTAGTTGTTGTTAAATGTAAGCGCGAGTAATTTAAAATGATCGCCATTTTGAAACAAGATGGCGTCGAATTTTTCAGTTAAATAAATCTTTAATTATGATTTAAGTAAAGGTTAGTTTTATATATATATATATATTTACATTAATTAAGGCTTATATCATGTATTTGTCATATACAAAATGGTCTACAAGTCAAATAACTAACTTGGGCCACGCTGTATTTACGCCATTTTGTTTTCTTGTAGAGAAACAAAATGGCGATTATAATTACATCAGTTTAATAACAGACTATTTTGATTAGGGCCATAATGGAGGCTGGGTAGAACCGAATACGTCGGGCCCTACCCTTACTCCATTGTGGCCCTAACCGAATTTACAATGGGTATGATTAAAAGACCCTTTCATGCCCAAATGGCAGAAAGATACAAATAAAAATTTAACCTGAAAAATTCCTCATTTTTGTATTCGATTCCGGATCCACCAGTGAGGTAAGCTGACACCTAAACTGCCCTCTTCACTTGGGCTTGTAGCAATTTGGAATAAATAAATCCAAACAATTTCTTTATCTTTCGAACAATCGACTCGTCTAGTAACGTTTCGTGATATTCAAAAACAATATTTTTCCAACAACCACGGAACTATGGAGTACAGCAGAACCTGTGTAAGCCGGAATCGCCTGGTACCGAATATTTTTTCCGGCTTGGTATGTTTCCGTTTTGAACAGGTTTTCCTTTTTTTAACATAGAAAATCGCTCCGTTCCGAAGAATTTTTTTTTCTTTTCCGTTCTATTCAGGTTCCGTCTTAGACAGATTTTATTATATATAAAAATTAACTAGGCTATATTGAAAAAAATTGTTTTTATGCGAAGTTGCGCCATCTGTTAACGATTTAAATAATTATTATAAATATTTACATTCGTAATTATCGTGACAGACTGAAAAGAATTTAAAATCACACACTCTTAACATTTAATAATAAAAAAATAAATAAATAAAATGAAAATTTATGTAACATTAACTTACAACTTAATTAATTTTATAATTTATATCTGTTAAATATAAAGTTTATGTTGATAAATTTCTAGATGACAGACATACAGACATATCATTTTTTTTCTTTTTATAACTTGAGTGAGAGGATTAAAACGGCGAATAACATTGTGAAAACATCCAACGAATAATTTATATTTATAAATCTTTAATTTATATAAACGTTTATGTGAATAATTTAAAGTCTAAAATTTTATTATTCAAGCTTTATCAAAAATCTAAGTCTGTCTGTTTGTTTATCCGCCTTTTTAGAATAAATATTAAATTTTAGTTATTTTTTATAACGAAAATTGAATATATACACAGACAGACAGACTAATCTTAGCATTTTATATTCAGATTTTCTTATATGTATATTATTATCAAAAATATTATCGTGACTAAAAATAAGAATTAAAAAAAAGATAGACATTTTATATTTAATTAAAAGAAATTCTTTCGATTCTGATAATCAATATTTTAAAAAATACAATTGATTTTTTACAAGCCGCACACACACTGCTTAACTGCAGTTCTATTCACAAAAAGCGATTTTTAATTGTGTTTTTCTGCAAAATATTTTTAATTTATTAAAATAAATGTTATATAATTCGATTTTAAATTTTATAACGAATCGATTGATATATAATTTATGCAAATTTAATAAAAAGTTAATTTTTTATCGAATTTTTTAAAATATATTCCACCTTCGTTTCCGTACAAAAACATGGATATGGCTAGTACAAAACGTTAAATTATTTTATTTTATCCATTAAAATATTTAATAATTATTGTAACATGGTATATATGACTAATATAAAGCTTCGAATATAGAATTAAATTGGAAAATCTAGAGTTGAATTAATATAAATGGGATTTCATAGAGCCGAAATGTTTCGAAGTAGCTAAATATTATTAACTGTCGAAGATAATTGTGAATTGTGTTAAATCTTCTGCCGAGTTGAACAAACTGAATTAGGAAAATGTTTAATTACGCTCTATGGATATTCAATACAAAGTTTTGATGCTGTTTCAATAATTAATTCCGCTCAAAGTAACTTTCACAAACGTTAAAATATTTTTCGACGTTTCATAAACAATGATTAATTGCATTTATGAAACTAAATGATTTAAATTTAAATTCTTTTTATGAGATAAAAATAATCATGATTAAGAGAATTAATTTATTTTAAAGTATTAAATTGTCAAGTTCTCACGGGTTGGTTTGTGTTTATATCCAGATACTATTCTGTACACCTGAATAGTGACAATTTACGGGTTTTTACAAGTTTGTAACACCTGAATAGGGACAACTTCCGGGTTCTTTCAAGTTTGTAACACCTGAATAGGGAAAATTTTCGGGTTTTTTCAAGTTTGTAACACCTGAATAGGAACAATTTCCGGGTTTTTTCAAGTTTGTAACACCTGAATAGGGAAAATTTTCGGGTTTTTTCAAGTTTGTAACACCTGAATAGGGACAATTTACGGGTTTTTTTTTCAAGTTTGCAACACCTGAATAGGGACAATTTCCGGGTTTTTTCAAGTTTGTAACACCTGAATAGAAACAATTTTCGGGTTTTTTCAAGTTTGTAACACCTGAATAGGGAAAATTTTCGGGTTTTTTCAAGTTTGTAACACCTGAATAGAAACAATTTTCGGGTTTTTTCAAGTTTGTAACACTTGAATAGGGACAATTTTCGGGTTTTTTCAAGTTTGTAACACCTGAATAGGGATAACTTCCGGGTTTTTTCAAGTTGGTAACACCTGAATAGGGCCCAGTTTCTCGTAGGAAGTCTATCCGAGAGGCATCCTTCCTCGGAAGATCGCCCACGTGTCGCGTTGTCATAACCACATAAATCAAATAAATACAACTAAACCTCTGAATAACGGCCACTAACAAAAACAAAATAAAAAAACAATAGGCGTTGTTCTGGAATAGTTGTTCTTTGAAGGTTATTTTTGTCTAAAACAAAACTGGAAAAAATAGCCGTTGATAAAGGTTAGATTGTATTTATTTATCAACATAAATATAATACATTTTTAGAAATAATTAACAATTTTTTCGATTTTTTTAAAAAAAGTTTATTCGAAAAATAAGAACAGCGATGCGATTCGACGCGACGCGATATCGCGAGTCGCGTGTATGACTTTCAAATTCATATCAATATCTTTAAATCAATAATTTAATTTTAAAAGTAGGCCTAATTAAAAATTTGAAACTCGAAAAAATTTTAATTTAAAATATATTTTCTTTATTTTGTTTAATGAAGTGAAGTATAAACTATGAAACTTTTTGGCGATTTAATGGTTAAAAATACGCACGGTTATGCAAATTAGCGAGATGATAAACCTGAAATTTGAGTAAATAAATAAAAGTTTATTAGTTGATGAAGCCGATACAACATTCTTTATCATTGTAAGGGAGGAAATGAAGCACAAATAAGTCTACAGATGAGATATTCCGGATAGAAAAATAATGAAAGAAGCAACAGAAACATAACTGCGATCATAACAACCAGAATCTTAGCAGGTCGATGGAAAGAGTAGACACAAAAGAGGATGATCGATACAAGCTATGAAATGTTTTTAGCAGAAAGGGGGATAAGAATCAAACTTAAAAGATATAAAAATATCGATAATAGATACAAATCAAGGGATTCTACTCAACACATTCCATAGATTATCTATTGATAGATTGCTAAATTTCGAGTAAACCCACGCGAAAGTGCTAAATTGAAATGTAGTCTCTAGGCAAATATAATGTGTCGAGACTTGTCCTCAGAAGTGTTGAAATCGAAACCGTTTTCGATAAATAAATCGATAAAAATGGAAAATATAAACTGCAAAGTGGAATTGTTGACTTGGTTTATCACACAGACGTATTGATTTTCATTAAAGCCAATATGGTTACACCTATTCATCTGATCTTCTCGTTACAGGTATTCATGTTCAATACAGAGCTTATAGAAATGCCTGGAATGAGACTAGAAACATTCAGAATAGTCTCCTTTGATATTAAATGTACAAAATTTATTGCGCGTTAAATTCGCTTTATCCGTACCGACACTTGAAATACATTTTAATTTAAGCGTGAAAATATTCTTAATTATTTATTATAATAATTTTGGATGTGTTTTAGACCTTTTTTATTATATAAAAGTTATAAAAATGTTTATCGTGGTATCTTCGATTTATTTTTAATTAGGCCTTGTTGCGGGGGGCCCTCAAAAATTTGCTAAGCATTTATTACGCTTGAAGACTCAAAAACTTATGTGGTTTTGAGTAGAGGCCTTGTATCTAATTAAATATTTAATATTTTCTTAAATACACGACTTTTTCTTTTAAAAAATGGCTCCATTTTCGCACTTTCGATTGCTTTCAAACGAAATTGACTAAACTAAATCGAATGCGATTCGGTGCTGTCGATTTCAACAATTATTGTATCGATACAAAAAATATCAAAATTTTCTAAAAATAATGGCATAAATATGATAAATTAACTTACATTTATTGCTTTAATACACAGTAATAAAGTATCTGCAAGTAAATTTTCTTCATATTTTTTTCTTTTTGTTCTTAAAATTTAACTTATAAAGAGTGACAACCGGATTCTATACTAGAAAACGCTCTAGTTTCATTTTTGACGATATCAATGAAAATTACCGCTTAAATCTTGAGAAATTTAACAATATACTTCATAATTTTCATCTTTTCTCCTCACTCGAAACTAATCGATACAATCATAAGCGCTTTATGGATCTGAGGATCTTAGACAAAATAAATTTCACGACGTACAATTAACTTAAATATATCTCTTTCAACATAATAAACGGATAACAATCAAGCACACTTGATATCAATCTTCTGGGAGACAAAATCTATCTATTATTGGGCCTTTTCATTAAGGTACCATCAGAACTGGAGCCTTAGGCACTACGTCCTTCTTGGCCTATGGTATAATGTATCATCGGGTATGACACATTATAAAAAAAAACAGAAAAAAAATCAATTTAAGTATATCCAATCGATGAAATGCTCTCAAGTTATCGAAAGGATAACGATAGAAATGTAATTAAATTTCTTTTTCATCCTTTTGTTGTCATATCCTTTATATCTGGAAACGAAGATATATCTTTAGATTAAGGATCTTTATTTCTAAATCTGAAGCGAGACCAAGATAAGCCGGTTCTAATCCAATTTACCTGTTATTGAAAATACTTCTTTTATTATCTTTATTGTCTCGTACGTCAATAATAGTTATATAGACAAAGATTTTCCAGATAACGATTTGAACTATTGCACAGCATCACGTTCAAACCGGATATACGTAATCATTTTTTTTTTTATTCCGAAAGTAACTTTTGTAAAGATCTTTTTAAGAATTCTTGGACAAAAAAAATAAATAAAAAAATATTTCCTTTTAGTTAATCTTGTCTACTTCGATTACAGATCTATCGTGTGTTCTCATTGTTTACAAAAGTAAAACGTGCCGCGTCATTTTCGAAGCGACGCGACACGACGTCTAGCGACGCGACAAGACAATTGTATTGTTTACAAACGTATAACACTGTATAAACATTTAAAGCTATAATGGCAGTTAAGGTTTTTGTCTACTTTTCTGGAGAATTCGGGATCGAATTCGTGCATACAACTCTGGAATTTTTCGAGGCTTGACCGATTACACAATGGGCGCGATTAAAAAAGCCTTCAGAGAGGAAAGAATTAAAAAAAAATTAAGTTTATAGTAAAATAAAGAAGTTATATTAAATGTCGAATGCATTGAAAAAATTTGCCTTTTATCTAAATTATTATTTTTGTGTAATTTTGTTCATTTTTAGGTCTTCAATTTATATGTACGCACCGCTTTCGCTTCACTTGGGCGTCATGTCGCGCAGCTTTCGAGCGATGCGATGCAACTAATATTCGCCGTATCAGATAACAAGTAAATTGGATTAAAATAAATTTATGTTATACGGTACTCGCTTCATATATAGACCGTTAATCTGAGCACAAATAATTTATAAATAAATATATATACACATTCACATACCCGCAGCATCGCGTTACCGATTGCATCCGGCGTACAATGCCGGGCTAAAATTTTTAATCATATTTTAAATAATTTTTCAATTTAAAATATATGATATCCATATCAAATTAATAGTGTCTTACCCCTGTACATCATACTTTTCTTGTTAACAATAGAGTCATGCTGGTCATTTATCTAATTCCTTTCAAGGGAAATTTTTGAATTGAAATAGTGTATTGTTAATCGGGGCTTTTTGCCCCTAATCTTTCTATATCTGGTCTTACTTTTTATCTATCTAACTCCGTTCTCGATTTTAAGGAAAGACAGACAGACGGACGACAGTGGGAATTTATAAATCTACAATGTTTTCAAATTGCAGCCCAACATACCTCTTAGAGCATTGTTGACTGACAACCTCTGAACTCTGGTCGAAAGGTTGCAAAAAATAGTCAAACCTCTGAACAACGACCACTGATCGGAACACAAATATGACCATTGTTTGGGGGTTCGATTACATCTTTCTACTAGGTTTTGATCAACGTTTAATAATTAGTTTTTGAAACCTAAGAGAGGAATCGTTTGGGGGTGGTCTTATGGATGCGTATTGTATTGGGAGGGTAGGGATTCAGTTTTCCTTTTAAACAGATTTTTCTTTAAATTTTAAAAATCTCTTTTTGAATTTTTAGAATGGAAATTGAATCCTCTTATCCTATAATTTTTACAGATTTTTCTTTGAACTTCCATAGAGAAATCCGTAAAAAGTGGCAAGAAAGATTAACGAGCACGAAAAAATGCAAACAAAAAAAAATATTACTTGAATATCTTGTCTTATACAAGATTTAATTAAGAAATATGAATTCTAAGTTATTTTATTGAATAATAAAATTATGAATAATGGAAATTTATAAACAAGTAAGATCTATGCCATTCGTGCAGATGAATAACTGCAGATTGACGCCATTAAGTGTAAAATGTAAACATTATTTATAATTGTAACTAACTATGCGTAACGTAACAGATAAAATATTTTTACATTGTGTAGTCAATTGTTTCTTTTACGAAATTTTCCCTGTGAAATATCAAAAGCTACAAGCATCAGATCGTTTAGAATATGTCAACAAACCTTAACGTTGTTTTTTTAAGATTTTCGACATTAAAATTTATCATGCAAAGAGGATTCTTTTGCGCATAAATACATTTGTTATATCAGTAACCTTTATAAGTAAGCATTGTTGAATTAGTAGAATTTCTTCATGCCGGCACCCGCAACATATGGTTTTTGTATTCAATTCGGAAAGCAGATTTACCAAGACATTTTTCGATACAAGTAAACAGTTTAAAATAAAATTAATCACGTTTTAAAATTGTTCTACGATGTAGAAAAGCTTCAAAATGCCTAAATTTTTAATAAAAGTTTCAATTGTGGCACTCTTAATTTGAGAATTTAAACTGATCTTATAGAAAAATAGTGTAAAGTGATGATTAATGTTAGTAACAATGGGAAAATCTTGTAGAGAAAACGAAGACTATACACTACGAAATTGTATTAAATAATAAAAAAAGATGTGTTTATATTGTTCATAATCATAATTACATATTTCGAGTAAATTTAAACGAGTAAACATCAGAAAAACTTCAAAATTCAATTTGTATAAACATAGGTAGTCATTGTATATGTTAAGATATGAAGCGGAAAAAATTTTAAATTTATCTCCGCCCATTCTTACTTATTCAACCAATCATTGTTAAGATCGTGATGTATTCAACGTATCTTCATGAAAGTATTTTATTAACGATATTTTACATACATAACTGACTGTATATAGATAATTGCATACATTTTCACGCAAATTTTCTCGTATAAGATAGAATAAGAATTAATAATGAAGAAGGAATAAATAAGAAAAATCTAACAATAAAAACATTAAATAACCCTTTTAATAAGCTTAATATAAACATATCATAACAAGGAAAACACAAAAGAAAGAGGTGAAGAATGTTGTGAGATATGAAATTAAAGATTGGAAAACAGGATTAAGTAATAGAAAAAGATGGAAGAGGAAAGAAGCCTAACAATGACGATAATTTACAAAAAATCATCATAAAACTGCCAAAGATAATAATTTCTTCACAAAAACTAATTTTGTATTTCGGATATAATATGAATATTCTTATCGTAAACATATTTCATTTTATTTAATGAACAGTGAGTGGTTCAAAAGTCAGTTAACCATTATAAAGACTAAAATTCTTACAATTCTCACGTTAACACAAAAAAATAAAATATACAAGAATTTAACAAGAATTAGTTGTATTACTTTTTCGGCTGTTATATATAACAGAGGAAAAGTATGGCGATCGGTCAAAAACGATCCCCCCCCAAGATTTATACATTTTTGGACTCAGGATACATTGAAACGTAGAGAAATGAAAAAATTGTATACAAAGATGTTAGTGTGTTTGTGTGCGTATGTGTGTAGGGGCACGACTTTGCTCGCCCTATTTGAAGCTCAGTATACCGCTCTCAGGTATTGGAAATGAGTATATAACAACTTTCTAATCCTAATTTTGATTTAATTATCAGCCATTTTTACTATTGTATTTATGTTTAATGTAGCACTATAGTATATTATAAGTAGCAGGTTCACAACACACGGCAATCAATATTTATTATGTTGTGAACCTGTCATATACAACTACTCAATCTTGGATCCTACAATTGTAACCATGATAATCCCACTCTTTTAAGTGATTTTACACTTCATCTTTTTGTAATCTAAAATTTTATAATTTCAGCTAACCATTTTTTCATACAAATATTTCTTGAACCGTAATATAAAGGTACTGTACATAGTAACAGTATCCAAACTTGCAAATTTATAAGAATTTTTTAGTTTAATTTATTTCAACCGGTTTATTACTTCATCAGCAGTTTTTAGTAAAAATAACTTGACTGATCAAATTCGTTTAATAATTGAGTTTTATAGAAGTTCCTAATTATAAGCGGCTACTGGTGGGTACATAAAAAATGGCGGTTTTTCAGCGGTATTTCCAGTTATTTTTTGTCTTTTTTGTTTAAAAATGGCGCTGTTTAGAGGTGGGTGTTGTTATGAGGTAACGGTTATTGAAGATTTGACCTTTACTACTTGAAAATAAAACTTTTTTGATACGTTTACCCACTCTTATACGTGGACCATATCCATACAGTTTACATTAGTATTTAATTATTATCAACTTATAATTTATTCTAATATATTTTCATTTTTGTGAATAAGAGAATGCAGCAGGAATATAGAAAATATATATTCACAGAGATTAAAGCGTATATATAATATAATATAATACCATTATAAGTGTTCACCAATGCATAAAACTATCGAACACTGGTAATATGTCATGGGTTCGTGCCTCACGTGGAATTTTCCGACCTTCACGCGTCTAACACCTAAATAGAGGTCACTTTCCTTTAGAAAGTCTTTCCAAAAAGACGCTTCCGTTGATGTTATTGTTGTGTTGCCTTTATTCTATCAATCCACTACTTAGAAAAAAGCATGTTTGATTATATATAGTGTAAAATTTTATGTTAAAATTAGTTATAATTTCATTAAATATAATTAAATTTAATTATGAAACTACTTAACAACGATGTTATACTGTAGATTAAGAAAAGGAATTTTTATATTTTTCATTGTGTCACTTCTATTATTATTATTACTTTTTACATTGAAAGTAAAGTTATGATGGAAAACTTTAACTTTTATAACTTTCACAAGTCATTTGTACATTAGCCTTTGATGTAACGCTAGAAAACATTACGTATTAACACTGTCTTCAACAGCAGAATTAATTACCAATTCTTCGCTTCTACTATTTTTATTTTTATTTCTGGTTTGAAATTTTTTGCCTCATTAGCACCATCCATTAAACTTTAACAGCGATACCATTCATGATTAATGCATGTATAATTTTCGATTTATTACTATCTTGTTGGAACGGAAACTGTCTTCATTCCTTTAAATTTAAGTAAGTAAAAAACTCCTTTAACCGTTTTAAATTAGCGTAAGATTAACTTCAGTTAATTCTTTGAATATTTTAAATTATTCATAATTTTTTTTCGTATTCTCAATTGTCAAATTATTATATTAAATAAATAATAAAATATAAAAATTGCCGTTAATTTACATAGGCGGTCTTTTACTAAATACGTGAGATATAAATGATTAAAATGTCTCAACTCTGATTGGTTGGAGTAAATAATTATATTAACCAATGATTGGTTTTAGAATTTAAAAATAATAGTCGACACTCCTTATTTGCTAATTTAAATTTTTCTGACCAGTAGAGTTTAAGATAAGTAAATTTTAAACTTTAATGTAGGTTTTTTGAATATTTTCTCACTTATTCTGCGGAGGACTTCAAATATTTAATCTTGCACTCTTTTATAATGATTATTTTTTAATTTTTTAGTTTCAGATTTAGTTTCTATATACAGTATAATAATTACCTTTATTGTAAATTAGAAAATTAGAGAAGATAGTAATTTATTGCAAATATAGGTTGTCTTCTACAATATATGCAAGTGTCTTCATCAAAATATCTTTTGGAGACTTGCATATATCGCAGAAGACCATTTATTTGAAGGCGATTGGTTAGATTTATTTACCATAATATGAATTTACGACGCATTAATAATTAACCAAAGATATGACCCTATTAAAAGTACTGAGAGTATTAACAGTATGTTTGCCTGTTTATGCGTAAGTAACTATCTTCTGTTTAAAATATTTGAAACGTTTTATTTAATTTCCGTATACTGTATTAAGAAATTGAATTCTCTTGTATAAACATTATAGTTCTGTGCAGAGTTTAGAAAAACCTTTGGTTTTCCTTATTCAGTATTGAATTGACAAGTCGAGATCTAGAAGTAGATCAAAGACAATACGAAGATGACGATGAGGAGAAGGTTAAAAAAAAAAAAATGCTGATGATGTGGAATCGGGATTGGAAGATAGAATCAAGTAATAGAGATAGATGGAAAGAAGGCAGATATAAGCCTATAAGACCCATAAAAGTCGACTGTGGTGATGAAGATTGTAATTAATTGTATGTAATGGTTAAATAATTGTTTTAAAAATACAATTTCTCTTTTAATATAGAAAAATTCGAGTTGGAAGTTATTTTTAAGAGAATTTTCGAATTTTATGAAGAGTTTCTCTATGTTAAATTATATAGCACGATTCCAAAACGGGCCCATCAGTGGCCGAGTAGATAAAACCACTAAACAGTTGGTCGTGGGTTCGCACTTGTCCAACGGGTTTTCTATAGAAAATCCTCCTCGGCACATCGTTTTCGAGTGGCAACAATAACCCAAAAATGGCGCCTATTTAAGTGTTATAAGTTATAACAATTAGCAAATTGTATGACATATATATTCCTAGCATTAAGTAAGCATTTGAAGTCGTGGGTTCAATTCCCTTCGAAAATATTTTTTTACAAGAATCTAATTCTTACCATTTTTTTAAAAGCGAAATAATATTTATAAACCCATACAAAACTGATCTTCATTTAAGTAAAAGGAAGATTAGGTAACATTTATTTTCTGTCTCATTTTCTTTATGTTAAATGAAATTAAAATTCTAATCTTTCTTGTAAAATCAACATTGAGAAATGGAGTACAGTATTTAATTAAAACTAGAGTTATTAATTCTTTAACTATCGACACACATACACACAGACAAGAAGGGAGAAAAGATAAAATTAAATTGGGAACGAAAGAAGAAATTTTAATGAAACAAAAGGAATGTATTTTTTTAGTTTATTTTTTATTTTTATTATTTTAATGGAAAATCGATATCATTCTTAATTACAACAAAATTGAACTAATGAGCGAAATCGAAAATTTACGTACTTTTGTGTCATTCGCTGAATGTAATTTGAAAAATAAAAACGTTTTTTTTAAGTATAAAAATCGTGTAATTTGTTCAATAAAATTATTAAAATATAACTTAAATTTATTTGAAAAATTTAATATATTATTTTGAACGTAGAAAGGTATACATGTGGAGAGTTACTGGTATACTATAATACATCCCTACTGTCATTCGCCCGTATGGATGTCTGTCCTTCATTAATTTCGAGTAGATAGGTAAAAATCGAAACCAGATATGTAAAGCTTTGGTAGGGAGGCCTCGATAAACCCTATACGAACCTCCGGTCTGGACCGGATGTCACGTGATCCCAATTCAAATTGATGAAAATCCAGATTACACATTATTTTCTATTTTTTAATTGTGTTTAAAGATTTATTATGAAAATTATGCCATTTATATGCAATAACTGTTGAAACATTGGGTACGGAAGGGCTCTATTTTTTTTTGTAAGTATACCATTTGATAAAATTTTGCATTTAATTAATATATCTATTAATAGTCTACAAGAGTATTGATTGCAGTGGATACGGATTCGATTTCCTGTTCTTAACATGTTTAAGAAATCCGTACACGCTGTTGATTACAGAAAAATATGGGTTCGATTTCCTGTTACTGACAGTTTTTATGAGGAAATTATGTTTAATATATCAACTACCGGTCTATAATGTGCTGGTTACGTGAGTTACGGGTTCGATTTCCTATTCTGTGTTGGTTATTTATTCGGACAAACTTGTGATTCATTAACTAACATTCAGGTCTGAGTTTTCACTTGAATATTGATCAGTAACTATGCAACTTTTTCATAAATTTATAACAATTTTCAACGTCTGAAATTTTGGATTTCGTACGATTGATAGAGGTTATTGGACTGCAACTTTCAAATTGCAGGTATATACATTCAAATTGTCGTCCGTCTGTTTGTCCGTACGTATTGAGAACGGAGTTAAATAGAAGAAAATTGAGACCAGATAAGGAAAGCTTATTTTTAAATTAAAATTTGCAGCCCGGCATTTTGACGATGTTTGTATACAACACACCCTCGCAGGCGTGGGTTCGGTTCTTTTTTCTTAAATTAAATTATGTTTCTACCTCTTTAATGACATTGAAATTAGAAAAGTTTCTATCTTATGCCTTATTTATTCACTAATAAGATATAAAATTGACTTTACTTTAGAAAATTTCTTAATTAATTAACTTTGCAAGTGACGTTCTTTAGAATTTAGAAAGATATAAATAGAGCAAGAAAGGAAATTATATAATTTACTATTTTCTTTTTCGAATAGAATTTAAATTTAAAAAAGATTTTTGAATTTTTATTAATATTCTTTTCGGATCAGTAACAGAAACTCATTTCGTTTCTTGATAGAATCTATTTGATAGAACGTATACATTCAGAAATATTCTATTATACTCAATAAATGACTTCTAGTTTAGATTATCGATTGCCTTTTACTGAAGGAAATTGTTTTTAAGTTGAATTTCTACTAATATAACTGTCAAAATTGTTACTATAAATATATATTACCTGGCATTTTCTCATAAACACGCAGTTTTTATTTTACTTTCCCGTGTGTTATATAACACAGGGGAAGCGTGTCGATCTGTCAAAATGACACACCTAGATTTTTACATTTGTGGACTCAGCCGACCTGGGAACGTCGAGAAATGCAAAAAAGTTGAGGTTTTTCTTGTATGTATGGATGTTAGTATGTGTGGAAGGCACGATTTTGTCCTCCAATTTGAAGTTTGATAACTCCTGTTTCTTTTATCGAAAATTTCTGAAATTTTGCAGGGATGTTTGGGTATTCGGGTGAAATGATTCTAGAAAATTTCAGAAAAATCTGACTATTAGTTCGGGAGATATGGCTCCTCCCACTTGACACTCCCAAACCAATCTGAAGACTTAAAGCGGATTAGCAAAGTGTTAGGAATGAAAACAAATAAATAATGCTGAAAAAGTCTAGCAACAACGTTTCCAGATTTTTAATTAAGGTAACAGCACTAATAAGATCACGCGCTGCTGCACCTGTGCGTTTGTCTGTTCACATTTCATTTATAAAACTAGAATTTTTATGTTTTTTTATATACAAATTTATATAAGCTTTTTGATATTTACAAGTGTAAGTCAACAGAAATTGTTCTTTATGAAAGCTGCATTAAATTTTTTGTTTTAGAAATTTAATTATAATAAATTAAATATAATACTGTACCGGTACATGCAATTTGCTTGTGAAGTATATTTGATTTAAATAAGCTAAACGTTAAAGCATATAAATAATGGAACTGAATATACATCGAACTACTTTCATTTCAATTCAGAATTGAGCAAAATATAGTTTTAATAAAATGTTTTCTTGTATTTTTCGATATAAACAATTCGAAATTCTTGAAAATTTTATGAAGATTCTATCATAGAAGAAGCGTATCTGAATATGAAACGAGTTTGCTCGTTATCTTCTCAATAACAATGCAAAAACAAATGAAAAAAAAATCGAACTTAGAATCAAAAATTATAATGAAATGTCAACAAACTTGCCATCTTGAAAATTTTCTTATTATCATATGCTGAAGTACAAATTCACTCGATTCACATCACTCCTACATATTTTACAACTCCGAAAGTATTCAAGATAACATCAAACGATAAAATGTTTTCATATTAAAGTACTTAAACGAAATTCAAAGTTTTACTTCTTCAGATGTTTTTGTTTAATCTTTAAAGAGGTTTTTATTTGAAGCTTTACTTCTTTAGAAAGGTTTATGTTTGAAGCTCTACTCCTTTAGAAAGGTTTATGTTTGAAGCTAACTCCTTTAGAAAGGTTTATGTTTGAAGCTAACTCCTTTAGAAAGGTTTATGTTTGAAGCTAACTCCTTTAGAAAGGTTTATGTTTGAAGCTAACTCCTTTAGAAAGGTTTATGTTTGAAGCTAACTCCTTTAGAAAGGTTTATGTTTGAAGCTAACTCCTTTAGAAAGGTTTATGTTTGAAGCTAACTCCTTTAGAAAGGTTTATGTTTGAAGCTAACTCCTTTAGAAAGGTTTATGTTTGAAGCTCTACTCCTTTAGAAAGGTTTATGTTTGAAGCTAACTCCTTTAGAAAGATTTATGTTTGAAGCTAACTCTTTTAGAAAGATTTATGTTTGAAGCTAACTCCTTTAGAAAGGTTTATGTTTGAAGCTAACTCCTTTAGAAAGGTTTATGTTTGAAGCTCTACTCCTTTAGAAAGGTTTATGTTTGAAGCTAACTCCTTTAGAAAGGTTTATGTTTGAAGCTAACTCCTTTAGAAAGATTTATGTTTGAAGCTAACTCCTTTAGAAAGGTTTAGGTTTGAAGCTAACTCCTTTAGAAAGGTTTATGTTTGAAGTTAACTCCTTTAGAAAGGTTTATGTTTGAAGCTAACTCCTTTAGAAAGATTTATGTTTGAAGCTAACTCCTTTAGAAAGGTTTATGTTTGAAGCTAACTCCTTTAGAAAGGTTTATGTTTGAAGCTAACTCCTTTAGAAAGGTTTATGTTTGAAGCTCTACTCCTTTAGAAAGGTTTATGTTTGAAGTTAACTCCTTTAGAAAGGTTTATGTTTGAAGCTCTACTCCTTTAGAAAGGTTTATGTTTGAAGCTAACTCCTTTAGAAAGGTTTATGTTTGAAGCTAACTCTTTTAGAAAGATTTATGTTTGAAGCTAACTCCTTTAGAAAGGTTTATGTTTGAAGCTAACTCCTTTAGAAAGGTTTATGTTTGAAGCTAACTCCTTTAGAAAGGTTTATGTTTGAAGCTAACTCCTTTAGAAAGGTTTATGTTTGAAGCTAACTCCTTTAGAAAGATTTATGTTTGAAGCTAACTCCTTTAGAAAGGTTTATGTTTGAAGCTAACTCCTTTAGAAAGGTTTATGTTTGAAGTTAACTCCTTTAGAAAGGTTTATGTTTGAAGCTAACTCTTTTAGAAAGATTTATGTTTGAAGCTAACTCCTTTAGAAAGGTTTATGTTTGAAGTTAACTCCTTTAGAAAGGTTTATGTTTGAAGCTAACTCCTTTAGAAAGGTTTATGTTTGAAGCTAACTCCTTTAGAAAGGTTTATGTTTGAAGCTAACTCCTTTAGAAAGGTTTATGTTTGAAGCTAACTCCTTTAGAAAGGTTTATGTTTGAAGCTAACTCCTTTAGAAAGGTTTATGTTTGAAGCTAACTTCTTTAGAAAGATTTATGTTTGAAGCTAACTCCTTTAGAAAGGTTTAGGTTTGAAGCTAACTCCTTTAGAAAGGTTTATGTTTGAAGCTAACTCCTTTAGAAAGGTTTATGTTTGAAGTTAACTCCTTTAGAAAGGTTTATGTTTGAAGCTAACTCCTTTAGAAAGGTTTATGTTTGAAGCTAACTCCTTTAGAAAGATTTATGTTTGAAGCTAACTCCTTTAGAAAGGTTTATGTTTGAAGTTAACTCCTTTAGAAAGGTTTATGTTTGAAGCTAACTCCTTTAGAAAGGTTTATGTTTGAAGCTAACTCCTTTAGAAAGGTTTATGTTTGAAGCTAACTCCTTTAGAAAGATTTATGTTTGAAGCTAACTCCTTTAGAAAGATTTATGTTTGAAGTTAACTCCTTTAGAAAGGTTTATGTTTGAAGCTAACTCCTTTAGAAAGGTTTATGTTTGAAGCTAACTCCTTTAGAAAGGTTTATGTTTGAAGCTAACTCCTTTAGAAAGATTTATGTTTGAAGCTAACTCCTTTAGAAAGGTTTATGTTTGAAGTTAACTCCTTTAGAAAGGTTTATGTTTGAAGTTAACTCCTTTAGAAAGGTTTATGTTTGAAGCTAACTCCTTTAGAAAGATTTATGTTTGAAGCTAACTCCTTTAGAAAGGTTTATGTTTGAAGCTAACTCCTTTAGAAAGGTTTATGTTTGAAGCTAACTCCTTTAGAAAGGTTTATGTTTGAAGCTAACTCCTTTAGAAAGGTTTATGTTTGAAGCTAACTCCTTTAGAAAGGTTTATGTTTGAAGCTAACTCCTTTAGAAAGATTTATGTTTGAAGCTAACTCCTTTAGAAAGGTTTATGTTTGAAGTTAACTCCTTTAGAAAGGTTTATGTTTGAAGCTAACTCCTTTAGAAAGATTTATGTTTGAAGCTAACTCCTTTAGAAAGGTTTATGTTTGAAGCTAACTCCTTTAGAAAGGTTTATGTTTGAAGCTAACTCCTTTAGAAAGGTTTATGTTTGAAGCTAACTCCTTTAGAAAGGTTTATGTTTGAAGCTTACTCCTTTAGAAAGGTTTATGTTTGAAGCTAACTCTTTTAGAAAGATTTATGTTTGAAGCTAACTCCTTTAGAAAGGTTTATGTTTGAAGTTAACTCCTTTAGAAAGGTTTATGTTTGAAGCTCTACTCCTTTAGAAAGGTTTATGTTTGAAGCTAACTCTTTTAGAAAGATTTATGTTTGAAGCTAACTCCTTTAGAAAAATTTATGTTTGAAGCTCTACTCCTTTAGAGAAAGAGTGGAACTTTACGGAGAGGAATATAACTTTAGGAGTGAAATTTTTGCTGTTTTTGGACTTTTCATAAGCAAAAATTAATACATTCTCTGCTGTTTGGAAATACGTTTAACACTCTCGAAGATATAAGACAAAGAAATAGTCTATATTCTGAACCACCCGCATACAAATATAATAAATGAATAAGCAAATAAATATATTTATATCAGAAACAAAAATATAAATAATTTAATTAAATTTTTAGAACTTCTAAAGAGACTTGATAAACTTTAAATAGTGTTGAATTTGGTTAGAATTGTTTCGTGAAAGTCTATTTTTCTTTTCTCGAATTGCTTCCAGCTTATGGATACGTTAATTGGATGACCTTTAAAACATTATTTCTTTCATCCTTTATTTATAATTTCAGTGATATTTCTACACTATTTTATTATAATTTTAAAAAATAAATAATCTTATGTAAAAAAAAATTACCATTAAAATTTATTTGTGTTATTTCCATAATTGATCTTCGTAATATACACGAAAAATTATTGTCCTTTTCTTCCTTCTTACAAAAATTGAAATTTTAATATGAAATTTAATTAATATATATATGTTTTGACATGTCTCGAACACGATTTGACACGATTAATTTTGAAAATGGCTCGTCTACTTGTCTGTCTGTTTCTCCATGTTTACGGCCAGTTATTCAATTACCAATAGTTAAAAATTGTTTCGTCGACTAAAACACAATTCTGGAACATAAAACCTATCTTATTTTTG
Organism: Centruroides vittatus; assembly: GCF_030686945.1. Lineage (NCBI taxonomy): Eukaryota > Metazoa > Arthropoda > Arachnida > Scorpiones > Buthidae > Centruroides > Centruroides vittatus. The sequence goes on from NW_027120889.1 coordinate 434,444, forward strand.
GCGATTTATACTTAATTTATCAAAATTAAATATTTCAAACGAGAGTTATCGCTTCACTTCTCGACTTTCGCGACGTTTCGCTTCCATGTATTTTGTGTTTCCTGTTATAAATTACTTATATGCAGAATACTATATGAGATTTTAAACTTTTATTATTAATTTATGTGTAAATAATTCAGCTATGCGCGCGAAGCGAAGCGATGCGACAATATCACTTTACATTGTTTTAAATACAATTTTTAGACTATAAAACAAACGAAAAGCATTTATAATAGGGAAAGAAAGTCGAAAAATTCGAAATTAAAAAGGAAAAAAAAAATGATGATTCTTACGTCAGGCTGACGTCAAATATGGGTGGAAAGTTAGTTTGGATACTCAAATAATAGAGGAAAAAAAAAGGGAGGAATGAATTGAAGTAAATAATACTAAGCAAAGAAATGAAACGTCATGGAAAGAAAAGTCAACAAAAGGAAAGAAATCTGATTGAAGTAGTTTAATGTGTTCCAAGATCGGTTTTGGGATTGGTTATCTTATGTAAACAAAATGGAATCTATTATTCAAGAAATGGGGAACAAAATTTAATAAGAAAATGAAAATATCTACTTCATCTTTTCATTTATCTCCTGACTTTTTTCAACTTTAAATCTTCCTCAAATATATTAAAAATGTTACGTCTTCTTATAAACTTCTCATAATTTCTTTTATTCTTTCGTCTTGTAATTTATTTATTTATTAAAATATTTAAAAAAATTTTTATATAAAATTAGTTTTCTTCGCTTCTTTCTCTGTATTAAAGCGTTATATAAATATTTTCTCTCTCTCCTTTTTATTTTCAATTTATTGGGTTTCAATTTGAATAAATTGTAGACCTATAAATTTATCCGTCTGTCTGTCTGCCCTTTCTTAATCTCGAAAACGGAGTTAGATGAATGTCGAGATTACGCAGGAACCCGTCCCCCCGATTAACTCTATAATAACTTCCGGTTTGAACCGGAAGTCACGTGATTTCAATTCAAAAACTTCCCCTGAAAGGAGTTAGATAAATGACAGGTACGACTCTATTGTTAACAGGAAAAGTATGATATACGGGGGAAAGCCGCTACTAATTTGAGGTGGAGAGCATATATTTTAAATTAAATGTGTAATTAATTTAAAACTTTTCCTTTGTAACTTTATAATAAACATTATGAAAAAAAGAATATCCAATCACGTCATCTAATTTTAAATCTTTAGCGATTGTGATGTCAGCCAATGACGTAAGACCTATACAATAGAAAATTTTTATTTTGTATTGTTTCGTAAAACAGCGCGATGACGTCATCGTAATCGTTTAGTGTAATTTACGGTTTATTGTTTATGAAGTATTTTAAAGATTTTATAAAGATTCGTCGAATATAATTAAATAATTAAATTTGAAATAAGAAGCACGTGATGAAATCGTTGTTATTTTACTTGATGTTTACAATTCTGATGACGTATTTCGTACGCGTCATTAGAATCGTACGTGTCACATAAAGTGATAAGAATTTTATTTCGTGATTTATTTAATAAAATTTTGTGACTAAGTATAAAAATTTTATATAGTAAAATTTAAAATTTATATATTTATTATATTAATTTTATACATTTATCGTTATAAATCATAAATTATTTCAGTTATAAATCGACAAATATTGTCATACAGTTATCAAGGTGATCAAGGTACTGTACATAAGTACAGTACCTCGATCATACCTTGAAGATCTACGCGTATGATCCGTGATCAAAAATTCTGGATTGAGATGGATTGATCGTACTGGTATGGTACGTTGTACAGTACGAGGTACAGTACATGGTATTCGGTTTCGAATTTTTTCTAGTGTGTATTTCAAGCATTTAAATTGAAGTTTCCAAATGTTTTAATTATTAAATGATTTTACAATTGCTTTTCTTAAGTCAGTTTGAAGCTCTTTTATAGTTTTAAACGTTGGCGAAAATGAAAAATATGAAGTACAATCAAACTTTCTCCAAGGTGATCAGCAAGGACATTTACGGGAAGCCATGAAAACATCTGTTACAAATTACTCATCCATTGCGTTTCTTGTGTATTAACCAATTTCAGACAGATAAATCGAGAGTTTTATAAAGATTTTATGTATTAGTAGAGGTGATTAAGTCTGAAATTTTTTGATTTAATTTCATTAATTCCATTGGTTCAGCCATGTCTTTACAACTGAATTTGATAAGTGTCAAAAATTACGTACAGCAGAAGATACTTTTTGGCTCTAATTTTTCAAAGGATCAGTGTTATGTTACATTTATGGATAAGCTAGCTTAAATTATATAATACTAAATCGTAATAATATACTACGATACTTAAATATGGCATTCTAAAGCAACATAAAACATGGGCTTCTTCGATTTATTTTCTATAAAAATTTAATAATGCAAATGAATTCGTTTTTTTTCTGTATATATGAATGTTAGCGCACGTGTGTCAAAGGTTGGCACGGTTTTGTTCACTCGATTTGTTTATTAGGGGAAATGACGCTATTGAATTTTGGTGGCTAAAGGTCGACGGGGTTGGGAGATGAAAAGGGGTTGTGTGTTGTATCACGAGTAGGGTCGGAGTTAATGACGATTTTACTCGTTATTATCATTTACAATTTTTTTTATAAAACCTATCCCTACCCTAAAAGTAAAGCCTTTTGCCATTTTATAACAATTAAAAATATAAAAAGCTTTTAATAATAAAATATCGTAACAGATGGCGCCATACACGCAGTTTTAAATGTTCCCGGAAAAGGTAAGCAACTCGTTTCTGGATTTTTGTTTTTGTTTCATACGAAAACCAGAAAAGGATTTTATAAAGTTCTAAACAAAAAAAAAACCTTTTGTTTACAGAATAAATTCCTAATAATAATTTCAAAATGAAAGAAACGTTGATGTATCCATATTCTGAAAACGGATTTAAATTTAAAATCTTAAGTACTTTGCTTGTAAATTACACATGCTTAATTTATTTTTATGCATGTAAATTCCAGTAATTTATTATAATGCCGTTATAATTTGACAACTTTCATTTTTCTTAATATTACGCTGTTTTAAATTATAACAATTTTTCATATAATTATTTTAAACGAAAAACTTTTTACAATTTGTTTTTTAAAATAATAATTGAAATTAGTAATTAACTTTCGCTTATATATGTATATATATATTTAACAGAATGTCTGTCTGTCTGTTTTTTATACATTTCTAAATCCTTTGACCGACTTATACCAAATTTTTTATACTTACTCTTTAGGACCTGCGGTAAATGTAGGATACAATAAAGCCTTGAAATTTCTTTCCTTCCCCTTTTTCACCCCTATTTTTTAAAACTTTTCTTTTAAATTTCCATCAATAATTTCTTTGTATCCATTTTTTAAAAATAGAATCTTCAAAAACAGTATTTAAATTATGACAATTCACTTAAATTAGATATTATCTACGTGTTTATCATTTCTCTGTCTCTCTCTCTCTATGTGTTTTATATTTTGATGTGTGTATAGATATGTGTATATGCGTATGTATGTAAAGTATGTATGTAATTTATGAATTTATTAGTGTATATTGTATGTATACAATCGTACACAATGACCGCGTATATTACAATGTAGTATATATATCCGTATGTGCTTCTTTACATGTGTTAAATTTATCTGTATTTGATGTGTGACAACACACATCTACATTCCTTCGAATGTTTATCTGGTGTTGGCACGATTTATAATTCTGGAAGGGTGCCAATGATACTAAAGCCAGCTGCAATTGTGACAAAATCTTTATTAAACACTTTATTGTCTTTGAAAACAATTTAGCACCTTTCAAATTACGTAAATATCGAAATTAATTTATATAATATTTTCATCTTATCTAAACAAATTAGTGTAAAATACATCGTTAGATTGCTCATAATTGATAAAACAGAAGAAAGATTGTAATCATTATTAATAAGTTATGTCATAAAGGAAGAAATTTTCTCTTCTGTCAAGATTACATCGACTTATAAGCGAGAAAATGAAGATTAAATACTCAGCAGTGAGAAGTAACCAACCGAGGGATGCATCAATCATCAATCATCCAATGGTGTCGTTGGATACAGACTGGAGGGCACTCTTTCGAAACAAATATGGAGTATGTTTGAAAACAGCAATTTGTTATATCTTCTTGGACAACGTTTAATAATTTCTCTTTCGTCTATTTTCTTACGATATTTCCTTGTAGAAACTTGTAAAAAATATATAAATTTAAAGCTTAGATCCCGTGTTTTGTATGGCACGATCTTTACTCTTTCTTTAAAGGGAAGATATTTAATTCATTAAAAATGAACATTCCGGATTAAAAAATTCATAAAGACTTAATATTCTTCATTCATTAAGGATAATAATATGTAATATTTTAAGTGTAATAACAGTTTTTGTATCCTTAATTTATGGTATAACCATATTATGGATGCTTAAGAGGGATCCTTGATAGATAAGATGACGATGAAGATACCAACTTGTAGCTCTGGGAAACCGGTTTTGAGTCTGTGTCTGTCGTTTGTTTTCATGAAAATGTTTGAGCTGACTCAGACTCAAAACTGGATCCATTGTGAGCCCGATTGTGCCTATGAGATAAAACCAAAAAGTTTTAAAAATTAGTATTATTATAACGTTAATAAATGGAAAAGAACGTAAATGTATTTAAAAAATAGAAGTTTAAATATTATATTTTAACGTTTTGTTCAAATAGATATATTTTTCTATTAGTAAATCGAATGTTTTGTTGGCGAAACAAACATGGCGACGATAAAACAATACAACTAGGGGATTTTCCTCGCGTACTTAAGTTTAAAAAGTCTTACAATTTAATAATAAAATAAAAAAATTCATAAATATTTGAGCGCGCTTCAAAAAATCATGCCGAAAAATTTCGTGAAATACATATAAAACAATGTAAGTATAGTCAAAGGACTGGGCAACAGGAAAGATTACTTATTGGCACTTTATTAGGGTGACACTGTTTAGAAGGGCGCTTTATCGAGGTTTTATTGTATGATTCTCATTGTTTGAGGTTCTTCGGTTAAGCGCTATACCCAATTTAATACCGTGCCAATCTAGGAGCGTTGAAATTGTGGCACTTAATTGAAGTTTGACTGTCTTTTCTTATTTATAAATAGAATTTTATTTTAGATTTAATTCTGTATTTTCAAACATCAAAGAGATTTTTTTTAATGCGTTTTGAATTTATTTATCTGTAATTCGAATTTTAACATTAAAATATATCTTTTGAAAATTTTAGTAGTTTTTCTTCCAGAGAACAGCAAAAATTTCTATTCCCATTTGTTTGCTGCTGTCCTGTTTTCTTTTCTTTTTTAGAATAGAAGAGTTTTTAGAATGGAGCAGAGTCATTGAACTGAAGTGAATGAAATTGAATTACATAAATAAATAAAATTTTTCGTAAATTTGCGTTAAAAAGAAGTTTGAAGCCAATTTATCTGAAGTAACTGCTTAGAATGAAATTAATGCATTCGAACAATGATATTAGGATCCTTAATTTCATCAATTCCATTTAGTTCTTCACTTTATACAAATTGCCAATTAATTTCAGGCTCACCGGTGGCCGAGTGGATGAAACCATTGAATCGTGGGTTTGCGCCTTGACAACAGGAACCCGGAAAGCTTCGGAGGGGCACTCGCTCGTAGATTGCCACAAACAGACAAACCAATTAATTTCAGGCGATTTTCTTATATTTTCTACAAGAAAGACTGCCAGAAAATTTCAAAATACATGAAATATCAATGATTTCATAATACAAAAAAAAGATGAAATATTAGTTTTCCATGTATCCTGAGGATATTTCATACAGTGTCACCAAATTTATTCCCTATCTTAAGGCCTGGATTTAAACTTGCTGCAGACCTAAGCTGTAACATATAAAATGCCCTTCCCTCTCAATTAATTGTAAATTTATAATTGCGAGGCCTCAATTTGTGGCTCGTTTAACTTATATGTAATCCGCCTCTGCCTATCTTTATCAAATATCTCTTGTTAAATCCTGTCTTATATTTGAAAATGGAAGAAAATGTTCTAAATTTTTCAAGATGGAAAAACGAAAAAACTTGGTACATTTTGTTTTTACTTTAAAAAAGTAATTTGGAAAAACGTTCCATCTCCAATTTGAAAGAATATATTTGCAGCATTTATTTGATTGTTTTCAATTTATATAGAATTAAATTGTTACCATAAACCGCAAAATAGGGGAATTCCTTTGATAAATTGGGATAAATTAACGTTCCCAATATAGGATAAAGTAACGTTCCAACATAGGATGCGATTCTCAAGTATTTCTGATAGGCGTTATATAGCTCCTACTCCTATCATGACAAGGTTTGGCCACCCTTGCCATAGACTATGAATATAATCGTGCAGTGCTGAAAAAATCTCTTTTGCACCCAGTTAAATGTTAAAGTGAACAATATAGGAAGCGTCCTATATATTTTTCTTTTAGTAAGAAACTGGGATTCGAACCCGGATCCACATATATGATCGGATTTTGTTCAGCAAGATTCTGTCTTGGTAGGAATTCTGTCTTGATAGGGGTTCTGTCTTGATAGGGATTCTGTCTTGGTAGGAATTCTTTCCGGTAGGATTCTGTCTTGGTAGGGATTTTGCCTGGTAGAATTCTGTAACTGAGTCTGAATACTATACAGAACTATAATATGTGTTATCATTGTACCGTACAATATAATATACACGTAATACATGTGTACGTGTTTTAGCAAATGTATGGAAAAAGTATAAAGTAGAAGCTATTTTTATATAATTTATACCTTAAAAAATAAATAAATAAAAGTGTAATAATTAATTAATAATAACGATTAATTAATACATTTGATAGACAAATTAAATATAAATTAGTAGGAAGTTTCACCTTTGTAAGCGCCTACAGCGGCCCAACTACTAGCTTGCTTCACCCACTTGTTTCCAATATCGACTAGTCAACAAAAATGTCAACAATTTATATATACTGTATCTTCATCATATTGTAATTCCGATTGAAGAATCCGTGACGTAAACTAAATTCAGAACCGTTTTGGAATGCATCTTCACAGTCAAATTAATTTAAAGAAACAGTTTAAATCGCATAAAAATCTTTCCTTTCAGATTTTCTTCGTTGAAATCGAATATAGAACAACCTACAGATTCAAAAACAAACAAAAAACACAGATAAACGTTCCAATTCCATGGTTACGTGGTTCTCTTCACTCGCTCTCCCCAAGGGCTTGGCCCACTTGTTTCCAAGACTATTTATAACAAAACTTTCGTGACGATTCAACCCCCGCAAATGGCCAGCCCCCACTCGATTTGCCCCCTTATTTTATTCCCTTTACTCTATCTCCTGTGGAATGACCCTTCCACCCCGTTTGCTTTGTTCTTTCCTCGGTCCACCCCTGAATCGCCCCACCAAGGGTTATCCTTCGCTTCTTTTTCACATATTTCTTGTAATATTAATGCAATAAACTAAGAACTTTTCAATCCTCGCGCGTGTCAGAAAGAAAAAAAAAAGGAATGATCAAAAGTATCTCATCTTGATTAGAAGAATTGGGTCTGTTTGGCTGTCTGCCAGTCATTGATTAATAACGTAATGGTAAATGAACTGATCGGTTATAACGGACGTAAGGCCACTCATTGTTTACGGATGGATTATGTTTATCAGCAAGGAAATCATCGGATGCAATAATCTGTAATGTTGATTTATCTCCTTTCATTTATCTGCATTAAAGGGGAGGAGAAACTGCGTGTGGAATATTTCAGATATATTGTGAGAAAGTGCCAGTTACGTGCAGTTATAGCTAAAACAGAGGGGCGATTGTAAGTGGATTGGGCAGATTAATAAGTCACGTTGAAGATAGACAACAGATGATTACTGTTATGTGATGTGTTGGATTAACGTTGAGCAGCGTGCGAACTAATGTTGATTTGAACAGATTTAAAAATGGTGATGACAATAAATTAATTATAATTACTGGTGTTACGTATTGATCATAATGAATTTATCGAGTATTGAAATGAGGCAGTATAATATTGGTTTGAGTACGATTAAATCAGCTTGATATTGGATTAAATACGGTTAAATCAGATTTATATTGAATATAGTGATGACTTAAATTGGTCAATGTTGGATTAAATGAAAGATTAGAATTAGAAGGATGGTTAAAAAAATACTAATATTGGACTAAATTTATAATTGGGAGAGACTATTGAATTAGCTATTCAGAAATATTGAACTGGAATAGATTAATCTTGATTAGATGGACAAATTAAATATATCAGATCGGATGTATCCTTAAATTAGATCAGTATTGAACTAAATATCGATTTATATAGATAAATATTGGATTGAATGAATCATTCAAATGGACTGAATCAGAACAATGTTGGATTAAATATGAGTGAAGAAGAATTAAACTAGATTAAAAGATAATTCAGATAGACTAATGTTGGATTGAATGGAAAATTAGAATTGAATGAATGAATGATTAGAATTGACTAACATTGGACTGAATTCGGGATGAAGAAATATGGAATTGAGAAGATTAATATTTCAATTTGACCTATGTTACAACGAATCTATGTTACTAGATATTTAAAAATACAGTATTGAAGTTAAAATTTGAAATATTAATAAGTAAAAATCGATTTTAAAATTGTTAATTGTTATTTTTACCTACATTTTAATGTTTTTTCTGTCTGAAATTCAAGTTACTACAAGTTTCTTCAAACCATGAAATTCAACAGAAAGATTTTTTGAATGTTTAAAACATTCAAAAAATCTTTCTCTTGAATATTGGAATACAATAATAGTGAAATCAAGATTATATTCGAGGTTCTAATGTTGGATTAAATAATAGATTATAATGAAATAAAATAAATAGTATAGTCAAATATGTAATTTAATGAAAGATGAAATAAAGAGTAATGAAATTCATAAAATAAAACTTATTTTTACCTTAATATTTCATTAATTTTTGTTAACATTAATGTGAAATAAAGCCATAATTTACCTCAATATTTCATCTTACAGTCACATTCCTTCTTGATAATTTCTCTTTAAGCTATATTTCATCTTACTAATTCAATTTTGAAGCTATATTTCATCTCAGTGTTGTTTTCTACATCCATATTTTGCCAATGATTCATCTTACAGCCATATTTCATGTTAATGATCCATTATAAACTCGTATTTCACCCCAAAATTTCATATTTCCGCCTTATTTCATCATATTTAATAAAATAAAACCCAAATCTCTGTCGCATAAAATAAATATAAATGGGAAAAATTAATGTAAAACCTAAATATAAACACTTTATTATGAATATAAAAGCTAAATTAAACGTTGATTAACTAAATGACAGTTTAAATTTCACTTAAATATTTTATTAATTGCGTATAAATCGATAAAAATTCTCTATTTGTTACCATTTAAATGCTATTAAGTCGAGAAAATAATTAACCTAGTTACTCGTATGTAGCTTTTATATGTCAAAGATTCAAGAGAAATATTACTCTTTAACGTCTAAAAATATCATTATCAATTATTTAATCACTAAAAACAGAAACGTAACTCTATAATTGTATTTTTTTAATAAAGAAGAAAAGTATCATTAGTTATTTTGTCATTTTAAAAAAAATAATCACGATAATTTAACCAATAGACCTATAAATTCTCACTGTCGACTGTCTGTCCTGTCTTCTTTAATCTAGAAAAACCCAAGACTAGATATGGAAAGCGTAAGGACAGGAGGCCCCGATTAACTATACATAAATTTCCTGTGTAGGCCGGAAGTCACGTGATTTCAATTTAAAAATTTTCTTAACAACGGAGTAAAATAGATGCCCGGCATGACACCTATGTTATCAGGAAAAGTATGATGTACAGGGGCAATACTTTAATACAAATAATGTTTACAATCATTGTTTAATGGCATCAATAGCAATATACAATTGTTTGGTAAGGCATTTATGGGTGTATTCTTGATGCCTTATAAAATAATAATTGTATAAAAGGCCCTTTGTTAGATTCCCATGGAGATTGTTGGTACTGTACAAGGAGCCGTGGTATAGAATATTTTCTTTAAAATCTAAGGAATTTTCTGTGGAGATATAAGGAACGCTGAAGTTATAAGGAACAATCTTTGGAGCACCCTTTAAAAATCCTTTAAAGGATGTTCCAAAAAGGATTCTTTAGAAATCCTCCAAAGGGTGCTCTTTGGAGATATGAAATGTATCAGTGTAGGAATCTTCTGTAAGATACAAAGAATTATCTTTGGTAGTACTGTGAGGAATGTTTACGTTTTGAGTGCATTTGGAGGTATGAAAAGTCTTAATTGTAAAGTGTAGTATTATTTTATAACATTTGGCACTAACTATTTTTAATAAACGCTGTTCAATCCGCTCATTGTAAGTGAAGAAATGCTACAATGTTTCTCAATTTGTTCATTGTAAGCGAATCCAACCAGCCAATTAGGACAGCTGTAACCAAAGCAATTATAAAGATTAACATTGTAATCGAACCCGAATCCTCATGAGAATATTCCTTCACGCGAGTCCTACATGCGAACATTTTCTTAATTATATTTAATACCTAAACAGATACTGATCTCGATTTATCAATTTAAGTAAATCCGAAAGATCAGAGACAATTCATATATTTATTTATAGATATACAGGGTAAGATGACATTTTTTAGCATAAATTTATTTCCTGAATATATTTCAGGAGATGCCTAGACATCGTGTAAGAACCTGACAGAGAGGTCAGTGGAGTAAGCAGAGTCTTCAACTTGTCATGGAGCTTTTTAGAACAAAGGGCATGAATCTTAAATTACGTCCAGAGAAGAATGATGCCAAAAAACGAGAAACTGGACCACAAAATAGTTTTTATACCTACCTGTAAATTATGTTGTATGGTAAAAATAGTGATGGCATCGGTGGCATTATTGAAATGGCGTGTGCAAGCTGCTTTCTTAAACAGTGAGATAATTATAATGAGCAATTACAATGCCCTATCCTCAGTTTGGTATTGTTTGAGTAAATTATATACAAGTAAATGAAACATTATTAAATGTGTTATATTACCTCCATTTGGGCAAGATGCCTAATTTGCACATAAGAAGGAAATGCATTATTACAGAAATTTTTGTCATTGTGTGCCAACACCTTGTAGAATTTGGCATTTGCATCCAAAGCAAGCAAATAAATCAACAGGATAATGTTAGCCATCATAAGATGAATATTACAATGGATGATAGGAAAGTAAGTACACTATAAATATTACTGTATACAGTATACTGATAGAAGTAATTATTGTACAATTGTAGAGTATTATTGTAAAGAATGTAAAATATATTGTATACTGTATATAGCGTGTTTTGTGTGAGTATCCGGTCTGTGATTATGTATATATGTATATATACCGGTATATATACATACAACACACACACCACTATAAATAATGACATACATTTAACACTTTTAAAAATTACGAACAAAGTACAATACTATTTATACTCAGAAATTGAATTCACAAACAATTTAGTTCTTGACTATGATTAATAATTTAATTTTAATTATTATTTATTTGTTCATTTATTATATTCATATGTAATATTCAATATAATTTATATAATATAATATAATAATATATTATATTAAATTATAATGAAAATTAATTATAGCTTTTGCAATATATTTATTTGTATATAAAATACATTACACGTATACAGATAAACGTGCACAGCGGCTGATATAATTAATTTTCTGCATAATTATGATGTATATATATATATAACAAATGTATAAATAAATAATAATTTGTAAGTTCCACATCTACAGTTATGTTACACGAGTCGAGGCATGGAGATATTAAGGATAAGAGTCGACATACAAACGTACAAGCGAAATTTAAGCAAGAAAAATGTACAGTACCTCGAGACTAGTAAACATTGGCCGAAAGCGTTGTATCGAGGTATATTTACGTTCTATGCAGTTTGGGCATTAAAAACTAAGAGGCGTTATATCGGGAAAACGCATTTCACCTGTATTTTATACTTACAGCGGTTGGAATTTAGAATTTGTTAGAAGAGATAAACAAGTTTTGTTTACTTTCCGAAGACAGCAACTTAATTAAGAATTAATTAAAATTAAAATAGTTTTAAACTACTTTCATAATAAAATAACTTATCAATTTAAAACTTGTCAAAGAATTTTTTAAATAAATAAATAAATAAATTATATTTTTGTTATTTAAATAAATCGTACATTTTCCAAAATATATACAAACATCAAACTTTGTTCTTAATTGAAATATGAGTAAGCCGTCTGTATGTCTATCCGCACTAAACAATTTAATACGTGTGGTTTATAAATATATTAAAGTATTTATAAATTTGGTTGCTACTTTAAAAATACAGTCAGACATTCGGACAGATCATAAGTTACTTCAATGAGAATTTAGCATAGAATTTCTCGCAAGTTGTTTATTTAAGAAGTTCTATTGGATATTATAATTGAAATGTAAGATAATGTCTGTCTGTCTGTCTGAAGTATGTATGAAAACATACTTTATGAACGAACGAAAATTTTCATTTTTTTCTGAGTTTTTACGTTCCTTATATTTTTATAAACAGACACGCACGAAAATTCTGTGAATTTTGCATTTTCTTATACATTTTATAAAAACAGACACGTAGGCAGACACAAGAGAAATTTTCATTATTTTCTAAGTACCTTCTACTCTTTAAATATCTTAATCGATTTCATGGTTTAATCTTTAGTTTCGTGTAAATTTTATTTTTATATCCAAGAAAAACACAAAGCTCTTTTCCTATAAATTAAAGCAAATCTATCGGTTAACTGTCACTAAGAAACTAAATAAATGAGTTGATTAAGTAGCAAAATTCTCCATTTTTATTTTTATGAAACACGAGAAAATTTATTGCCTTATAATATTTACATTTTTTATAAAGGAGATTTATATATTTTACAGAAAGCAATGGCATTTAATTAAATTTTAATTATAAATTAATTTATTATATATATATATATATATATACTTGCGTAATCTATCGGATAGCGTAACAATCGGGAACGTTTCGAGTGACGTTTTAATGCCTAATAATTAGAAATTCATGTTTAAAAAAAATGTAAAAAAAATTAGGAGTTTGTCTGTTTGTCTGTACGGATTATGTCTCGGAATCTAGTAAGGTTAATTGCTTTAAATTTACGTTACGCGAGTCAATGTTCTAGATTTAGTGCCTAGAATTGAGGCCAGTTTAGAGCATGAGTCAATGTTCCAGATGATTCTATATTTTTCTATATTTTAAATGTAGAGCCTAGATTGGGAGTCAATTTAGAGCCTGAGTCTGTAATCTAGCTTTACATAATTAAGTTTAGATTCTCTAATTATGTTTATCATTATAAATTACGACAGAGATATAATAATACTTTCTGATAATATACGACAATATCATCATTTTAATAGCACAAATTATCATTATTTTCCAAAAAATAAACACACGAATTTATCGTTATTAAATTCCTTATCATTAAGGAATAAATTTCCTTTCATTAGTACACGTCTCACCTAATTTGCCTGTTTCATTGGAGAACGAGAAATTTACATACGATGAAACAATTCGAATTATTTAATTATAATAAATTCCGTTAAATGAAACGAATTCTTTCATTCTTATTAAGCGATTTTTTCCGTTTCATTAATGTTTCATGGGTTAATGTTACCTTAGGATCTAAAATGGCGGCCAGGGAAATTTTTCCCTACGTTGGAGACTGCGACGGGGAAAAAATTTTTTCCTCCATTCAAGATGGCCGCGGCTCCGGCCGCCATCTTGAATTTCTCTGCAGACTCCGCGGATTTTTTCACCGAAATAAACAATAAAAAACAACAAAAAAAAGAGTTTTTTACTTACTTTTCGATTGTTCGATATTCTGAGTATGATCTGTTTAAGGGTCGACGAAATTTTTCGAATCGTTGACAGTTCTATGTTCGACCACTACTCCTTCTATGTCGTCAATATGCATATATCCTTTCCATTCGTCCGTTATTATCGTACTGCCGGAATTCAAGTATTTATAAACGATCCAATTCACAGTGTTTTCTGATCTGTCGTTCACCTGACATATGAAGCAATTCTCATCTTCATCGCAATGAATGCAAACGGACTCGGTCGGCTGTATGCCTAATTTTACAGCAAAATTCGATGCGTTATCGATACGGGGACGCAAACCTAGCTCCGAAAAGTCGTCTTCCATCAACTTGTAGAATTCATGGGAAGTGCATCTCGACCAAAATTCGTCGTTGCAACTCAAATCGGCAAAACTAGTCATTATCGAACAATTGGCAATAAAATAAACGAGGGGAGGTAAGGATAGGAAAAAACACGCTTTTTCCTTAATTTCTGATTACTTGGTTCTCTAACTTTTAGGATTAAATTGTTATAAAAGAAATAAAAGTACTTACTAATACTGGAGGAAATAATAATAATAAATATTCAACGATAGCAATTTGTGTGCGAATGAAATATCGTTACGAAAAAAACACAGCAATTAATCCAATACGCAATTCGTCGCAACACAGCAGTAAACGATTCCAACTGGAAACTAGTCGATTTGCATAAAATTGCCCAGAAATGACCAGAAATCACGTCACAGATCATGCATTTGCATATTCGTTCGTAACACACCTACGAATTTCCCGCCGATTTTACTCTCGCACGACGTCACGAAAAGGCTCCCTCTACCGTCGCAAATTTACACACTATCGTCTCCGTTTCGAGGTTACAGGATACTCGGCAACGTCCAACGCAGGGTAGAAACCGAACGGGGAAAAATTCCCCACGTCGTCGACGTCGCTACTCTAGGGAAAAATTTTTTCCCCGTCGCAGTCTCCAACGTAGGGAAAAATTTCCCTGGCCGCCATTTTGGATCCTAAGGTAACATTAACCGTTTCATGAAATATGCTTTCTTAGCTCAACGATTATCTGTTTCGGCTAATTAGTACGTTTCATTAACTAAATTAAAATGGATTTTGTGTTGATAGTTGCTGTTTCATAAAAAAATAATTATGTTTTTATTAATTTAATAATGTGTTGTTAATTGAATGAAACGCGTGGTCTGGTGTTAATTAATGTTTTATTAAAATAAATAGCATTTTTGGCAGGTTTCATTAATTTCATCAGAAATTTAATATATTTCAGTAATTAAGATGTTTTTCATTAAGTGAATGAGAATGAATTTCAATCATCTGTTTCAGTTTAAAGATTCATTTCAGAAGAATCTCGGTTAAATGATCATTTTAAAGAACTGCTTCAGTTAAATGATTAATTTCAAAATAAACTGTTTCAGTTAAAAGATTCATTTCAGAAGATGATTTGTTTCAGTTAAAAGATTCATTTCAGAAGATGATCTGTTTCAGTTAAAAGATTCATTTCAGAAGAAACTGTTTCAGTTAAAAGATTCATTTCAGAAGAAACTGTTTCAGTTAAAAGATTCATTTCAGAAGAAACTGTTTCAGTTAAAAGATTCATTTCAGAAGAAACTGTTTCAGTTAAAAGATTCATTTCAGAAGATGATCTGTTTCAGTTAAAAGATTCATTTCAGAAGAAACTGTTTCAGTTAAAAGATTCATTTCAGAAGATGATCTGTCTCAGATCATTTCATAAAATAATCTGGTTCATAATTAATTAATCCATTTCATCAGTTGAATAGTTGCGTGATCAATCGATTTAAATCATGTGTTTCACGAAATCAATCAAATTACGGTTATTGAAATGGACGATTTATTTCAAGCGAAGAAATAAACTTAAATTTTAATGAATAATTTTTTTAATTATAATTAATTATAATTCGTGCGTCTGTTTGTCTGTTTATTAAGTAAATGAAAATTAACAGACAAACACAATCATTAAATTAATTTATTGACGTTTAATTTTCTGTTAATTCTAAAACACTCAATTATATATTTAGAAAAAATTAAATTAAATTAAAGAAATGAAGAAACAAAAACGTTTTTTGGGGGTGGGAATGTATCAAAATTTACTTGACATTAAATAAAGAGAAAAGCGAACAGACAAACGAACAATCACACAGAATTAATTTTTTTGTATAATGCATATAATAATGAAATGCGATGGAGATAGAAGACAGACATACAGATAGGCACACATATTGATCATATTTTCATATTCTATATAATCATAAAACGAAGAGACAAATCAACAGACATTCTCACGAAATTAATAGCTTGTATATTGTTTATAATAATGAAATGAAGGAAAATTAGAATCCAGACAGGCAGACAGCGAGCAGAAGTGATTGCATTTTATATTCTTTATTCAAACGAAGGGAAAGTAACACACGGATCAACACATACACACTCAGAATTGATAGCCTTATGCATTGTGTATAATAATGAAAAGAAGCGAGAATAAGAAACAGATACACAGACAGACGCGCATAATTGATTGCTTTGTATGTAATAATCAAATCAGCGAAAGTAGCGGATAGACAAACATACAGATGCACAGAATTGATCGCCGACATAGAATTATTTTAATAAATAAAGTAAATAACTCGATTTTTTTTCCTTTATAAATCCTTTTGTTTTACCTTCGATGTTTGTATTTAATTTCTGATTACTAAAGCTGCTTAACGGTAGTTTGTCTGTTTGCTAAATGACAACACTAATAATGAAAACAAATAAATAAACAAATAAAATAATATATCTCATAATAATTGTTATATGTATCAAAGATTATTTCTTCTAATGATATTTATCTCTGTAAATAAAAAGAAATTTAAAAAAAATTAATTTTAAATTAATAAAATAAAAATAATTAAATAATCGTTATTAATTTTGTTTTGCTCGTTTAATTTACCGAGAGATGACGCATTAATAATTTTTTTTTTTTTTTAATTTTTAAATTGCACGTTCGTTTGTCCGTCCGAAACTGATCGACAAGAAAAAAGTCCGCCATTTTGAAACGGATTTCATAATTAAAAAACTAATTATAAAATTAAGAAACAAATTATTTTAATGGAAGCGGAACATTTTGAATCATTTTTCCAACGAAATTTTAGTGAAAAGTTCTAATTTTTATTATTGAAAAAATTAATAATTTATGTTTTCAATTTATTCATTTACTATTTTCGTTCTAGATCTAGTTTATTGGACATTTTTCTTTTATGAGTAAACAAATTTGGCCTATTTTCTCTCCTCGTATTTTATGGAGTTTTAAGATTTTTCTGGAAGAAATTCAATTCTTTGATGAAGAAAATATAATTAATTTTGTCAGATGGATGCTCTGAAAGAACGATAATGATAAATCACATGTTGGGAATTAAGTTATAAGATGATAATGCAGAGAAGATGAACGATTGGATTCATTTGGAAGAGTATCACCTTATTTTTTCATTTTTGGCCCTTTTCTGCCCCGTGGACTCTAAGAGGGCTTTTTTCTTCCATACTTCTCGTGGGTTCGGGTAGGCGTATGATGGAGAGTCCGGGCGTTAGGGAATACCCCAATTATCCGGGACTTACTGCTGATGAATTTCTCGTAATAAATTTATGAAATTGTCTCCCTGAATTTGATTCTGAATTCCCAGAGCGGTAGGGTTGGTCTTTTAATGGCCCCTATCCCGGATCTTATTCTGGATCCCTCAAACAGCTAGTGGCTGAAGTCTCATGAGAAATTAATGGAGTTCTGCCTAGATTCGATTCTGAGCAGTCAATTGGGGCCTTCCCTAACGCCCGGACTCTCCATCATACGCCTATTCGAACCCACGAGAAGAATGGAAGAAAAAGGCCCTCTTGGAATCCACGGAGCGGAAAAGTCTCATGAATTTCTCATGAGACTTCAGCTCCAGAATCGAATCTGGGCAGGCATGAGTTGCCTGCCCAGATTCAATTCTGGATCCCCAAAGAGCTAATTGCTAAAGTCTCATAAGAAATTCAAGGAGTTGCTTGCCCAGATTCGAATGTGGATTCCCAGAGAGGTAGAGCTGACCCCTTAACTGTCCTGATCTCTTTCTATTCTGGATCTTCCAGAAAAATAATGGCTGGAGCCCTTAATCGGATTCGGCCTTCAGCATCATTTTATCACGATGCTGACGTAAGCAATTTCTAAGAACACAACAATCTAAAAATTTACAATTTATATCAGAAGGATTTTATTAATGAAAATATTGATTTTATCCATGAACTTGTTAAAGTTGTATAAAGTATTTCGAGCGTAACAAACTGGAGATATTTTGTAAGTTGTTCATAATTAAATATTGGTTACCCTTGTGTTACCCTTGGTGGCAAGATGGCGGCCGGGGAAATTTTTCCCTACATTGTAGACGGCGACGGGGAAATTTTTTTCCCTGCGTTCGACGTGGGACCGTGTTTCCGGAGACGCGCGACTTCGCGTTTGTGACGTAAGAGAGAGTGAGCTCTTTGGAAATGTTGTGACGTAATGTGTTGGTGCCGAGTTCGTCAAATTATGCAAATTTCGTTTGGAGGGAGTGTAGAAGTCAGTGGTGTGTTGCGTATTCGTTGTTGGCAGCGAGTTTTTTTTTACAATATCTGTTCTTTCCGAATTGTTAAAAAGGTAATTTATATTTTTCACGAGTAAAAACAAAAAGAAATTGCTTTCTTTTTGCGCGTGTATTTGTTAGAATTGTTTTTTTTAAATTTTTAGTAAATTCGGTAATATGTATATTTTTTTCTAGGCGGTTACTAATTTCGTGCTAGTCATGGGGGACGTTGATTTGAGTTCGAAGGAATTCTGGGCCAAATGTACTACTAGGAAGTTTTATAAAATGATGGAAACAGATTATTCGGAATTGGGATTGAACCCGGCAATTGATAATGCATTCAAACTTGCGGTCAAATTAGGTATACAGCAGATAGAGTCGACGTGTTCTACGTGCGATAAGACATGCAAATTATATTACAGAAGCGAAAGAAATGAATGTCTTCTTAGATGCAGTTCGTGTGCAGTTAAATATTCAGTGTACGAAGGAACGTTTAAAAGCAAATGTGGTCGTCTGTCCTGGGGATGTATCTTGTCATTCATATGGCACTACCTATGTCTAGAATGTGGTGCTACGATTTCGGCTTTAGCATCCGGGATATCTCGAAAAGCTAGTGTGGATCGGTCGAATCACATACTTAGTGATATCATCATTACCAGACGTAACATGACGAGCTTCAAAATAGGCGGGCCGAATAAGATCGTAGAGATCGACGAAACTGTCATTGCAAAAGGAAGTACGAAAAAGGCAGGTTATTGAAATCGACGAAATAGGTTGTGGGAGGCATATGTAGACAGGACGGAAACTGTTTTATTTGTCAGGTAAACGACAGATCCGAACAAACTCTAAACTGGATAGTTTACAAATACGTCAATTCGGGAAGTTTGATAATAACCGACGAGTGGAAGGAGTACAACCACATTGACGACATCGAAGGCGTGGATGTAGTACACAGAACTGTAAATCACTCGAAAAACTTCGTCAATCCGAAGACAGGTGACCACACTCAAAACATAGAACGCTTATGGGGATACCTAAAAAATAAAAAACATCTGCCGAAGCATTATACAACCGATTTATCGGACTCATACATGTATCTGTTCATGTACAAGAAGTTCATGGACTGGCCTAAAAAAACTCCTGGAGAACGATTTCAAATTTTCATCGAACATCTGGCTATGATTTATCCAGGGACAGGAAAAACTCCGAAATGGGTTGAACCCGAGACAGTTCCGTCTGCACCCGTTCAAAACGTCGATAATAATAATAAGAATTCTTCAAAGAAATCAAAGAAAGATCAGGATAATGAAACGTCGACCACCGCGAGTAAAAAAGGAAGAAATAAGAAGTCATCGACAGTAGTAGCCGAAGCCAATCAAAAGGGAAAAAAAAGATCTATAACAAACGAAGATCAAAGGTCGAAAGTCGGGAAGAAATGTAAAAAAGAGAAATGACAGACAATCAACGTGAGTAAAAAAATGTTTCTTTCTATTAAAATAGGGTTTACATTAGCTGATTATAGTATAGGAGTTACTAGGTCGCGTTATTACGATACAGTGTGCAACGCGCAGTCTACATAGAAGACCAAGACTGCGACCGGAAACGCGTTAGTCACGTGACCACAGGGAAAAAATTTCCCCGTAGCAGTCTCGAATGTACGGAAAATTTTCCCCGTCGCAGTGTAGAATGTAGGGAAAAATCCCTCTGGCCGCCATCTTGCCACCAAGGGTAACATTAACCAAATATTGCAACTAGCTGGATTATGTAAATGCTATCGAATTCCTTTCATCAGGTTTTGGCAACCAATAAATATGAATACAGTAGTCTCCTAAAATTGACAAAATATAAAGTTGGTTGATAAATCAAATTGGATTGTAATTCATTACATGTGAAGAGAATTAAATCATAATATTGTCGCGGAGACAAGCGGCAACCAGTCGTTAGGAACACAAACTGGTGTTTATTCACTCAGAGAATGTACAACTGCTGCAGCTTGCAGTGCTGGAACAATAACTGCCCTCAACCTGAGAGCTCGCGATTATATACTGTGAGAACATGGTTAGAATATGTAAATGATAACAAATTACCATGTGTTCTCAGATCGAGAGAACGTACATACAAAAAAAAAATCATCAAAGGGGTCGAAACAGGAACCTCCTTCTGACAGGCAAAGCCGCTAACCCCTGCACCACGAATGACACGGCGGAAAAGGTGAGCCGCGGCATTATACCCTCCCTCCAGAAGACAGCGTCTCGCTGTCGTTTAGGCACTTCCTCATTTGGATCTAGCCCTAGCACGAGTCATTGGCCGGACGATGTTGAGCTTGGTGGACTATCGACATCACAGGTAGACGAAGAGTCTTGCATACTGGGATCACAATACGGTTTCATGCGAAGGACGCGGACGGTATCCTTTCGCTTCCTTCGCTTGGACGTAGGATCGAAACCCTCGACTTCATAGGTAACATCAGACAAGCGTCTCAGGACTTTTTACGGGCCAAAGTAACGCTTAAGAAGCTTTCCGGACAGACCTACCTTGCGCACCGGTGTAAATATCCACACAAGATCACCAGGGTGATATGATACGGTTCGATGGGCAGCGTCATATCGTCTTTGATCTTTCTGCTGGGCCATCAATGTTCGTAATCGAGCTAATTGTCGCGACTCCTCGGCCGTTGTCGCTAAATGCCCCAGGAAATCGTCGGGTTGATCGTCGGCTTGATATGGGAATAACGTGTCCATTGTTGTCTTGGCTTCATGTCCGTGGAGTAAATAGAATGGAGTGAATCCAGTAACGTCCTGCTTTGCAGTATTATATGCGAAAGTGACGAAGGGCAACACTGAATCCCAGTCTTTCTGCTCAACACCGACATACATAGACATCATATCGGTTAATGTCTTGTTAAAACGTTCGGTTAAGCCGTTTGTCTGCGGATGGTATGCGGTCGTCATGCTATGTGTTACTTGGCAGCACCGAATAAGTTCAAACACAAGCTTGGATTGAAAAACTTTTCCTCTGTCGGTGATGAGTACTCTTGGGGCTCCATGTTTCAAAAGGATTTCGTCAACAAGGAATCTAGCTATTTCTCGGGCCTCAGCTGTCGGCACAGCCCTGGTGACGGCATATCGTGTGAAATAGTCGGTGCAGACCACAATCCATATATTACCTTTGAGGGATTTCTGGAGCGGACCAAGTAAATCCACACCAATTCGATGAAAGGGCGCTATCGCTGGTGAGATGGAAATAAGGCGACCAGGGGGTTTCTGCGGTACCTGTTTCCTTCTCTGACATTCTCGACAATGGGAGACATAATGCCGTACTGTACGGTATAGCCTCGGCCAAAAGAACCGCTTTCGGATTCTGTCATAAGTTTTAGCGACCCCTAAGTGACCAGCCGTAGGGGCGTCATGGAAATGTTGCAGAATGTTCAGGCGCAAGTGTTTGGGGATCACGGGTAACCATCTCTTTTCAGTCGGATCGTAATTTTTCTTACAAAGAACGCCATTGATAAGTTCAAATTCTCCTTTGATAGGCTCAGACAGTTCGAGAGCACGAATTACTGCGGCCAACTTTGGATCCTTCCTTTGATCTGTGGCGACGTTTGTAAGTGTGGCAACTAAGCCAGCCGCTTTAGAAGTGTCGACATCTATGGGATTCCTCGAAAGGCAGTCTGCGTCTTTGTTTTTGTCCGCTTTTATAACAGATAGAAACGTCGTATTCTTGAAGTCGTAAGGCCCATCTAGCGAGCCTTCCAGAGGGATCCTTCAGTCCAGCTAACCAGCATAATGCGTGAAGATCTGTTACCACAACAAATGGTTTACCGAAGAGATATGGCCGGAATTTGTGGATTGCCCATATCACTGCAAGACACTCTCTTTCTGTCGTCGAATAATTATTTTCTGTCTTGGTAAGTGTCCGGGACGCATAAGCAATTACCTTCTCTTCGCCATCTTGCCTTTGGACTAGGATACCTCCAATCCCATAACCACTGGCATCTGTGTGGAGTTCTGTTGGCGCGTTCTCGTTGTACAATCCTAATACAGGGTCAGAAGTAAGTGCCTTTTTTAAGGTAGCAAAGGAATCGGCTTTGAGTTGACCCCAAGTGAACGTGGACTCCCTCTTTAATAGTTGCTGTAATGGTTGAGCTTTACAGCAGAAATTTTTAATAAAGCGGCGGTAATAGGAACAAAGGCCCAGGAAACTTTTTACATCATGCGTATTTTCTGGAGTAGGGAAATCGGTGACTGCTCGTAATTTTTCAGGGTTAGGTCGTATCCCATCTCTTGATATTAGATGTCCAAGGATCGTTATCTGGTTAGCACCAAAGACACACTTTTTCGGATTCAGCCGAAGACCTGCATCCTGTATGCAGCTTAGAACGGCTTTTAACCGCAGCAGATGATCTTCAAATGTTTCGGAAAACACGACTATATCGTCGAGATAACATAAGCACATAGTCTACTTCAGATGGCGTGACAAGTTATCCATCATTCTTTCAAACGTAGCTGGTGCATTGCATAAACCGAATGGCATAACTTTAAATTCATATAATCCCTCTGGTGTGACGAAAGTGGTTTTCTCTCGATCACGTTCGTCGACCTCAATCTGCCAATACCCTGAATAAAGGTCCACCGAGGAAAAGAAATTGGCTCCTCTTAAGCAATCTAGGGTATCGTCAATGCGTGGCAAAGGGTAAACATCCTTTTTTGTGATCTTATCTGACACTTAATCGCTCATATGTTTAAATTTTACGAATAGACTAGAATTAATGAATTTATGTTTTTAATTATACGTTTGTGTACTGTACATACATACGTACATATATATAAATATATAAAGTAAAGCAGCAATAATATCCGTTCATCTACGATGTGATACATAAACTTAAAATCAGTTCAGAAGCATAGAAAGACCATATCAAAAAATAAAGCGAATCAAGCTGTTAGGCTGACACCAAAAAGCGATACCTTTGATCACGAATCTACGTTTCCTGATGCCAACAAAGCAAGCAGCGAACAACCTTTGAATCTTTCGCTCATTAACTGTTCAATAATATCCACACGCATTAACAGATCCAACTCTCCCTCAAAAATTAAGACTCTTTCCAGCTAAATTACCTCATTCTGTCCTCAATCTCAAATTTTGCCCCTGAAAGTAAGCCTCACTTTCGAGCTAAATCATGACATTTTGCCCCCAAAAGTCAAATTTTGCACCTCAAACTAACAGCGCTTGCAACGTAACTGTATAATATTGCATATGACTATTGCATGTGATATTTAATACGAGCAATATTATAGTTTGACATAAAATCAGGTCATTCCACATAGATCTAAGCAATGCCTCAATCAATAGCTTAATAATCTCAGGGATTTATTCATAACTCAAATCATACATCTCGAAGGATTGTGCAAGGACTTTTTTAATTTTTCACAAAATAACGAAAGATTAACATACAAAAAAACTCAACTTTGTAAACTAGGTCAATTTTATGCACATCATTTTTCACTATTTGTAACATCTTTTTGTAAAAATCTGATGAATTTTTATCAGAAATTTAACAATTCATAATTAGGTTTTATTTATATATATATATAGCTATATATAAATTATATTAATAACTGGATATATTTGTATATCAAAGTGTGTAATATATTTTGGCCAGTGCAGATTTCATAAGGCATTTTTATAAATGTGTTAACATTTATAAAGCTGTGACAAACACATTTAAGAAGAATTCTTTTCCGTAGATAAGGTTGTCCTGGTTGTTTTCTTACACAAAAAATGTAGAAAATGGTGACTTACTCTTTTTGGACCCCTAACAATCTCGCAGCCGAATCTGCCGAATCCAACATCTCGTCTATCATCATCGAATCGTGGATTCCCAGCAGCCTTTGCACAAATCCGTGCCGCCTTCGTTCTCTTGCGATGGAGGAGCTTGAATCGCAGTTTGGGTATCCGGCCTCGTGTTGCTTATCGACTGCATTAAGTATAATAAAGAATTTGGGCTTAGATTCCTGTCGCGAACAGACGAACCTGCGATGGCTTGTGTAACTTCGCGATCTGCGCTAGTATGAGGGGCCAAACACGACGACTTGCTGTTTGTGATGTGGATGACCATGTGATGGGTAAAGTGATCCACGGAATCGAAAATTTCGGGGCAAAATGCGCAACTGATTTATACAGATCCGCTGTTGTCCGATGCGTTTTCTTCGTGCTTTTCCTGAACCAAGTCGTAGGAATCACTGTTGTAATGATTCTGGATGTGTGCAAAATAGTCCTCTTTTATTTGAAATCTTTTGTGGCACAAGTGGCAATAGAACAAAGCATTGGTTTCCTGGGTGTTTGATTGGCTTAACTGCGAGTCGTGTCCAACTTGGCTGACTTTCCTGGGGCATTTAGTCACAACGGCCGAGGAGTCGCGACAATTAGCTCGATTACGAACATTGATGGCCCAGCAGAAGGATCAAAGACGCTACGACGCTGCCCATCGAACCGTATCATATCACCCTGGTGATCTTGTGTGGATATTTACACCGGTGCGCAAGGTAGGTCTGTCCGGAAAGCTTCTTAAGCGTTACTTTGGCCCGTAAAAAGTCCTGAGACGCTTGTCTGATGTTACCTATGAAGTCGAGGGTTTCGATCCTACGTCCAAGCGAAGGAAGCGAAAGGATACCGTCCGCGTCCTTCGCGTGAAACCGTATTGTGATCCCAGTATGCAAGACTCTTCGTCTACCTGTGATGTCGATAGTCCTCCAAGCTCAACATCATCTGGCCAATGACTCGTGCTAGAGCTAGATCCAAATGAGGAAGTGCCGAAACGACAGCGAGGCGCTGTCTTCTGGGGGGAGGGTATAATGCCGCGGCTCACCTTTTCCACCGTGTCGTTCGTGGTGCAGGGGTTAGCGGCTTTGCCTGTCGGAAGGAGGTTCCCGTTTCGAACCCCTTTGATGATGATTTTTTTTGTATGTACGTTCTCTCGATCTGAGAACACATGGTAATTTGTTATCATTTACATATTCTAACCATGTTCTCACAGTATATAATCGCAAGCTCTCAGGTTGAGGGCAGTTATTGTTCCAGCACTGCAAGCTGCAGCAGTTGTACATTCTCTGAGTGAATAAACACCACTTTGTGTTCCTAACGACTGGTTGCCGTTTGTCTCCGCGACAGTTTCTTAGCTGACTTTTCTGGGGGGAAGGTATAATGCCCACAATCTATTACGGCTTGAGATGCTTCCAGTAAATTCCAACCGAGGATGACATTATGACTGCAATGCTGCAAAACTACAAACTCAAATGGTTGGTACCTTCCATTTATACTGATTCGCGCTACGCATTTTCCGGCTGGATGTACGAAATTTCCATCCGCTACCTTCAGTATGACGTCCGTTGTGTCGGTGAACATGGTCTTCCGCAGTTGCCGACGATATGCTTCGGAGAGTACAGAAAAAGACGCTCCAGAATCGACGAGGGCACGCATGGGTTGGTTATCGATACTAATGTCCACGTAATTCCTGGTCATCCGGACAACAGCCGTCGAAGAAGGATTTTCTTCGCAAGCGGCCTCACTCCCAAGAAAGGTCGCATCTCCACTATGATGATGGGAAGTTAAAGGCAGTACTCGGCATCTCCACCAAACTGTCGCGGAGACAAACGGCAACCAGTCGTTAGGAACACAAACTGGTGTTTATTCACTCAGAGAATGTACAACTGCTGCAGCTTGCAGTGCTGGAACAATAACTGCCCTCAACCTGAGAGATCGCGATTATATACGGTGAGGACATGGTTAGAATATGTAAATGATAAGAAATTACCATGTGTTCTCAGATCGAGAGAACGTACATACAAAAAAAAAAAAAAAAAAAAAAATCATCAAAGGGGTCGAAACAGGAACCTCCTTCTGACAGGCAAAGCCGCTAACCCCTGCACCACGAATGACACGGAGGAAAAGGTGAGCCGCGGCAATATGGAGTTCATGATGTTTCTCCTTCGTAAATCCAAATCATTTGGATTCATGAAGGAGGAACATCATCCTATAATTACAGTAGAGAGTCGTAAATCGGCACCCTGGTAATCGGAATGGCCGGTAATCGGCACGATTTTCAGTCGGACTGTGTCGTGCTGAATCGAACGTTTTTGATACTAAATTTACTTCTAAAGTATAATTTTCATGTTTTTATATTCTTCAATATATTTATTTTGTTTGTACAAAATGCAGAAATAATTTTTAACGATACGATAGCCTTGATTATTATTATAAAAATTTTCGTTAGGCTTAAAATCGACGAAAATTCAACACGAAGCGACACGCAACGGAGAAAAATTTGAACATCGGACAGGTTAATATATTTTTTCGTACATAAACCGTAATCGGAACAAATCCCTAATCTGAACAACCCCAGTCCCCAATTGATTCCGATTTTCGGTTCTCTACTGTACCGCATTTTGATACAGTAATATGTTTCGTTTTCGTATTTTTTTTTGTTAAAGTCGTATTTATATTTTTATTAAATGTAAATAGCGCCGCCACGTACCTGTATTGGATTTTTACTTAAAATGTAATTTTTACGATTGTGGCATTAACACCAGAGGACGCTTTACCTGTTTTACATTCTTTTGCGGAGGCAGCAGCCTACAAAGGAATATCGTCTCCGAAATTTGTGTGAATTGTTCAAGGACTGCTGATGGTGCAAACGGTGAAAAAGAAGGACAATTTGCAAAGTTTTTTCTTTGTTAAAGTCGTATTTATATTTTTATTAAATAATAATAAAAAATTATTACTTTTTTCACCGCAAGCAAGTCACCATGACAAGGTAAAGGCATCAAAGAAAAAATTCAACTGTTTCTTCGACATTAAATTTCCTAAATGCTGTGTATATTTTTTAACTTTAACAACTTGTTATTCAATTAACTGTATTAAAATATAAAAAAATATGTTAATTTTTTAAAAATTTCACTAACGAGCAGTGAATTAAATCATAAAAAAACGAATTATGGTACACTTTTAATGATGCAAAGCACAGATCATTAGTAACGAAGATGAACTTTTAAGAATTTTTTTAAAATTAAAATGAAGTTTATGGAAAAAAAATTAAATTGAATCGAAGAAGTAACAAATTTTTGATAGTTTTTCTATTTTAAAAAAAGTAGATTTTTAACGTTATAATGATGCAGTTTGAATAAATGAAGCGACATAAATTATGCAACTATCCATTTTTTATTGTTTAATTCTCAATAGCAATGTTTAAATACAAACTTTGAAATAATCAAGTAAAATTAATTCAAGTATGGAATTGGGATGATAATTTCCACAAAAAAATAAGAAGAAAAATTCTAAATTCTACATTTTCGACTTAAAAAATTAAAATTTTAAATATGGAATAAGAAAACTTTGATAAGTAAGAAAAGGGCGACATTTTCATTTAAAATAGACCTTAAAAAATAAGTTTTTATTAAATTAATAACGTCAACATTTAAAACGTTTCCTTGTCATTTCCTCTGTTTTTTTTAAAAAACATTTGTTAAGTTTCTTCAAATCGACTTCAACATTCTTCAATGTTTATTTAACGTTCTTCGACTTTTTTCAACATTCCTTTAACATTTTCTCAATTGACTTCAACATTCTTCAATGTTTATTTAACGTTCTTCGACTTTTCTCAACATTCCTTCAACATTTTCTCAATTGACTTCAACATTCTTCAATGTTTATTTAACGTTCTTTGACTTTTCTCAACATTCCTTCAACATTTCCTCAATGAACTTCGACATTCTTTCACTTTTTTTAAACATTCTTGAACATTTTCTCAAGATTCTTCCACGCCTACTTGACATTCCTTGGCTTTTTTTCAACGTTTCCTCAATGGTCTTCAACATTCTTCAACGCTCCTTCAACATTAATTTTTCCAGATTAATACAAAATATTTTTTTTTTGTTTTCCTTTTCAAAATTTACAATTTTTATATCGAATTACAATTAATTGATAAAAGCAATTTTTTAAAAATATATAAATTGAAAAACATCAAATAAAAAACAATAAAATCCACAAACTTTTATTCGCTTTATTATCCAATAGAAGCTGGTTAGAAAATCGACTTCAATTAGTAAATTCAAGACTAGTTGTAATTGGATGTAGAAAGACAACGGATTAATTGAACGTTTGAACCAAACTTTTCGAAAATGAGAATTGATTTTCACTAAATACACCTTCCTCTTTCTTTCATTGACTTGGTCAATAAGTTTTAATGATCATTTTGGACATTTTCTACTTATTAATTTGAGATTTATGTTTAAATTAAAGCAAAACAGGGCAATTAACTGTTATTTAATTGAACATATCCCATTTATAAATGTCGACTCAATCTTTTACAAAGCAGCAAAATTAACATAAAGGTCGTACTTCCCCTCTTCTCTCTCTATCTCTTAAATACACTTAACTTCATTAATCCCCTTTGTTAGTTTCACAAGTTTTAAATTACACTTAAAATTTCACGTTTTTTAAGGCTGTAAACATTGTTATTAATTCTTATATAGGGTGGCACAATATTCAATCGCTGTTATATTTAAGTATCTCGTTAGTTATAAAAATTGATAAAATTACTTGTAAAATGGGGGCTTTTGGGCTCGTGATCAATCGGTGTTTGAAGTTTGATATATATATTGTTTAATAATTCGATGGAACCAATAAAAAAAGTAATAATTGCTGCGAGTGATCTATGGGTATATTTATAGATGGCCATTATTGAGAAAAACAATGGTTCTCGGCTCCCATCTTTTATTAAACATTCCAGGTGACTACAAAAGTATTTGAATTATGTTATAATAGAAATTAAACGAATGAACTATTGTCATGAAAGTATCTTTGATGTAATTGTATTCAATGGGCTGAACTGATTCGGTTAAGGTGTGCAGCTTCCCTCTCTGGAGGACCCAAGATCGAATCCAAGAAACTCTTTCGGGTAATATGTCCCTGATATGTCGGGTCCCGCCCTTTACCACCCTGTCGCTCCACTCACGATGTTCTCCTTGTGGGCACTAATAGGACCTTTTTCAAACCCCTTGCAAGTTCAGCTAGGCGTACAATTGGTCCACCGGATGTGAGGATTACCCATGATAGACCATCCCCGAAAATTTCCTGTGGTTTGTCGACCCGTCAGGATTCGTTTCCGGATCCCCTTAACCTCCAAACAATGGCCACCTCCGAACGGCGGCCATTTTTATGTTCTCGTAAGTGGCCATTATTCAGATGTTTGACTGTTTATTTATCTAATAAATCTTAAGTTAGTCTCATATAATTGAATTTTCTATTTTAAAAATGTTTTTTTTTTGATTTTCTAAAATATAAATTATCTAATTAAAAATTTGTAATGAATCAAAATATCATTAAAATATTCGAAATTAATTAGAAAAGTCATTTATTACATACAATTAATTGAATTTTATTTAAAGCAATAGATTGATAATGATTACCATTGTTGAAGATGGAAGGTCATTTATCAAACTGTACAACAGAAGATCCAAAGACACGTTATCTTATCCTTAAAAGATTTTTAATTAAAAATCATGTCCATCATTTGCGTTAATCTCATTTATATTATTAGCAAATAACCGTTTCTCTAGTTCTTAAGCCATTAAATGGATTCATTAATTCTAATTCATAAAAACTATTTTTAAATTGTTCTCTGCAGTGTTTCATTTACATACATTTTGGCATTACTTATTAATTATTGGAATGATTTTATTTATTAAAAAGTTAGCATTTAGTCGCTTAAAAATGCGATTTTTTCATATTGGAGCGCGTAGATCTGTTTAAGTAATTTAAATGTGTGAAAAAATTAATTACAGCATTTAAAAAGTACCGTATCTAAACAATTTCCTATATAAAAACTCTAATGGTTTAACCACTGAACACCGGTTGGTCGTGGGTTCGCACCTCACGTGGAGTCTTCCGAGTTTTTTCGTGTTTCAATGGCTACTTTCTCTCCCCAATACTTAAACAAGGAGCTAGTTTCCTCTGTTTAGGTGTTAGTCCTCGATAACATGCCTGTGAGTTCACCCTTTATAAACATAATTAAAATACATATAATATGCAAAATCTACAAATAATTATTTAAAATAATATATATATTTAAAAGCTGATAATTAATAACTACAGATTAAATATTTGTATGCTAACTTTATTTTCAAGTTCACGTGATTACATGGAGACAATCAAAATGAAACACAGATAACAATTGTCATGGACGACACTACTCGAATAACGCCATTAAATAACGGTTCTGTTAATCATAATAAAGCATTTTACATAATTAAATAACATAATAAAACAAATAAATATGTAGTTTTTCATCATTTATGGTATTATATGACATCCTGTATTATGCACGCTCGTAATGAGCGTAATTGAAGACTAGTATGCTGGTGCTTCGTGTTAATTAGTTAATTAACCAATCAATCATTTTATCCAAAGGTTTTACATAAAAGACAAGAATTTAGGCACTTTCTATTGGCCGTAGAGATAATATATCTTCATATATTTATAATATACGAAGCATGACTCACAATGGAAGTGACTAACACAGATGATAAATGGAAAGTTATGCTTCCATCTGAACTGCTCTTTAAAACAGATTCGAACCCGAATCCTCAAGCTGTAGAATGACACTTTACTATGCGGATGCTGCACAAGCATATACAAGATATGTTACTTTTTATGGTAGCCCATATTATTCTCGGTGCCTTAAAAAGTATAGATGAAAAATTCGTTGCAAATCGGTCAAAAGGTTTAGAAATGTATACGAACAGACACACGAACTTAAAATTTTAATGGCTTCCTTTACTAAGATTTCTCTTTTGAAAACCATAATTGGATTAAAGAAACTATTAGTCTTTATTTAAATATTTATAAAATATTGATTAAAGTGATTTCCAGAGCTACATTTGACACAATATTCTGTGTTTGACCTAAACATAAATAATAAATAATTTTCAATTATTTATTAATTATACTTATTTGTGAACGAAATTAAATTTAAACAGATGAGTATTTTCCACCCCTTCCTTACAAATCAATAATTATCTAATTTCACTCTAAAAATAGCAAACATAATTATTAATTCACTATATTTATTTATAGTGTAATCCCGATTTATGAGTACTCGATATACGAGAATTCGATAGAACGAATTGTTTTCTAATCTATCTCCCCCGTTATTACTCAAAATATTCGATGCAACGAGTGAGAATACATTTAAATTCGATTAATTCCTAAAGATTTTCTAATGAGACAAGAATAAAATTCCCACGCGTCCAAATTAAACTGGTTCCAATCTCTATTTTCTTTGTTTCATTCGCACTGTGTAGTGTCATTTAGCGAGCTTTATCTCTCGATTACAGACATTTCTATGGCGATTACAATTTCATTAATTAAAAAACTAGCATGTTACTCTGTTACTTGTTTTCTGCTAACTTATTGTCTTAATTTTTCTTAACATTAAAGAAATAACTGATAAATTATGTGTTTGTTACTCTTATATCGTAACCCATTTGTTTCCTTTATATCAATGAATAGCCTAATCAAAATTAGAATAGATAAATAGAAATTTTGTAACAAATTTAATTTTATTTGGGGGGGGGAATACGGGTAGGGGTAAACTGGGTTATGGAGAAACGAGGTTCAAATATCGACCGTGCGAAAAAGCTCGCGCTTATTTACGAGAGGTTTTCAGGAACGAAGTACGCTCGTAAATAGGGGTTAAACTATACTTATTTGTTATAAATGTCTATTATTTTACGTCTGATAGTGTTACATTCCTGGCTGGTGTAACATTGTGGCCAATATTTTTTCGTGCACCTAAAACTAATTTGCCTCGTAAGAAACGGCCCACCATTAAATGCTAGTACTTGATCGTGGGTTCGCGCCTGGCCAACGGGCTGGCCACGTTAAGTTTTCCGGGTTTTCTTCACGTATATACCACCTAAATAGGGGCTAGTTTTTTTGTAGAAAGTTCTCCCATGACGCAGATTGCTCCTCCGTTGCATCTTACACTCCCCTAATTTTTTCGCCCTCGTTGAGAAACACTGGAATAGATAAATGATATAAATAACCTTTGACTTCAAACTGTTTAAACAATCCTTTATTTAAGCAAATAAGATGAAACGAAGAATATTAAAACAGAAAGTTTGGGCAGTTTATTACTTTCCTAACATTTTCGTTTCCACAGCCATCTGTCTGATCACACAGTAAGATCTCTTTCCCTTGACGTCACAGTATTCTGTTTTGTATCTTCCTGTTCTTGGTGGTTTTTCCTCAAGTTCTGCAAGAAGTACGAAAAATTTATAACAAAATAAAGTCTAAAAATATACCAAAACAAAAAAAAAAAAAAAATTACGTTAAGGTGATGTAGAAGCTTGTTGTGCATTCAGATGGTGGATCAAAGGTTCAGTTCTCTGATCTTCCTTTAGAAAAGATCGGTTCATACTTTGAGGCAATGAAAGAGAGAGTATAGAGATTTAAAATTTAGATAAATATTAATTTAAAACTCACATTAAATACTGGAAAAAAATATTTCGGACCAACTTCCCTAATATCCTTTATCGATTTGTAATATTCTTCATTCTCTTTCTTCTCGATTTTATTAAAAATTATGTATTCTCCTCTTCTTAAAAACGCTTTACCAGTGAGTGGAGTACTTTTTGTCGTGGCTATAATTTGGCTATGGGAGGGCGGCGGATACATCTCTGCTGAAAGGGCGTCTTGGTAGCTTTGGAGCACGAGGTGTGCTTACCTTCCATGTAGAGCTTGTGAGACCTTTGTAGTTAACAATGAAGTTATGTTGTTAAAGGCTTAGATTAATTGTGAATACAGATATCCTAGCATGCGAGAATAACGCAACGCTTTTAAAGTATATCTGAGCTAATATATCTTATACCCAGGACACTGCAAGCTCATGGAATATAAATGCATGTGAAAAAAAATAACAGAAAAGAAAATAGAAATTCTTTTCTCTTTCTTATTCTCGCGAAGTATGAACCGGTTTATATTCTTTCAGCAGCAAGCAGTTTGACACTTCAATATCCTCTTGTTGCAAGTTTAAAAATAAACACAAATTTCCGTATTTATTTTATTTTCATGAAAAGAGAAAACAAATTCTCTAATTCCTTTCCATCTGCAATATCAATTTAATTTCTTTCCAAATTTATCATTAATTTTTTTTTTTTACTTATTTTAAAACCAGATTTAGCATTTTAAATTTAACAAAAACACCCCTTAAAAATGTAAATAAAACCACGTCACAAGCGCCCACAGGCCGACTAGTGGCCGAAGGGATAAAATCGCTAAACACTGGCCGTGGGTTCGGACCTGAACAACTGGCGTTTCCGGGTTTTCTTCACGTCTTTTCATAAAAGTCCTCCCTGGAGGCAATTCCCTCTTGAAAAATTGCCCATGAATTGCCCAATTCTATCAATCCAATCAATTCCATACGCAAAAATTAGCCAAAACTCGTAAAAAGCTTTATGCATTAATTAACAAAAATTTTCTAATGGTATAAACATACAAAGAAGCTCATTGCGTTAACGCTTTTCTGTAAAGTGAATTTTCACTGCTCTTAGTCGAACAAGCGGCTATATTGATTCAAGTTAAATAGTTCGGATATTAAGTAAACTTGAAAAGAGTGCAATCTTTTTGTGTAAAATGTATCTTCTACAAATATTTCCAAGGAAAAAAAATTGTTAAGAATATATATATATTTTCTTTGGTTGTTACTAAACGTGATTAAATAAACGTGTTTCAAACATTTATCTGTTAGTGTATCCGAAGAAAGGTGAAGAATGTAAACATTGTCCACAAAATAATTTTTTAGATGGACCACCAATTACACGTTTACTAACTTTATTTCGTCACTTTATATATATTTATTTTTATAGATAAAGTAAATTATAGTCTACTTTATACAGTGGCGTAGCGAGGAGGTGCAAGGGGTATCATGCACCGGGCGCCACTCGCAGAGGGGCGCCCAAGACAAACTATATGTGTTTCTGGAGGGGGGAGGGGGCGCCAATAAAGTGTCGTGCCCCGGGCGCCAGTTATGTTCGCTACGCCACTGACTTTATATAACAGTTAACTATATAAAGTCGAACTTCTATACGGCGACCATTTTTTCAGGAACGTTTAACAGAAATGCATACAAAATAATCTCTAAACAACGGTCATTTTTTTAGGTTTGGCTGTATTACTATTTAAATCATTTTTATATTTATGTTTTTATTGTTTTCTATATGTTTTTGTTGTATATTTTAAAAATATTTTATGATAAATTTTTAATACAATTTCTATGTATTATTTTTCTTTATTTTTTAAATCAAATTTAAACTAATTCTCATAAGTTTAAACGTTAAAAAACTTTGAAATAAAAGTTGACAGAATTTAAATTATTAAATAAATGTATAACGGAATGTATTATTGCCTTTATTATTAACTGACTCCATGTTGTTTCCTGACGTGGCGGCGCGACGTCGCGTCGCGTCGCGTCACTAATGATAACTTCAAACTGAATAAATAAATTTAATTTATGTAATTCGAAACATCGGAAGAATAAGCATATTTTTGTATAAAATATATCAATTTAAATAGAGAATTTTTAAAAATAATTTTAAAAATTTATCATATTTCAAGTAATTTTTTTATAGTCGCCAGCCATCTTGTATTTCTATTATAATAAAACTATTTTTGGAATTTATTATTATTTTTTTGCTAGTTTAAAAGTTTTAATGGCGGAGATTTTTAGGTCAAACACGTGACAATTCATGTGAATTCTGTTACTTAAAACTTCTACATTAAAATATAGAAGTTTAGAGTAATAATAAACCTCTGATAACGACCATCTCTCAATAATATATTTTTTTAAATATAGTATACTAACTGTTCAAGCATATAAACGGATATTCTAAAGTATAATGAGATGAGTAAAAATGCAAATAAATTAATAATTTAAAAATTAAATTATATAATAGTGCGTGCTTCTAAGTCACAAGCAAACCAATGGTAAAGCTCGTTTCATATCAAACGAACTGGTTTGCTTACTTAGAGATGGCCGTTGTTGGGAGGTTTAATTGTATTTTAATAAACTTTAACTGTTTTTATTTAATACTTAAAAAAATTAGCTTTTGTATGAAAAAGTTTAACATCATTAATGTTGAAATCATACTTAAAAAATTTAATTTATTTAGGCCCACTGTCCCTATAAGTAAACGAAGGAGAAAAACTAATAAATCATTAGGTATTATGAAGAATATTTCAAAATATATACTGTATTTTAAATAACGCTAAATTCACAAAGTAACGGAAAATTTAAAAAACGAATAAACGAACTTATTGATTTCAAATCTTGGGAACCATGCGCCACCAACGGCAGTTATTAGAAGTAACTCCATAAAATATCTTGTAAATTGAAAAGAATTACATAAATACTTTAAAATAATTTATTAAAATGTTTAAAATAAAAATAAAAATTAATTACTTTTCTAGAAAAACTAATTCGAAATTATTAATTTAACGTTGGAATCGATGTAAACAAATTTTTAATATGAATAAACGCCACCTAATTAAAAAATATATACAGTAGAGCATCGATTATCCGACCCCCGATTAACCGACTTATCGGTTAACCAACCGCGTTCTAGTCGGCAAATTCAAATGTTTGCTAGTGATGTGGCGCTACAATATTTGGTTATGTCTTGGCTACTTTAATATTATTTTTGTTAAATTTTTGCATGTTTTAGCTGGCAGCACTGGCTCGACCATGAAAGAGAGGCTAGTATTTAAACCAGGCCTAATACACTATACTAATAATGTATTTTTTCATACTTTTCGGTTATCCGACTTTTCAGTTATCCGACCAACCCCAGTCCCCAATTAAGTCGGATAATCGATGCTCTACTGTATATATATATATTATATAATTAAAATATAGCGTTATTTTTGCATTTTATTCGTTTAATGTATAATTAATTAATTTATAAAATATATAAAAAATATTTACGTTGTATTTATGCAATCTTTTGTATGTTACTGAATCTTGCAAAATTTATGACTACGCGATCGCGATTACATAAATCACGTATTACGCCACATTTAAACCTATATTATACGTTGTTTATATATTATTTTGATTTATGTCAATAAATATAAAGTCAGTTTTATTCCAAGATTACGAAAAAATATCTAAATTAAATTTTTAATGTCATATTTGAAGGTAGAGTCCAGTAAAACTGGTGTGACTGATTACTTTATTGTGCAAATAACGTATTGGCTGTAGAGTCAAAATATACAGAACTTTTGGCACGGGTTTTATTATACAAAAGTATAGAAACTCTTACACCTCACTATTTTTCAAACAAGCTGCTAATGTAGCTGTATACACTTGTCAAAGCAGTCTCGGAAGCCATTTTTTGTAATGTCTTTACGGACCTTCTGCTGTTGCTGATTGAAATCTTCAGTCCTTCAACTTATCTTTTATTTTGGACAAAGTTTTTGGGGCAAAGACAGGAGATAAACAGGTCGAGGAAACATTGTTATGTCCTTCTGAAAGCCGAACGTAGAAACTGTAGTAACAAACGCTTTTAAAGCATTGAAGTGGATTGATGATTTGAGGCAACGCAACACATGCGATCTGCCAAGAAGGGTGCCTCCCGGAAGAACTAAATATGAGAATTTTCCCCTATTTAAATGCTAGACACGTGAAGGAAACCCAGAAAATTCAATAATATGAGGTTGCCCGTTGCTCAGGTGCGAATCCGCGATCAAACACCACTCGGTAACTGGTAGGCCATATAAAGATATGACAAAAGAAATGACTGTTTTGATAAATGGGCATAGGAGCTGACAGATATACATAATTGCGAAAGGAGTTTATTTTAAAGGTTATCTTCTATAAAAATTTGTACTATTAATATAATAAAAGTTTAGTTTAATTTTGATGTGGTATTCCAGCACCATGTTTTTCCGAATTTACACTTAGATAAAATTTAGGGAAAGTATTCCAAAATTTATTGTCTGCTCTCCTGCAAATATTCTCCATTGCAATTTGATTTTATGGCGGAATATTCAAAATTCGAAATTTTTTCGCTGTTTAAACTATCGAATATAATAAAGTTTATTATTTGAAAAATGCATGAGTTTTATAATTTTATGACTAAAACAAACGAAATGAGGACGTTCTTCTGATTTAAATTAAATCGTACTGTTTCAGCTATTTTTTGGCAGTGTCTTTAGTGTGACGCATACCAGTATCGTTGTGACTTCTCGTCTAACAAGTGATAAATATACTTTGTGGCATTGTAAAAAAGAAAATTTTTTAACTTTGACTGACAACAGCTGTTTTTATCAGTCAACATGAATGTTGATGTCCAGAAAAACACGAGAAAAATTAAAATTTTGTGGTAGGAGAGCGTACAGATAACTTATAACCAGCATACAAGGGACTCTATAGTCATTCTGTATGTAGTCATGCTCTACGTTGCCTTGTAACAGAATATCCTAGAAAACTGCATTGTTTAGTTAGTGTAATTCAATAGATTTTACTATAAATTACATGTTATCTGATTAAATTAATGGAATAATCTATAATTGGAAATTATATGTTACCTTATTAGTTTAATATTATAGTCTTTAGCATTGGAAACGGTATTGTGTACTGTGTATTGTGTACTGTAATTCACACAGGAGTGCCACAAAACTTCAAAATAATAATAATAATAATTTTTTTTAAATGCTGTGTTTCATTTCTTAGGGTCTATTTGCATATTTTGTATTAACCTTACACTAAATTTTATATAAAAATCTGAAGATTTTCAACGTTCATTTATATAAACGTATCTTCGATGCCACATTGGCTCGTTAACGAGCTGCAAAAAGTTGTATGCATGCCACATCAGAATAGATCTAGATAATAGGTGCAGTAATTTGTCATACAACAGTTGAAGATTGATCAATTGTACATTTAAAAAAATTAAATTATTTTGTTTCATTGGGATAAAACAGGAGCATTCGTTTACTCAGAACAGTATACACTCTTACATCAATTACTCTTCTCCGTTACAAAAACAGTACAGAAATGACGTCAAATTGATATACAATGTACAGTACACTGAATTCTGACTAAATGTACCACAAAACTTGCTAAGAACAGCGATGTGTATTATTAAAATAGAAATTTCAATATTTAAAATTTAAGAATTTCTTAAATATTAATATTAAAAAAGTAAAATATAAATTATTTGAAATTAAAATTGAGTACAGAAAGAGAAGTTCTTTATCGAATAGACAGACAGGCATTCAAACAAAGCAATAAGTACTTTATAATTAATTTTTTAAATTATATATTTTCATTTATTTAAAATAGTAATACTTTTTTTTTTATAAAGTCGAAGTAAAATTGAATTCTTTTAATAATATATTAAAACTGAAAGGAAAACGAAATAAAAATCGGATACGATAAAAGGGCAAAGACTGTCATTTAGAAGGAGAATGATAGAATTTAATAATCTACTTTATGCAGATTGAATAATCAATAAGTTTATTGAAGGATGGAAAAGAAGATAAATGGTCAGAGATTAAGAAAAATCAACAAAAGTTGAAGTAATGAAAATTCTTTTTGATTTTATATTCGAAATTAAATTAGCGCCCAAGAGTTATTATTCTAAGTTTATCGAAAATAGAAAAAACATATATCATTTTTTAAAATAAATAGTATTGATATATACATTTAAAGTGGAGAAAAATGGACAAAGTAATGTAATTTCAAAGATATTCTCCATTGATTTTTTAAAATTATGTTTAAAAAAATTTATTTAACTTTATACAATATTCATAATTTTGAAGGTATACAATGTGTCCTAATAGTCCTTTAAAGAGTTTTAGCAAATTTTCAAAGCTGTAATTTGTATATTTAACAAGAAGGTTCTCTTTTCTAGCGACTTTTATAAAGTTTTTTTTAAGATAATAAAGTATTGAATAAGACGAAAATCTACAGTAACCACCATTGAAATTGTATCAGCTACGATATACACCAACAAGAGTATAACAGGCTTTTAAAGCAGAACACTTATACTATGATTGTAATTTATAATGAAAACACGTGAAGTGTAGTAACGAAACCAAGAAAAATAAACCGAATAATAATACTCATAAATAATATTTCTCATTTAATGGGACTCCAGTACTTCGTAGGACCATCCTGAGTGTTAATGGCAGTTTGCAGTGCGGCATAGAGCGAATAAGTTTTTTATTAAGCCTCCCCAGAAGAACTTTTTATGGATTTCTTTCGTGGGATCGATCTCCCATGTATGCAAACTGCCAAACAAATTTCTAACATTGCTAGTGTTACGTTATAAACTTTACGTTGGTAAATGCACAGATACTTGATATAATAAGGACCTGAATATCTTAAAACTTTGACATAATGTGACATTTTCTTGCTGATTATCGGAACGTAGTCATCGAAATTGATAAAAATCAGCTTGATTTTCATTGAGGTAAAAATCATATTGAGTTGTATAATTATCATTAAAATCAAAAATACTATGTTAAAAAAAGAATTCAATTAAAGATAAAAAGTAGGAAATAATGATCACTTGATTCATTATTTTATAAAACTCTTTGTTAAATTCAGATTATTAAAAAAGAAAGAAAATTAAAATATTTCTGGGTAACGAAACGGTAATTATATGCTACAAAAAGAAAAAATATCAAAGGATCGAACTGGATTTTTTAAAACTCTTTCAGCTCTTAACACTAAGAGGACCTTTTATTAATAAACCCATTATGGATTCGGCTAAGACCACAATCAGGAGCAGGGTGGTGAGGGATGACGTATCCAAAAAAAAAACCCACAAAAGGCCACTCTCCCAAAAATTCCTAGAGTTTTCGGACCTTCGGGATTCGAATTTGGATCCTCAGAGCGGTAGGTTGCCACCTTAACCCCTCGTCCATCCGGCTGTGGATAGATGGGTAAGGCAACACAACACATGGGCAATTTGCCGAAGGAGAGTGTCTCTTGGAAGAACCTTTCTGTAGGAAACTGGTTCCTATTTAGGTGTTAGATACATGAAAATCCTGATAACTATACGTACTTAGACCGTTGGTGAGGCTCGAACCCACGACTAACTGACCGTTGTTAATTTGTTGATATAAATTAAATAATATACAACACAATAACAAACAAAATGGTGGTATTCTATTACTAATTTAAAAGTAATATGAAAATGATATGTATATTTAAATTATGAAAGAATTAATAAATATTCTTATTCTAATAACTACATAGGTACACTTTCTGTAAAATTAAATAATAAATTATTAGTAATATTTTATAGACTGGCTGAATATTTTATAATAGATTTTGTTTCTACTGACTCTAAACTAAAATAGTACTATATTATTGACGTATGAGCTTAGAGAGGTCACAGGTCAAGGGAAAAATTCCACAAATAACACGATAATTTACTTTCTCTGTCTGATTTTCTTTTTAAATTCTTGCTTTCCCGAATTTGGAGAGGAATTGACCCTCTTTTTTCCTCCCAGATGCTAATATATTGTTGCTTTTTATACATCCGGATGGCCTAAGAAAGCAGATTTAACCATTTTATTCGGAACATACGATCTTTGTATGTTGTGTTGTGTTCTGTGCAAGAGGAGATGAAGGAAGTTCTGTTGTTCTTCCATCTATTAAACTGTATTGAATAATTGTTAGTGTAGTAATTCTATTTCTGTTTAATATTAATTTAAAAATATTAAAATATAAATGTTACTCTATATGTAAATTCATATACAGTCGTACCATTTTAGACAGAAAACGTTCCTTTGCCTTATTTCTTGTGTGCTGTGTGTGTATGAGATCCTACGATATTTAAGAAAAAATATCAAGTTATTTAATAAACTTTTGGGCTGACATTACTAAGGAGGGTATTTCCATTAACAATAGAGTCTGACTGGCTAAAATTACTAAACACCACTGTTCAGTGGTCGTGAGTTCGCTCCTCACGCATGATGTGACGTGAAGTTTTCCGTGTTTCCTTCACGTGTCTAATATCTAAATAGAAAAGTTAAAATTAAATAGGAACATTAAAATAAGTTTCCCAACCCTCTTCGGGTCCTTTCGAATCTTTTGTTTTCGGTAATTAAATCACCCGTCTTAGAGAAAAGAAGCTCTGAAGGAACACTTCATCCCACCACACACAAGTACTACATTGCCAGTTTGGT
Organism: Centruroides vittatus; assembly: GCF_030686945.1. Taxonomy (NCBI): domain Eukaryota; kingdom Metazoa; phylum Arthropoda; class Arachnida; order Scorpiones; family Buthidae; genus Centruroides; species Centruroides vittatus. Next base: position 476,303 of record NW_027120889.1, read on the forward strand.
CATCTCCAATCAGTTCAATCCTCAACGTACCACGTTGGAAGGCAAGATCACGTGAGAAACTGAGTTGTAAACAAATGACTATTGTTTAATTATTTATACGATGATTATTATTTTTTTTTTTTACAAAAATTGTACTAGTTAAAACTTAAACATTACACGCAATTTTAATTATTTAATAAGTGATAAATTTTCAAATTATTCTATAATTATTTATATATCCTTTTAAAAGCATACCTTATAATTATATTTAATATATTTAGATTGATTCGAATTAAGATTGTTTCCATTTTTAAAGAATTTTACAACGCGACATATTGCGACGAGTCGCCAACATTTTCTTTTAAATTGAGATAAAATACAAAAAAAAAAAAAAAAAAAAATTACACTAAAATGTAGAATATGCAAAATAAATAAATTACATTTATTTATTTTAAAATTTTTTCTTGTTTTTTTTCCTTGCAATAAAACATTTAAAATAAAGAGCGTGATAGACAGACAACCACTTGTGAACTTGTACATTATACACAAATTAATGCCTTCAAATCACGCTCTAGGCCATTATATAACACGTAACATTAAGATAAAATTATTTTTAGAAGGAAATTTTTATCTTTTCTTGGAAAATATTTTCAAACGTGTCACTGAACTTTTCTCATGAAATTTAATATAAAAATATAAACCGCTATAAGTTTATAGACCTGTAAATCCTATAGAAAATCCTTTATTTGAAATTTTAAAGAAATTTATAAGAAAACTTTTTACAAGAAAAATATATAAATAAAGATTAAAATTCATTTTTTCATTGTAAAGAGAAGAATTAACGTTATATTTCCATTTTTAAAAAAAATCATGGTTTTTGTCCATCAAAACTGTTTAAATTTCAAAAAATATATCTAAAAATACCAAAAATCATTTATAATTTTTTAAAAAAGGAAAATCTGGAAAACTTTTAGAAGACTTTTTGACTTTTCCTTTGATTATTATTTAAAAATTCTATATAAACACGAGACTTTTAATGCATTCAACCAATAACAATTTCTAAAAAAAAACACTTAAAAGTATCAAACGTCGTGTAAAATTTAAGAAAAATACAATTTAAAAATATTTTTAAATGATTTTTTTTTAATTTTTCTTGTTTTTGTCCTATATGAAACAGTGTTTAAAATATTATTTAATACATGATTTATAATATTTTCAGCCATTAAGACAATTATAAATCGCTAAAACACCTCCAAAAACTACAAATACAATTTAGAACAATTTTTTAGACGATTTTTCTGTATTTATCCTATAAAAAACATTACATACGTACAAGATTTATAATATTTTTAACCATTAAAACTATTTTAAATCGTTAATTATTTAAAATACATGCCTAAAAATATCAAACATTGTTTAAACTATTACTTGGAGAAATTTTTTAAGTGATTTTTTTCTGAATTTCTTCTTTAATAAACAAGATTTTTGGCCATTATAACCGCTTAACTTTCAATAAAAGAACATATCTAAAAAGTGTCCAACATTGTTTGAAATTTCAGAAAAATTCAGTTTAGAAGAACAAAAATCTAGGAAACTTTTAGGAGATTTTTTCTTCTTCTTTGAAAGCGTTGTATATATATATATATATATATATATAGAAGTTACAGTTTTAAAAAAAGGGAAGTTAAAAATGGTATCTTTGACCTTTCTGAATGGAACGGTTGAAGTTTTTTCTTATTGTACGCATCAAAAACTTGTAAAGAACATCAGTAAGTTGGTCCAAAGCGAAGTGAATTTATTGTAAAGAAGATTAGAAAAGTTACATTAATGCTTTTGTTAAGTGAAAAGAGTTGTAAAGCGAAGATATGTAATGCTTTCTTTACTACAGGATGACTTACGATCTAAAAACACAAAAAAAGGATAAAAAAAGAACAAATTCTTTCTTAGTCTTATAAAATATGTTTTAAATCTTTAAGTTTCTTTTATTTCCTGTATTATAACAAAAAAAATAATAATAATAAATTAAAAATTCGCTTTAAACTAAATTTTAAAATAAAACCAGCGATTATTTATTGCAACATCGTCGTAATGCCGGGCTGCAATTTTTTTTATAGTATTTTTAATTTATTTAATTTAAAATATATGCTCTCCATCTCAAAATAGTAGTGGCTTGCCCCTGTAAATCATACTTTTCCTTTAACGCTAGAGTCGTGTAGGTCATCTATTAACTGCTTTCAGGGGAAAAGTTTTGAATTTAAATAACGTGACTGTCGTTATAAACCGGAAATTTGTATATTGCTTAATCGGGGCCTCCTACCTTTTGAAGATTAAGGAAAGACAGACGGACGGACAAACGACAATGGGAATTTATAAGTCTATAATATCTTCAAATTGCAGCCCAACTAGAAATGTCTATTTATTGTGTTTTAAATTAATTTTAAATAAAGATAAATGTATTTTATTAATTAAAATATTATTCGGATATTTTTCGAATTGTTTTAAATTCATAAAATATATTTTTGAAATATTTTTTCGGAGTTTGAGTGACAAAGGGCCTGATATATTCGGGAAAGACCACCTCCAAAAAATTCCTGGTAGTTTTAGAAATAAAGTTTATAAGCTTAGAAATAAAAATACTTTAAAATTCATCAGGAAACTTGTTTAATTTAGTTTTAAGGGAGGTGCTAAATTGCGCAGATTTACATTGTCATCGTTGATTTAGTTTGAATGGAATTCATTTGATCGATATTAAAATCGATCGAATGTTTCTCCACCCAAATTTTGTTAAATTTTAGCAAATGTCAATAATGCCATTAATTTTAAACTTTCAATTTGTCTAAGATAAACTTTACTCTGTTTAAATTTAAATTTAATTTTATTTCTATTTAAAATATTTCATTTTAAAACGTTTAGAATAATCCAATATTTTCACATAATAAAATTTAAATGAACAGTCGATGTTGTATGAATATAATGATAAAGATGATCAAACTTGATCTTCCTTATCAATTTTCATCTTATTTATCGCTAGTTTTGAATCATTTATTTAAATTTCATCGCAAGAAGAAGGATAAATGATGATGAGATGATAAGTGATGAGAAATATTAAAATTCAATTCCTTCATCGCTTGCCACATCTTAACATATTTCTTTTGATAAAATTTAAATGATTGACCGAAATCTATAGAAACCTGATGATGCGGAAGATCAAATCGATCTTCTAACTTATGATACATAATTTTCAATGTATTGCAGTTGAATAACTAATAACTATCACCTATAAAAGGCGGACATTTTTCAGAAACGTTGAAAACTGCACACAGAATCACCTCCAAACAACGGCCATTCTTTACGTTCTCGTCAGTGTCCGTTGTTCAGAGGTTTGACTATCATTTTTTCTATTATTTTAATTAACGTTTTCTCAATTTTAATGCTATTTTAATCTTTGCAGAATTACTTATTTTACTTACTTTCTCAATTATTGTAACTGCAAACACGTAAAGTAGATACAGGTAACGCAGTAGAGCAGTTAACACATAATCTAAGTAAATTCATAAGATCAAGAATTACAAAAAAAGTTCTAAAAATATAAATTTCTGGAATGTAGTATAAAAACTATTTTAAAAAATGCTATTATAGAGAGCATTAATTTATAATTATCGCATAAAAACTCGTGTTAAAAGCTCGCATTAAACGTAAAATAATCATTAAAAAAATATTGAAAAAATTTCAAGTAATTATTTCCTTTTTAAATAATAATTATAGAAACTCCTTCAAAAAACAATTGAAAAAAAAAAGATAATCTTCAAAAAAGTCACAAAAAGTCAATCTTCAGGCAAACTTGTCAGAAAAATTCATCTTCAAATCAGTTACTAAAGTTTACTTTCAAAAGAAAACAGTCGAAAAAATTGCTCTTCAAAGAACGTTCGGAAAGAAAAGAAAAAAACCATCTTGAAAACACTTGCCACAAAAATTCCTCCACTGAAAACAATCAGCAATGATTTACCTTCAAAAAATAATCGCAAAAATTAATCTTATCGTCAAGAATTGTTCATTTTCAAGAAAGCTGTCAGAAAAATTCGTCTCTTCAAACGTTTACCTTCAAAAAAAAAAAAAAAATTAATCTTCAAAAAACCTCTTGTTAGAAGAATTAATCTTCAAATCAGTAAAGTTCATTTTTTAAAAAAATTGTCGCAAAAATTAATCTTCAAAAAAGCATCCAACAAAAAGAAATCATCCTGGAAACATTTATCATAAAAATTCATCTTCTAAAGCAGTAAAAAACTTCAAAAAAATTAAATTAAAAAAAAAAAATAGCCACAAAAATTCATTTTTCGAGAAACATTTCCTTTCGAGAAACGAAACTGAAAAGAAAAAAGAATTAATCTTCAAAAAGTCAGTTACAAAATGTCCTCTTCAAAAGCGCGTGTAAGAAAAAATACATCTTTAAATCAACTACTAAAAAAATTATTCCGTAAAAAAGCATTCGTAATAATTATCGCTTTATGAAGGATTCGCATTACAAAATAAAGCATTAAAAAGCCATTAAAAAAATCCAGTAAAATTTTAAAAAATCCATTGAATTTTTTTCGAAAATTCAAAAATCTGGATAAATTTGTAAAAACTCCTCCAAAAAGTCAACTTTTAGAAAACAATTGAATAAAATCCAAACTGGAAATTCTAAACTTTTAAGCTGCAATTTTCAAATTGCAGATTATTGCAGTCAATCTGTTTGTCCGTCCGTCCGTCCGTTAGTCCTTCGTTAATCTCGAGAATGTAGCGAAATAGATAAAAATCGAGAACAGATCCGAAATGCGTAGGGTAGGGTCATTCAACCCGGATTAACTATATAAGAACTTCCGGTTTAAACCGGAAGTCACGTGCTTTTTAAGATGAAAATATGATTTAAAATTGCAGCCTGGTGTAATGACGTGTACACGACAAGTAATCGCTCGTTTTACTTTAAATTACCTATTTACTAAATAATAATTAAATTTTACATTTTTTTAAAAAAAAAAGACATTTTCAATAAGAACGAATAAAATAATTCGAAAAATATTTATTTATTACTATTTAGAGGAAAACCCACGATAAAATTTGTGGTGGAATAAAGCGTTTATAAAAGTAAAAATATAAAAATAAAATTTAAAGCTTTTTATCTAAGTATATATTTTGATTCTGTCAGTGACTTTTTTCTTTTGAAAATGCTCAAAAAAAATAAATAAAAATAAAAACGAAGTTTTTGTTGAATGAAGTAAGAAAATCATATTGAAAAACAAATAGACACGTATTTTTTTTATGCATTACTCTTCGAAAATTTTATTTTATTTTATTATTATTATTTTTTTTATCTTCAGATGTAACGAAATAGCTCTCTTTACTTAAAAAATCTTTTAAAAATTATATTATTTTTTTATTTTTTAAATTATTTCAGTAAATTTTTTTTAACTATTTTACGATTATTTTGTATTGTTTTTATTAATTTAAGGTTATTTTTTAAAATTATTTAAGAATTATTTTGTCATTTATTTTACAATTTTTATGAAATTATTGGATTTTTAAAATTATATTTGAATTATTTACAATTTAAAAAATTTTTTATTTTATTTATTTAATATATTTTTATAAAAAAAAATAAATGAAGTAAATATAAAAAGATCGAAATTTTTAATTATTTAATTTACTTTTTAATAAATAAATATATATTATATATAACAATGTTTACACAGTAGACCCCGCTTTACGACTACCCGTTTTAAACCTCGTTCTTATGCAAATTTTTCATTATGGCTGTACAAAATGCCGTATTTATCTTGTGTATTTTTACAGGCCTTACCTATGAGACATTATTTAATCAAAATTAATTTCTACGGACATAGTCCGAATTTACAACACTAAAACTTATAAGAAAGACGACCGGCTCGCTTTACTACGAATCGTTTAACTACGTTTTGTGCCAGTCAATCAGGTCGTAAAAGCGGAAATCTATTGTATTATCATCAGTAATAAGGTTTAATTAACTTAAATAAAGATTTAACCTAATTCTATTTGATGTAAAATGTATTTTTCTTTAAAAAATTCGAATTATTATAATAATAAATTCACAATTTTGTAACTTTCAATGGGCAAAATCATTCGTACGTTTTGATGTACTATACAGTACCCTTCAATACCACGCTTTTAAAATGATTAGAAATTATACGAATTCGAAATTATACGATATTCGGATTATAAAGTAAGCAGAGGAAGAGAATTGCTCATTGTAGACATTGATACTCTCAAGAAAAGGACTTCTCGTTGATGTTCTTCAACATTATTTATTCAATAAACTGAAATTTTATAATAAATAACTTAAAAACTTTCTTTAAAACAATATAAAATCAATTTGAGTAAAATTTTACTGCGTCATTTTTTAAAAAATATAGAAAATAACTAACTCTTTATGTAGAAATTTCGCTTATTACAGCGCCTCGACAGACATTCCTTCAGCCTTATATCGAGTTTACCGACCTTATAATGTTACGTCTACTGTATACGTATATTATTACGTATGTTATTACGTATATAAGTGAAATAAATTACTTTTATTTATTAAAATATCAGTAAAAACAAAGAAATGTTCCGTCTAAAATTAAGATTAAATCAGAAAGTAATTCCTGGAAAAAATGAATCGAACTTTAAAATAAATTTCTTGAAAGCAATTACACTTCTTTATCTTAATTTTAAATTTTACTACTTTAAAATTAAAGAAAATAAAATTAACTTATTTATTTTTATATAAAATTTTATCTAAAACGAACTTTTTAAAAAAGTTTATAAACTTTTCATCACTTAATGACTACATAAATTAAGAAATTACTCTTCAAAACTTGTGTAAACTTTGATAACTTTATAGGTAATGACATTCAAGAAAATAGAAACTGACTTTAAAAAAAAGAAGGTATAAAGTAATAACAATAAGAAGATAAAAGAATTTTATATAATAATCGTTAAAAAAAAGATTAAAATAGAATAATTTTTTTGATGATAAATCGTATTTGCTTTCGCTATAAACTGCTCTCATTAACCACACCCGATGACACACCCAGGATACACCCTCGTTTAAATCCCAAACAATTGATAAGTAGATAGCCCAAGGTGATATCCAAAATTAGCAACTTGTATCCAAGGACAAGTTTAACTTTATCTAAGTAAAAATTTGCAAATTATAATATAGAAACTCTCTTTTAACTTTATGGAGATGAACAAGACTTCACACAGCTTTTTTACTTTTTCGGCTCTATTATACATAACAGAGAGGAAGGTATGGCAGTCAGTTAAAAATGACCCCCCCCCCAGATTTTTACATTTTTGGGGGACCCTGAAACGTCGAGAAATATAAAAAATTCGGATTTTTTTCTGTATGTTTAAATGTTAGTGTATGTGGGGGCACGATTTTGTTCACCCTCTTTGTAGCTTAACAACGCCCGTGCTTTATGTCGAAATTTTTTGAAATTTTGCAGAAAGGTTTGTGTATTAAGGAGATTGATACTATTAAATTTTGACGATTACAGGTCGAAGGAGTGGGGAGATAGAAAGGGTTGCTAAATTCTTACTTAACAGGTTGAGTTGATTATTATGTAAAAGTATAGTAAAAATTGACTTATATCACTTTAATTTTACGTATATTTATTCGTTTATAAAACGTAAATAAATATATTAAAAATTTTATATACGTATTCGTATACTGTAAAACCCGTGTAAACCGTAATGACACGGTACATAATATTTATTTTCCGGCTTGGCAGATTTCCGTGTTGAACAGGCTACATTTTTTAACATAGAAAATCCTTTTGTTTCGAAGAATTTTTTCAGTTTAGGCAAGTTTCCGGTTTATTCTGGTTCCGTCTTGGACAGGTTTTACTGTAGCCTATCTTATATACTTTTATGGTGTAATAATATATGTAGGTTATATATACTGTAAAAAGTATATTTAAAATACAGTCAAACCTCTTAACAACGGCCACTAATGGAAATATAAAAAAAAACTGCCCATTTTGGATGCATTTTTGCTCAATGTTCCTGAAAAAGTGACTGTCATTACAGGTGGCCATTATTGGAGGTTCGAGTGTATATTCTGTTACTGAAAATGAATATAATTTAGTGTAAGTTTATATTGTAAATACATGTAATTGGACTACAATTTGAAAAAATTGTAGACCTGTAAATTTCCACTGTCGTCCCTCTGTCCGTCTGTCCTTCCTTAATCGCGAGAACAGAGTTAGATAAACGAAATCCAAAACAGATATGGAAATCGTACGGGTTCCGATTAATTATACATTAACTTTCGGTTCGTACTGGAAGTTACGTTATTTCGATTCAAAACTTTTCCCCTGAAAGCAGTTAATAAATGACCGGCACGACTGTATTGTTAAAGGAAAAGTATGATGTACAGGGGCAAACCATTATTAATTTGAGGTGGCGAGCATATATTTTAAATTAAATTAATTAAATACATGATTAAAAATTGTGGCCCGACGATGTTACAATAAATAATTGCTCGTTTTACATTAATATTGTTTCATATTTCTTATATAAAATAAATAAATAAATTCTAAATTGTTTATATGCTAATGCCATACAATTCTATAGCAATGTATTGTTTACAATACTCCAGAAGGATCAATTTTTTTAGAAGTTAGAAAAATAGACTGCTAATAGTTAGATCTCAGATGCATCTTAAGTATTTAACCAATCCTATGGGATTATCCATTTTATAAAAGGTCAATCCTACCTCCAGTAACTGATCTTTTCTACTTCCCATAATGGATACTTGGGAATTAGGTTACTACTTCACATTTTATAAGGTTCTCAACTGAATAAATTGTATCTTCTTGTAGCACTTTTAGTAAAGAATTGTTTGCAAGAGTTACCATTTTGTTATTAAGTAAACCTTTCATCAATAAAAGAAAAGAAAAACACTACAATTCACTAATGGATATTTATGTAACACCCTCGCATTTAGTGTCATTTTTCTTCATTTTAAATGATTTTTCTTTATAGTTTTTTAATGTTTATACATTAATCTACATAAAAAATCGTTATATTAATTATTATTTTGTTTATAAATTTAATAATTGGTATTTTTATCTCGTGTAATCTTGTTGGAAAACTCAAGGAAGGATGCTAATTTTCTTGCTCTTGTTTTAAAGAAAAATAGCACTAAAAAAATAGATAAACAAGTGGAAAAAACAAAAGGCAAGTGAACTTTAATTTTATTTATTGTTTCCATTTGGTACGAAGTTTCTTCTTTTTATTATTTTCTGTTTATTTTTAATCAGTAAAGTCTACGTCTAAAGCGTATTATTCTAAGGTAAACTAGCTATGTTTGCTTTGAAAAATTCCGTTGTTTAAGTTTACAGTTTGAAGAATTTATATATTTATATCTTAAAAATTACTTTAAAATACTTTTTATTTTATTTATAAGTAAAAAAGTTAAGTTTCTTTAACGTAATTTGTGATAATTTTCGTGTCTCATCACGTCGCTTGTGGTTATACGCGCGACGCGATGCGACAACGTAATAACGAGTTACGTAGCAATGATATATCTTTTAATATTTAGTAATATATCCGTTTTCTTTTTTTCTTACGTAATTGTGATATAATATAGATGTTTGATGTAGTATTGATGAGTATAATATGAGTGCGCTATGGTGACGCGTAGCTTCGCGCCTATTAAAACTACCGTTAAAAATACAAATATAAAAGTTATTTGTCGTATTTATATAACTTAAATTTAATGTTTTACTTTAAAAATTTTATAATTTTTCATAAAAACAATCTAGAAATACGTTTAAAGATAAATTAAATTATAGGATCTGGCGCGAAGAGACTGGCGCGTCGCGTCGCTTCCCTTCACGCTTGTATAGTTCTTAAAAAAGAAAATATCTATTCAATTATCGTATAAAGTACGAAAATATCTGAATATTTACATAATTTTGATTTTCTTAGAAAGCTTTTATCTTTATTAAAATAAAGAATATTTGGATTTTAATGGAAAAATATACACATATATGACGTCAACAAATGCAATAAATTTTAAAATATTACAGGAAAAATGTTTTAAAACTTTAATTGTAAAGCTAAAATATTATAGAAAACAATACAAAATAATTATAATAAAAATTTACAATTTTTTTCAGAACTGAACAAATTGCATACAAAATAACCTCTAAACAACGTTCACGTCTTAACAACGGCCACCTGTAAGCAGTGACAATTCCGCAGCGGTCTTTTTTCTTTAATTGAACAAAAATTCATACAAAATAACCTTTAAATAACGGCCATGTTTTCTTCATTTTGAATAAAAATCTAAACAAATGAACCTTCGATCAACGCTCATTTTTTCACGATCCCGTCGGTGTCCGTCGTTGAGAGGTTCAACGGTATATAAATAAATCAAATCGATGTCATTAAACTTTAAGAATAGAGAAAATAACAGTTTTATAAAATTCGTTTAAGAAAATGATCAATTTATTAATTACATATTTACCTTCACGTCAACGTTTTAATAAGAATATTAAATGTTAAATACTTAATTAGTTTTAAAGGAAATAAAAAAAATATATATATTATTTAATTGAATTTAGAATAATTTATAAGAAATTTAATACCTTAATTACTTTTAAATTCCAATTCTTTTTAAAGTATTAATTTAATTATTTACTTTTTTCTAATCGTCTATCTTAAATAAGTCGATTATTTTTCCATTATTACTTCAATTATCCCTTTTAAGGACAATTTTCATGTCTTTAAAGCCCTACAATTTTGTTTTTAATTGAAATTATAGTTTTAAAACTCATTTTAAAATATTTTAAAGCATTTTTTTTTTTTTTTTAGTATTTATGTAACGTAAATTCTTTATTTTAGTTATTGGCGCGCGTCGGCGCGTTGTCGCGTCGCAACCTTTACGTTAATTAGTCTAAGTTTATGAATATATTTTCATCTTAATTTCGTTTCAAATATAAGAAGAAATGGTTTCAATAAAAATTGAGAAAGTAAATTAAACGTAGGATTTTTTATAATTATTTCGGGTAGCGCGTGAAGCGACGCGACACCATTAACACGCGTTATACGCTGTTAAACGTTGATTTTAATATTTTAAAATAATTTTTAATTAATAATAATGCTTATTTTTTCTCTAATTAGAATTAAAATTGTATTTATAAATTTCGAAATATCTCAAAATTACTGTTATAATAAAGACATTATTATTTATACTGTATTATGTTTCGTTCGCCCTTCCCATCGCGTCGCGTCGCGTCGCATCAAACACATTTAAATACAATGCCCATAACCATAATATTTTTTTTACAATAATATATAAATAATACTGTTATTAATATAAATTACGTGATAAGTTAATAAGAGATTTATTTTAAACTATTCAGTTAAAATTCGACGCAATACCACGCGACGCGACGCGAAGCGAAATGACAGAAAATCAACTTTTATAGTTTTAATAAATAATTTTTTCAATATAGTAGTAATAAAAATCATTATATTATTTAAAAATTTATTAATTTTAAATATAAAAATTTAATTTATAAAAAATATATATATATATTTTAAAATCCAGAATAATAATTTATTTAGCACTTTTTTAAAGTGTTAAAATCTCATTAAAAATTTTATTTTAAACAATTTATTATTTTAATATTTTATCTAGAAATTAAAATAAAAGCTTTTTTTAATGTAATCCTATTACTCTTATCCATTTGAAAATAACTGTAAAGGTAAGAAATTTTATTATTTTTATGATTATTTTAAGAGCTAGACAAGGGGGAACGAGAGGAAAGTTAGTGGTTTTTTTTCATAGAAAAAGACGAGAAAAATACAGAAAAAATTATTTTTATATAATCGAATTTGTTTAGCGAAGAACAAAGGAAGTAAATGAATTCTTTTTATTATTATTTTTTTAAACCCCTGTAGTCATTCGATTCTCAAGAATTTTTATAATCTTCTAGAGAATGCTAGAAATTTGATGGGAAATTGGATTATTCTTTTTAGTTTTTCTTTTAATTTTTGAAGAAAAAAAATAGTTTTAAATGAAGTAAAAATAATATATTTGTTGTTGTTCATGGATATAAATATTTTATTTAAATGCACACACGTCTTACTTTACTGAAGTGCTTTGTCGTCCCTCTACACTCGATTAACTTTAATGGAACTGACACTACTTATATATAAATCTTACGAGAATTTTCTATCTAAACTAGTATTTTATTATTATTATTATTATTATTATTAAATTTTATAAAAATTAAAATAAAATAAAATTCTTTTAATAATTAATTACATTAAATACAGAATGGTTCGGAAGTTAGTTGATTGTGTTTTGTGTATTGTAAATAAATAAATTTGTGAATATGAATCGTAAAAACAGCATTTTTATTATATAAAATAAGTGTAAACTCGCTTTAAAATATAAGTAAATAACAAAATAAAATACCATTTTATTCTTTAGAACTGATTTCTTTAGAACTCGATAAAATGGCTGCTGTTGGGAGGTGGTCGTTATTGAAGGTTCGATTGTACTAAACTAATAAAATATACAAATAATATAAATTAAACAAATGTTTCGAGTAATTTAATCGGGAATAATAATTTATTTATTCAAAAATATATCATTTCTTCATTTTTATAAAATGTAGAGTAATTGGGGAAAGAGATGCCTCGAGAGGAAAGTTGCCACTAAATTTAAGTGCCAGTTACAAGGTAATCCACTATAAGATAATCAAATACAGGATATTGATGATTCTTGAGTGAAGATTCTTGTATAGTTCATTAAGGAAAAATAAATATCAATTTCTCTATTATATGAACTAATAAAAAAGAAATTTCTTATAAAAATTAATTATTTGGTTTATACTTTAAAAAGGATTTTATTCTTACTTTATTGAAAAAGGAAGATATTTTAATAAAGATGTATTTAATATAGACTGTAACAATCATTGTCTAGTAACAATTCTATTCTGTGCTGACCATTGGCCGGCCGAATGAATAAAACTTCTAATATTGATAGTTTGTCGCAGGTTCGCGCTGACAAACGGACTGGCCATGTCGAGTTTTCCGGGCTTTCTTCACACGGCGTAACAACTAAACAGGTGCTGTTTATTGCTTAGTTTTCTATTGAAAGTCCTCCCCCTTAGCGGATATGTTCGTTGGCCTCTCTCACCACTACTAATTTTGGTGGCCAAAAATTCTTTCCTCAACAATCGATATGATTTACATTTTAGGAATAGGTGTGTAACATTTATTTGCATATTAATTTAGTTTGGTTTTGATGAAAAATTGCAACGCAACACGTGGATATTCAGCCAAGGGAGGGTGCATTCCAGAAAGGCTTTCTATGGAAAACTGGGTCCTATTTAGGCGTTAGACACGTGAAGAAACCTGTTAAAATCCACGCAGTCGGCCCGTTGGTGAGGTGCGAACTCGTGACTCGACCAGTGTTTAGTGGTTTCATCCACTCGGTCACTGGTGAGATTTACTTAGATATAATTTAACAATTTGAATTTTATAAAGTATCCCGAACTTACAAAAAACTTAAACAAACACCTTAATGTTCGCTGAGAAATTTATTAATTTAACTAACGTTTTCGGCTTATTCAATAAGCCATCTTCAGGTTTTTAACTTTCGAACAAAAAACAATATCGTTCTATTAAAAGAATACCATAGTTTGAAAAAATTCAAATCATTAGTAACGGTCAAAAAATAAAACAAAGAGGATGAACATGGTAATAAAAATAAATAAATATACATAAATAAATAAAAATGGTAATATAAATAAATAAGTATACAAAAATATATAAAAACAAAAAAAGAAAAAAAGGAAGAACGTGGTAATATAAATAAATATACAATAAAATCGTAAAAGATACAACAAATGTAAGGTAAAAACGTTTTACTCGTGCCCATATATACTACTATCCATCCTAACCAGAAATACTTCCCCATAGAACTCACGTGTCTCTTATAAATTTTTAACTGCATATTTCCAAGCTGAAGGAAGACCTTCTGCGTCCCTTGCGTTAATACATTTGGATGGATTGTTCTAATACTCGATTGTTCCTCCCATATGGAGGAACAATCGAGTAATTGCTAACTTTGTAGATAGAATTAACGAGAACGAAGAGGGCCTTAACCTGAAGCTAGAGCAGAAAAGCTCCAGGATAGTACATTTCTTAGACATTAATGTTATATTTAACAAAGGGCATATATCCACCGGCGTTTTCATTAAACCTACACATAGCCCACTATATATCCCTGCAAGCTCTAATGACCCTTATAAATATAAGTTAGCAGCATTTAGAGCATTGGTTAGAAGGGCCTTTATATACTGTGAAAATGTGATAGACCGGGATACAGAGATAGAAAGAATTATACAGATAGCAGGAACATTAGGTTATAGGAGGAAAGTCATTGAGGGAATTATTAGAAAATTTGAGGCCAGTAATGATAAGAACACCAGGCACGGGCCTTACAGATACACGAAATTTACATACAATAAGTATCTGGGAGAGATTATGAAAGAAATAGCAAGAACTAAGGATACAAGGGTGATCTTGAAAAGAGCTCCGAATTTGTATAAAATACTTAGAAACGATAAAGGGTTAGTTAAAAAAGAAGATAAGGCGGGTGTGTATAAGATTCCCTACGAGAACCAGCTATTAGGTATTAATAAAGATTATGTAGGGGTTACTACTAGAAACCTAGGAATAAGGATCAAGGAACATAAATATGATATTAGAAAAGGTTCCAACACGACGGTATTAGCCCAGATGGGGCAGACGGAGGGATCCTTAGTACATTGGAATGAGGCGAAAATCATAAAGCAGGTACACTCCCCAACTTTGGCAAGAGCGGCTGAAAAGATAGAAATTTACAGAAGCAAACTAAGAGATAAATGTATTAACGCAAGGGACGCAGAAGGTCTTCCTTCAGCTTGGAAATATGCAGTTAAAAATTTATAAGAGACACGTGAGTTCTATGGGGAAGTATTTCTGGTTAGGATAGATAGTAGTATATATGGGCACGAGTAAAACGTTTTTACCTTACATTTGTTGTATCTTTTACGATTTTATTGTATATTTATTTATATTACCACGTTCTTCCTTTTTTTCTTTTTTTGTTTTTATATATTTTTGTATACTTATTTATTTATATTACCATTTTTATTTATTTATGTATATTTATTTATTTTTATTACCATGTTCATCCTCTTTGTTTTATTTTTTGACCGTTACTAATGATTTGAATTTTTTCAAACTATGGTATTCTTTTAATAGAACGATATTGTTTTTTGTTCGAAAGTTAAAAACCTGAAGATGGCTTATTGAATAAGCCGAAAACGTTAGTTAAATTAATAAATTTCTCAGCGAACATTAAGGTGTTTGTTTAAGTTTTTTGTATATTGAATTCTGCTGGGTACGAGTGTGGTTTATATCCCGAACTTATTTGGTGTTACCTGACGTATCAGAGAAATCTCTTCACAATATGAATTAAGATTAAATAATTTGAACAGTTGAATACCATGAACAAAGTGCTGAAACATTTTCTTTACCGCGATCGTATTGCATTGTATGTTAGCTCTACCACCTCCGCCGAGGCCAAAATATATATCAAGAATGCTCACAATAGATAAAAACAAAAATAGGTAAGGCACCCAATAAACCCAACAGAAAACGTAATGGGCGCATTTTATATTGAACTTTTTGAATTAAGTTTATGTAGGAGATCACACCGTACAGATCAACTCGATTGTCCGAAATCGAACTGTTTAACACGAGCAATGTTCTTAAAAATTAAATTTGAATTTTATTTCCAATTTATCCAAGTAATTAATAGTTTAAACAGAAGCCCGGATAAAAACATATACCTGTATTTAAACAGATAGTTTATCGACCATTTCAGTCTATTTTTAAATTAATCGCTTTTAGCTTTTATAAAAAGAAAGTTCAGATTCTTATTCACTTGTGGATCGCTTGTGAAATAATTTGTCTATAATGGGAGTTGAAGACAGAAAAACTAGTCAGTCGCGAGTATTTATAATGATCGCGTCTATCTGCTTATCTCACAGAAATCATTTTTCTAAAGCGCGTACGATCGTTTATATTAATCTGTAGAGCCTTTTTCAAACAGTAAACATAAAAAGAATTTATTTTTTTTTTTTGTAAAGGCCCACCAGTGAACGAGAGGATAAAATCATTGAACACTGGGAGTTGATTGCGGGTTCGCACCTGACCAACGGGCTGGCGGCGTAGAGTTTTACGAGTTTTCTTCCATTGTCGAACTCCTTAATAGGAGCCATTTTCCATATTCCCATAGAAAGCGCTCCCAACAGACACTGTTCCTTTTCATTTGTCTAACACCTAAATATGGGCCAGTTTCTCGTAGAAAATCCTCTCCTCTTGGCATGTTGCCCATATGTTGCATTGCCTTAAACCATCAATCCAATCCTCCCTTTGTAAATCTACTTGTGTCTTTAAAGTAATCTCTATAAACTCTTAAAGACAATTATTAATTTTCAAAATACCTAATATTCGATGCAGAAGTTATTAAAATTTGAATAAAGTTAGGTGTGTTTCATCTGTTCTCATCCGCCATGTTGCTTAAAGGCGCATCGACAGGTCGCATCGTACGCTTCGCGTGTTCATTTCCTTTAACGTTTATTTGCTTTAAGAGGTGATAATTATTCAAATTTCTTCATCACATTTACATTATATATTTGCATAATATTTACACAACTCATTATTTTTAGCGAAGGCACAAGTGAGATTTTTTTTTCCTAATTTTTCCAACTATTGATGACATTCCTCCCTTCCCAAATTTACTTACTTTTATATTTTTTAAGCATAAATAGATTATTTACACTACGCATTATCATATTCTAAGACTGGAAACATACAAAAATCAAGCAAACATAACAGAAATTGTAGCTAATTACGTAAACACATCGAGTAAAATCCATAATGAGAAATGGCACGTGTCTGAATCCATTTGTACACTTACGTAACGAGTATAGAAAGTTAAACGTATTTAAAATGATTTTATTATAACTTCCACGCTGTTACGTCACACTTTACTAACTTTAAACATCGATAAGAATTATTTAAATTTTTTTTTTTTTTTTTTTTTTTTTTTTTTTTGTTACGGTCTCAATCGTTCCAGAGTGGTTTAGTATTGAACAACTGTGCCAGATAGGTCAATTGTCTGGTAAATAGATTGTCAACTGGGCCGATAAATGGATCAATTTGTCCAGTATTCAATTCTGAAGAACCGTAGTACTCGTAAATGAAATTTGTGATAGAAAATTCTTTTTTTAAAACTCTATTCTGTACTTTTACTTCAGGCAAAATTCACATATTTTGTGTAAAACGATACAAAGAAAATATGTATTGTGGTGTAATGAGATAAGTAATGCAACACATGAACAAGAGATGTCGCCTGTAAGGACTTTCTTTGGAAAACTCACTCCCTATTTAGGTGTTGACACGCGTAGAAAACTCGGAAATAGTAGCCAGCACGTTGGTGAGGTCGAACCCGCGACTAGTGTATTCAGTGATTTTATTCACTCGGTCGCTAGCTGGGTCTAATATCTATTACATTATTACAACAGGCGTGTTACCTGTAAGGGGGTGCTTTCTGAAAGGACTTTCTTTTGAAAATTGGCTCCTATTCACGTGAAGAAAACCAGGAAATCTTCGTATGGCTAGCTCTCGTCGGTGAGATGCGAACCACGACTGGCGACTACCAGTGTTCGTTGGTTTTATCCACCCGGTCACTAGCGTAGTCTAATATGTATTACATTGTATTCTCTAGTGTTTAATTTACTCATTATATACGAGTTAACTCGATACTCTTGAACAGTTTAAAATTAATAGCTTTAACTTACTAAGAAATTCAATATCGTTCAAGGGAATTATTTAAAATTATATTATTAAATATTTTCCTACTAAAGAATTTATAAAGAAATATCTTATTTTTATTAGAAGAATTATTATTTTTTTACTTGTTTTCCAACAGCCTACAGCTGGATATCCCAATTCTATGATCCAATTTGATCTTATTGGAAATCAATTGTTCTATTTAATCTTATTTTTTGTTCAAGAAAGTAATGAATTTGTTTTAAAGTACATTAACTAGATAATCTATTGTACCATTTAATACTTCACCACTTTTAAATGGTACTTTGCATACCATTTTAAAAGTTTAAATTCGTATTTAAGAGCTTTTTCTTTAATTAATTAATTAATTAAGTAAGTAAGTAAATTAATTTTATTATATTAAAAATGCTTATTATTTTAAGAATTATTATTTTAAAAATTTACAATAATAATTAAATTTATTTATCTATTCTTTAAAATTTTATTTTATAAAAAAAAAGTTAATAAGTTTATAATTAATAAAAATTTAATAATTTAATTTATATAATAATAAATTTTATCATAATTAATTTTTTTAATATTTAAAAAATAGTTTTTAATTGTATCATAAAAAATCGTTTTATTATTATTTAATAATAATCATTATGTATTTATAATTAAAATTTTATATTGTTAAAATTGTTTTTTAAAACTTCTAGGCAAATTTCTTTATTTTTATTTATAGACTTTCAAGATTTTAAGAAAGTTTTATGATGATTTAATAATTTTTTTTTTGTTAATGTTACCTATGGTTCCAAAATGGCGGATCGTCTCTGATTCCAGCAAATAGAAGAAAGGAAACAGTGGGGACGCACGTTCTAACCTAACCTAACCTATTCTAATAATTTTGTTGATAATAATTATGGTAATTTATTAGAATAGGTTAGGTTAGGTTAGAACGTGCGTCCCCACTGTTTCCTTTCTTCTATTTGCTGGAATCAGAGACGAGCCGCCATTTTGGAACCATTAACCTTTTATTTTTAATCTAATAACAATTTTTAAAATTAAATAATGTCTCAGGTATGTAAATAATTACAGTTGAAGCCGGATTGCACACCAAGTAATGTCACCACCTTTACATCCCATAGAAAAGTTTGCAGAGGCCTACTGTTTTCTATTTACATCTTTGGAGGTCTTCGAACCATGCAGTCAAAGACATTGAGCACAGCTGAAGTTTGGGATAGAACTTCTTGGACAGAATCACTGAGCTGAGGGAAGAGGGATGGCCATTTCTCTGAATTTCCCGTCATCTAGGCCTGTCTGTTTTAATTTTGATCGGTATTGATGGAAGTGGATACGTAAGGCCACACATACAAACACCGATAGTTTCTGGACACCCCAGACAGATTGTCAGAAGAAACGATTGTCTGACCGTGAGGCAAGCATGAGCATCTGCAATGGCATCTTTGCCCATCACTTTGTTTTCAATGATGCCATGCTGTTTGGAAATGGGCGACCACTATGTTAGACTATGCAAGATCACTAGTAAGCATTTCAATTCCGCTTTTACTATTGAGTGGTACACTGCTCCAACTGCTGGCAAGCTGGTCTGGGAGCCATTTCGTACGACAGACGGTCACTTCAAGTAGTTTGGTACAAAGGACATTGACGGCAAAGAGGTACGTTCATGAAAATCTGAGCTCTAGCGTGTGTTGTTTTGTGATAGGGCTGCAACAGCCACTTTCTAGAAAGATAATTACATCTCCGACACGTCGTCACACTTCCTCGGCCTGCCCGATTTCCAGATTTGTCACCTATTGGTCATTTGTGGGACCAAATGGGAGCAAGCTTGCCATGCACGAGTGTGAGAGATCTGGAGCGGCAGTTGCAACATTGCAGAATACCATACAGAACCCGTATTCTATTCTGCAACAGATTTACCCATAAGAGGAGGTATTACCATGTACTAAAAGTTGCTTTATATTGTACTATTGTTATACAGGAAATTTCCATTTGCTGTGATATTGTAATGACTTATTACCATCGTCATTACGTTTGGACTAATAGAATTTCGTTGAATTCTAACATCTCCCTTGTTAATGAGTATATTTTGATGCTGATCACTAGAAGTATTTACCATAAGAGGTGCAGTATTATCTCAATTATCATCATAAAATACGCATTACGATTGCATTATAATAACTTATATTTTTAAGACATGTATAGTTATTTCTTCATATTTACTTCTATACCTAAAAGTTAATTACTTTATAATTATGTTAATTTAATGATTAATGCTTATGAACATAACTTGATTAGCATTAATATTACATTGGGCACATTTTTAAAGAGCAAATTAAATTTGACTAGAAGTTAGAACTTATACTTCCATCATCATATTAAAATATATTATCTAATGCTTGGATCATCTGCTAAAGTTTTATTCTTTAAGTATTCTAAAAACATTTAATTTTAACTAATAATAATGTATATTATTAGTTTATTAAATACATCTGTAAATGTATTTTAAAAATTATTAGCATCTTTTTCTCCTATATTCTCGTACGGCATTACAGACCGACATACAGAACGTGCAAAGTACTCAAATGCATAACAATGCTATACTTACAAATTCTTTCTCTTCTAAACTAAATTTCTTCGATGATTTTCATTTAATTTAATTTATTCTTAAAGAAAATTGTTGTTTATATATATTATTAAAGGAAAAATCAAAGAAAAAGTTTATTAATTTTGAAGAATTTTGAGAGAATTATGAGGACAAGACTTTATGATCTCCAGACATAATCGATTTTTATTCACGTACAGACAAACAAACGACTTTCGTTATTCTTCGTGTTTACAGTAAATATAACATTGTTCATTTCCATTATTATTATAAATATATGTTTAAAATATAAAAATATATTTTTTTAAATGATTAAAAATGTATTTTTTAAAATCAATTTAACAGATAAGTATTTTTTATTTGATCATTTAACATCATTTAATTAATTTCAGCACCGATACAATTAAGTATGATTTAAAATATTCGTTATATTTTAATTATTATACAATAATTTATCATAATTTTCTTTTATAAATAGATAAATAATGAAGATATAATAATAAAATAAATTATAAAAATATTGATATTAAGTTATGGATGTTGATGATGATGCTGATCTTCCTCTCAAAATTGATACTTTGAGACGAGTAAAAGGATATTAGTTGCTAGGCAACCGGAGGATAATTTATTTTTTAATTTTTTGATAATGTATATCGTTTATTTTAATTATTTTTTTTTTAAATTTGTGATATAAAATATGTTTAAGCTTTTAAGAAAAAGTTCAATATTTACGTTTTTTTAATGCTGTTTTCTATTTATTTTGGAATTTATTGTATACGACAACGCGACACGTGGGTGATCTGCCGAGAGGTGTACTTCCTGAAAGGATTGTCTACGATATTTAGGTATTACAAACGTGAAGTAATTCGAAAAACTCCACGTGCACAGCCCGTTGGTCAGTCCTGAACCCACGACTAACTTACTACCAGTATTCATATGGGAAACTGGTCCATATTTAGGTGTTAAAATCGTGAAGAAAACCCGGAAAATTCCAAGGACAGAACCCACGACTTACTACAACTGTGGAGTTGTTTTATCCATTCGACAAATGGTGGGCTTTTATATCTTAATACAGTTAAATTTACTTTTTAAGGAATATTTTACAAGACAATTAAAGCTTTTTAAGGTGCAATTAATCGTAATGTGTAGAATTTTATTGATAAAAAATTAATTTTTAAAAGTGTTTGTGAGTATTTAAGAATAGTTTTCTTTTTTTAGCAATTCCTTCTAAATATACATTATATTATATATATTTATGTATATATATATATATATATATTTTTTTTTAAATAAGAATAATTAAATCAATTCTTAAAATTTAATATTTGTAAAAAATATATTTTGAATATTATTTTTAATAAAGTCCAACGACCCTATTAAAAATCTTTTCTAATTCATTAAACGTTTTCATCAATGTCACTCAACTATTTTATTTTTATTATGAATTCTTTATGATCCATTTAAAGTGGAAAAAAAACAGCAAAATACCCATATCATAAGCTTCTTATCAATGTATAGTGCTGCATTTTTTCTAAGTTTTGTAAATATTTCTTTTTACAATATTAAAAAAAGATACATTATTAAAAATTCAGTTAAATTCTTATTATATAACGTAAATTCTTAGAATAATAATAATAGTACACTATTTATATTAAAAAGTTTATAGATATAAAGCGTGACAGACAGACAGATGCTTCTAACTAGAAGCAGATAAGTAATTTATATTGTGTGCTCCTAAATGACATGCAAACCATTGATATATTGTATTTCTCATTGCTTTGCTTAATATACTCCTGGTTTTCTTGTCTCGTAAGCAAACCATTGGCTTGCTTATAGTTTCTTGTCACTTAGTAACATGCATTACCATTGGTTTTCTTACAAGTCAAGCAAACTTATGGTACAGTAGTTACTATTGACTTGCTTACAGCTGCTTGTCACTTAGAATCACACATTATTTACACGTAAATGAGAGAAAAGATTCATATTTATTGTAAGAATTTAGTTAAAATCAAGTCTGGACAGATATTTTTATAAAGGGGGTGGTTAGATTTATGAGTAGCAAATCTAAATTGTCATTCAACTGAACTCGTTGAATAATAGTCATTTCTAAACTGTAACGATTCACATCGAAATTTTGAAAGGCAGACATATACTTTCTTAATGTTGTGGAACATTTGAAAGATTGCTTTTAAACTCCGAAAATAGCAATTTTTTGTTTTATTTTTTTAGATTCGAGTCATTGTTTCTGATGGAAGTCATTTGGAAAAATGTCTATTTTTCTAGACATTTGTTATACTGTCAGACACCATTTAAGAATATAAATCTTTGTAAAGTAAATGTAAAAAAAAAACACTAAAATATGTTATCTTAATGTTAAAAAGTTGAAATATAATCTCATTTTTTAAGTCTAAATATGAATTTTCTTTCTTCATTTATATGTGTAAATAATGTCTTATGTGTCTGTCTGTCACGCTTTACATCTATAATTTTAATAATTGTGTTCGTAGTCAACAAGAATCAAGTGCGACACGGTTTCAAGTCATTAATCTATAATTTTAATAAAAAAAATTATAAATAAATGTTATAATTATAATATACAAAATAATGATTTAAACAGAAGATAATAATAATTCTTTTTTTGTCTTTAAATATCATTTAATTCGCCATTTTAAAGTCAAAAAGTATAAGCTTTATGTAAATTTAAGGCAAACCTTAATACCTTTAAATGAAAATATAATATAAGAATTATTTAAATAACCCATTAATTACATTTTAAAAAATATACAAATTTTATGTTCTGCTATCAAAGAAAATAAATTTTCCTTTTTTTTAAAAAAACTGCAGACAAATCAGATAGGAAAGTGAAAAATATCGATCAAAAAAACCAATTACAATGTAAAATTCTATCAAGATTCCATTAAATTTCTATACAGAATAGATTATATATAATTTTAACAGAGGAATACATCGTAAAAAAACAGAAAAAAATGAAAGAAATAATACAGTTAAACTAACCTTGATCTGTACAATCGAAAGTTTCTTCCAGGCAAATCAATCTGCAGTTAATGGAAACTTCCTATTTAGTTAAACCAGATCAATTTAATCAATAATATCTTTCTTTCTTTCCTTAAAAAAAAAAAATAAATAAAGTTTGTTAAAAGTTTGTAATAATGTACTGTAACTAAATAGAAAACTAAATTGGCAACAGTTCTTAACAATAATTCTTGTTAGTTAGCTAAATTAAGTTAAAATAAATAAATAAATAAATTCTATAAATAATAACAAACCAATCAAAAAACTATATATTTAATATTTATACAGCATATAATACAATATTATACAGTTAAGATCGGCTAATAAAGAATTTTTTGGTCGTGGTTCTAGAGAAAGTTAAAGTAGTTTAAAAATTACGCACGTTCTTCTCTCTGATTCGATAGAATTTGAAAATTTAAACGTCAATTATAACCGTCGACCAATAGCAACGGCGCGCTTCTCTGTTTCAGCCAATCAGCGAAACGATGTTGTAGATTTAAATTTTCCTAATGAATTATATACATATATATATATATATATATATATATATATTATTATTATTATTATTATATAAATATAGTTTCTATACTCTACATTAATAATATAGAACATATCACATTTTGTACAACTTCAACTTAATGTGTAGTAGTTATATGTAGGTTAAGTTGATTCTAACTATATATATAGAGCTATATGTTTTGATTTATAGACATATATATGTATATATAAACTTATATTAAATCTAGGCTATATAAATCAAAAAAATATATATAAAAGCTAGAATTTTTTCTGAAGCATTCACACATTTTATTGTATAAATTTAATATATTTTTCACTTTAAATCTTCCATTATTTGTTATGGTTTCAATTCTTTCTTTACTTGTAATAATTTTATATTCTATTTTATATATATATAAGATTTTTTTTTATGTAACTCTGAACATTTTATTTATAAATTAAATTTTTATTCTTTACTAAAATATATTTTTTAGGATGCTTCTATATAGACATACTTTTTTTAAATTTTGGTTCTTCCTCCTTAAGTGGTATGGGTTAGAGTAATTTCCCTGGGAGGTATCTCTTTTTCTTTGTGAAATTGGCCTCTGTTTAGATGTTTGACACGTAAACAAAACCCAGAAAAAGTCACGCGGCCAACCCCTTCAATGAGGGTTGAATGAGACACGAACCCGCGACCGGGTTATTTATATCAATGAAGCGTGCTACGTACAGTACATGCTTTTGCTTTTGCTGCAACTTAACGCAGATAAATAGATTGTATTCTCAATTATTTTCTTATTATTAACTTAATTATTTATAGATTAAAACGGAAGAAGGAAACAAGAATAAATTGATGTCAAAGAGTCTTAAATTAGAAGATTTGCTTGATATTGCAAAATTGTTTGAATATTACGGAAATTATTTATAGATCAACTAATGTGATTCCTACTTAAGAAAGTCATCAAAATTGTAAATCATCTTTAAGCTTAGTTAGCTGAATTTATTTTAAACTTTACTTTTTCTGTAATTAATGATTTACCTCTAAGGAATTTTCATGTTAGGGATAAAATTATCGGATTCTTTGCAGTTTAATTTTGTTGCTAGTTAAAAATATTTTACGATCAATAATATCTTTTTAATAAATTTTTATTAAAGTATTTTATAAAATTAGAAAAATAATCCTCTTAAAAAAAAAAAAAAAAAAAAAAAAAAACACTTGTCTCACTAGACAAATTCTTTTATCTGAAATTAAATAAGTACAGATTAAGACTTTTTAAAATGAATTTTAATACATAAAATTTATTAAACAAGCTTACCAATTTTAATTTTAAATGGAATTATTGTATTTTACTTTTTTATTTATTAAGGTATAGGAAAGAGGAGTGCTTAGTGTTACTACGTTGTGACGTATTTAAAGACGTAGGCAATGAAAATTAAACGTATAAGGTAGCATAACACGTGAGATCTGCTTCTCTAAAGGATTTTATTGGCTTCTATTTAGGTGTTAGATGAAAAAAACCTGGAAAACCTTAACCGTTGGTGAGGCGCGAACCCGCGACCACATGCCAATGTTCGGTGGTTTTATCCACTCGGCTACTGGTGGGTTTTTTGTGGGTTTAAAAACCGCACAAAAACTAAAAAGGGAGTCGGGAACTTCGGGAGTCACTCATAAAGTTTGTTAGCTCTTCCTAGGCTATTTCTGTTGGTGTTTGTGAATTCTGTATTGGTACTAAACAAGTCAAGCGAAAAATTACCACGGATACTGTTTTTCATAGTTTCAAGGCTTACTTAGGAATCTCTATGGTAGGTCAAGACTAGTTCAGGCATCTCATTTTTGCAGTGTTCATTGCGGGAGATTGGTTTAGGAGGGAAATCAATGCAATTTGCCATTCAACGAATTTGGAGAAAAGCAAGGAGTCAACATGACAACTGTTTCTTTTGTATGGTGGATATTTTCAATTGCAAGACGTCTTCAGACCGGAATACCGTTACATAACTCAATATCGGTTCCACATTGCTACGAGCATCCTATTCAATAACCATTAGAAAGTGTGTAGACTGTAGAAGTCCAGTCGGATGGTGAGTGTGACGAGTAAAGAGATATGGACCGGTAAACAGTCTCATTTCCCAAATTAACGAGAACTGGATAATTTCATAATAGACTAGGGGCTAATAACAAGAATTTAGTAGAAAAGTTTGAAAGAATGAGAGTGCCATATGACAGCGAAACTTCATTACTTACGCTACTCACATCTCGATTTTTTCAGAGAAAATTTAGGAGAAGTGAGTGAGTAACGTAGTGAGAGGTTTCGCCAAAACATCGAAAATATGGAAGAAAGAAATAAAACAACGGAATTAATTCTACATCTGAAATATGATGCTTCCATAAGAGACAAAATATTTGCTTATTTTATTGTTTCAACTAATCTGGTCAAGTACTGCATTGTGATTTGTACTCTTACATTCCCTCCAGTAGCTTATATGAAGCCCAGACAAATTTACATTATGTACAGTGTTGACTTCAGACAATTTTTTGGGGATAATCGGAGATTTCTCTAAAAGAACTCATAAAAATCTAAAAAAAAATGTATCAAAAAATAAACTCTGGATTGCAATTTGAAAATACTGGAGACCTATAAATTCCCACTGTCATTCGTCCGTCAGTCCGTTTGTCTTCCTTAATCTCGAGAATGGAGTTAGATATATGAAAGCTGAGACCAGATATAAAAATCTTACGAGTAGGAGGTCCCGATTAACTATATACTTTCAGACAAACCGGAACTTACGTTATTTCAATTTAAAAATTTATCCTCGAAAGTTGTTAGATGACCGGCACGACTTTATCGTATGATGTATAGGAGCAACCCATTACTAATTTGAGGTGGAAAGCATATAATTTAAACGAAATAAATTAAAAATATGATTAAAAGTTGCAGCCCGGCATTGTGACGATGTCACAATAAAATAGTGTTTGTTTTGGAAACGAATCACTGATGAGCGCTTCAGATCTTCTTTTATTGTTGGGATGCACTCTGTCTCCACTAATCTGAAGAGCCATCTAGAATAACAGTCGGTCATCTCTACAGTGATGTATTTAGAAATATGGCGCCCACCAAACTCTTCCATCTCTAGGCCCTAGTCTAATGGGCCTAATTGGCAATTCGACATTGCCCTAGTAAATTTGTGAGAGAGACATGGCAGAGAGGTGCTCTGAGCGGTTTCCAACTGAATCCCTCGCAGTTTCTAGTTATTATAAATAAAACAAATCGAAATAATTTGCTAGGATCTATGCGTAGGCCCTTTCCCAATTGAATAATAAAGTTTCATTGAATTCCAGTGCCTCCTTCTTGGTGCACGGATTAGTTAATGAGTGCATTGTTGCTTCATCAATTCGCCAACTGAAATATTCCAAACCAAGAGAAGAAGATGCGGAAAAGAATTTGCTCTCTAAGATATGCAAACAATTATATATTTATTTAAATTTTAACAAAATTTCTCTCAATTTATTTTACGTATATTCCATAATTTATATACAGTACTTCAATTATAACTTCATTTTCTTACTAACAGATGCTCTTCAGCCCAACTCATTTATTAAATTTTTTTCGAAATATTTTGGTATTTTTATTAATGTTATATGTATTATTAGAGAATAAATTCGTATTGTAAATATATTAATTTTATAATTATAAAAAAATAATAACAAAATGAATAGGATGTGGAAGCTCAACTGTATTAATCTCCTCCACATTTACTACTTTTGGATAATTTCTTTGTAAATTTTACGTTAATTTTCTGACTTTTTTTTTTTACTGTTTTTGGATCTGCACGTCAGCTTTTATGTAATTTTATTAAATTAAACTTTTCTAGATACAGAAATTATAAAATTAAATTAGTTTTCTTTCTTTTGTTCTATTATTCGTGACACATTCATACAAATTACAAATGATTATTAAAAAGCTGCTTAATTCTATTTTCACTTTTAATCAAATTATTATTACTCATTAACAATATTGCAATCGCCAGATATGCGCTTGAACTTTGACCTTCCAGAATGGGTGAGAGATTCTTTGTTTCTTTCTGTAATTGTTTCCTCGTTTCCTTTGTTAATATTATATAAAAATGAACAGAGAAAATGTATTTTTATTTCTATATTTATTAAATTTCACAAATGCGTCTAATTTTCTTTAATTAGATATGAATTTTAAATAATAATCCTAATTATGAAATCACTCCCTAAGCGATTCGGTTTATTTGACCTCGAAAGTTTTTCGATCACGTGTTCTTTACGGATCTTTATCATTGAAGTTCGCGGGAGATGCTGCAATTGTTGAGATTCTTATCTGGTTTTTACTTACGACTTGATTTGCATAAAAAATACATTTAAATTCGAATTATTTACAAAATTTATTCGTTATTTTATTCAAAAATCTAAAATAAAAATATTCAGATGAAACAATAATATTTTAAAGTCATGAATAGATGAATATTTATCCCTCAGATTATTAAAGTTTCTTCAAAATTAATTCAAATATTGTTTTATTTGTTTAAAATTCACTCGATTAAGTTTTAAATTTTATAAAAAGACACTTTAAAATTTTTTTATTTAAGTAAGAAATGTATCAGTGTATCATCACGTATTTTATCCTCATCTTCGAAATGTGTGATGGTCTCGTATCGCCTCTTCTGTCTCATGACATAAGAATTACTTCTTTTCATTAATTTTAACTCTTATTATCTCCGAAACATTAATTTCCTAATCAAAATTCCATTGATAAACTTGAAAGGCAATCTCACTTTGATGAGGTCAACGTTGTGTTCTATTAATTATACACGTGTATAATTAATAAAACGTGTTCAGCACAATTGATTTCGTTAAATTTTTTACAATTTTCTTCATAAATTTTAAAGCAAGATTTTGTTTATTGAATATTTCCTTTGATATTTATATTCTAAATGAACAGTTTTCTACAGTTTCGCGGGAGATTCTGCATTCGTATGGATGCCCTTGTTTATTTATCAATTTAAATTTAAATAATATAAATTCTTTATTTAGAAACTTAAATTGGCCAACTAGATATTAAGCAAATTATAGAAATAAATTGTATAAACTTAAGCCCTTTATCCAGAATTGAGCCATGACTTTTAATGGGGATAACAATAATTAACAAATCAATAAACAATGAAAATTTGTGTGCAAACAGTTCAATTTTTTAAATAAGAAAGTCCAAACATTGTTACAGTTTTCTCTGTTTTAATTCTAATTTATCCATTGTGATTTTTAATGATTTTATGTTTAATATACATTTATTTTTCAATAGATTTCTTCTCTGTAGTTGTGTCTTCTACATTTGTACAGTACAATAGTTGGGATAGGCTATATTGTATAGCATCGTGTAGTTTAACCATAGAAGATCTCCACTTTGATTCTGACTATGAACTCTACAAGAAGGATGAAAATTAGTAAAGATAAGAGGAATTTAACAAATTATAAGCACTTAATAAAGAGCATCATTGGGAAGAGGTGATGAGTAGAAAGATCAGTGAGTAGGAACAGAATAGTATCAGTTTCATGGCAAACAGAGGAAGATGTTGCAATTCCAAGCATAAGTAAACATCACAGAACGAAGGTCAATAGTTTTTCTTGAATTTATGATACTTGGAGTTCTTGAAGTACTAAATCTGGAATTACAAATTCTCGGAAATTAAATGTAATTACATATATTAAGATCTCTATCCGCGGATGATATGATTAATATCACTAACTGTTAGATAATTGACTAAGTATTTACAGAATTGTGCATTCGAATGAAAAATATCGAGAACAATTGGTTAGTCGACTGCTAGAATAAAAGATGGGATACTTTATACCGCAATTTTCTCCAAAACAATGCTCAGAAACTGTTTTCTTATGCTAATAAGGATTCATATTTTTCGAAACGTTCAGACTGTCGTAATAAATTACATCAACTTCGAGCAATAGTGAATAATTTAAGACCTCGCTTGTACGTTTGTTGTAAGCTGTTTTCTATTATGACAAGATAAAATGATGTATTTTTTTAATAATCTCTTGTGTATTCTTGTATAGATAAAGTTGTGTTTTTATAACACAACTTTAATTTACCACCTTGATCTTATGGAAAATAGAACAGCTTACTTAAACGACTGTAAAATATTTAGTATACCCTCGTTTTTACGACTTTATTGGCTTAAATTTCCACAAGCCA
This sequence comes from Centruroides vittatus, assembly GCF_030686945.1. Lineage (NCBI taxonomy): Eukaryota > Metazoa > Arthropoda > Arachnida > Scorpiones > Buthidae > Centruroides > Centruroides vittatus. The sequence goes on from NW_027120889.1 coordinate 506,573, forward strand.
ATTAGGTAATTTCTTTAGAAGATTATCTCTTGGAAACTGTTATAATGTTGAAACATCTTGCTCACGACAAGTTTTTCGAGAACTATGGAAAAGTTATCCGAGTTCAAAGAACATGTTCCGAATTCCATGAACACGTTCTTTGAACTCGGATAACTCTTCCATAATTAAATCGAAATTCACCAAACTCTGCAGAAATATGAAGCAACTGTCTGGCTTTATATTCCGCGAAACAGCACCCAAAAATGTCAAAATACTTCTTTGTTATTAAGTGTAAAATATTAAGTGTTTTTTGATTATATCTTATCTGAGAGTTAATTATATTTTGCGAGAAATAATTTATGGACATGGCAGGGTTCTACTGAGCATTTTGACACCAAAATCATTAAAATCTAACGTGGGAATTTTTTTAAAACTCAGACAAGAAACCATAAAAGTCATCCCAGAAGCCAGCGCTCGATTACTGCTCGCCCACGCAATTATAATCCATTAAGTAAGTATTAAAAGAGAAAATTTGTTACAATGCGTAGTGTGAGAACCGAGGGGGTTAAGCGGCGATCTTGACCTCACTTATCGGCTTCCTTGCCTATGCTGTAAGCGAGTGGAAGGGTTGGTGAGGTCGGGATAAGATGTCGAGCGTAGTCAACGATGACATGCATTGAATACAAAAACAACATATTTAATAAACACATAGATTGTTACAATTATTCTAGAGTACAGAACAAAAATACAATTAAAACGGTAAATACTTGGCTCGGCACGACATTTCTATTTGGCGCGTGAACGTTCGTGCGTTAATGTTCGGTTCCGAGGTCCGACCGGATTAGATTTCCCTACCAGGAGTTAATATTAGTCTAACTTATAAACTGTGTGTGTGTGAGAGAGAAAGAAGTTAAGTTCTCTAAATAAATACCTCCTGATACTCACTGTTCATGGATCCTGGTTCATGCGTTGTCAGGAAGACATTCGCTGATCTAGCGGAGGTGCACCGTCGAAGAATTGGCAGAAGGTACTGTTGATTTCCCTTGAGAACTGTGTTCAACCCCTTTTTATACCCATTTCGGTGGAGCTGACTAATGCACCGGATGATGTAGCCCGTTCTAGGTTCGATCTGTGTCTTTAGTTTGTTTACGTTAATTGTCAAAGATCGAACATTTCGGCAAATTTATTACTTTTGTCTATCCAGTATTGTTACTCATTCTACCTCATAAAATTGATAACAGCTGTCAAACTGAATTAACAGCTGGAGAATAACTAACGTCAGAATTTGTCTTGCGACCTCAGTAATAATTGTTGATATTCAAACTGTTTTATCTATCAAGAAATCACAGAAAATAGGATGTGTGTGGGTTTTGTCCGGGTCGGTCTTCTCTTTCTCGGTAACCTTTTGTTTGCCCTTTTTCCCAGGGGGTATTGGATTATAATTATTACTTTAATTATTTAAATCATTTAATACTCAATATCAACCTCTCACAGTAGTGATTCATATTAAATTTTAACTTGGGGTCCCCGCCGTATGTTGGATCTGATTGGACTATTGGTTTTCCGCCAAAATCCCTCTTTTTCGCCTGTATTCTTTATCTAACAATCGATTTTACTACTACTCTAGTCCATTAATATTTTCAAGTGTTCAAAGTTGGATTTAATTGTCTTTCCTGTGATCATTTGTCCTGTTTTCTTAACAGGCAGGCGAAGTTGTAATACAATATTTTCTCTATGCTGAAGAATATAATTTGCCATTTACAGATGTGGTATTTTAAACGGCTCGTCATTGCAATAGATTCTGATCACTAAAGAATCAATTTCTATTGATTCTTTTAAACAGAATCTTGATATAATAAACGTTGTCCGATTCCTAGAAGTTATTGATCCTTTATTAGTTTTATTTCTACACATTATCAGGAAAAAATCTTAGGAATTCCACTAAGCACTGATCAAGAACTCTGATAGTATTGATAATTATCTCTCTGCGAGTTCTTAGAGAGAATGATCAATAAACATTTAGTTTATCTTATAAACAAAAGTGATTATCATCTTCCATGCTAGGGTCAGATCCTGTTTCGAAGGAATCAGGGTGAAATCTGCATATAAATTAAACAAGCTGCAATTTACGACCTCGCGTGGTAAGTCTATAGCTTAGGTCCTCACGTTTTTACATGTATCATATTTGGTGGAGGGGAAGGGCCTGTTATATGTTACAGCTTAGAGCCACAAGCCTAAATTCGTTCTAGATCTAATTCATCAAGTATTGTAGTTGTACAACAGCAGTATTCAATAGCGGATCCAAAAATTGGAGTGAATAAAAGAAAACAGTATGCCTTACAAAATGTTTTATTACTCATGGTACCCGGCTTTTCTTCAGAAAGCTCTCATAAGGTAGTTCAGTTGTGTCCTGTGTACCCAGAAAATATGAACTTGGCCACTAATCTGTCCAAAGCTCGAAGCTCCATTATTAATTATGAAGGAACAACTCGTCCTTCTTTTATTGAATAAAACTGTTCTTGAAAATTTTCTAGTCTCAATCGGTGTCAAAAATGCTCGATATTTACTGAGTAAATTGCCCAATCTTTGCTAGGAAAGCTGCTTTACAGGTTAATTAGCATCTTCGCTCCTACATTCATCTTGATTTTCTATAAGAGAAGCAAACTGAACAGACATTTTTTATGGCATAAACTATTTAAAATCGAATTATTATTCTTTCTATACAGAAAATATAATAAGAAAACACTAAAAAGTGATGTGAATTCCTGTTTGGATTATGTCTTAATATTGCTACAATAGCATCAATATTAGGTATTAAACTAGTCTAAAAGTAAGATTTTTACAATATTAAATATCTTAAGAATATAAATTATACTTTTTTCATTAAAAAAATTCTTACTTCTATCTGTTTTAAGTAGTGAAAAACTTGATAAGAAATTCCAGCTTGCGGCGCGCTGATGCGAAGCGTCAACGCGCCGCCAGCTGAAACTTTTACAATATACTTTGATAAAAATGATTAATTAATCAATAAACCTAAATAATTAAATAAATTAATTGATAATTATTCAATTAATTAAATCAAATTAAATAACATTTTAAAATATATATTTTAAAAAGTAAAAATTTGAAAAACTAATCGCGAGCGCGCGACGCCATGCGACGCTACACCACTGCACTCTTTAATTAATTTATTATTTTAAATGCTAATTTTTTTGTTATAAAATTTAAAATTTAATTCATCTATTTTAATTTAATTGAATACATTTAAATTTATTGATTGTATTTTAGAATTATTTGATTTATTTGAATTATTTGATTACTTTCCTTCATCTTTCTCTTGTCTCTTGTCTCCCTTCATTTGTATACTTTTAAACGTAAAATCAAATAAATTTTAATTAAAATTTTTAAAGCTTTTAATGTTAAAAAGTTTTTATGATTTGTTTTAAAATTTTAGAAATAAATTTTAGGCGAAAATTGTTTTTATTTTTTGATTTATTTTAAACTTTTTAAAGTCATCCAATTACATTTTTCGTTACAAAATTCTGTTTTCTTTCTAAATTAAAACATTATTTTGACCCTTATTCAATTATTAATGAATATAATTAATTAATTTTTTTTTTAAATTTTTATTTTTCTCCTGAATTAATGTATTTTTTTTTTTTTTTTTGAAATTTACATGAATTTAATTTACTTTCTTTTAAAGTTTTCCTACTATTTTCACTATTGTTCCTATGAATAATTCATCATCTGTTGTTTATGCTTGGATAAACTGTGGTAAATTTCTTAGAAAATTTTTGTCAAATTACTTAATTAATTAAATTAAGATTCTGAGAATTTTTCTCTTTATAAATTTAAATAACATATTATTAAACTTAACCTTAAAAGTATGTTCCTATTCGCAACATAGCAGAGACCAATTAGAAGACACGATTTGAACACGATGTCATATCTAGAAGTTAAAATATAGAACTAGCCAATCAGATGCGATTGTTTTAAAACGTCATCACCTGATTCAAAGATTCAAATCCTCGCTTATGATTGGACACTGCTGTACTGGAAACTTTAATTCTATTTGTTTACGAATTTTAATGTTAAATGTGCAGCGAAACAGTGGCCAATCAGAAGACAGGATCTGAACACGACTTCGTATCTATAGAACTGGCCAATCAGATGAGAAGGTTTTAAAGCGTCGTCACCTGATTCAAATCCTCGCTTATGATTGGACACTGCTGTACTTGGTAACTTTAATTCTATTTGTTTATGAATTTTAATGTTAAATGTGCAGCGAAACAATGCAAGTTTCATTAATTTAAATACAGCCAAAACCTGTGCCACTGACGGGATCATAAAAAAATGGCCGTCGTTGGGGGTTATTCAATATGCATTTTTGTTTAACATCAGTGAAGAAATGGCCGTTATTGAGAGGTGGACGTTATTTGAGGTTGGCTGTTTGAAATTTGATTGAAAAATTCAAAATTTCAGACGAATTGAACTCAAACATTCGTCTTAAAGTAATTAAATTCAGATAAACATTTATTTAACATTAATTAAATTCTACTTTTCAAAATAAATTTATCCAATTTTCAATATAGTTTTAAACATTTAAATAATCAAATTATAATAAAAGTAAACATAATTCATTATAAAATTATGTAAAATGAATACTTCAATGAGAATTCTTGACACGTTTTTATTTTCCGTATTTTTTTTTTTCTTTTTATTTTATAAATTATAACGTTAAAATTTAAAAAAAATTAATTATTAAATTTAAAACGTTTAAATGTTAATTTAAATTAAATAAATTCATTGTTAAAATTTTAAATTAAATTTGTCCACTTTTAAAATATTTTAAAACAATTTTCAAATATTGAATATTGTATTTTTTTAAATAAACGTTTCTGTTAGTAATTAATACGTTATATAATTAATTAATATTTTATTATTATAAATTATAGTTAATATAATAACGTTTTTTTTAAAAATAAAATATGATAACAGATGGCGCCATCAGAATTTTAAATGTCGCCGGGAAAGTTGAGCAACTTGTTGCCGGTTTATTTAAATATTTGATAAAAATTATTTTAACTAAATTTTGGGAATTTTATGGATTTTTCTCCAATTTTTTCAAGGAAAAAATAATAACAAAAAAAAAATATTATATTAAATTTTCTAAAAATCTGAGAAAATACTTTTTGAGTTCTTTTTTTTTATTTATATATTTGTTATAAATATTTTTAAACGTGTTGATGATTGAAAATAAAGGGAAAAGAGTCGTTCAAAATGGGTTGAACGAACTTTTATTAACGTCAAGAAGTTATATATTATTGAATTCCAACAAAATTGTCTAAAACTTATCAAATAAGTGGGTCAAAAAGGGTATATTATTTTTCATAAGATAAGCTGCAAGTTCCAAATAAATAAATAATAATAAACAAGGGAATGAAGTGTTACCACATAATACCATTAAATTATTATTGTTGTTGTTATTATTTTATTTATAATAAAATTCATTATAAGAGTTGAAAAAAAACAAAATTTTAAATAATATTTTTGAATAAAAATAACTTTTTGAGGGTATTTTTAGAGAAAATTTCCTTAAAAAAATTCCAATTTTAGATTAATTGTTATTTTATAAAATACACAATAATTTATATTAAAAGTAATAATAATAATGTATTAAAATACAGCCAAATAATGAAACCTGTCTACAACGGCCACGTCTAAACGGCGGCCATTTTAACAAATATTTTTAAACTGTTGTAGAAAATAACCTCTAAACAAAGGCTACCTGTGAACAATGGTAATTTTTATGTTCTCGTCCGTAGCCGTTGATCACAGGTTTGACTATTTTACAATAATTTTTATTATTTTTTTTTAATTGTTGAAACACTCTTTTTATGTAAAATTGTATATACATCCAAACCTCTGTATAACGGCCACTACCAGGAATGGCCGTTGTTTGGAGGTTAGTTTGGATAAAAAAATTCCTGAAAAATGTCCGCTGTTTAGAGGTAAAATGCCACAGAAAATAATTAAATCCAATATTATTAATTTTAATAACTATAGCTTCATTAATGATTAAGGTCCTACGGGCAAACAAATGGACAAACAAACCGATCACTAAAATAACTTTCTCTTTGTTTTTAAAATTTATTATAAATGAAATAATATTTTTAAAAATATATTTATAATAATAATAAATGACGTAAATATGATTTTAGAAGTTAATACTTTAGTTTGATTAATATATTATATATATTTATTTATGTATTTTTCTTTAAATATAAAGACACGTTTCCTCTCTTTAAAAAATTCAACCATATTTCCTGTACAAAGTTCGTTTATTACTTGTACAAAAGCTTTCTATTACAAGAAAGGAGAAAGGAGTAAAATATTTCTATACTAGCAAACAATAAATCATGGAAATACACCGACTGCATCATACATCATCTTCTTTATCCGGAGGCAGGTGATCAGGAAAAGCTTTATATTCTCTAAAGGCGAGTCTCCATTATTGAACGCATATTTGAGTTCAAGACCAGCTATATATATATATATATATGTATATTTTATTGTACGAACAGTTTGTCGTATAACTGCTCCTATACGTGTACCGTATATACAGTTTCTTTTTGAATTATTTTTTGGCTTTCATAAGTTTGATGAACCGTTCTTGATTTACGATCTTGTTGTTTCCTCTTTTACGAGGTACAACTTTTAATTAAATAATTCTCGAGTTCAAGAACCCGAAACTAATGTTTGTACTTAAATACAATTAATTATATATGTCTGTTTATAAAATACAAGGAAAGGAAAAGGCATTCGGAGACGTTTTATCTTAATATTTTAAAAATTCTTTTACTTGAAAATACTGGCGAGGATCAATGTTACGTGGGTTTAAATCAATAATTGTTTCAAAAATCTCTTCTTTTACACGTTTGTGGAGGCGTGTGTAAAGTTATTGCCGTTTGATAGAGTAATACATTAATTGTTATATCATTTAACGGTTATTTTTTTTAATTTTAATATCTATTACTCACGTGATCGTTTTACAACAATCATATTTCAGTTACATCGCGTAAACGACGAGACCGTTAATTGACGTCATTTAACAGGCAGCAAATTTAACGGTCGTTAATATAAAAATATATTCTACGTGCTCTACTTTTTTATCGATATAAATCACGTGTTTTTCGAAAGAAACACAATAAAATCGATGGGAATTTTTTTGAAATATTAATGCCACAGACTTATTTTACGCATCTTTTGTTAATTTTTATCGTTTTAAATAGAAATTTTACTTTATTTTATAGGAGAAATAATAGAAGAAATTTCGGTATTTTGTGTAATTTCTAGTTTGTGGCGGGTCAAGAATCTTATTATCGATCCGCATCCCACTAGAAGACATCACGAATGACATCTGGCGCTTAGTCAATACACTTGATTACCATTGCATTATACAGAGATCTTTCTAGAGATATGTTAATTCGCTATTCTTATCTTTATCACCTTTACCTCCATTATTTTTAACGAATGTTCGATTTGATCTTCAAAAATCTTAGTTTATCGAATTCTAAAATCAAAATATAATGGTATAATCCCATCAAATGCACGTATCGCTTATGCATTAACGAATAAGAATGCTGTATAGTAAAATCTGTGACCTTTAAAGAGTAATTGATGACATATTTGCGACATAAGCGTATGCGCGACAAATCGCGTCGCGTCGTGTCGCATCGCAAATACGTAAGATGTAATAACGATCCGAATTTTTTAATGTAAAATTTTCATAAATATTTAATAAGAGATTGTATATTAATATAAATAAATAAATAAAGTATGTAGTAAGATATATTTCGTAGAGATTTTGTAAATATATTTTCAATAATTTAATGCATAAATCGAGTAAATTATTTTAGTAAAACACTAAAATTCTGTCGACATTTAAACAACGAAATATTAAGCGCGCGACATACGCGGCGCGGCGCAAACAATCGCGTCGCCTCGTGTCATGTATAAACAAACCGATGTAACTCGACCACGTGTAATTCCTACGCATCATATATAAAAATTCGTTAATTAAAATCTTATCAAAATTTTTAAAAATAAATATATTATATAAAAAGTACATTTTAGTAATAAAATTAATTGCTATAAATGTTTTCTTTTCGTTAAAAATTAGTAAGAAACCAAAGAGCATTATTAATGTTCATAAATCTTTATTTATTTAAAGAAACACACAGAAAAAGATATATTTTCACGTGCAGTAACACATTAATCGACATCATCAATAAATCTCTTATATTGATTTTCTTCAAGGAATGCTCTATAATTAGGAACTGCTGCAGAACCAATTAGCATCATCTATAAATAAATAAATAAATAAAATAAAGCAATGTTTTCTGTTATTTTATTTGATTCATCTTCGAATAATCAATAGTTTCAATCAATAATAAAAATAAAAACAAAAGAAGAAGAAGAAATTGAAAATCGATAGAGGCAATGCTTCTTACTAAGGAATGGAGGTAAAATTTTCTAATATTATTGTTTGTTATAAAGAAATTCTTTTATTTATTTTACGAATCAATAATATAAATAGATACATCTATAAGATTTACATAATAAAATAGCATTTTTCTATGCGCAATTTTTCTAGGATTTGAAATTCGAAATTTGCTTAGAAATGGGGTCATTATCCGTGATGTTTGAAACGATCTTCCTGTGTAAAAACCGGTATGCAAAGCTCCCTCTTCTAGGATATTTATGTAATACAGTCGAGCCTCCGATAACGGCCACCTCTCTACAGCGGTAACCTCTAAACACAAGACATTTTTTTGTAAAAATAAAACTCCAAATAACAGCAGCCATTTTAAAATGTCCCTGCCGCTCTTCAGAAGTTTAGCTGCATTTAAAAATTGTTGTAATTGGTTTGAATTTATCTAAGTTATATATTTAAATAAAAATAAATAAATAAATCTTTCATAAAATAGCCTTATTTAATCGAGCAATTGTTAAAAATAAAATTGTTATTGTTGGATGTGCATCGCTTCGCGTCGCGCGCCGGCTATCAACAGATATTACTAATGTTTAAAGTTTATTTGTTTATTAATTTAAAACGTTTAATCGCATAGGAAATTATAAATTACTTTCGAATAGGTATTTTAATATATTTAGTGAAAAATTCCTGAATTCTTAACGGAAATAAGGAAAGTATACAATCGATAAATCGTTGCAGTCATGCAAGCGTCGCGCGCTGTCGCTTGCGATATTAGATTCAAGTATTATTCGATTGTTTCTATTACTTTTAAAGAAATTAATTAAAAATTATAGAATTAAATAAAAATTTAATGTATGAATAGATTAGAAACATGCACAAAACAGTTATTAATTACCAGAAAATATAATAAAATACACTTTTATTAAATCTTTGAAAGCGAAGCGACGCTCTCGACACTTTCAATACAAAGGAAACTTAGAAAATTACATAATATTAATAGAAAAAAGAAAGTTCTTTAAATACTTATAAGATAATGTTATCGTGTACTGTGTATGTAATGTTAAAAGAAGCTCTTATATAAGGAAATTTGCATTTATATGGAGCTAGAATGAAGCATAAATAATATTTATAGCATCATAACGTGTACATATTTAATGATACTGCTTTATATTAAAAATTTTATCGAGTTATATAACAGGTTATATAAGAAATATATCCAGTGACATTTATACTAGTTGGCTAAAGCTGTCAGGATGGGATTAACAGAGAGGAAGAAAAATGGTAACACCAAAAAAAAATTCCTTCTCCTCCTCTTCCTTCCTATACACTACTTGATATAGAGTTAGTTACAAACAGCAATTATCAAGTAATTCTAGAATAATATCGTCTGTTATAATAATATTATTCAACTCTTAAACGTTGTTATAAATTCCTATATTGTATAATGGATATGCTCATTTTGACGTCTATATAAATTTATTTCACTTCTATGTTAATTTATGTAGAATAGGAATAAATTAATTCTTATACATATTATACTTATATAAGTTACTTTATATATAAGGTATGTAAATTAAATTAGCTTATTTAAATATTATTATTTTTTTATAACATACTTTTATATATTTTTTATGTATTCTTACTTTTTAACTATGTAATTTTAATTTTAAACCTTATTAATTATTGGGCCTCAATTCGAAAAAAATTGTAAACCTATAAATCCCCCACAGTCGTCCGTCTGGCTGTCTGTCCTTTCTGAATCTCTAGATAATGTTATCAAGAAAAGTATGATGTACAGGGGCAAGATATTACTAATTCGAGATGGAAAGCATATATTTTATATTAAATAAATTAAAAATATGATTAAAACTTGCAGCGTTATTAAAACATTTTTTTATAATTTTACATATTTTTTTAAATATATAACACTTTAAACACAGCTGTAACGTTAAGATAATGTCCTTAATTTAATCACTTTATCACTCTATAAAAAGCTTTAAAGTGATAAAATATATGCTTAAATATTATCTTAAAATCGTTTTTTATTATTAAAATTCGATCATTTTTGCTAAATGACTTCCTTTTCCAAGAAAGTAAAATTCAAATATCATAGCAAATGATATAAAGTCTGTCTAGAAAGCATCATATCCTTATTTGGTTTACCTGAATTATTCAAGTCAATATGTGAAGATATGTGAAAATTTTTTAAATTTCTATTCCTGCTATCAGCAGTTATTATTCTCTACTGAGAATTCCTTTTTTAAAAGAAAAAATTTCAACCTGTCCTTTAATAAAAATTAATGTAATGTATTTATATATCACACCATAAAATATATATATACCTGATAGAATGTGAAGGATATTTTCTCTACATCTAGATTTATGACAGTAATACTATTAACCAGAAATGGTAGACTAATAAAAAGAAAAGATTTTTCTGTTTAATTTCCAACCTTGCCAGATGTTCTTAACGATAAGTATCTAAACTGCTATCTGATATACGATGAATCTATATCTGAAGAGTTACATTGTCCATGAAGTTGGCTATATATTATACAATCCTATGAAGTCTCGTGCCAAAAACTGAAGATGTACAGTACAGTACATCGACAATTTGTTTCGTTCTTTATATTTTATATAGCTCCAAAAACCTAGTTTTTATCGTTATATATATGTGGTTGTCAACCTTTTTCGCTACCTGAGCCTTCGGTGAATAGAGTTTTAACACTGAAAGATCCTTCTTGCGTACCCTTCTTGGTTGAGAACTACTAAATAAAAGCATTAATTTATATTTTATAATTTTGAAAAGTAAAAGTTATCGAGAATATCGGCTCAAGCCTCCCTCTACCTCTTCATCTTTTAATTTTATATTCTTCTTCAATAAAAAATTAAATTGTAGATCCCTTGCAAAATGACCTACACGCATACAGGCAGTGGTCTGTTTATCAAATTGTTTTTTATTATAGAATCAATTTATCTAATTCTAGATAATAGCAAAATATATTTTCAAATAATTAATTAAATTTGTCGATATATTACGTAAAATCTCGATAACAAGACAATAAAAGAAGATAAACTTTCATTTAATGATTCATCCAGATCTTATAAAGGAAATTCTGATTCATATCGTGTGACCTAGATGATGTTAGTTTATTATCTAAACTACTGTATAAGAAAGATATAAAACAAAGCAACGTTCTGAAACTATATTACAACAAACAACCCATATCTAAGCTGCTCCAAAGAAGAAATCATTTAATAATTCTCTCTATGATCAATAACGTCGTACGATGCTTGTTATTTTCTTCTCCTCCTAAATTCCGCGACATACTGAGTAAATTTTCTTTATTAAACTATTAAAAAAAGTACGAAATAAATCTTTAAAGCTATTAGCAGAGAATATTTTACTTAGAAATATTCCATGATTAGGCATGGTGACTTTCATCCTTTAGAGGCCAAGCCTGTTATCTGCTCATACCCGTCAGCTAGGAATTACATTGCATAAGTTATCTCATCTGCTATCCGTATTACTGATATACTATAAAAAATGGGTGAGTATATTGGAGGGTTAGCAGGGTCACTGAACCCTGTAACATCTACACCACTGTGGTGACATATAAATATATTTTTTAAAATTTAAATAACGCCTGCAGTTGACAGATACCTTACTCCAAGTATTGAAAAGTTTTGAATCAGCAACACCTACACACGCAATAAAATATAGTTATACAGTGTTATAGAAGTGTCACGTGATAAAAAACACACATATTAATAAATAAATACCAAAATTCTAACCTTATTCTCTTGTACTGGCGATGATGAATCTTTTATTAAACAACAGAGTGGGCTGTAAAGTATATTAAGCAAGCCAATGAATCTCATCAGAGTAGGGAATCCCATTAAATTCACTAGTTGACTACCCACAAGTGGTCCTAAAAAATTGCAATAAGGCGATCACATCTTCACAATTAAGGTTCTAATCATAAAATAATTAATGTACCTAGGGAATAAGCTAGAGAGACTGAAACTTGAGCCAGAGCGTAGACACTTCCATAAACAGAAACATGCCTTTTATCCACTAAACTGGCGAGTAAAGGCATTAAAGCAGCATCCGCCACTCCTGTAAATAGTTTAAAAAGTACATAAAATTAATTCAGATTCTCGCTACAAGCAATACAGTAATGAAACATGCACGCGCGAAGCGACGCGCCGCGGCGCGTCGCTTCGCGCGTGTGGTAAACCTACCTATACCTAAACCAATTCCAAAATGGGGAAGTAATAAGTGTGTAACGTGAACGGCAAACGGTATCTAGAAACATTTTGAAAGACAAAAAAAAGGAAGATAATTAGCGTTGTAAGCGGGTTTCTCTTAATGAATATAAACTTTGTGTTAAAGACTATCAGATAACATCGTTCCATTAGCTTTAAAGCATAGTTAAGACGGTCATTCTTGATTAAATTCGCATTATTAGATCAAAGACGGAAGAATTAATGACGTAAGCCACACCCTTCATCTATCTAAATGTAGAAAGTGAGAAAATATTACTTACTGTCATAGCGCAGGCACCCACCAAGAATAGAGAAAGCATGGCAGTTAACCACCTGACCAATAAAATTTGCAGAAATATATTTTCAAATTTAAATAAATACCAACGTTCTGTTTGATTGGAGTAGCGACCTTTTACGTCAATTTGACGTCACTTCCTCAATTTTATAATTCTCAAAAATGACGTCAAATTTACGTATAAGTGTATGCACTATTTCAACCAATCGAAAATGATTTTTTTTTTTACCTTCCAAATTTAAAGCTAATTGGTCCGAAAAAATTCGTTCCTATTAAATAACCCAAACTGTCGGGTATAAATACAAGCCCTAAAAGTAAAGAAAAAATTAAATATTATAAATACAGTCAAACCTGCGAACAACGGCCACTGACAAGAACATTTAAAAATAACCGCCGTTTGGAGGTTTGGAGATGACCGATTGTATTTTTTTAATTTAAATTTTAATATAAATATAATTAATAAAAAATTTTAAATAATTATATCTTTTATATCTAATAATAATAATAATTAAAACCTGTGTAAACCGGACGTTACCGAATAATTTCGGCAGGTTTCCGTTTTGGGCAGGTTTTACTATAGAAAATTCTTCGAAAAGGAGCAATTTTCTACAGTAAAGCCTGCCCAAAACGGAAACCTACCGAAATTATTCGGTAACTTGCGATTCCGGTTTACACAGGTTTTACTGTATACTTTCTAAATAATATTACTAAAAATTTATGGAAATTTAAGTTTTAAAAATAAATAAATAAATAAAATACAAATAGATTAATATTTATCCCGTTAATTCTCGAGGGAAAAAAACGAGAAATTAATTATAATTATATTGTTATCAGTTGGATAATAATAAATTTAATAAAATGATCCCTTGTGAGAAGCAATAAGATTCAATTGACCTAATTGCCATTTAGGAGGGGACATGACTTCTATTAGCCAGATGGGCAAACATGGCTCCAAGATAGACATTGCCGACGTGGAAATACAAATAGCACCTACGAAAACAATAATAATAACAATGTTAACAATAACAGTAATATAAATGCAAAGGGGCAAAGGGTGGCCCAAAATTTAGTTAAGTAACTTTGCGAAATTCTTTATATCTAAAAAGTTTGGAAAACTTGTTTTAAATGAGTTCCTTCTGGTTCAAAATTGTTCTTGATCCTTCTGTTCTTGTTCTATTTGACAATATAATTTGACATGGCTTCAATACTGTCAAATTGCGTTACTTTAAAATACTCTAACAGATTGTAAAATTTCTTGCAAACAAGATATTGTAATTAACTAGCTTTTGAGCCGTTCTGTGTATACAAGAGAGTATTTCAGGGGGGTACATACCAACGGTTACGGCTATTTGGGGGTCGATCAGTAGATTGAAGAAAGTTGAGTGCGATGAAACCTGTGAAAAAAATAAAATAAAATTAATAATTTTTAGTTAAATATTTATAAATAATTATCTGCGTGTGCCCTGAGTACTCGGGTTAAAGTTAGAGGTGTTGGATGGGGTGGGATTTCACAGATTATTCAAGGGTGCCGAAGAATATCCATGCCAAATTTGATGAGGATAGGCTGAACGGTATAGAATTCTTTACCTAACAAATATACGTAATAAGTGAAGAGAAGTGGGCTTTTAAGGGTGATTGGGGGAACTCTCACAATATTTGTTCTAGGGTGTCAAGGATATCCATGCCAAATTTGATGAGAACGTTGAACGGTATAGAACCCTTTATCTAACATACATACACATACATGCATATTTTGATTTATAGTCTATAGATATAGAAATTTTAAAATTTCGGTAGGTAAGTTATTATTATTTTTTACTTTTATTTTATTTTAGAAAAGAAAATCAGCTTCATTAAAGAAGCAACTGCTTGTGACAACATTGGAAGATTCAATAAACTGTCGATCCTTTAGTTGTCAAAAGGAAAAGAATCTTTTCTTTTCTATCGAGAGCGCTTTGCATCACCAAACTAAACCCAATTTGTTGCCTCTGCAATGTTTCTAGATAGAGAAACTTCAAAGATCTTTTTTCCCCCTTCCTTCTTCTCCTTTGATATAATATATTTTTGTATTTTATTTTTTTTTAAATCAACTTTTATGGAAATAATAATGACAACAATGTATTTTACATTATTAAGAAATAATAATAACAGAAGAATTCAGCTTTATAATAAGTTGTTCTTACCTCCGATCGAAAATTTTGACGTAAGAAGATTACCTGAAAAACTGTAAATATACGAATTTGTATTTAAAAGTAATAATAAGGTTTTAATATTTTAAATATTTAAAAAACAATTACCTGTTACTAAGAGAATTAAAGCCGCCATTGTTAGAAAAAGAGCCGTTTTTCCGACAAAATCGTACATTATACTACCGAATGGATATCCAACTGTAAAATGAATACTTTAGGAATGTTTATTCAATACTGTACAGTCAAACCTCTATATAGCGCCCTTCTAAATAGCGCCACACTCCGTTTAAGTGCCAATTTCGGAGGTAAAGACGTGGCGCTAAATCGAGGATTAACTGTATTTGCTTTTATAAAACAAAATTGAATAATTTACAACAATTAATTATTTTAATTATTTATTTCTCTGTGACGTACTTAATACCCCAAATGCAATTCCTCCCATAGTTATTCCCATTATGCGACTTCTTTCCTTGTCTTCTTGATACTTTTCGGCAATTACACCCATTCCTAATAATATAAAAATTTTAAGTTTATTTTGTGTATTAAATTTTTATTATTTCAGAATATTAATATTTTATTTATTTATTTTGTGCAATCATCCTATTAGATTAAAAATATGGCTGAAGTTTTGTACTGAAGTAGATATTGTGCTGCCATCTGGTAAGTGGTATTGAAATTATTTTAAAATTTTTACTTTTTTCTCGTGTTTTTACCGTTTTTTTTTTGGTATAAAATAAAATATAATACATTTTTTATAAATTTTTTAAATACTTAATAAACATTATATAATTAAATTATACTTATGTTTAGTAACAAAAATACAATATGTATTTGGTGTACTGTGATGTTTATATGGATTTGCCCCAGGGGATGTTCCTTGGAAAGACTTTTATCGGAAACTAGCCCTATTTAGGTGTTATAAACGTGAAGAAAACCCGGAAAATTCCACGTGGCAGTCCATCAGATCCGAACCCACGATCAACTATCAGTGTTCAGTGGTTCTATCCACTGGTGAAGAAAGGCTGGAAGAAGCTAATCCACACGTGAGCCTTGGCCATTTTGGATTAGTTCCTTCTAACCCTTATAGACATGGGTGTCTGTAAAGAAGAGTAAACGAAGAATATTCCACAAATTATAATCTTAGAAGTAACTTTATACCTTTGATGAAATACTGTATTCTATAATCTTCTTGTGAAAACCCCCAAATATTAACTAATTAGATAAAAATGTATTGTCTTCAAGCTTTACCCCCCTTTAAAATTTTGTGCCCTTGCTTATCGACCTTATAAACCTACACATATCTTTAATATTTAGATCAGTTTCTAATATGTGAATACTGTATACAGCTGTAGAGTATAATTAGGTTCACAAGGATCATTCTGGATCCTTGTCAACCTGATCACGTGGAGTATTCCAGGTTTTCTTCACGTGTCTAACACCTAGAGGATAGTGTCCTATAGGAGGTTCCTTTTGACTATCGCCCGGATATTGTATTGCCAAATGATAAGTGATGATTAATTAATACCTGAAATGGAAATGCACGATGATCCGAGTCCATGGATACTTCTCGCCATAAGTAATAAAAAAAATGTATCACTTGATGCAAATACTAAAATATACAAAATAAATTAATCCAAATTTATTTATTTCTTTTAATATTTTGTTAATTATTCATTTGTATGAATAAAATATAAAATCATTACTCACGTAGGCAAGATATTATCAATATAATCGTTCCTGTTACAAGGGGATAGATATAACCCATTCTATAAAAATATAATAAGATTTTTATTAAATTTTGAATTAAGTAAATTTATTATTAGTTAATTTTATTGTATTTTTAATAACCGTCAAAGAAAATTGCTATATTAATAGGGTTTTTTTTTTAAAAAAAATCCGTTTAGTTGCATTCATTTATCAATGGGAAAGCTGTGTGTCTGTTCTTCTGCCTACGCATTTTCAAATTTGCTGAGTTATATAATATACCACTAGGTTAAAAATAAATTTGAAATAATATAACTACCTGAAATTTAGGACAAAAGTGACTGGAACGTACCAGAATCACCGCCATATTGAAAAATTAAGCGCAAAATTATATACAAAATGCATCCCAGTTTTCATTAGACATCACGGAACTTTAAGAGTAACTTTATTTAATATTTATAGCCCGTGTACATTGATTCATATCTGTAATGCGTTACACGACCGAATTATTCAATATGGAAAATATTTTTATATACAATACACAAACTAATTACGTGTGGCACATATTTGATATACATTCATTCACAAAAAAATTACGCATCGAGATAGAGGTTTTGACTACTGTAAAACTTGGCACACTGCTGCAGGTATTTCAGACAGGTATGTGGTGGTGGTGGTGGTGGTGGTGGTAGTGGTGATGGTGGTGCACGTCAGGTAATGCCAGAAGAATTCCTCTATCTTAGTATCCTATATGAAGATTTTCAGACATTTACCGTCCTGTTTACCTCTTTGAATGTATCGAAGATATTCCCTTTTTGAAGATATTCGAAGGTATGTATTGAAGGTATATTCCCTCTTGAACCCTCTTTGAAGGTATTCGAAAATTAGCATGGTAGCAACCGTTAGGAGTCTACTTCGTTAGCAACGGTGCCGTGACAGAGAAGCATAACCTGCACATGACAGCGACGAATCCACATTCTGTTTGGAAATGGACGACCATCTTGACAGACTATGGAGGACCACTGGTAAGCGCTTCAATCACACATTTACTATTAAGCGGCACACTGCTCCCACTACCGGAATGATGGTTTGAGGAGTCATCTGGTATGAATAGCATCGATACGTTCAAAAATCCTGCACCCTCAAGTGTTGTTCTTCACGGCAGGGATTCAAGTCATTTTCCAGCACGATAATGCTCGGCCGCACTGGAGTTTCTCAAGAATGTGTCAGCCACGTTGCCATACTTTTTCAGCTGCATGGCCTCCATATTTGCTATTCATTGGCCATTTGCGGGACCAGGTGGGACATCAGCTTCGTCATGAACGAGAGTGAGAAATCTGCAGCGGCAGTTGCAACATCTGTAAACAAACTCGTTACAGGCGAGCACATATATCTGTACGTATGCCTCTATGTTCACATGTATCCGGGCAAGAGGAAGTCATACAAGGTACTAAGGTTGTTTTATATTGTACCGTTTTTATTAACAATATGGTAAATTATTACATTGATATTTTATATTCGATAGAACTTTATAACATCTGAAGCCCCTATAAATTAAGCTTTTCCATTCTAACGCACAGCATTGCCGGTGCAGTTAACTATAATGGGAATCACGTAATTACAATCGTAGTGTTAATTAGTCTGATAATATAACTCGACTCGAGGTTATATGTAGGGAACAGTGGAGATTTTCAAAACTGTATAGAAATATCTGGTGGCCGTTGGGATATCAATATGTTTGTCTTTGGATTTTCTGATCTTATAACACATCGATTGGAGTTATAGTGTTATGGTCGTTGTACATACGCAATATAGTAAATAATGGGGTATTTCAAACTATTGTCAAACAACAAACAATGTCTGCAATAATCCGGATCGCGTATAACATCGAATTTTACTAAAATACAATAACATCCGTTAATCCGACATCACTTCCTCCAGGTGCATAATTAACGAAGTTCTACCTATTGTCATACATCTATTCAACGGCTATTAACAATACTTGCCATTCACCATTTCACAGTGAAAGCAACGAGATACATGTTTTGGAAAATGAGGACTGTTCTTTGGTAGATACTTCTCGCTGTTATTCTAAAATTAATAGTAAGGGGAAGACTGGTAGAAGTCAAACGAAGCACGTTATCAAGAAAGTATATTCACGCATTAAAGAAGCTAATCCTACACTAATCACGAAGAAGCTATTGAAGAAGCCTCAAAGCTGTCTTTGAGGCGAAGAAGCAACAATTGCTGGTTAACAGAATCAAAATTGTACAATTAAAACAACACAAAATTCTTACAAATTAAATTAAAAGATAAATAAAAAAGCACTAAGATAAAAAAGAACAGCTTTGATTATCAATTCTACCATTTTTCCAAGTCTAGGGTGCCAGATGATCCAAGACTGTCCCAGATTTTTTTCGACTGCCATTTTTAGCGACAGGAGGACTTTATTCTAAAATCTCTTCCTAAAATCAAGTATTTTTTTGGTTTTCCCCACGTTTTACATGTATTTCTGTCTCTGGCAGAGTAAAAATACACATCCCGAATGTCC
Source organism: Centruroides vittatus (assembly GCF_030686945.1). NCBI lineage: Eukaryota > Metazoa > Arthropoda > Arachnida > Scorpiones > Buthidae > Centruroides > Centruroides vittatus. Next base: position 526,057 of record NW_027120889.1, read on the forward strand.
TGGAATTGAAGGATCCCAGTATCTTTCGGAAAGAACTCAATTTGTCCAGAATTTTATCTCAAAAAATCCAGCAATTTAAGCTAGTCTGCTGTACAAAAAGAAAAATAAGTTGGTATGAATCAACTGATTCTATGGCTGATACACATGCAAATAAACGTGGCTTTGTCCTTTATCCTTCATTAAGTATGTTTCATTGTGAATTAATAAGATTGATTATTGAGAGCAGTGCCCTGTACGAGCTGTTAAGAAACCAACGAAATAATTCATTCCTGTGTTTTATATGCTTTATTTTAAGTTCCTATTCAAATAAATTATTATTATTGATATTATATATTTAAATTAAATATTGTACAGCAAACTTGGCGTTTACGATCGAATTGATTCTTAGATAATGGTCGTCAAGCGAGTCATTTTACTTCTCATAAATTCAATACTATCAACTGAGATTGTGCACTTGTAAATGTTTTACGTATATAATATCACATAAATATGTCTAGCCAAAAATATGGCACTTAAATAAGGCATTTTATATTTAGAAAATTGAATATAAAATTGATATCAAACTGGGGTTTGAAGTGAACGGTTGTAAAATGGAGTCTACTTTATATTTAACGACTTTTCAGACATTTCAACACAACTGTAGAAAAACATAAAGAAATATTGTGTCTTATAAAGTGACGAACATTTTACCCTCCTTGCTGTTATACTATAAAGAGGAAAAGTATGTCGATAGGTCAAAAACCGTTCCTACCCGAAGATTTTTATATTTTTAGACCCAGGTACTTTGAAACGTCAATAAATGTGTGTCTGTGTGGGAGGGGAACGTTCATCCACTTTGAAGCTTAATAACTCCTGTATCTTTTGTCAGAAAGTTTTGAAATTTTGCAGATAAGTTTGTGTATAACAGAGAAATGTTTTCAGAAATTTTCACGAAAATCGGACCGTTGGTTTGTGAGATATGCCCCCTTAATATCTCCCGAACCAATGTGAAGACTTGAAGAGGATTAGCAATTATTAGGAATGAAATCAAATAAAGGATGCCGGAAAAGTCTAGAAACAACGTTGACATTTTTTTATTAATATAAGAAACAAATTAATTTTAACTATAATTTATGTATCGTTTGACGAATCGCGCACAAAGATGACAGTAGTTAAATGATGGAGACTAAACAATACACCTTTTAAAATTAAATTGCGTGTAATATAATTGTAAGAACAATATTATTAATTATAATCAAACATAAAACAATTTCCATTGTCTTAAATATTAAAATCTTTACCGTACCTGTTAATAATAGCTCCAATTAAAGGATTAAAAACGAGTTGAGTGAGCGCTTTAGAAGCTAACAAGATTCCAACTAATCCATTTTCTTTATTAATATTTTTTCTTAATAAATCATCATAACTTCTGTAATTTGTATAATTATAAACAGTAGAATTTTCAGTAATATTCTGGATCCATAGATGATCATTTGACTCATTTTCATTAATTATATTTTCCAATTGATAGATATAATCAGGAATGATAGGAACTGAAAAAATAAAATAAATGCATTCGATTTTTTAAAATTATTTTTAACATGTTTACAACATAGAAAACAATTAAATTCTATTTATATGGCCATTTAATTTGAATGAGTCTAATGATTTCAATTAAAAGTAAATTAAATATTCGATTTTCAAAGTGTTAATTCGAAGTAACTTGACTACTGTCGCCTCTAATAACAACTTTTCGAATAGCGTAAAAGTTGATACTTTTTTAAATTAAATCATTAAATTCGATTACGTTTGGTTGTAGATTGAATTCAATTCTTAAATCAAAGCACTTAACAAGCTTAGAGGTATGTCCATGCAAATCTTTCCACATGATATTGTGGTTATGAAACCACATGTTAAAATTTAAAAACATTCCGCATTTGTTTTACCGTTTTAGAATATTTATATGTAAAAATAGCCTATTTTTAATATAAAGTTCTGTCTGTTGTGATAAAGATAATTAATTGGTCGTAGTATTGTATTATATACATTATGTACTGTATAGGCCAACAATACAACACTACAGTATTGTATTACATACAATACAATACTTGATCTTATAATACATTAATGTGACCAATAACGCATTTTACACAGAAGTAAAATGGGTACTCTGTTGGCATAAATATTGTTTTGGTCTATTTGGTTACACGCGGGCGATTTGCCGAGGGGATGCCTCTCTGGAGGACTTTCTATGGGAAACTGGCCCCTATTTCGGTTTTACTAACGTGAAGAAAACCCGCAAAACTCCACATGGCCAGCCCGTTGACGAAGTGCGAACCCACGTGTTTAGTGGTTTTAACCACTCGGCACTGGGAAAGTATTGCTTTTCTTCTGTGATATTGTGAATCTCATATATTAATTTACAGATTTCTATTATAATATGTATTATACATTCATTTATAAGTAACCTCTTTTGAGATCTGTTTAAATAAAGGTACCCACCAGTGGCCGAATGAATATTGAACACTGTCGTGGATTAGCGCCTTCCAATGGGCTGGCCACGCAGAATTTCCCGGGTGTTCTTCACGTTAGTAACACCTAAATTGGAACCAATTTCCCTTAGAAAGTCCTGCCAGGAGGCACCCCACTCGGCAGATAGCTCGCGTGTCGCGTTGTCGTTTACTAAAAACTCCACGCAGCCTGTCAGTCGGTTAGCCGCGAGTTCGCTCTTCACCACCAACTACCAGTCTTAGTGTTTTATCCACTCGGCCAATGGTGGGTACAATAAGGCTTTCTAAATCATATCCAGACCCACAATGATGGCGAAGCACGAGGCACGACGTTTTGCTCACCAGGATTCGATCCCGGATGCCCGGAAGCGAGAACTTATCTAACTCAGCCATTCGGCCATTCGTTTTAAGGCTAAAATTAACCCATATACAAATTTAAATACCTGTAAAATTGCAATATTAATGTTTTATATTTGCACTCACCTATTAAAGTCAATAACATATTATCCACCAGCAAAGAAAAATATATTAATATAACCATAACGCCAGTTGAATTTTGAATTTTTAATAAGAAACTACACAATCTTTCATTCTCCTCCATAAATAAACTTCCACTAAAATAGAAAAGAATATATTTTAGGAGAAATTTATATTTATTAGTGTTTTAGTCACACAACAATGCGACTCGCTTCGTGTTTCATCGCGTCGCGTCGCGCGAGGCGACGCTACGCGAACATATTTATATTTTTAATTGAAATATATGTAAATTAAAAATACAAAAATAAGCGAATTTTTTGTATTATTATTTAAATTATTTTTTTAAAAAAATGGAGGAATTTTTAAACAAGATTTTAAAAAAATTGTATAAAAAATAGGAATTTTTTATATATATATTTTTTTAAAATAAAATTTCAAACTTACCCACTTGAGACGAGAAGTGTTAAGTAAAAGGAAGACAAAACATTACTGGAGAGATAAAAGTGCAGGCTTTCATCTTTCTAAAATCCAATTGGTGGAAAATATAATTTGAATTGTGCGTCATCCAAGATGGCCGCTGTTTAAATATTTTGTTATTTTATTTTATTTTATTTTTTTTAAAGGTGCATTTAATACTGAAAAATGCACAAACGTTACCTTAAAATGCAATGTGAAATAATATTAATAAAAATTTGATTTTTGATTAAAATAATATTTAAAAAAAATTATTTTAAAAACTCGCACGTAATAAATAATAATATTATAATTTAAAAATAAACAATAAAATTTATATTTTTTATCGTAATAATTAATATAAATAATTCCAAATATTTTAGTTGCTAAAAATATTTTAAAATATATCATAAATTGGGGGAAAAAATTACAATGTTTTTAAAATATTACCGTATTAAAAATACTGGATAATAATTTATAATTATAAAAATAAAATTAAAATAATAATAATAATAGTAATAAAAGAAAAGAATTATGTTAACGTTATCTTTGTCATCCAGAAAGGACTAAGTCCCAGAATAATGATTTAGTAAATATAAAAATTTGACATAAAAATACTTTATCTAGAAAAATGTATTTGTCTAGAATTTGATACAATGATTTAAAATATATTAAAAATAAAATAGCAATAATATATTAACTATAAAATCTCAATATAAACAATAATAATAATAATATACGTTTAGACAGAAACAATTATGAATTTCGCTAATTTAATTAATAAAGTTTTTAAAAATATATACTGGTATTTTATTTATATTCTATGTACAATATTTGTAATATTATTAAAATCATTTTTAAATTAATATCTTCATTAATTTATAATAAATAAATTTTCTTTACCATAGCAATTGTAATAGAAATATTACAATAAAAACAATAATATATTTCAAAAATAATAATATTTTTAATAGAATAAACAATTCTTATGACGTTTTTTATAATTAATATATGTAAAAATTTTTATAGTTAGTTATTTGTGTTTATGTTTTAAATATATATATATATATATATATATGTATGTATATTTTAAAAAGCTTTAAAAACACATGCAATAAAAATATTAACCTATTGGAAAGAAATATTTAATTAATGGGAAGCGTGTCTACATGAAATAGCGCATTATCCTATGGGGTAAAAGAACAATTACCTGTGGCCCCACCAACGGAGGCCCTAAAGCAATCTTTTATAAGAAAATATTTCACAAAAAGTTCCCCAGAAGAAAAATATCTGAAGTCAACACTGTACACGAGGCCCTTAATTCAAATTCTGCTGGGCCCCATGAAGATATAGCGCGCCACTAAATGTCTCGTTTGCACCAATATCATCACCCTTTAGAACAATACTTCTCGTTTATTATGAAAATATTTTAAATTTTATTAAAATAATTTAATTATTTGTTTTATTTATATAAGAATTTATTTTTATAAAAAAAATACCTTTTAAGACAGTAAAAAAACGTTAACAGGTGTCTGTTTATACGTTTCTATCACGTGTACAACACGTGTTTTATGACTTAATCAATTTTTCCAGTTTTACAATTTAAATTCATTGGCATGTTATCAATTCTATTCATAGCTATTAAAATTATTTATCACATTTAATTTATGCATGTTTTAAAATCTTTTTTTTTTTGTATGAATAATTATCTCTACAAAAAATATACGATCGATAAATACCGTATTTAAAATAAAAACTACATTATATTCTATAGATTTTTAAAATATTTTTAAAAATTAAACTAATTAATTATTATCATTTTTAGAATATTTAAATTAAATAAACGAAGACTATTCGATGAAAAATTTAGCGGTTTCACACGATATTTTTATTTTTATTTTAGTAATTGATTAATAATAAGTCAACGGTCTGTTACGTAATAATGTACATATGTTACAGTTCCGATGACTTTAATGTGAAAAAAAATCCTAATTACGCGACCAAAAAATTGCTTACTTAAAAAAAAATTATTCAAAATTAACGAATAATTAAATAAATTGAATTGTTTCCTGATTAAATTAACAATTTAATCAGGTCGATAATTCTTTATTCTTCTATTCTTTCTATTTTTGTCTAGCTACTTACTTGAAAATTCGCTGAATACTAAAATATAATTTGTTTAATTTTTTCGGATGTAGAATTAGTTAAATAATTAAAATTAGTTATCATTTTTATATAAACTTATCTAAAAATATTTGGGGGTTGTGTTGGAAATGGGTGATGTAAGGTCAAAGGTCTTAGTAAACTAAAATGTACATTTATTGACCATAGTGTTTACAATAATGAAACTGAAAACACAAAAACTGCTCGGGCTAAAATTAAGAGAGAGTGAGCTTTAGGGTTTTCTAGGGTGTCAGAGATTATCTATGACAAATTTGGTGTGGATATGTTAAACAGTAAGAACCTTTTCCTAACACATATATAGATTTACGTATGTAATCAAAATACACATATTTCTCAAGTTATGCTAGTTGTATTTATATATTTTTCACAAATAAACATTCTTCATACACTTTACTATATTAAAAACTTTAAATTCTCTTATAAAATACAGTATTATAAAAAGCAATGCCAACTCGAATGAATAAGTACATAAACTAATTTAAATTAAATTTTTAATAAAATAATTTAAAAAGTAAACAGTTTTATAAGCTGGAACCGTTATGAAACCATTGTTTAATTAATTCATAAACTGGTATTATGGAATGTAAAAATCATTCGGGGAAGAAGAAATTTGGAAAAAGTCCATATTACATACACTTAATGATTTCGTCTCTACAAGGTGGTCCTTGAAATTTTTCAGGTGTTTGAATTAATTTGAAACATTTAAAATGGAACTTTATTAACAATTAATTTATAATATAATTATTCGTTTGTTTATAATTATAATTAATCCTTGCTGAATGTTTATTTTCCTTAAAAATGACCTAATTAATCTAGTATTTTCAAGGTAAAAAAACGATGATAATTATAGAAAAGATTAGTTGGGTGTGGCGATTAGCACGCAAACAAATTTTTATGCATCTTTCACCTGCATCCTTTGATAACTAAATGCCATTATACTTATATTTTAATTTTTTTTTTAAATTATGTATAATAATTTAATATATAATATAATAATTAATTTTGCTTATTAAAGAGATTCAAGAACTTTCTCTTAAATCTCTCTCTCACAAGAGAGATAATATAAATCCAATAATAAATAATCAATAACTTTTAAGCAAATTCTAGAATATATAGACCTATATGTATATATTTAGAAAAATGACCAGGGTGTGACCAGGAAGAAAGAACAGGCGACATTGACCTGATTTCGAACAGCTTTTTTCCTTTGGACATCTTCCGTTCATCATCAGCATCACCTTGATGATTATGTTCAACCTTCTGGATTCATCGCTTTAGAGTCGTTTTACTTGAATTTCTTTATTTAATAACTAGTCCAATGTCATTTGGATGGACTGTGAAAAATATATATAAAGGGGTGAGTAGAGATGCACAGACAAGATCAGTTTTCAACTATCTATCTTCAAGATGAAAGCTCTTGTAAGTAAAATATAATATATGGTTTCTTTTCCCTTTCAGTTTACAAGATAAAATTATGTTTCTTTTATAGATCATTCTTCCATTGTTGTTTGTCGCTTGTCTGTCCGCTAATGTGGCCGTAAATCTAGGAGGAGGAGGCTATAACTTCAATTATAACACAGGTGATGCCGGTGGTCACGCCCGATCCGAAGCCGGTAGAGCTGATGGCTCCGTTTCTGGATCATACAGCTACCGAGACCCTAGTGGTCATTTGAGAAAAGTGGACTACGTAGCAGGACCAGGAATCGGTTTCCAAGCCTCAGGTGATGTAGGTGTCGATAAGAACACCTTAGCTGCTGCAGCTGCCGTTGCAGCTCAAGCACCAAAAGCTCCCGCACCCGTTTCACCCGTTTCACCATGGGGTGCACCTTTCTACGGACATTACGGATGGAATGGTAGATGGTGAGGGTCTCAATCAAAAATTTTCAAAACAATTTTTTTTACTTACAATTTTAGCATAATTGCTGTATTGCTTGCTCATTTTGCAAAAAGCCAAAAACAAAATGTATGTTGTGCTATGTATGTTTATCTGCTGAAGCAAAATAAAAATCTTTTATTATAATCTAATCACTTTTGAGTTGGTCAATGAAAAGGTCAAAGTATTTGCAACAGATTTTATCCAAGTTATTATTACTATTATTATTTTTTAACTCCCTTCCTTGAGAACACTAACGGAAGTATTCTGTAATCAGAGTTAGAGTTAATTAAAGTAATGCCAATTTCTTACAAATAAGAAATAAATTGCCATTCATAAAGTCGAGTAATCCTAACAGATTCAATTAGCTCTTATTTTTTTCTTTAAATTTTTATAACAATCCCACAATTGCTTACTTTTCCTTGGCGTGACGTCCTGAGTATTGCTGTATTTACGCCATTTTCTATGCACGTGTTTTCTTGTAACCAATCAAGATGCCTCTTACGAAGGAAAACTTACGTATTCTCGGACGCAGGATTGTTTTAAAACATCAATGGCCCGTAAAACTAACCTTATAAAATGAAGGTTGTACCTCGTGGTATCTAATATGGGAGCGCTGTTTCATTAGGGCGTGCTGCACGCAACACTAATAGAATCGTTTTTTACGTTATCAATACCAAATGAATAATCACTGTAATTGGCTGCAGATAACACATGATTTTCACGTCACTACTTCTCGCTCCGAGGCCTACGAGAAAGACAGGCCAGGACGCATAGATATTAGAAGATTGTCATGTGATCAACTTAGTGCTATGGGATGGAAAACGTGTTTGTTTCTATTTATATACAGTATATAGTGGATTTATTGTGAATTATCATTAATGCCCTCCTGCTGTTTCAACAAAATGTCGGGTCAACCTTTGAGTTTTCAATAAGGTCCATTATGAATTGAAACTATCGCGATTTTTAGAGCACAATGAATCATTAAAGTAATAAAGCTTAATTTAAAAATTTGTTTATGAAAACTCTGTTATGAATATAAATGCAATAATTATAGAAATAATGCAATATAGAGTATTTATTTTTATTACGTTCTGATATATATTTTTTACATACATTAAAATATCTTACAAGTTAGTATAGAAAATTAATACAAAAAATGGTTTACAGTCGCAAAAGTAATACATACAGAATATTTTGCATAAAATTTATTTTTATGATTATCTTATACAGTCAAACCTCGGGTTACGAACTTAATTCGTTCCTAAAAGTTGTTCGGAAACCGATTTGTTCTCACATTTTCCATAAGAAACCATGTAAAATGGATCGACTCGTAAACCAGAGCCTTACTTTTTTACCTTTTTAGCTGTATTGCATACATAGAAATATATGCAATGTAATATTATCTATATCTATTTTATATATTTATTAAAAGCAAAATGTTTTAGACCATAGTTTTTATTATTATTTTATTATTTTTAGTTTTAATTAACTGGCTACCTAGTAATAATAAATACTAGATATTAATTAATTAATATTATAATATACAGTATACGATTATATTAATAAATTTTATTTAATTTGAATTAAGCACCTTTAAACACGAATTCGTCGATGTCATTTATATTACGTGAATTAACGATTCACATTATATAAATGACATTATTAATTATTAATCAATTTTAATTAATAATTGTGAGATAAGCAGAGGGTCAGGGGTTAAATCTCGCTGACCACTTACTCTGCACTGGTTGGCGAAACCCGATATCTTTGTCGTTGGATGGCTAGGAGGGCAAAAAGTGAGTGGGGAGGCCGTTTAGGAGTTCTTTTGGTGGCTAAGACAGGTGGATTACTTGAACAATTAACAAAATAACGTTTATTATACACTAACCCACGATACAAATAGCTAAACCTATGATTATATGCGGTTACATGAGGTTAATATACACTCCTATGGGGCGGCTGACCTTCTGACCTAGCTCTGTCGCACTTCCGCGGAGAGAGAGTTTACAAGAAACTTTATAGCTACCTCGAAATTCACAGTAGCTGACGTTCATTCGATGGAGAGAGAGGAATTCGGAGGGAATTGGATCTTCTTTCCGTTGACTTGTATGGGCCGGGACAGTCCGTTTATGGAGGTCCGTAGAACTTGGCACCTGGTCACTAATTCATTGATTTGACTTTATATGGGACGACTGCCCGGAATTTCGGTGTCTCCACCTTTTATACCCGATGCCTGGGAAAATGATCATGTGATCGACTATTGACAAGTCGAAGGTTAATTCCCAGCATAAATTTCTTCGATGACGTTAATTACAGCTGCTCTTCTTTCACAATGAGATGTTTTCTTTTTGACACCTTGTTAAAATTCCTCTCCGTTTGTTTATAGAGAACGTCATTCGATCCGTTTTAGTGCGATGTTTTTTTTTTCTAACAATCGCTGTAGGAAATAAATTTACAAAGTCGGGATTTTTTGGGCGATATTCGCTCCTTTTCCCGCTCAGGCTTGTAGAGAGACCCGCGGGCTCACATAATGTTAATTAAATATATACAGATGGAACCTGAATATACACTTCTCAAAAATGAAATCTCAAGAAGAAGTGCGTTTAGCCACGTGCAAATTGCAGGACCGGTAGAGGTGACAGAGATATGCAAATGATTAAGTTTGCGTACGCATCGGGTCGCGTCGTACCCTTTCGCCACGTGCATGTGACATTCGAAACCGCCCGTCGTCGTCAACTGATGCCTCTTTGTCCACTCAAATCATTTGCAGCAGGTTGCATGAAGTCGGGCTGCACGCACAGCAATTGGCAACGGGGGTACGTACTATTAACCGTTGCAATTCTGGCGTGGTATCGTCATCATCGCAACTGGACCATCGAATGGCATCGGGAATTGTTTACGAATGAATCCTGCTTCTGTCTGTGGAGGAATGACGGCCGTGGACGGGTGTGGCGATATTCCGGGGAAAGCTACGTGCCAGCCCTTTTCACCGAACGTCACACCGGGCATCATGATTTAGGGAGGCAAGGACGACGCCAGCTAATGAATAAGGGGGGAGCAAGATGATGTAAATTGATAGAGAATATGAATTGTATGTAGGTAAAATAGAAACGATTCATAAAGTTTTAATCATTTACTATGTACCGGAAAAAAAATATCTCAAATAAAACATTTTCTTTAACTTACAAGAAGCCTAAGAAGATTATTTTAATTAAAACTTAGCAGTTAAATAACTTTTTCGAATTTCTAGGGGAGGGCAACTGCCCCTCTGCCCCTCCCCCTGGCGACGCCCTTGAACAGACATAAAATGGTCGGAGTAGTAGGCCCAAAATAACTATATAAGTATGTGAGAAAATTGAATGTACAAACATGTGCTAGATTTCACATAGTTAATAGCATTCGTCCTATTACCATACAATAAAATTTTATTATTTGGTATTGTTGCCACTGTATATATTTCAGAATGGTAATACGATAATTAATAAATAAATAAAATGGTATAAGGAAGTATGTTCTATCATATATGTATATTTTTGAATCATCTGACAATAAGATTTATTTGTTGTTAGAGAATCTTAAGGTTACGTTATGCGATAAGAAGCTATTCACTGCTATAAGCGTCACTAACGAATAGACAACTTTTGATGATAAATGGTAGAAATGTGACAAAATTAATCCTCCTTCGCCTACAACACAAACGATTTCTTTTCTTGAGTTCGATGACAATTTAACTGAAGATGCATAAAAAGCAATATAACTCGCACGAAGTCAGTTCTTTTTTCGAATTCGATCCAAATTGCCCCGGTTAGTAGATTAATGTGACAGCTTACTTTTCTAGTAGACACCGGATAAACGGTATTTTTATAGAGTGGTCTCTCCCGGAAAAAACGGGCTTCACCACCACCCATTTTATTGTGGGCCTAGACAAACCCATGATGGTTTTCTCAATCCACATTCCTAGTAGTCAAAAATGGAAAAAGAAATAAACGTACTGTGCATGCTTATATTTTTTATAAGTATGTGTTTAAAATTGAAAAATTATATAAAGAGTGAAAGACTGGAACTTTCACAAGTCTCCGTTCTACATGATTAAATTGAATTCTGTACTTACTAATAATTTAATTCTAACAATATTTCTCTTGTATTCTAAATAAATAAAATTAAATTTTCACTTACCGAATCGAAATACGAAAATATAGCATTCCTCCTGGTCAGGTTTTGATAACATTTGCAAAATATCCATGTTCAAAAGATGCTCCAACTTGGAAGGAAGAAGATTCTTGAAACACTGCGGATAGTTCACTCTCGTGTCATAATAATTCCTAAGTAACTGAAGGAAACTTTCTAATAATGTATTTGAAACTTTACAAATACAAAGAAACATGTACATTTTCTGTAGATTTATATATTTTGACAACCTGCTATTGTGTGAACAACGTAATTGGTTCCATGCAACATTCTTATTACAATTGAGAGAATTAACGAAATTGTCAATTCTGATAATTAAATATGTTAATATAGTATGTAAACTTTAGCAACAATCTATGTATATCATGACAAGCTCTGCCAATTTTGGACCTATAACTGATCCTATGCTAGTTTCTGCTTTTTGTGTACAGAATTTTCATTCTGTGATGAAATAATTACTGGCAGAGCTTGTCATGATATGCATAGACCAAGAAATCAATATCACAGACATAAAATTTTACATAAGATACGTAGACGACATAATTATATTATACGACCGAACAATACTAAAAATAGAGGGAATAGAACACAGGATAAATAAACTAAATAATGAAATTTAATTTACGATAGAAAATGAAACCAACACAGAAATAAACTACTTTGACATATTGATAAAACGAAGAGTAGAAAAGGTAGAATATAACCCATATAAAAAAACCAAGCGGAATCCAAAAAGTCATAAATTACAATTCAAATACTCCACAATCTATAAAAGAAACATATTTAGTATGGAATATAAAAAAATCATAAAGAGAACAAGTACAACACAAAATAGAAATAAGTATATCAAAAAACTAAAAGCTAAATTTCAATTAAACAGTTACCAGAATTGAATGATACAAAAATGGCAAAGTAAATTCAAAAATAAGAATCAGCAAATAGAACGAAAAAACAGACATGAAATGTATAGCTTTCCCTTATATGAAAAGCTTGTCATAAGAAATAAATAAAGACCTTAACAAAGTAAATATAAAAGTTCCTGGAACTTATGAAACCCTTGCATATGTTAATAGATGGTTAGTAATGCGACTGGGGGAAATTAAATCCAGAGTGGTTCCCAGTTGCCTTCTCTGGTGTGCGATGTTACGCGAGGAGAAATGCCTTCCGGGTAATCTTGTATGGAAAACTGCCCCCTATTCAGGTATTACAAACCTGGAGAAAACCAGGAAAACTCCACGTGGCCAGCGCGGCGCGAACCCGCGACCGAACTTCTAGCGTTTAGCAAGAAAACCGCTCGTCCACTGGTGCGCAAGATTATTACAATAAAGTTACTGATATTATCAACAGCAATAGTAATAATAATAGTAATAACAATTACAAAGATTAATTTATCGTGTAAATGTTTTTGAAGAAATTCAAATATGCAAACGAGATTAAACAGAAACTTGTCAAGAGTATGTGTAGATGTTAGGTGTTAAGTCAAGAAACTTTAATTATAGTAGTACTTTTAACTGTGAATACATTTTACACTTTAAAAGTATTTTAACATTAACACACTTTAACTGTAAATAAGTAATTGTAAACATAATGTATACACGTTTACACCACCTACAAGAAATCCCGGAAGTCATGGTACTGTACGTTGTAATTTATTAAAAATACAAACATTTTGTAATATGAGAAATTCATGTAGACGACGGAAGAGGGCTTATACCCGAAACGCGTATCGGATATTAGGATATAGGATATTCCGAATAAAGATGATATCAGAATTGCCCAGAAGTCCATCTATGCATCTAGTCGTGACAATAAAAACAGATAAAAGAAGACACTGTCTTAGATTACACAACAGGTAATTCTGACAAATTACATTTAAACAATGTAAAATACACTATAGAATAATAAAAATTAGTCTTCTTCTCTCCTTCCTGAGGCTGCACAGAATGAAACATAGGATATGGATTTATACAATAAACCACATTAACTGTTTTAATTTTAGTAGCTTTGAAAAACATATTACGTTGTCAAGTAGTTTAAAAATCCAGCAACGCGTTGCTTAACTTTCCCGGCAACATTTCGTGGTGTAATATGTTATTATATTTTATTTTTAAAAATTTTATATTTTTTACTATTTTAAAATAAAAAAAGCTTAATTTTCAGAATAGGGATGAATTTCATAAAAATTGTAAATGCTAGTAATAAGTAAAATAGACATTAAGTCTGACCCAACTGGAGACACACACGACCTTCGTTATTTCCACACTCCGTAGCCTTTTTACCACTAAAATTTAACAGCAACAATCCCTCTAATACTCAAAAATTCTTGCAAATTTTAAGATATTTTAAACAAAAAAGTCAGAACTTATTAAAATTCGAAGACAGTGAACCAAACTGTGTTACACAAACACATAAATTTGTTCTTATTTCTCGGCGTTTCAAGGTGCCCTGATTCCAAAAATATAATTAACTTGGGGGGATAATTCTTTCACCGATGGCCACACTTTCCCTCTCTTATATCTAACAGCCAGAAATGTAAAAATACATTTAATTATAGTCGTATGTCCAAGTTTATCCTTTGATTTTTTACAACATTTAACATTTCAAGTGTCATAGCTTTTCCTACATATAAACATTACAGAAACTTACAAAATTTCATATACAAGGTAAACAAAAAATACTTTAAATACAAAAAACAGGTAACAATTCAATTCTAATTTTTACAGAAAAACAATAAATCAATTGTGCAATTGTTGGAGTCAACAATTCAGTCGCATATTCGCAAACGATCCATCTAGACGCGGGAAAGAGTATCGGAAAGATAAAGGAATAATAATTTATATTACAGTGAAGTTTTACGTTGTGGATCCAATCTCATAAAGAAAATGCACATTTTTGAGTTTAGTTATTTGAAAGAGAAGCCTTACAGACGCGAATACTGCGGCAAGATGTTTAATACGGCATCTGCGTTACAACCACACATTAATAACGAACAGACACATCGAAGTAACAGTGCTGGTCCAAGTGTTTCATTTAAGTATGAAAAGTACGAAGAGCTTTTGATGGACTTGTTTGATAATGAACGTAACAGATGCCAATATTGCGGCAGGATGTTTAGATCTGAATTAGAGTTACAGGAGCACATTAAGAAAGAACATTCAGGCCAAAGTAACACTGCAGGTTCAAGTGTTTCATTTAAGTATGAAGAGTACGAAGAGTTTTTAATGGACGTGTTTGATAATGAACGTAACAGATGCCAATATTGCGGCAGGATGTTTAGATCTGAATTAGAGTTACAGGAGCACATTAAGAAAGAACATTCAGGCCAAAGTAACACTGCAGGTTCAAGTGTTTCATTTAAGTATGAAGAGTACGAAGAGTTTTTAATGGACGTGTTTGATAATGAACGTAACAGATGCCAATATTGCGGCAGGATGTTTAGATCTGAATTAGAGTTACAGGAGCACATTAAGAAAGAACATTCAGGCCAAAGTAACGGTGCTGGTTCGGATGGATCGTTTAAGTACGAAAAGAATTTGATGGGCGTGTTTGATAATGAGCGTAACAGATGCCAATATTGCGGCAGGATGTTTAAATCTGAATTAGAGTTACAGGAGCACATTAATAAAGAACATTCAGGCCAAAGTAACGGTGCTGGTTCGGATGGATCGTTTAAGTACGAAGAGTACGGAATAACATGCGGAGAACCTTTTAATGCAGATCACAGCATTATTCTCTATGATTCTACTTTCTGTGTACGTATTGAAATATTCATTTTATCCTTTCTTCAATACTGAAAAGTTATATTGATACTTCTAATTATTACTGAGTGTTATTTTTTATATTACTATCACTATTTACTATTTCGGTGAATATTAAAAGGTTCTCGAACCACAGTGTCACTTTTCTGAGTTTTCTTCTTTGTCCAGCAGTTAAATTTTTCTCCTTCGATGCACCGAATTGTAGATCATCCATGCGTTGCATTTCCTTTTATCATTAATCCACTTTCATAGAATTTTCGTGTTTACTGTCAAATTGTATATACCATGGTGTATATATATGGTACAACTGTAAAGTTTAGTTAATTTATGTATAAATTTTTTTTACAGGAAATGTTTGAGATATTTGAAAAATTGGGAAAAGTTCACGAAAAAACTGTAGAATTAAAATCAGAAAATAAAACTGCAGAAGAATGCTTCATAATTTTGAAAAAAATAAAAGAAGAAAAGGAAATAAAATGTAAAGGCGCAAAAAACAAACGAAGCAATGAAGCAGAACAAAAGCAAGATCCGGCAGGTCGTCAAGAAGTTTTTCCAGCAAGTGCACATAAAAACCCGGAGATTGGCAAATCTACAGATTAATTATAATTATTAAATTTGGCTTATTTCCGCAAAATTTACAAAGCGAATTCATTTGCAATTTGGCATTGCATAAATTTAACTTAATTTTAATGCGATGAAAACATTTTCTAAATTCGAAATTGTGCATGTTTATCAACGAAATTTACTCTAATAAAAATCCTTTCAATATTAATGCAAATGATTTCTTTTTTATAATTTTCTACATATCTATAACAAGAATTCTGTTGTGAACAGCAAACAATGTTTTATAAAACTAACCCAAAAATTAAGAGGAATTAAAAATGCTTAATGAATGATTTAAAATTAAAATTCAATGAGATCGGTATCCCTTTTGATTTTAATTTATCCAAATGCATTTCGCCTATTTTCTTCGGTTAACGACACTTTGTAAACTCTATATCGGTTTATATGGATTTCTCAATAATAAAGTCTATATTATCAAATCGAAAATATTATTTAATTGAATGATACAAGACAACATCCATATGCAATTATGTTTTTAAAAGTTTGAATAGCTTGAATGTTACTAAGTACTTAAAACTATGTGAACAACGATTAGACATTTTAACAGAATTACTGAATAAAGTATAAAATTTTATACAAGAAAATGGTATATATTTTTAGGTTAATGAGAAAATTACAATTACTTACTTCCCTTCTGAGTTCATCAGATATAAGTGGAAGGAAAACAGGCAAAAGAGCTTTCAATATTATATTTTAGGTTCACATAATGTACTGCCTTCTATTGAAGAGTATAGGATTCTTTCTATTTTGAAAAACAAATATACATATCATTCAACTAATTTTTTTAGTTCTTGTTTTAATTTTATTATATGTGATATATAATAACCTATATATTTATATTTTATAAATAGAGATACTTAAAAAAAAACTAAAAGTTTTGGAAAACTTATTGTTGTAAAGCCAACCTCTGTCTTATTCAACAATCTACATTTCTTCCATCTGCTAAAGTTGTGTGTACATATTATATAGAGAAGTACTGTATATAATTTATATCAGACTTATTCAGACGTGGGATTCATAAGTTTGAATTGTAATGTCTTAAAAATTAAGAGAAGGTCACAATTGTTGGACGACAGAGATTGATGGACTGTTGAGATTTCTCGTGAACAGTTAGCATAACAAGCTTTTTGGTAATTTAAAAGGGAACCATAAACAATGTTACATTTCACGTATAAATTCGCACAGTGTGTTTGTTTTTCCTCAATCTGAAGAACGGAGTTTGATAGGTGGACGTCAAGAACAGATACAAGAACGACGCCAGCCAATGAATAAGGGGGGGGCAAGATGATGTAAATTGATAGAGGATATGAATTGTATGTAGGTAAAATAGAAACGATTCATAAAGTTTTAATCATTTACTATGTACCGGAAAAGAAATATCTCAAATAAAACATTTTCTTTAACTTACAAGAAGCCTAAGAAGATTATTTTAATTAAAACTTAGCATTTAAATAACTTTTTCGAATTTCTAGGGGAGGGCTACTGCCCCTCTGCCCCTCCCCCTGGCGACGCCCTTGTAGGGAGGCATCATGTTCGATCAGTGGACAGCCCTAGTGCACATTTTCGGTACTCTGACAGCGGACCAGTACGTCACACGGATTGTGGGGCCTGTGGTTAGGCCACTGGTGCCAGCCGCACCCGACACGGTGTCCTAGCAAGACAATGCACGTCACATAGCAAACTCTCACCAGCCTGAACGCAGTTCACTTCCGGCGAGGTTGCCAACCAGGGAAGAATTTCCTTCCATTTAACATCCGTGGGATCTCGTGCGACGTGAGGTGCACCGGGAACCATCGCGCCACATACCATTGACGACATACGCGCCGCAGTGGATGCAGCTTGGCAAGAGATACTTCAGGCAATTAATGGTTATTAATTGCCTCATTGATAGTATGCCCCGCTGTAGCCCGTGGAGCCATATTCGTTACGAATAAACAGGTGTCTGTTGCATATCTTTATTTGATCTTTTAACCATTTGCATATCTCTATCACCTCTACCGGTCCTGCAATGTGCATGTGGCTACGCATATTCCTTTGTGGTGTTACGATTTCATTTTTTGAGGAGTGTACAAGTAAATAAAACAGTTCAAAACTAATATATAGTACATTCTTATTTTTTTATTGATTACAAGCTCTGGCACGTGTTTTAAGGATTCAATCAACGCACTAAGTACAATACAGTACTATACATGAGATCGGCACTTTCGCCATTATATTATATTTTCGTGGCTATTTTAGTGTGATATTTAGTTCTATATCATATTGAACTTAGATTATTTTATATCGTAGTTTTGGTTACGTTATTTCATTTTAATGAATATAAATTAAATCAATGACAGCTAAATGCTAGTTAATGGCAATTAAATTTTCTTTTTGAAAAATAGAGAAATTTCACATAATTCCACAAGATTACTCTCTTTATGCTTTTATTAACTGCTTAAATTTTGTATCGTAGTATAATAAATAAATAAATGTCTAAATATTATATTTTTGTGGCTATTTTAGTGTGATATTTAGTTCTACAGTAGTCACCACTAAACTTATACCAGGCCGCAGTTAACATATCATCCAATAAATAGGTTTAAAGTAAGTAGCTTTGATTCATTTTGCATGAATGTTTTACATAATTTAGATCAAATATACAGTAATTAATCTTTATTTTTGCTAAATATCAACTTGATATCTTGCAAGCTTTTGTTAACTTGCAATTGAGCCAGTCAAACTTGAGTCACAGGCATCAAAAAACATAGACCGCTACGTCACAATATCAATGAACATAGACCAGCCGACAATTTGTATTTAAATAACGTTACAATTGCAGTATTTCTGAAAGAATTGATTATTTTAACCCCACTTCAGCTTGCAGTAATCATGTAAATGATATAAGGTGCTTTTTTAGTTTTATTTGTTTAGAACCCTTGCATTTTGTCTACAATGACCAGCGGAAAAGCTGTTTCAGAAGATTTAAGGAATGCTATCATCGCTAAACAAAGTCGTGGCATGTCTGAGAGAGCTATTAGAAAAGAGCTAATGCTAAGTAAGACAACAGTGCACCAGATTATTGTTTATTACACTAACCACGGTCATGTTATACCTAGACATCAGCGAAAAACTTCAAAAGTTGATGATAGGAATTTTAAAAGAATCGTAAAAAACAACCGCCGTCCACACAGATATTGAATGTAACTATAATATGGAATGATAGAACTGAAATGAATGTATCTGTTTCGACAACACGCAGGAGACTGCAAGAAATGCATTTACAGTTCTATGTAGCACGTGAAAAACCTTTGTTAACAGTACATCAAAAGAAGAAACGGGTATAGTGAGCCAAAGAACACCCTTCCTGGTCTCAACAAAAGTGGCATGAAATTCTGTGGTCTGATAAATCAAACTTTTAATTATTAGCAACAGACAAAAGCAAACGTGTCATTCGATCTGCCAGTCAAGCTAATGAGCCATCGTTGTTATACCACTCAGTGGAGTTTCCTGCCAGCTTCATGGTTTGGGTATGTATGAGCGCCAGTGGTATGAGTCAGTTGACGTTTGTTGACAGAACACTTGCTTCAGAGCAATACATTAACATTCTACAACAGTATTTACTTCCTTCCATAGCAAAGCTATATCCAAATAGAACCTGCATTTTCCAGCAGGATGGGGCCACGTCATACAAGCAGAAAAACAAAACAGTGGCTTGCAGAAAAGAACATAGAAGTTCTTCCTTGACCATCCAACAGCCCAGATCTTTCACCAATTGGGAATGTATGGAACATTATGAAGAGACGTCTGCGAAAAATACACCCTCGGACAGTTGAAGAACTAAAAGCTTTTATTAATTGCTACCATCTTAACTATCTGGAATTCCATAACGGCAGATGAGTGTGAAAATCTAGTCAACAGCACGCTGAAATGTATGGAAGGTGTTTTGGCCGCAAAGGTGATGCAACAAAATATTAAACATGCAGTGGTCTATGTTCATTGACGGGGTGACGCAGTGGTCTATGTTTTTTGATGCCTCTGACTCAAGTTTGACTGGCTCAATTTTGTTAATCCTGCAAGATATCAAGTTGATATTTAGCAAAAATAAAGATTAATTACTGTATATTTGTTCTAAATTAGGTAAAACATTCATGCAATGAATCAAAGCTACTTTTTTAAACCTATTTATTGGATGACATGTTAGCTGCGGTCTGGTCTAAGTTCAGTGTTGACTACTGTATGTACTGTACATTCTTTTTCAAAAACAGAGCTATAATTTATACGAAGTCCATGTTATATCAAAATTTGACTTACGACGGCTCGCTTAATAACGGTTTTTTAGGAACCAATTATTAAAGAAAAAATTCCAGGAACGAGTTGCTTAACTTTCCCCGTAACATTTGGTGGCTCCATCTATTATCATATTTTAGTTTTAAAACTTTTTATATTTTTAAGTATTGTAAAATGACAAAAAGCTTAATTTTCAGGGTAAGGATAGGTTTTAATTTTTTAAAAAAATGTAAAAGCTAATAATGAATAAAATCGTAATTAAGTCTGATTCTACTAAAGATACGATATCCTTTATCTCCCCACCCTTCGACCTTTAATCAGCAAAATTTAATAGCCTTAATCTCCACAATAAACAAACCTCCTTGCAAAATTTGAGAAATTTTCGACAAAAAGAACAAGAGTTATTAAGCTTCAAAAACGTGTGGACAAAATTGTGCCAGACACACACACACACTAACATCAATGCATACAGAAAAATACCTCGATTTCTTTTTATATTTTTTTTTTTTTTTTTTTTTTTTTTTTTGCATTTCTCGATGTTTCAAGGTATCCTGAGTAAAAATCTCAATGTAAAAATCTTGGAGATCATTTCTTGACCGATCGCCATACTTTCCCACTGTTTTAAATGTTTAAAACCAGGAAAGTAATGTTTAACATTTACATCGATACTTAAATATTATTAAACGATAAGAAAACAATGTCACACTTTTAAAAATTATAAGTTTTTTCTACACTACTTATTCGAACTGTATACCTAGCTTAATAAACCTTTTATCACTCATTTCCAACCAACTCCTCCCTCCACTTAAAGCATCAGGCACAGGCAACTATTCTTCAACTCTAAAAATATCGTACAAAGTACAACCGCCCCTTATTCACCTAAAGCCCACCCCTCAAAAGTCCGAGCAACGCTGAAAACACTCAGCTAATAATTAATAATTAATCAATACATTAAAAAAATATTCCGTACTTTCATTAAAATATGTAGAAATAGAGCCCCATATCTCCTCCAGAGCAAAACCTTAATTACTCCACTGCCGCAAATAATACTACAATGAGCTGATAAAAACTCGAATCTCATACATAAATAGATTAAAATATTTCAATAAAACAATCAAACTACACTGTATTTTTACGAATATTGATTAATACAGTCTTGGTTATAGTTCAGCAGCATCACCTATATACAAGGTATAAACAATTGCTCCGTTCGTTTCGTTCAGAAAGTACACTTCATCTGTTCAGTTTTACTACGAACAAGTTTAAAGACTGACATCGACCGAACCAACAAACCTAGGAATAGAAAACAGAACGCGAACTGTACACGAAAACATTATATGCTGTTCGATTGGTCCGCCAAAGGTATGACGTGGAGCGACGTCAAAGCAACGATCGCACGATCAATACCCGAACTAGCGACTGTTGTACGAATTTAGAGTGATGTGACGTAACACGAGACGAATTCGCTTTGTAATCGATTAATTCTCGTCTAATGTGACACGTGAAGCAAAATCGAGTCGATTTCGTACGATAATCGCTTCGACACGTGACCTTGAACGTTGATTGGGACACAAGACACAATTTTATTTGTAGCAACATTTGCATGCAATTTAAAAATGGACGTTAGCTCGTTACAATATGTCATTCGCGATAGATGGACTATTGTAGAAGAAAGTCTTTTAATAACTTTTCATAAAGGTGAGTATTTTAATAACTATGTACTGTACACGGCTATTGTTTTAATAATTTATAATAAAATCTCAAATTATTATTATTATTATTATTATTTTTTTTTTTTTCAGAAAATCGGTTGCTTTGGGATCCAGTACACGACGATTATTATAACAGACAGAAAAGAAATAGTCTATTAAAGGAATTTTGTGAATTAATATTAAGAGATTTTCAGAAAAAAGTTGATGGTAAATAAATCAAAAATTCTTTAAATACAGTTTATAATGATAAAAATTACCATTAATATCTTTCCAAGTTATGATGATACTTATTTTTGTAGGCACATTTTCAGCTTATGATACTTATTTTTGTAGGCACATTTTCAGCTATATATATATATAACACATGGGCAGTCAAAAAGTTCCTGGAATTATTGTACAGCACTGTAATAAGTAAACCAGTGATGTGCCCAGAGGAGAGCCAAGGGGCCCTGGCACCTTCCAAAGAAAATGGAAATAAACACTAAAAAATTTTCCATAAATCATTACCAAATTAATATTTGTTTGCTTTTATTTATATTGTGTTGTGCCTTCTATTTCTATACTACTAATGAATTAGTAATCACATAAGGCAGGAATTTTATAATTTTATTGAATTCACATTAAAAAGTTTTTCTGCCTGTTTAACTCAACTCCCCAAGATTAAATCCTGAGTGGACCACTGATGGAAACACTTATCTAATCACTTTCAATAATTGCCCTTCGGCACACACATTGCTTGCCTGATCAATCCTGCCATTGTCTGAAGCACTGTTAGGTTTCTTTTGGAATATTCGGGAGTTTGACTGTCATCGAAGTAGTACAAACTCATGGTTCATATTGCTTTGACAGAGTTACTGGTCATTTCTATATGCAAATTTTGCATAGATTGCAAGATGCAGTTCAGAAAACAGAGTGACGGGTGGCAGAGAGAGCATCAGGATAACATACTGAGTCATTTGTTGCTTGCTGTGCAGTAATTTTGCTAATGGTTTCATATTCTTTTGCTATTTGCAATGCTCATAGTGCAATGCTATTTATTCACTTACTGATACAGATCACCTTCTCTATTATTATTACTTGCAAACAGCGCCGTAACTAACCTTTTATGCGCCCGTGCGAGCTTCTGTAACTATGCCCCAAAACTTGGTCCAGGTCATTTCTGCACCCTGTGCCTGGGCATCGCCCTAGTTACAACACTGCTTGCAAATTATTAAAATTCATATTAATGATGATTCAGATGTCGATTTTAATAAATTTAAATCGAAAACTTTCAAATAACATAGATTTTTTATAATAGAATTATAAAAATAAAGCTCTACTTTTATTGTATAATATAACTATAATCATTATTGATTTTAAATAACATTAAATTTTATTGTCAACAGTTTTATGATGAGCATCATTCAAATATTTCAATTAAATTAACAGATAAGAATCATACCATTTCTTTATCATTTTATCATAAATTTGGTAACTGAACATCCCATTTTAGACCATTATGTCTTGATGCCCCAAGAACACCTTTGAAGTGGGCATTCGTCTCATTTTTGCGAATGTCACGAACCTGAATTCATAGGCTTATATATATATAATTAAAGGGAACAAGATTCCTGCGACAAATCCTATCTGTAATATTTAATCTTGAAAAAGTTATTGCACAGAAAAGAAAATTGGGAAATGATAAACTGCATATATTTTTTCACTTCATTTTCTATATTAATTTCTATGACACATACTGTGAATATCTGAATAAATGGACTGATCAGTTTGAAGAAGTAAAAGTAAAGTGATGTTTATTAAAATTTAAAATAATATAATATTCAAAAATATTGAAAAAAAAATTAAGAAAACTCTTTGATGTAAGTTTCTGAATTCATTATATAATATTGATAATTATACTGCCGAAAGCTGTTATGATTAGTTAATTCAGCTCTACGCATTTGGTAATCACTGAATTCTGAGCAAACATTTAGCCAACACTGAGTAATGCGGATGATTTACTCGTGACTAATATTTGGTACTTCCCACTCCTTGACAGTATATTATGCCGAATCAAAGAGACGAGCAGGCAATTATTTGGCAATCGGTGAATATCAAATGTGTGGAGCCACCTTGAAATGAAAGGAATATATTAAAACGAATTTAACAAATGAGAAACATGTTATTAGTGATTAACAAGAGAATATTTTTGCTTTTGTTCTAAGAAAGAATTTTATATATTAATAAGTTATGTAATTTGCAGTTTATTTAATTGATATAAGAAGATAACAATTGCATTTCACATACAAACACATTTTAAAAAATTTTCTTAATAAAATCCTATTTTGTGATAAAATAATTATGGTTACCTTATCGGAAAGACTATTTATTTTTCTAGTTGAAGATATTAAAAAGAAGTGGAAGAATCTACGGACAACATTTGTTCGTGAATTAAGAAGAATCAGGAAGATTCCAACAAATTCACCATCACGTTCTACAGCTTCATCCAGATGGTGCCATTTCAAAGAAATGCTCTTCCTAAATGATATTGTTTCTGAAGAAAGTAGAGATTCATTAGAAAATTTAAATGTAGGCCTATATATCCTAATTTAAACTTGTTCATTTCTGTGAACAATTGATTACAATAGTTTCTTTTTTTTCTAGACATCAGATTCACAAAATCTGGAAGATGAGGTTAATGATTTTGGCCATTCATCACCTTCCTCACCTAATGTTCCTTCAATTAATAATTATAATAATAATAACAACAACAACAATTTAAGTAACAATCTTATCAAGAAACAGAAGAAAAAACTTTTATCTGAAATACTAGAAAATGCACGGGATGTATTAGTTAATCTAATAGAACGTTCCAAGTGTTCTAGAGATGGAATTGATAGTTTTGGAGAACATGTGATTGCAACTCTAAGAAAATTATCCATTGTACAACAACAATATGCAATGCTAGATATTCAAAAAGTTCTTACAGAGTATATAGCTAAAAACTGTGAGTAGTTTGTAGATATAGTTAAAAACTTAAATTTGTAAATAAATATGCAGTTTTTATAATATATCTTCTTATTAAATTATTTAAAAACAATTCTTGTATGCTATAATAAGAATCTCATTTCTAACAAATCTTTTAAAATATCTTCCTATGGTAAATACTGGGTGATCATAATTAAAATACCACAGAGGAGGGAGGCCACATTACTGCGGCAGTTAGCAAGGAGGCACTTGACCACCGTCCCTAACCTACGTGATATCGAGAATGAAGCTAACTCACTTTTGTCATTACCATTCTTTTCATAAAGTAGA
This sequence comes from Centruroides vittatus, assembly GCF_030686945.1. Taxonomy (NCBI): domain Eukaryota; kingdom Metazoa; phylum Arthropoda; class Arachnida; order Scorpiones; family Buthidae; genus Centruroides; species Centruroides vittatus. The sequence continues at coordinate 551,384 of NW_027120889.1, forward strand.
TTCACAAGAAATACATTCTGGCAAAGTGATGCCAATTTGTAGCTGATAAGAATAATATTGTATTCAACAGCACTTTTACATCCATAACATTGTTTTGCATAAGTACATAGGATATAACTAACTGATTTTTCATTGTTTGCAGCATGAAAAGTGTCATAGTGATGAGTTTTGGTACTAATTTTTGTTTTTTTGAAAATATCTTTCATCCATATCCTGAAATGTCACCGTACAAAATTAGGTTGCATTTGGATTACTAAATATCTCTGTAGACAGTATTGAATAAGGGTGCTTTAATTATATAAAGGAGGATTAATTTATTATAATGCATAAATACTTCTGTCACTTACCGTCTATTCCGGTGTATAAGACTACTTTTTAACCCAGGAAGATCTTCTCAAAAGTCTGAGATTGTCTTATACACCGGGTGTCGTATTATAGGGCGAGTATATCCCAAACTCTATATTTTAACTGTAAAAGTTGGGGGTCGTCTTATACGCCGGAATATGTGGTAATTAAATAAATAATGGACCATTGAGTGAATTTACGCATAGATCTTCATATAAGAACAGTTTAACATCATATATTATTTCTAAACCAGAGGTAGGAACCTATACAATGTCGTACATGATCCCTTTAAATAGGATGTGGCATTCTAATTAAAAAATTCACTACCTCTATTCTAAATACTGTATTAAGATGGAAAACTCATCAGGAAGTTTATGTATCTCATCCTCAATGATATGTTGTATTATTCCACATGATTTCCAATGCTTCTCTGCAGTATCTTTTCTCTGAAAATTTAAAATACTGGAATTGCACTTTTGTTAAAAGTTTTATCTAAGTTCTGAATGCTTTGTTTGATTTCACTATTAAAAAATCTTTTAAAAAAGGTGCATCACAAGATATGGGGTTTCATTAAATCATTCTGACTGTTCAAAGGTCAAATTATCATAACAGAGCTGAAACTGTATTCTATTATCATATTGTTCCAAAACTCTATTCCGACTAGGACCAGAAGTATAAGACTGGCTTGGTCTTTCTGGTTATATGTTACGTATCTAATTTACAGTTGCTTTTAATCTGTAATGAAGTTTTAATTTTAAAATTCATACAATAATTTAATTTCTAAATATTTGTTGCCAATTTCAATTGTTGTTAACTATCAGTTATAAAATCTCATGCCCATTTTTTTTTTTTTTTTTTGACTAGCCATATTTATTTGATTCTAAGCTGCACCTCAATTTCTCGACAGGTTTTTGTGAAAAAAATAAAAAATACTAGTGGTGAGATTTATTTAAAGTTTAAAAAGAAATGAGAAATTACAAGGAATGAAGAATTCATTTATAAAAATTCTTAAATACTTAAGATTTACTTTAATTGCTCTCACTATCACAGATGACTTTGGAACAGGTGCTGGTGTCATCATTTTCCCAAACCAAGTTGTCGTCTATCCCATCCATTGCATTTGTAATGCAGCATTTTTTAAAGGAATGAATTATTTCACTGGGAGCTCTTTCCAGGTGACAGATACCCATTCTGCAATTTTTGAAACGCTCGCCTTTTTAATTTTCCCAGAACAGTTAAAGCATCGTTTTCCAAATGTAACCATTTTTGTATTCTTTTCTTACGTAGTTCTTAAAAGGCTTGTTGATACAAACATCAATCAGCTGAAGTTGTCATACTGCCAGAGATTACCACCAATTCAGAAATTTTTGGTCTCAATTTATTTTTTAAAGAGTTAAAACACCCCAAAATACTACAAAATAAGCAATCTAATATTATCCTATGGCAGATTGATGATCATGTATGAAAAAAAGCATCTCGACTAAAATCTACTGGTTGGATTATGATGAAATTAGGACAGGTGAAAGTAGACATGATATAGATTTATGGTACTTTAAAAAATTGTTTTTAAAGATGACTAAACTTTACCTGAAATGTAAACATCATCCATTTTTGGAGACATTAAAATGGCAGAAAAAGTGTAGCCTACAGTCGAATGAATACAATATTTCTCTTATAACTTCTCATAACCACAAATTATCATAAAAAATTAGCAACAATAGAAAGTTGTGAATAAAACAAACAAGGTTCTGCAATATGTCCTACTGTAGTTACAGATTTCAATTCACTGTTTTGTTGTCTAGCTTATAAATGACCATAAATTTCAAGAAAACAAATGAACAGATGACAAACTGGTCATGTTTTGATGCCATGTTTTTGTATTATTTGCAGTTTGTTTGTGTAGGTTTAAGAGGTGTATCAATTTGTATGAAGCGTCTATAAGCTTTACACAAGACCTCTTATCACACATTGAAACATATGATACAACATCAATATACAGGTACTCCTCACTTTACGACCGAGTTCCGTTCCGACAACTACGTCGTTAAGCAAGGAGCTTGCACCAGGAATATAGGATCGTAAAATTATGCAACAAACTTCAAATTTATTCATAAAAAGACTATTATAGTATGCTATTAGCCTATTATAGTACGCTTAGAGCGCATGTCACCATTCGCCACTGACCGACACTCAAGCCGAGAAAGGGGATTCCCTGAATTGCAGGTCGAAACTCGATTGGTCGTTAAGCAGATAGGTCGTAAAGTGAGGAATACCTGTATATATGTATATCTACACAAATACATTATATCAGCTGATTTTGGGACGTGCGAGCAAAAAGTTTGAGAAACGCCATTATAGAAGTAATTTTCGATAATAATAAAGTTTTGTACGGTAAATATTTATATTCTGAAACTAATACTAGTAAAATTACATATAAAGTAAGGCATCACATTAATAATAAAAAAATGTAGTTTATTTTGCACTTTTCTCATAATTAAATGCTAAATTTTGTTGATGATGAAGAAATTTATACATTTTTCATATTCTGTATAACAAAATCAGAATTGATGAGATGTCATACCATATGCTTTTCTTAACTGTAAAACAAAAAAATAATAATAAAATAAACTCGGTAAAATTTAATATTTCAGAATGAATTTTTAAAAATGATACATTACAGAGTTTGTTGGGGATCATATATAGGAATGGGAAGTTTTCCAATTTCTGTCGAGCATTCTTCAAATAATTTCTCATAATCTTGATGGCTTCTTATCATCACCATTAGACAACCTCTATTTACACCCATAGCGTTTCCTAAATCCTACAATAAAATTTATTTTATAAGTAAAGAACACAAATAATCTTTTGGTTATTCTAATAAATCAAGTTATGGATATTATCATACAGACTAAGAAAATTAATGCTACCAAACTATTATGTAGTAAACAATACAAAGAAAACTTCAACATAACAAATAGCTTACCTGTAAAATGTATGTTTTGCAAGTTCAAGAAACAGAACTTACAAAACATAAGCTATAAAATATAACAAATATATCGTGAATTATAAAATTAATAAATTGCTGGAGATGTGAAATTGTCTACTTCATATGCTAACATTTTCATATGCATTTAATGTCCATCCTCAAGCTTCCATAAACTTAATCATGCAGAACAAAAATATCTAATTTTATTCTATGTAATTAAATTTGTGGTTTCTTGAGGGTAGGCATTAAATATATCTAAAAATGTTAGAATATGAAGTTATATATTGCTGGAGAAGATATGAAATTGTTTACTTTAATGGCATCCAGTTAGAAATCAAGACGTTTTGAAATATATTTCATTACAGATAAACATCAAACTAAACCCAATAATAGTCATTGATGGTTATGTCTTAGTCTTATATATGCTGGAAGAGGAGATTGGACCAAAAGTCCGGGTTAGCGTAACTGGCAACGCGTCTCCACGGTAAGCGGGAGTTGCGGGATAGAGTCCCGCTTCGAGCCGATTCTTTTCTTCCAGTTTAATCTAAATTATTTAAATATTATAATTATTAATTTTAATAAGAGTTGGCATGTAACGCCTACCTCTAGTGCCAAATTTATTTCTAATCTTTAATCATATATCCAAAATTTACGACAGAGATTGGTGTATATATTTCATTATTCAGCTGATCCTCTTCACTTTTTCCATAAACTTGTTTTAAAGCAGAAATTATAATATATTAATAATGACTAAGATCTTGCTTTGTGTCCAAAGATGCAAAGCAAGATGACAATTTAAAATGGTGCAGACTGAAATATTGACGATAGGTTCCGAAACTAAAAAATATTTTAAGAAAATGTAGTTTATTCTGGAAAAAGTTATTTCTCAATTTATTTTGACACAATTTAATAAGGGTTTTATTGTTAATTAGGGGTGGCAGAAATCTATTGTTGCAAGACTTTTCTTATTATAATCGAAAATAAACGAACGTTATTTTTTAGCATATTAACTTAACTACAACTTTCAAAAATTTGATTATTTTAAATCTTAGCCTAAGAAGAAATTACAAATTAGTTTCTCAAAAGTACTAAAAAACTCTTTTTAAATCTTCAAATTGATATGCATTTCTACTCTTTTTCTTAAAATATTTATTTAGTCTAGTGAACAGCTTTTTTTGTTAAGTAAATTTCCTTATAGCAACTGTTAACATGCTATATTGACTGAGCTGTTTTTAGACTACTTTCTCTGTTGCCATCACCAGTTGTAAAAATGTCAATTCATCAAATGAAGAACTTCAGAAAATAACTCTACTGTTAAAGTTATTTAAGTAGTAACTTTCAAAGTTGCATTTATGGGCAATGTTTATTGAATCCATATGCATTAACTGTTTTGCTACTGGTTCTTAGTAACAAAACAGATTTTGTTTCTCAGTATGTTTGAGGCAAGAAATTCAACTATGTCATTCTTAGCAATTCCTTCCAAGCCAGACTGTAGGTTAGTTATCTACAGGTATATCTTGCCTTACGTCAGTAATTGGTTCCAGGAGAAGCAATGCAAGTCGAATTTACTTGTGTAGTTACGATGCAAGTCGAAACTACGGTGAAAAACTCCAATAATGAGCACTTAAAGACCGCTAAATAAGACGACAACACAGAAACACAGATGTTTTCGTGTTTCGTTCTCTAAAATTTATGATAATTATATTAACATTTACTGTAAATGTACATATTTTAATATGATTTTATGTGCTTTTAATGCTTTTCTAGTGATATTACGACTTCAATATTTGTGGCGGACAGATGTAAAGCCGAATAAAATGACTTAAACCTGATTTTTATTTTTCCATATACTTTTTTGACAAACGACGTATAATTGAGAACGATGTAACTCGAAACGATGTAACTCAAGGTATACCTTTATTTCTTGTTGAATCATCAGACAATTCATCAACTTTTAAATTAGTACTATACAATGCACACATTCTAACAATATTCTGCATCAAACTTCATTTATACAGACAGATTTCATCTCCTTCACAGAAAACTGGTGTGTATATTCTCCCTGTTACCATCCATCTCTCTCAAATGACTTACAACAGAGAACCACTGAATAATTTTTATAAATTATTATTGTTGGTAATATAAAAATTTTACAATAAATATTCAATGAAAACAAGAAAAAAATATGCAACATTCCTTTTCAAATCTTGTCATCTTTTTCTAAATACACACACAATCTTAAACTATACCTTTTTATGACTTTATACAGAGTGTCCCACTTAAAACGAGCCCAACTGAGATGAACAAACATTAGTGATGTTAATTTTATGGCAGGTATTGAAAGGGAATGAGACCAATCCCAGAACTATATGTGAATTGGAGGAGAGAATTGAAGCAATCAACATGAGTATATTATGTAAGGTTAATCTGGAGTTGATAACACATCCATATATAAATGCACAAGAACACCAATTTTCAATGTAATCTAAGTTTCTGTACATTTAAATAATGTTAAAATAAGATGTGTAACAAGTGTCCCTTAACCAAAATTCATTTGTTTCCGATGGGCTGATTTTACATTTTACCTGTATGATGTCATTAAAAGATTAAAAAATTTTTTTTTATTAATATAGAATTAAAGATTAAAAGATTATAGCAAATATGAAATACTATGTCAATCTATTGTCTGTTAAATCATATTGATATACTTACAGCACGACTTGGAGTGTAAATATAAGGCAAATTCTTTTCTTCACATACAGCAGGTAAATGGCACATCATATCAACTGGTGTTATGTCTCCAGCAAACACCACTATTCTATATGTAATACAAAATTTAAGAATTATTAAATAAATTGAAATTATGTTTTGTATATTAAAATGTTTTAATTCATACTATCAAACCTATTAATAAAATAACAGGTTGTAAGCAGAGTTTAAAATCTGCTATTCATTAGCACCCCTCCCCATTAACTCCACATCTGCGATGGTCAAGAATTCGGAGAACTGAGGGGTCAAGAATTCGGAGAACTGAGGGGTCACGAAGGGGAAGGAAGAGCTTGTACAGGGGAGAGAGGAGAGAAAGGTCACCACTTTTTAGATCGGACATGTGTGTAACAGACGTTGAAGTCATCTGTTCTTGTGATCGCCTTATTTTTTAGTTTAATTATTATATTATTAAAATTTGTAATATTACACAGGTCTACTTAGTTTTAGCAAAGTATATATTAATTGCAGATTTTCCTTTCCCAAACCTGTTGAATCCAAAAAGTCAAGACAAAAGCAAAAAAAATTCCATGGATAGGTGTCAACACATATATGTGTGTATATATGTATTGGCACCTATTTCACTTAAAATCTCAGGATTAAGATTAAGAAACAAAATTTGCCACGGTGGCTTGTATATGAGGGACATTCATGCTATTAAATTTTGGTGATTAAAGGCTGAGAGGGTGAGGAGATAAAGAGGTGTCATGTGCCATATCTTAAGAGGAAAGTGTAACCAAAAGGTACGTCTATATATCATTTGTGTACTCATTTTTTGTGCAAGTTTTCTCTACTGTAATAGATAAAAAATATATACTGTATTATATAGGGTCTTTCAAATTGAGCACTCTTTTTAAACATAAATAAAAGACATAATTTGCATTGATTTTTAAAAACTTTTTATTGGTAATTGAAGTATCAGTTATGACATTTATATACGAAAAATAATATCTGACAAATGACCACCTCTTGCTGCTTCACAGTGGTTCACTCTTTTGTTAAAATTTTCTATGACATTTTGACATAATTGAGGCTCTATTTCACCAATGACACGAATAATTTCATCCTTCAGTTCAGGATCGATTGTGGTTTGTTCTTATAGACCTGGCTTTTTACATAACCCCAAAGAAAATAGTCCAATGTTGTTAGATCACATGATCTTGGTGACCAATTAACATCACCATTTCTTGCAATAATTCTTCCAGAAAATTTTTGTCTCAATAAAACAATTGTTTCATTAGCACAATGACGTGTTGCACCATCCTGTTGAAACCATATATCCTCTAGATCAATATCATTCAGTTCAGGCCACAAAAATTCAGTTAGCATCTCACGATATCAAACACCATTCACTGTTACAGCATTACCAGCATCAATTTCAAAGAAATATGGTCCAATTACACTATCTGACCATAATGCACACCAATTAGTGACTCGTTGAGGATGTAAAAGCTTTTCATGAATCACTCGTGGATTTTCTTCACCCCAAATATGACAATTTTGTTTATTAACATAACCACCAATTTCAAAATGTGCTTCATCAGAAATCTTTCTTGTTCTGTTCTTTAATCCAATTGACAAATGCACAATGTTTTGAATGGTCCAATGGCTGTAGTTCCTGTGTTATTTGAACCTTATATGCCTTTAGAGCTAAATCCTTTTGTAAAATACACCATGTTGTTGATTTACTGAGTCCAATTTGTTGTGAACGTCGACTAACGGACGTTTGAGGTGCTTCAGCAACACTTTCACAAACCAAATCAATATGCTCTTGTGAATAACCACTATGACTGTATTTGTCTCTTTTTTGATCTTCCACCAAACCGGTCTCTTGAAATTTTTTAATAATTCGACCAATAGTTCTTTCAGATGGACGATTATGTAAACCATAAAATTCACATAATTTTCTAAAAACATTTTTCACAGAATGCTGATTTTCATAAAATAATTCAACAACTTGAATGCGTTGTTGTATCGTGTACGAAGCCATTTTTATAAATGTCATATGTCACACTTTTTAACTGTCAAAATACTCAGACAAATTCACTGTGCCATCTATATTTTATTTATTTTTAATAAAAGGCACTCAATTTGAAAGACCCTTCAACTGACTTAAGAGGGGCAAAGCCCAAAACGTGTACAAAACAATGTACCGTATCGACTCAGCTAAATAAGGATATTTAATGGAAAAACTTGCCAAGTGTCTTTAGAATACAACACAACGCTAGTGTTTACTAAGCCTGAATTAAAGTTATTTGTTAAGTTGTTATAATTTTTAAATAAAAACTCAACATAGAACAATACAATTTTACATAAAACAACACAATTTCCATGTTATACCCTTCAGCATTGTCCTCAAATCTGTTATTTGACTTTCATTAAAACAAAAATTATATAATGCATTCGAAAATGATGCTAGAAAGTTTTGAAACATTATATCAATATAAATTTTAGTTAATTTTAACAGATTTTTTGTTTATAAAAAAAGCATAGTCATCTCAAATCCCGAAAATTATGCTAAAGCCAAACAATTACAGATCTAATTTGGTAATCATTTAAATTTAATAAGAGATGGCACCTAATGCCTACCGCTAGTGCAGTATTTAATAATTATTAGTGGTGGTAATGAAGTTCGATTTAATCTGGTAATTATTTGGTTTTTCAAAATTTATATTGTAAAAATGAAAATTATACTTTCATTGTATTGCTGAGTCTTTCATTATAAGAGAAATATAATAATAATTGAATGAATAGCTGAGGAATTGGCAAACAAAGAAAAATGAAAGTTTAAAAGAGAATTTTATATTTGCAAAGACAAATAACAGATTTTTCAGGTTATAGAAAAGGAAGTTGATTAACAATTACTAAATTATAGTGTAAGAAATTACTTACCCTCTTTCACCTTTCCTTATTCTGCTCTGCACATCCCTTAAACCATTTCGTAAATATGTCTTATACTTTGTAGCTAAACGAATAAACAAACAATTCTTTTATAACTAATTATGTTCATTAAGTAAAATTTAAGATCTTGGATATCATCTATTCACTACACACATTTTAATTGTAAAATATGTTTTATACTGAAGACTTAAATTAATATATTTCACACATTGTTTATCCTTTATGTGATTCAAGTGACGAATGTTGATTTATGTTTTGTTTGATTATTATTATTATTATAAATTCACAAACATTTATTCCATTCTTAACATCATAATTAATCAAGTTTATGTTATGTATTACACACATCTGTTTATTTATATCTGCCAAATACAACTATACATGATATAAATTAGATTAAAATTTATGACATTTCTTAGTATCTCTAACTTTGAATTCTTTAATTTCATAAACACATCCAGAAATCAATAAATATTTAACTATTGATAAAATGGTTTTTAATGTTTACTGTACATTTCTGTTAAATTTACACATAGAATTTCATGATGTAATACTACTAAAACTCTGCACTGTGATATTCAAATCTCAAAAATGTTGTTATTAAACACACATCATTTGATAATCAGTTATATATATTAATGTATTTTTAAAAAGGTCCGCAAAGGATAGCTAGCACTAACTGGAAGGAGACCCACACGCTGAACATTTTGTGACGATGCGTGGAACCGGCCGGGTTAGCTATCCAATGTCCTACCCCACCTCCACGTGGTGCGGACTGGCAGCTTTCATCTGTGGTACCAAATCTTGTAGTTGTTGCCACAGATGGAAAGACCAACAGGGAGGGCTACCTGCACTCACTCACCAACCCGCCTGGCCAGCATGGTGAGTTATGGACATTAACCCCCAAGATGAAAACTCAACCGAAACCATGGCCCTCATTCCCCGGAGGCAGGATTACACCTGGTCAAGGCAGCGACCAGTGCTGTATGAAAGCAGAGGGTGCTAAGAATCACCGGGTTGGACCTGGCTGCCATTTGATGATGAACCTGGCTTGCTATAATTGCAGATCGCTCTCTTCCGAACCAAGGCTACAAGAACTGGAAGAGAACTCCTCAAGATCAAGTGGGATGTGATAGGACTGAGTGAAGTAAGAAGGAAAGGTGAAGGTCAAATTCAACTGCAAAGTGGACATATCTTCTACTACAGAGGCACAGAAAATGGAAAGAATAGTGGAGTTGGCTTTATAATAAACAAAAGGTGGAAAGATAACATCTTAGAAGTAGATAGTTCTTCAGATAGAGTGGCAAGATTAGTTCTTAGACTTTCAAAAAGGTATAAACTACAGATCATCCAAGTCTATGCTCCCACAGCAAGTCACCCTGATGAAGAAATAGAGGATTTTTATGATGAAATAAAACAGATGAATGGAAAAGGGAAACATTATGTAAAGATCATCATGGGTGACTTCAATGCAAGAATTGGAGCAAAGGAAAAGAACGAAACCTCCGTTGGTAAATTTGGACATGGGAAAAGAAATGAACGTGGAGATATGCTTGTGGATTTTGCTGAAGCGGAAAAGTTCTACATAATGAATTCATTTTTTAAAAAGAAGTCAAGCAGAAAGTGGACCTGGCGCCACCCAAACGGAGGAAAATATGAGAGTGACTACATCCTATCGAACAAACAACACAACGTTGAGAACTGCAATGTTCTGAATAGATTTAATACAGGCAGTGACCACCGGCTGGTAAGAGGTAGGCTTCATCTTAACACTAGATTGGAACGAAGAAAGCTTATGAGAACAACCAAGTCTGTTGACTTGAAGAATCTTAAAGAGCAACATGAAACATTCGAGATGGAACTGAAAAACCAATTCTCAGTCCTGGAAAATTTAACTAAAGAGGAAACGGACATATCAGAAACCAACAGACAGATTACCAAGATAATTATGGAAACAGTTGCTAGAATTGGAGGTTATGTAATTAGAAAGACTGAGAAGAAAATAACAGAAAAAACAAGACAATTGATGGGCAAAAGGCGGATGATGAAGAGAAGTAAAGAAAATATAACGTCAAACATCGAATACGCGGAACTCTGCAAAACAATCCGAAAATGTTTTACTGAAGACATCAGAAAATACAATTGTGGCCTTGTGAAAACAGCCCTTGAAAACAACAAAAGTCTGAAAAATGCAAAACAGCAATTAACAAATGGAAGGAAACACATCTTTGCACTGAAGAAGGAAGATGGCACCGTCACCAGGGATCGAGAAGAAATATTAGCAAGAGTTGAAGAATTCTACAAAAAATTGTATGCCAGAGATACTGCACCAACAGTAAAGACAACATATGAGGTAACAAATGAGGTACCTGAAATTCTTAAAGAAGAAGTTGCTTATGCAATCAGAAATATGAAGAAAGGAAAGGCACCAGGAGAGGATGGAATTACTATAGACATCCTGAGGGAAGCTGGCGAAGCTACTGAAACCATACTTGCGAAACACTTTACAGATTGTCTTAAATGTGGCAAAATCCCCGAAGACTGGAAAAGATCAATAATAATCTTACTTCATAAAAAGGGTGACATAGAAGACCTGAGGAACTACAGGCCTATCAGCCTTCTCCCGGTGACTTATAAAATTTTCACTAAGGTACTGACTAATCGCCTACAAAAACAACTGGACCTTGCCCAACCAAGAGAACAAGCTGGATTCAGGAGTGGATACAGCACACTTGATCACATTCAGGTTGTGAGGGAGCTCATTGAAAGGTCAAACGAATACGAAATCCCACTATGCATTGCATTTGTTGACTATGAAAAGGCTTTTGATTCTATAACTACTTCAGCAATCACCAACTCTCTAAAGGCATATGGTATCGAAACTATGTATATCAAAATTCTTGAGAACATTTACGAAGGGGCAACCGCAAAAGTTCGCTTGTTCCAAGATACTAACGATATTAAAATTGAAAAGGGAGTGAGACAGGGTGATACTATCTCCCCAAAACTTTTTACAAATGTGTTAGAAAGTGTTTTCCAATCACTGAACTGGGAGAACAAGGGTGTACTGATAAATGGAGACCACCTGACACATCTTCGATTTGCCGACGACATAGCCATCATTACAGATAGCCCTTCAGAGCTCCAGGACATGATGCAAGAACTTGCAAACAAAGGTAAAGAAGTTGGTTTAAAGATGAACTTGAACAAGACGAAAATTATGTACAACAGTTTTGTACGTGAAGAAACACTACTAAAAATAAATAACATGGAATTGGAAAAGGTAGATGCTTACATTTACCTGGGACAAAGAATATCAATGGATGGCAACATCAAGGAGGAAATAAACAGACGTGTAAAACTTGGCTGGAGTGCTTTTGGTAGGAATAGCATAGTCTTGAAAAATCAACAGATGCCCCTGTGCCTGAAACGCAAGGTTTTTGATCAGTGTGTCTTGCCAGTTCTCACTTATGGAGCAGAAACTTGGACTCTTAAGAAATCAGAAATCCAAAGACTACAGACTACCCAAAGAAGCATGGAAAGGTGTATGCTTGGCATATCAAGGAGAGATCGGAAACGTATAACATGGATCAGGAAAATGACAGGAGTTACCGATATCATCGCAAGAGTAAAATCCCTCAAGTGGCAGTGGGCTGGACATATTGCAAGAAGAACTGACCATCGCTGGACATCTGAAGTTCTTGATTGGATACCAAGAGATCGAAAACGACCAAGAAAACGTCCTCACATTCGGTGGGTTGATGAGATCAAGAGGCATCTTGGCACAACATGGAAGCGAAATGCCCAAAACAAAATACTGTGGAAGAGGCTTGGGGAGACCTTCATCCTGCAGTGGATTGATAATGGTTGATGATTGATGATGATGATGATGATTTTTAAAAAACTGGATTTTTACCAGAATATTGCAACATAAATGCACTTTATTTAGCTTTAAAGGTTAATGCTACCTATGGTTCCAAGATGGCGGCTCGTCTCTGATTCATGCAAATAGAACGTGCGTCCCCACTGTTTCCTTGCTGGAATCAGACAAGCCGCCATCTTGGAACCATAGGTAACATTAATTGCTTTGAATTCACCAAATAATCAAAAAATCAATTAAACCGGATAAAATACCTTTTCTGACTAATTTGAATAGTTTTTTAGCAAGTTTTCTCGATGCCATGGGTTTAGCAATTACACTAACAAACTTTAATTTGTCTTCGTAAGTCGATTCCTTGTTTTCACTAACAGTTTGATCGGCATCTGTTTCATCTAACTTTTTCTTCTTTTCTGGTACATCAACGTTTCCATCTTCTAATTCTTCTTGCTTTCTCTTTCTCTTTTCTTTTCCCATTATTTAACTGACTGAAACAATACTCTTTCTTACACGTGGTCGGAGGAAATCAACACTTTAAACACACGCTTTCTTATTGTTGCGCACCCTGGCGTTTAAAAACAATTACCGTATTTTTAAAATAATTTTTTTTAAATTTTATATAAAATATTAAATAAATATTTCAAATAAATATTCCGGATATTTTCCGTGACGATATTACAATTAAAAAAACTGGTTAACACAGCGAATACTTAAGCGTTTATTTTATTATCCACAATGCCCTGCCCGACCGCGTTTAAATCTAGCTGTAGATACAAGAAACTGCAAGTTTAGACTTTTAAGTATTCATTTAAACTCCGATCGAATAACTCAAAAAAATAAATTAAAAGTTAAGGATTGAAGTTGGCATTTCGACATTAAACTTGTGGCCGAGCTTTATAAAAGCTCCTATACAGCGCTACCCCGCTCTATGATAATAAATATACTGTATTTAATATAATATACTGGTGTAGCTCAATCTATCTGGTTGAATCATCATATAGCGAGCTAATATCACAAAAATTAAAGAAAAGACAGAAAAAGGAACATTTACCTATGAATTCAGATGACCTTGAAATTTGTAAATGGTCAGTTTACGTAAAAAATCAAAAATGACAAATTTATTTCAAAATAAAATCCCAAACAATTTTTTCTGTGTAAAATAAACACAGAAGAAAACAATCACGAAAACTGCACAAGTCTAAGACGTATAGTTCTCAATAAAAAAATTTTCTAAACCGTTAACGCTAACCTGAAAAAATTCTGCAGTTTGAGCGTTTCTCCTTGTGACTTTCCTGCAGAATTTCCAAATTCTGCAGGAACGATAAATTCTGCAAGTACGATAAGGAAGGATAAGGTTCTTCAAGTTGAGTAAGAGCACAGAACTAGAATAAAAATATCCACTTTAAGATAAATTTCAATATTTTAAACTGATTTGGAATATTCCAAATCAGTTTAAAATATTGAAATTTATTTTGCTATTTATTATCAAGGCGACTTTGCTTCATTCAAAATTTCCTGTAGTTGTCGTCTGTGTTTATTCTCATGTCGAGTCTTTCTGTCAAATCTGCATTAACTATTCTTATGGAACAACTTTCAATAGTTTCCTTTACTTGAATGTTTTTTTCTGGGCATTTATTGGTGAAACCAAGTTGAAAAAGTAATGTTTGTGAACGATAGACCGCGTAACAAAGCTTCAGTTACACAGCTGCCGCTCGAACGCCCACTGGCGGGCGTCCCGGACTAATAGTATGGTTTATATTTCGTTGTGTTTTACAGCATGTAGCAATTATACACGAACCTCACATGTACATGAATATTTGAAAATCATTTTCAAATATACTGAATATAAAAATAATAGTATAATAAAAACGAAAGAAAATTAAATAGAAAAGAAATTCCATACATGGAATAGAAGCCACGACATTGAGGTCTGAAACCTCAAGCCGGACTGGTGCGCTCCTACGAGCCATCAACCATTCGAGAAACAAGTGACAGTTTGAGAGTTTTAAGTAATTGTCCGATTTTCAACTTTTAATTTTTGGCGTTGCATTTCATACTTGCACATGTCAGTCGTTGGGGATGCAATAAAACCTAATCGAGTTTGATTAAAATCAATGACCTCGACGTCAGGCCTCCTTACATATCATTTATAAAAATTTCTTCTTAATGTAACTTTTCTTTCTTAAGCAGCTGCTTAAATAGTTTACGAAGCAAAAAACACGTTAGTATGTTGCTTTAGAATTGCCAGACTACCGCTTTTTAAACTAAGGCCGTGGCCATTGTGACGTGTGTTCCTACCTCAGATGTTTTATAGCAAAAACTTTCTGTACATCGTTTACGTTTAAAAGTTAGTTTTTTCTTTATTCTGATATTTCTTGTAGAAATTTCTTTAGCGAAACATTTCGCAACTTCAGAAACGAAATATTTTTCGTCGTAACGTTTGACAAATTAGATTTTGGATGCTTGTATATCGTAAGTTTTATAAAATATATTGTAATAATTTAATTTTAATCTTTTTAATTTTTAATTATCTATCTGTTATTTTATAGTTAAACTTTATCACAATTGTAATCCTTCTGATGAGGGACATGATAGCCCGAAACACAGATGTGAATCGATGTATGTGTACAGGTAGCTTAATAAAGAAAGTCTGTTTTCTTTAAAAACTTTTTTCCTCAATTCTTGCGTAAAAGCTTAAAACCAGTATAATTGTCCTATTAATAATTAATGTCCACGTTGACAAAAAATATATAATAAGAAAATAAAGGACATTAAGGCAATAATAAGCATCACTTCAAGTTGTGCTGTGCGCCCTGGGGCCGTCGCTCTCCACATCACCTTCATCGGAAGTTTAAACGATCGACTGGACTATTGAACTGTTGCACGGACTGGTCCACCCTTTAGATTGGCCTTACGCCGAATTAACAAAGTTGTTGTAAGCACCTTTTTTATATTTATTAAACGGTTTTAAATAGTAAACCTGTCTCGATGAGTTTTTCTGCGCCCACCCGACCGTTTTGACCGCTCGACTGTCGTAACATCTTTCCACCAAATCGGCTAACCTCACACTTGTTATAACCACATCTTTTTCAAGGAGGTTGCTCCCGTCGAAAGACAAAAATATCTACTTTTCTACAGAAATACTACTAGTATATTATATATACATTATTTTTATATAGACTTTCATCTATAGATAAAAACTTAGCTAAAAGTAATAAATTATTGAGACAGCAAAATGTCGTATTGCATTATGTTATTATGCAAACTCTGCAAAGATATTTATCTTATATAATTGTTTAAAATTTTAATACTCTCTTAAAAATTTATTGAGTAAACAACAAAATTTTTATATATATTTACATATGTATCTTCCTTTTTTCATGATGTGTTATTCTTCAGCAACTTACAAGACATCGAAAACGGCGTTTGCGGCTCCATACTATTATCTGTATTAAATGCTTAATTTTGGGTAGCCAATTTATACGTTGGCTATATAAAATTGAGCGTTCAATACAGATATTATAAGACACTTTTTAATGTAGAATTTGTATATTTACTGTTCATATTTTGTCTCTGTTTTTTTTTTTTTGTATTTTATAGTGTACTTAAAAATGAAATAAAAAATAAATAAATAAGCAAACACACTAATTATTTAGACATATTCATTTATTCTATAAAGAATAGCAGAGGAGAAAAACGGTAATTAAAATAAATATAAATGAGAACAACATTAACAACAGAATGTCTACAATATTAGTTGTTGTCTAATATTTACAGCACTTTGATTTGCAGAATGTCTAGTTCGTTCATTGCTATGTCATCATCATCATTTCCACAACAGAAAATTTCTTTAATGGGTATATTAAATAATGTACAAATATTGTGTAAAAGGCATATGCATCATTATTTTTCCTGATCTTTCTGGAACATACTATAATCCTCCAGCTGACTTCAAGTCAAGGCATCGAAATCTAATAATTAAAAATAATAATTTCAATATTCAATTTTGTAAAACCAGTAAATTGTTAGTGAGAAAAATGTAAGAATTTCTCATTCCACTGCTTTAAAACACCAAGACATATTTCGATTGTATTTCTGACTTTTCTATGAGCTTTATTATAATTAAATTCATCTGCTGATGATGGCTTAGAGATACTTCTTACATACGGGTGTAATAAGCTATAGCTCTAGTGGATAAGCACTGTCTCCTATAAACATAATTTACAGAATAGTATTTACTTTTAGACACCAAATTAATAAGAAAATAATATCGTTCGATTTTTGTATTTTACTTTAGAAATATATGATTGCGAAATACTTAAAACATGGTCGTGTAACTTCAACTCCAATCTCCATGAGTTCCTCAAGATTGGGACGGACACAGTACCTGTTCAGATCTGAAAGCAGACGATCCCTAACTCATAATTTATAATTGTGCCAAGCATGACATCATCACACTTCAATGCATCACTGTAACTTACAGTAACCTGGATAATCAATCTACAAGCACTTATTAGTAACATCGTCGTCCACAACATGTTCTTGTACTTTATAAAAAAAATCGAAATTTTCCATGCTTTAGGTTAGGACGCCCTTAGATTTTGGTGTCGTATCAGCTCTTCCCATCTTCCTTTATTTAAAGACATTGTGTATGAACATTCTGGCATGATACTGTTTGTCTTGATTATACTATACCTCTGAATCTCTATTATTGCTTTTCTTCTTTTCTTGTACACCGTCGAAAGAATTCTCTTCGTGCTAACCCTCTTCTCTAATACAACCAGTCGCATTCCTTGTATAATTTATCATTGTTTATTACCGCGCATAATCATTGTTTGACATAGCCTTATAATATTCCTTGTAATGATCAGCTCTTGAATAAGCGATTCTGTGACACTTTTCGTATACCGCATTTTAAGCGTTTGACGTTCGTGTATCGTGTACTTAGTACAACGATCATCTAACGTTTAACGAATGTATGCCTACTTGTGTCAGAAGTTAAGATCGAACACCACGTACAATGCACTTCGACCATTACTTAACAGTTAGTATTGCGAACGTATGCCATGAGGTCCGTACCACGTCCACGTACCATGAACTACGTACCACGACCACGTACCATGTACTAGTCACAAAGTATACAAGATACAGAGTGCTAGGACTACGTACCACGTCCACGTACCATGAAATACGTACCACGACCACGTACCATGCTCTACGCATCACGCTCGAATACCACTTTTTAAGCATTTTAAGTCTGCGTACCGTGTACTTAGTACAACGATCATCTAACGTTTAACGAATGTATGCCTACTTGTGTCAGAAGTTAAGATCGAACACCACGTACAATGCACTTCGACCATTACTTAACAGTTAGTATTGCGAACGTATGCCATGAGGTCCGTACCACGTCCACGTACCATGAACTACGTACCACGACCACGTACCATGTACTAGTCACAAAGTATACAAGATACAGAGTGCTAGGACTACGTACCACGTCCACGTACCATGAAATACGTACCACGACCACGTACCATGCTCTACGCATCACGCTCGAATACCACTTTTTAAGCATTTTAAGTCTGCGTACCGTGTACTTAGTACAACGATCATCTAACGTTTAACGAATGTATGCCTACTTGTGTCAGAAGTTAAGATCGAACACCACGTACAATGCACTTCGACCATTACTTAACAGTTAGTATTGCGAACGTATGCCATGAGGTCCGTACCACGTCCACGTACCATGAACTACGTACCACGACCACGTACCATGTACTAGTCACAAAGTATACAAGATACAGAGTGCTAGGACTACGTACCACGTCCACGTACCATGAAATACGTACCACGACCACGTACCATGCTCTACGCATCACGCTCGAATACCACTTTTTAAGCATTTTAAGTCTGCGTACCGTGTACTTAGTACAACGATCATCTAACGTTTAACGAATGTATGCCTACTTGTGTCAGAAGTTAAGATCGAACACCACGTACAATGCACTTCGACCATTACTTAACAGTTAGTATTGCGAACGTATGCCATGAGGTCCGTACCACGTCCACGTACCATGAACTACGTACCACGACCACGTACCATGTACTAGTCACAAAGTATACAAGATACAGAGTGCTAGGACTACGTACCACGTCCACGTACCATGAAATACGTACCACGACCACGTACCATGCTCTACGCATCACGCTCGAATACCACTTTTTAAGCATTTTAAGTCTGCGTACCGTGTACTTAGTACAACGATCATCTAACGTTTAACGAATGTATGCCTACTTGTGTCAGAAGTTAAGATCGAACACCACGTACAATGCACTTCGACCATTACTTAACAGTTAGTATTGCGAACGTATGCCATGAGGTCCGTACCACGTCCACGTACCATGAACTACGTACCACGACCACGTACCATGTACTAGTCACAAAGTATACAAGATACAGAGTGCTAGGACTACGTACCACGTCCACGTACCATGAAATACGTACCACGACCACGTACCATGCTCTACGCATCACGCTCGAATACCACTTTTTAAGCATTTTAAGTCTGCGTACCGTGTACTTAGTACAACGATCATCTAACGTTTAACGAATGTATGCCTACTTGTGTCAGAAGTTAAGATCGAACACCACGTACAATGCACTTCGACCATTACTTAACAGTTAGTATTGCGAACGTATGCCATGAGGTCCGTACCACGTCCACGTACCATGAACTACGTACCACGACCACGTACCATGTACTAGTCACAAAGTATACAAGATACAGAGTGCTAGGACTACGTACCACGTCCACGTACCATGAAATACGTACCACGACCACGTACCATGCTCTACGCATCACGCTCGAATACCACTTTTTAAGCATTTTAAGTCTGCGTACCGTGTACTTAGTATCTCGATCATTGAAGAAATTGAAATTTAATAAATAAAATAACGGGTTTATAACGTTACTAAATAAAAAAAAAACACACAGTAACGGTAGTTGATTTTTAAATATTTAAAATAAATCAATTACAGAAACGTGACTGCAAATAATGAAATCGATTATTTTTTTTATATGTAAATATGGCACGAACAATTTGTACGAGGTCGGCCATATTGTCAACGTGAATGCGAGTGTTTGTCAACATATGATCAAATGCATGGTCCTACCTTGTCCGAGTGAAGAGAATGATTGAAGTTTAGAATGATTTTAAGAATCTGAGACATCGGTGTTACGATAATTATTCCTTTTCTATCCCTAACACCAGCCTTAAAACATCGCTGCCTGCGCGGACGACGTCTTCATTCTTATTCGGGCCATCTTGCGAACGGAGCTGGAGTTAAGAGACAACAAGATCCTCAGCAATATTGAACACTGGGGCTATCGGCATAAATTACACTTCAATCCCAGTAAGACGCAGGGCATTATATTTACCGAACCTGGCAAAAAACACCTTTATAGGAGAGCCCCAAGA
Source organism: Centruroides vittatus (assembly GCF_030686945.1). Taxonomy (NCBI): domain Eukaryota; kingdom Metazoa; phylum Arthropoda; class Arachnida; order Scorpiones; family Buthidae; genus Centruroides; species Centruroides vittatus. The sequence continues at coordinate 571,741 of NW_027120889.1, forward strand.
ATTAAAATGGGAGGAAACACAATAAAAATTAAAAAATCACTTAAATATCTTGGAATTCTGTTGGATCATAAGCTTCTCTGGACAAACCATATCGAGTATATCCCTAACACGACAGGAAGAATATTTCAAAACCTGGCTCGCTTTGCAAAGAATACACGGGGTTTGAACTTGAAAGCCATGGCCACCATCTATGACATGGTGTATATACCAATTATCAGATATGCTTGCAGTGCATGGGCAACAGCTATTAACAAATCACACATCTCAAGAAAGCTAATATCATCGCAAAGGAGGGCACTTCTATACATTGCCAAAGGCTACAGGACTTGCCTGCAAGTCATCAGAAAAAAAACCCCTATCAACCTCCTCATAGAGAACTATGCAGAGATTTGGAATATTCTCAGAGGTGATAGCATTAACATAGCCAACAACTTTTTCCAAGCAAGAGATATAGAGAAATCTGTAGATTACAGGGATACCATCAGCCCCTACCATCTACTAACAATTACAATTAACTCCAACGACTATACAGAAATAAGTATTTTTACCGACGGCTCCAAACAAGACACCGGCGTGGGAAGCAGCTTTGTGGCCTACCAAAATAATGTTGAAATTCACAAGTACAGTTACAGGCTACACCGTAGCTGCTCCGCCTTTCTGGCTGAGCTATTAGCCATTCTTAGGGCCGCGCGATGGAGCAACAGCAAATTCAGCAACACTCGACTGTATTTTTACTGACTGCGCCTCGGCCTTACATCTTTTTCAAAACTCAACATATCACCCGCTCGCAAACTACATTATCAAAGAAACCATGACTACCTCCAATATTATCAACTTTAATTGGATCAAGGCTCACATTGGCACGGTAGGAAATGAAAGAGCAGATGAGCTTGCAAAGTCTGCAGCTCAGAACACGGACCTGCAGCTTGATTATTCCAAAATTTTAGTAAGGCACATCAAAGCTAATCTAAAACAGGAACTTAGTTAAGAAATGGCAAACTGATTGGATGGATAACCATAATCAAATAACATTGAAGTTTATACCTGTTACTGACGATTACTTACACAATGACTGGATGCACATCAACCACTATATCACTCAATTCCTGACCGGTCACGGAAGGTTTTATTCCTACCTCTATCGCTTTAAACTGCATCATTCAAACTCGTGCCCCACTTGCAGCGTCCCTGATGGAAGTGAGCATTACATCTTTAACTGCGTTGGACTGGAGAGAGAGAGAGACTCTTCCTAAAAACATCAGTAGAAGAAAATGGAGACATCTGGCAAGAGGGACACAAGAACCTCCTTAAGTAACCCTCTTGTATTTGAAAACAGAAGGGTCGTTTGAATCGTTCTTGTATATTGTCAGGAGTAAAGACGAATAGCAATAGGAAAAGCAAAGTTTCTGAATTGAATTCCAGATTGAAATTCCAAAATCACGCGGGAGCCCGATATAAGTTTTAATACATTCCGACGTGAAAACGGATGATTATTCGGAAATCAGAATTCGTAGAAATTCATCAGTTTAATCGATGTAGAGTGGATTCGACTGTTGAGAATTGGCAAAAAAGGTTCCCGATTGTCCAACTTTACGTGAACAAATTATGTTGTCGATTTTACAAGATTTTTCCTTAAAGTTTAAAATGCCAGTAATTTTTGCGGGACAATGTATGCATTTACGTGCATTTGGCATTTTATTTGTAAACGAAAAAAATTAAATTGTAGTGGTAAATCTAATTTTTTTCATATTAATCTTTAAAGTCACACCTCGTCTTATATGAGAGTAAATACGGTATTCAGCCATCTTTGGAAATTCCTCTCATTACTTAACAAAAAAGCTATATCGTCTACAAACCTGTTGCAGTTTATATTTCTACATCCAATTTTAATTCATTTCCATCTAGATTTGTTTAGTTTGTCTAAATCATATTTAAAAAAGCTTAAACACTATATTATATCAATAGAAACATTGATCCTTTAACCATTTAGAGAGCTTAAAATGGTACAAGTTTTGTTTTGATATTCAAAAGTTGATATAATTTGATGGCGCAAATAGATGGAAAAATATATCGCAAATGAATAGTGTCTTTGTTTTCTTTCTAAATAACTAAAGTTATGAATAAAGATTAAATCTATCGAAAATAACCGAAAATATTCCGGGAACAGCGCGAAAACGTCCGAAAAATAACGCTAAAACATCCGAGAAGAGCCGTCGTGACGTCACAAGTATAAATATTATTTTATTTATATTACAAATACAAGAAATAAATTAATAAAAACAAACTTTTTATACAGGATAATTATACATTTAGACTAGGTTCCGATTGTATATCGGCCTATATCTAGATCGGTATCAATGTCCGAATCCGATCTTAATAAGAGACTATCATCCATCTAATGCGGTATGACGTCACGTGTGTCACGTGAGTCTCCTTTGGCTATTTTCTAGGATACCCAAACTGCGGTATTCCGGCCTCCTTGGGTAAATATATTAAAAACTAGGCTTACCAATCTTCACTTCTGATCATCTCAGCCGTAGATCTATTATATAATAATCGAAACATAAAATATAAAACTTTTTACTATGTTAAATCAATATTTTACTGTAATATTTCAAGTCCGAAACGATTTTATTATAAATATAAATATAATAAATAATAAACCGGTATAATAATAATAATAAACCGTTTCGAATATTTATAAATATTCGAAACGGTAACTGGCGCCGCCATCTTGGAATTTACCAATCATTAATTCGAAAAGTTATTTTCTAATCTTCGGATGAAATAATTTATCAATTTCTAAAAATCTTTCATTAATATAATAAAATTTAATTAAATCCATCGTAAATATTAATAAAATTTAATAATAAAGCATTAATAACTTACTTAAATGGTAATTTGAAATTAGAATTTAGAATCCCGATTTTTCAAATTTCTTTTCGGAATTTCTTAATGTTTAATCTGTGTTATAAATACATAAATTTAACCTTTTATTTTCATTTTTATCTTCTACTTATCAGCGTTTAAGTAAATTTGTCGAAGATAATTGAAGACATCCGAAAAAGACTCTCCGAAGCTTGCGAATCCAACAAATTCGTCAACAATAGACTAATTAACATTGTCGTATGACGTCACAATCGATGACGTTTTACCAACGTGACGTCATATGCAAAATATAATTTTATTTATTAATTTATAAGCCCGGATTATAAATACAAAATAAATCAGTAAAGAAAAATAGTCGAGTCCAAGTCTTTTCGGAGTTCGTTATTAAACCGTGTGTCTCGGTTTCAGGATGGGAGCAGTGTAAGAAAATACCATAAAACACAAGTGAGGGGGAATTTGGGTAGGGGAAAAACTACGGGATTATAATTATTTTAATAAAGTAAGTAACTTGAGAAAAATTAAATTAACAGCATTTAATATTTTGCGTCGACGATTTTTCAGAATATCGAGTGTAATTGAGCAAAGAACATGCATTAAATTCTGTTTTCGAAACGGAATAATTGCTACGAAAACGCTGGAAGTGTTGCCAAAACACTTTGGTGACGAAAGTCTACGAAACAAGGGTTTTCCAGTGGTAAAAGATGTTGGAGGAGGCAGAGAATGCGTCAACCCTCTGGTATACCATCCACTTCAACTGATGAACGTGTCGTTTGAGTCAGGATTTGGTACTCGATAATCGTCGTTTAACAATTAGGAACATTATTGAACGTGTTGCAGTATCGTTTGGACCTTGTCGAGCAATTTTACAGATGGTTTGGGCTTGCGGGGCGTTACTGCCCGCAAGTCCAAACGATTCGATCATCCCGAAAACGTTGAATTCTTTCCAAAAATAACAACGTGTTCCAGTGTCCCAAGAAATGCTTTAAGAAAAATTCACATTTTTCTTAAAACTCATCACTGGATCTACGTTTTTGTGACAAACAAAAATATGATCATCGATCTGCTTTGTTTAACTTGTGACGTCTCCAAGGCTTTTCAAGCGTTCTCCATAGCAACCACTCTATCAATGATGAGGTCTTCAAAGGCTCCCCAGGAATTTTTCGGGGGGTGGTCCGTTCGGATATGTCGGGCCCCGTCCCTCACCACCCGGTCGCTCCATTGTGGGCCTGGCCGAACCCATAATGGGCCTACTAAAAGAGGCCCTCTTAGTGCCCACAGGGCGGAAAGAGTTAAAAAAAAGGTCTTCAAAGGCGACTTTTTGTTCCCAATGATTTTCTCCTTTTCCTATTTCTTGGTTCTTTGGTTGCACTGGATTGCATCCGTGAAAGTAGGTAAAATGGTGTATAATTTGTAGATTTTTATCTTGACGTATTGTAGACAAACACAGAACTTTTTACTTAATGTTTCCAAGCAGTTATATCGTCGTTACTGTACTGACGAAAGACGTTCTCGAGAGTTTGATTTATTTTTTCAACTAAGCCGTTAGATTAGGTCTTTATATGTCGTATCCCATTCTCGGACATGAAATCTTCAGTCTTGACATATAAAAGCTCTACCTTGATCGGATGGCAATGTTCTGGTATATCCGTAAATACTACATACTCTATCTTCGAGTGGTCGTAAAGTGATTTCTGTGCAGGCCGGAATGGTTCCGACCTGGAACTTCACTCCTCAATTTTTACTTAGCATTCTGCATTACCGAGCATGATTCTGTAGACTAAAGAAAAATTAAACGGATGCAAAATAAATATCCTGTATATAAATATATTTAATTCTTCTCAAATAAGGATTAAGCCGCTAAAAATCCCCGCGTGAACGACCTTGCCTAAAAACATTCTTAAACTTGCAGAATAGAAAAAAATCTTACTCTAAATAAATTCTTAACTATTTTTAAAATAATGCCACGAATTTTTAAATATATATTTTATATATTATATATTAAATCCACATAGATTTTAAATTATTATTTTCTGAAAAGAAAACAACAAAATATTCCACCAGGAGTGTTGTTATCGACGTTAGTGGACAGAAGCATCATGGCAGAGTGGAATTTTATTCTGGATTTAATTAAATAATAAAAAAACAAAACCAAAAAAAAATGGATAACACCTCCAAATCAAATTCTCAGAACGAAGAAAACGAAGCAGAAGAAACTGTTAAAAATAAGGTAGCTTAATATAAGTAAAAATATATGCAAATGCTTTTATTTAATCATCCATATTGAAATATGGGTAGAAGTTACTTTTAGATCATTTGTCCATAGACTTATACAGGGATAAAGTATCTAAAAGTAATCTGTACCTAACTTGAACGTGCTGTACTTTATTACTTCCTCTCATGCATTGATATATTTTGCTTATTAGAATGTTTATTGTATTGATAAAATTTGTTTAAAATTAGTGAATAAGAATATATCAATTAATTATTATTTGCTTTTTGTCTTGTTTTATAATAAATATTCTTAATAGCTACTTTTGAATTTGCTATTATTTAAATGGACTTATTAGACCAGTTGTTTAGTCGGAAAGTTCGCTAAGAGATACTGACGGAGAAGTTAAGTAAGATTTGGAAAAGATGAGAATACACGAGAGAAAACGAGTAGTAATAGACATGAAATGGACGTATCGGTTTAATAAATGTCTTGCTGAACAAACTGTTGCAAACAAAACCTTTTTGGTTCATCAAGGCGTGCTTCAGGTGCTGAACTAAACTGGCTACCTACTTGGACCGTTAGAACGATGCTGTTTGATTTGATTGAACAGCATCGTTCTAACGTCCAAGTAGGTAGCCAGTTTAGTTCAGCACCTGAAGCGTGCCTTGATGAAGGCCGAAAACATTCAGAAGTTAGTTTAAGTTCAATACAGGTAAAAAAGGTTTTGTTTGCGATGGTTCATTTCTCACTCCAATATTTCTGGTTAGAAGACTGTTATGTGTTGGTGAACTTTCCGACTAAAAAACTGTGGTCGTGTAAGTCCTTTTAAATAATAGCAAATTCAAAAGTAGCTATTAAGAGTATTAAAAATATATCACCTCGGATAATCTTTCTGATCTATTTTTATCATGACGAGCAATAATAATAGATCATCTACATTTCTGTATTTGTTAAATGTTCTGTTGTCTAGTTAAGCATTATGTCTTACATCAGTTTGTGCAACCGATGAAATGCTGATTCTGGCTCTCTACTTAGCACAATTGTACTGCTGTTTACAGCAACTTGGCCGCTACCCTTTGTGCCTATGCACTTTCCATAAAATGGAAGATAATTTGCAATGAATTATGGAAATTTTTTACAATGGCAGCAAAACTTTCGACTTAAAATAAAGTTTTATAATTTTTTATTTAATTTTATAATCTAATGTTTGATAGTTTTTTTGTACTTTTTTGAAATTTCCTCATCATATTGTATGTAGTTCTATGGATGATGGCTAAAAATATAATGTCATTACACTTGGAATTATAGATGCTGCATGCTGATTGGCTGTGACAGAATTTCCACACAAAAATATAACTTATCCTGGTGCTCTGTCGCAAAGTACCTGAAGGTGAGTCTAACCGGAAGACAATTTTGCTGCACATAAACAGTGACAAAGGTGATTGAATTGCCTCAAAACTGTGCTAAGTGGAAAGCCAGCATAAAATTGGGAAGTGTTTTCCAATGGATGTTTATGTATTTTTTTTTCAGATTTCAGTGTACAGATTTCTCACATAAATAAGAGTTTTGCACCAGTTCGATAAGTTGTTAGATGTCAGCCATCTTTGAAATGCTTTTTCTTGGAAACAGTTGACCCTGTGTTGGTCTGTAGTTGATAGGACAACCCTGATTGGATGATGGGTAGTGATGGTGATTCCATCAATGTTCATATAGACATGTGTTCTGTTTGATCAGTTGATGTTTGGGATGTTTGTAGACATGCACAATCATTGAGAGTTATAGATCTATAAGCTCTAGTGAAAACTGGCTTTATTCATTCATATATTTATATACAGTATTTTCAAAGTAACTAAAACTAACTTTTATTGATAGATAGATGGTGAGATGGTAAATGTCTGCCATTTTGAGAAGCCTGAACTTGAATCCTGATTGAATTATGATTTTTAAGAATGGTTTGACCTAAATCTTGCTTCATATTTTACCTCTATCTTGCTTCTTGCTATCTTGTTGCTAGCTTGGTATCTTGCTTCATATTTTACTACTTGACTGCCCTATTGTTTATCTGTGGGGTGTGTTGCTTGGTAAAGGAAATTTGCACTAAGATTGTCTGGTCTGGTTTGACCATCTTCACTGGCCGTTACCATAGCAATGAAATATTGATGACAGATGGGACAGACAAGATGGTAACATTTAGTCAGTCAAACTTTTCAATGGAATGTTGGTTGTCTTGAAGAAATCGACCAATCATCAAAGATGTATGTAAAAAACATCACAGTCAATAAGTGATGTTCCTTTATGTTTACTTAGTTTGGAATGTAGAGTCATTTAGTAACTAATATATAATTGCATAATAATGTATTATATATACTGTATTTTACGGACTATAAGACGCACTTTTTTCTTCGAAAAATTGCCTCCAAAATTCAGGTGTGTCTTATAGTCTGTAGCGTCTTATAGTCCGTAAAATACGGTATATATAAAATTGCATAAAAAACAATTTTAACAAAATGGAAAGCAAAGATTTTAATGAAATATTAATAGAGAAAGTATGATATTACATTTGACAGTGCATCTGAGTATATTATTGTTCAAGATTTATGCCATTTGAGAACTGAACTGTATAGTGTACACGTACACCGTGAAATATGATGTGTAACTGTTGGTCCACAAAGGCAAACAATTAGTGCTATAGATAAAATAATGCTTAATTACGCATTGAATTTTATTTATAGCAGGTACATTAACAGATGCCTACTCTAGGATAATCTCTCAGCATGTACCCAAATACAGTGGATGATCAGTTAACAAGCAGTTCAAACTTTGAACAAATCAGATAATGAACACTTTTGTGAAAGATTTTTATGTTGACAACGAACACTTCACAGAACAAACAGAAAAAAAAGCGTTGTAAAATAGTGAATATCGATTGGTCTTCCGTTGCTTCCAGGTGACAATTCGAAACCTTTCGGAACTCTGAAGACATCGACATCAACGCTCAACCCGATACTGGTCTGATAGTGTTCCTCCAAATTTTGAAACTCTCTCTTGTAATTCCAGCTTTTAGTATACCTTTCTGATAAATAATTTTTTATAGTCATTGCGAGACTGTCGGGTGGGTACTCGTGAAGTTTTGCATCAGTTTTTATTTACGAAAGGCGAGAGTTTAACTGTCCCATCGGACATTCACTAACGTTTTAATACCAAATTTTGAATAATAATAAAAAATAAATAAAAAAAAATAAAAATAAAAATAAAAAATTGATAATCGGTTAGCAAACAAAGTCTTGGAATGGATTATGTTCATTAACTGATCACCCACTGTACATGACCATCAGCAGAAACTGCTAAAATTTTTTATACACCACAAAATTAAGATATTAATGACTTAAAGAAAAACAAATGTTACAAAAATAAAACCCTTACAATTAATCTTTATGACTAAACTTACAACTAAAAGGGTTAAGAAACGAAGATAGAGGGCAAGAAGTGTTTAAAATGGAGTATAGACAAGAACAAAGGTACCTGTGTCCTGTGGAATTCTTATGATACTTGTCATCTTGATAGTTCACCAGGAAATTCCTTATTGATATTCTATTTATTTATTTCTTTTTATCAATATACAGTGTGCAAACATCATTATATATTGTAACAAAAACGTTTGAAGTTTTCAAACTTGGAAAGAGTTTGAAAACGTTTTTGTTTGTTTTCTTTATATACACATCATAATTGGTTCAGAGTATGTGATTATATATTGTAAATTGCAATGTGATTGATTTGTTTATTTGTTGAAAACATCATACAAAATATTAAATTTACAAATTATTATAACTGAATTTAATAAAAACAAAGTTTTTTTTGAACCATTATTTTTGTTGTTTAGTTAGAAAAAATGTTTTTGGAACTTACCTTTTGTACTTTTTTTAGCAATAATTTTAATCACAGAATAATGTTTTTGTCCCAATTTATAGGCCTGCTTCAGGTTAGAAGCCAGGTATTTGGTATACAAGATGTTGAATAAGGAGGCAGTTATATCTGACATGATATACATTATAAATGAAGCAGTTGTGTTGAGACATTTCCTAATTAACAATGTGGAGAAATAGTTAAATTACCTTGTAACAGTTTGTGTATTTTCAGATTTCTTTTAAACTTGGCAACTTTGGCAATGTTTTAGGATATTCTAAAAGTTTGTCAATATATAACTTTCTTAAAATATTCTGCATTTAATAATCTTGGATACAGGAAGGATAGTGAGAAATTCTATAAGTAGACATAACTCCACATATAGCCTGTTATCAGAAATATTTATTAAATGCAACCAGATAGACCAGATAGATGAGAATGCGGCTTAGACTAGTTATGAATGTGTAACTTAATTATTCTCTGAAAGCCTTAAGATTATAGGAATAACATCAATTAAACAAAGAAAAGGTCAATCAAATACAGAGGATGTCCCATCAATTATCAGCCATTTAGTTATAAGAAATTTGTTTATTATAAAAATTACATAAAGTAATTCTGTTGTTCAAAATACTGACTATTGTTATCTATGGTCTGTATCCGTCTTTCAGTCAACTCTTGTATTTCTCTATTGTATCATTCTATATTCTTTGATGCAAAAACATTTGTGCAAGCATCATTCATGTAAAAATTATGCTGTTGATTGGAAAAGTTAGTAATCCAATGGTAGAAGATTGAGAATTTAGGTAAAATGTGGTAAAAGTTCAATTGCATCCAGTTCTCAGATCTTAGCTTTTGTTCCTGTTATGTGTGGTGATGCTTTATCCTTTGAAGCAAAATGCTTTTAATTGACTAAAGCAGGATTTGTTGTGCTAATGCAGTGTATGAAGATCATTCAAAAAGAAACGAGCCAGAGGCTGGAATGTGAAACCGATGACAGAATTGTAATATTGTTGTGTGTGTAAGAATGTGTGGTTTCGACAACAGCACAGAAGATCACAGCCCGCACCTAGAGGGTTACAGGTGCATGCCATGTGACTACAAAGCTAGCAGAAGCACGTGTCAATCGTCCACCATGGTCAGTTGTGTTGTAAACAGTGAAATGGAGGCATCAAAAAAAGAGCAAAGAGGTGTTGTTCGTTTTCTGACAGCGGAAGGAGTAGGGGGAACGGACATTCATTGAAGAATGTCACAAGTGTACAGTGACACCCACCTTTCCCTGAAGTGCTTGTGCCACGCCTTGACCCTTGCAAGGGACATGCAGTGTTCACTGTACACTTGTGACATTCTTTGATGAATGTCCGTTCCCCCTACTCCTTCTGCTGTTAGAAAACGAACACCTCTTTGCTCTTCTTTTGATGCCTCCATTTCACTGTTTCATTGTTTACAATACGACTGATCGCAGTGGACGATTGATGCATGCTTCTGCTAGCCCGTGACCGTGGGCTGTGATTTTCTATGCTGTTGTCAGAACCACACATTCTTACACACGCAATGATATTACAATTCTGTCGTCAGTTTTCACATTCCAGCCACCAGCTCATTTCTTTTTGAATGATCTTCATATATGCATTCAAGTTGGGAGGAGTAAAGTTTAGCAGTTAAGCCGTGACCATCTGGAACAAACTTGAAATATGTTAGCCATTCAAACTTCTATCAGATATGCAATGTCACTTTGTGTTCAAACTTTAATCATTTAGTAATTGGTTCTGGAAATGCCTGAATTCAACCATTGTTTTTGCATATCTGGATTGCAGAAGAAAATCCATTTTTCATCACATATTACAATATGTTTCATGAAGCGATCATGATAATGATTTTTCAGCAATTGATGACATGTTTCCATCCACTTCTGTGCACCTTTTGCAACACGATGTTTTGATGGACATCAGTTGCTTTATGAACTAGTTGGAATTCATAAAGAAGTTCTTGAATTATCTTGTTTTGCTTATCCATGTTTAGTACTATAAGCATCCATTAGAAAAATGCCTGTTGAATGTGCATGCTAAAAATTATTTAAAAATATGATAAATGATTGTTTAAATGGTAGATGTCACAATTAAACAATATTAATTTTAAGAAAGTTATATGGCAGAAAAGTTACACAAGAAAAAATGGTGGATAATTTATGGGACACCCTGTATAATAACAAAGCTATACTAAACACCCACAAGATGCAAAATGTCTACACAGAAAAAATTGAATAAATATACTCAGAATTTCCTAACAAAGTAAAACGTTTGTGTAGACTGGATAAGGTACATGTACTTATTATTCTAGTTGAACTCTATTCAAAGTCTAGAAACGTACATTGCAGAAAGCTTCCATACTAAACATCTGTCACATAATCAGGAATTTCATAAACATGATACATACATTGCAAGAACAGTGAAAAAATGTACTCACTGCATAAATACCATCTGTTATGTGCCCAAGTCTTCTCTCACTCTTGTTGTGAAAACATCTTTTGCATTATGCATGTACTTTGCATGTATTTTCAGTGTTTTTTCAGGTTTATTTTTGGTGTGTTTTATATATAATTCCTATCTAGTAACAATGGCATTCAAGAAGAGTGCAACAAAGCCTAAGAGGAGGCTCTAGTATTGACAATTGAGGTGAAAAAAGAACAAGGAACTTATTGTGAAGATGAAAGTGGTACATGTGTAATGAATCTGCAGTCATGTTTAAGAAGTTAGTGGTATATTTGCTGTTTAATTTAGTGTATTGAAATGGGTATTTGTTTAGAGTCTGGGAATGGATCAATTCACTTTATATTAAATGAGTAAAACTTGTTCAGATCTAGAACAATTTAGTTGGAATGGCTTCCTGAAATCAATTAAATTCAAAGTACAAGGCATTACTGTATTTATAACTGGGCTCTATTGTAATATGATTTTATTTTTGTAGAAAGTTTAGACCCTAGCTTTTTCCTCTTTATTATGATGCAAGTATTTTCATAACCACATAATTCCTTTCTTGAGTTTGATAAGTCTTGAGCATGCTGGATTAATGGATATTACCAAGTGCTGGGTTAATAGATTTTTACTGTAAGTAATTAATGCATATTTGATTTTTTTGTGAATATTTCAGAGATGTAATCTGTCTTTTAGATATTTAATTCATTTAATGTGTACTTTTTTTTATACATAAATTTTGGCTAGGTTGATGATTCTATGGTTACAATCATTCCTGTTACAGTGAAAAAAATAAATTAAGTTTGTATTTCTTCTTTGAAACCGTGTTTTGTTGATTGTTGGACTATGAACCCAAAGTTGAGTTTTAATTAAACACTTGGCTTTATTTCCATCTTTATTTAGTTGATATCATATTCGATCTGCCATGCATACAAGGTTTAAACTCAGTCGACACATGTATCTTATTTTTTCTATAAACGGAGTAATCCCTTTTACACACAATATTTATATCTGTTGTACTGTACATAATCTTTTGCTTATTTTACAATATCCAGTTATCACAATATCTAGAAGATGTAGACTATAGTTGTATTCATATTACGGAATATAATAAGTGATTTTTCACAAGGACATAAAAATTCTTTTTCGTTAATGTCTTATGGCCGTTTCGGCCTCATTTTCTGCGCTGCAGTGTAGTACAAATTTGCATATTTTCAGAGTTATTATAGATGGTTAACAATGATGTAATTTCTTGCAATAATCACAACCTATATTAATATATACAGTATGTTTTACAATATTTTTAACCAGTTTTCATTTATTTTTACGCTTAGATTTTTATTAATGCAATTTTTGGCGGTTAGGATTGAAACACTTTCTTTAAATTTTCTGTTATACATATTCTTTTCTTTGTATAGGATTTGAACGTTATTTTTGTCTATGTTGCAGTCGTTAAGTAAACAGTGATCGTGGAAAACGAAGTTTAGTCTATGGTATTTGAGATCTGCAATGTGTTCTTTTAATCTTATGCCTAGTTTTCGTTTGGTCTCTCCTATGTAGAAATTAGTTGTGTTGCAGGTGCGCGGTATCTTATACACTACATTTCTTGTTTCTTCTTTTTTCTCTGGTTCTCTGTTGGGTTTTGTGGGTCTTAATCTATTTTGTAATTTTTTGTATTTTGGAGCCACGAAAAATCATGTACAGTACAACAGATATAAATATTGTGTGTAAAAGGGATTACTCCGTTTATAGAAAAAATAAGATACATGTGTCGACTGAGTTTAAACCTTGTATGCATGGCAGATCGAATATGATATCAACTAAATAAAGATGGAAATAAAGCCAAGTGTTAAATTAAAACTCAACTTTGGGTTCATAGTCCAAATTAAGTTTGATTAAATACAATGATATAAAGTAAATAATGTTGTCATTACACTTTAATAATAAAGCTTACCATTAATAAAATGTATTTTATACTTAACAAATGTAAAATATTTAAATTTTATATAAATATTATAGGAAAGCATCACTACACATTCCGAGGACATATCAGAAATGTGTGTAGATGTGAAATCGACGGCAGTAGTAAAATGCTCGGCCGTAGATTCGCCCGCTCGTTATATGGAATTGAGCAGCAATACCGATCTGAATCAACCACCATCAAATTGGCTTAGAAGCCAGGCTAAATGGAAGGGACGATGGGGACGTTGGGCTTACCCAAGAAGCCATTCTACGACATTTTCCAGGTAAAACAGAAATAACATAGCATAATTTATTTAAATCTGAGATAAGACGCGCAGACCAACCAGAAACAGTTTACTCAAGAATAAACATTTTGAAACTGATTTGTACTATCATCAAATCCCGAGTACAAAGAAATTCAAAATTCAGACATCTAAGTATATCAATAGTATATGTGGTTTTGAGCATTTTTATTCATCAAATATACCAAGTGTACCAGTATAAAGATTAAAAAATCTGCATTATTATTCAGATTTTTTAATCAAAGAAAACACTATAATTTCAAAAAACAACATTAAAAGTGCTTTATTCAAAGTAATGTCCATTGCTAGCTACACATTTACCCCGTCTTTCAGGTAATTTGTGGATAATGTCCCAATAGGACTTTTTTGTTCTGAGGCAAACCATTCAGAGACCCAATTTTTGACTTTTTACTTTTTGAAATTCTGCTCAGAAAGTGCATGTGCCATCCATTGGAACAAGTAGAAATCAGAAGGAGCAAGGTCTGGTGGATATGGTGGGTGGGTTAATACTTTCCAGGCAAGATCTTTTAATGTGTTTTTAAGTGTGTGATGGTGCATTATCATGAAGCAAAATTACTTTACTGTGTCTTCTGGCCCATTCTGGTTGTTTTACAATCAAAGCATGATTGAAATTGATTATTTGTTGTTGATAACAATCAGTATTAACAGTTTCAGCTGGTTTTAGAAGTTCATAAATACACTACACCTTCCTGATCCCACCAGCAGAGCATTGTTTTCTTTCCAAAGCGATTTGGCTTTGTAGTCAATGCTGATGGTTGACCTGTATCAACCTGTGATTTTTTGCATTTGGGATTCTCAAAATAAATCCACTTTTCATTGCCAGTAATGATTCTATGCAAAAAAGAATTTTTTTTTTTGTGCTGTCGAAGCAACATTTTACTGACGACTTTTTGGTTTTCCATTGTCTTTCATTCAGTTGATGTGGCGTCCATTTACCTTCCTTTAAAATCTTTCCCATTGCTTGTAAATGATAGGAAATTGTTTGCTGAGCATCATTTAATTTTTCTGCAAGTTGTTTTTGAGTTTGACATGCATCTTCATCCAATAATTCTTATAATTGTTGGTCTTCAAACTTTTTCAGTTCACCTGGACATTCTTTGTCTTTCACATCGAAATCATCACTTTTAAAGTGTTTAAACCAGTATTCACAAGTATCTTGAGATGGGGCATGTTTACCATAAGCGTCCTGAAGTTTATGATAACTTTCAGCAGCACTTTTCTTCAAAATAAAGTAATGAATTAAAACTTCTGCAAGTGCTCTTTTTTGGCACAAAATTTGACATTTTTAATCGTCGAAATATCTATGATGTTAACACTTTCAGAAAATTTGATATATGACGTTTTAAAGCTTGTTGTCAATACAACAATATGGCGTACAAATCAAATTGCATATATATCAACATATGTGCAACCTAGTTTTTTGTAAATTATTTTGAACTTACGATTGAACTTATTTAAACAGCATTCATTAATCAAATATCCATCTAGGAATGGTTAAGAACCTGATGCAGAACCCAGAAGGGATTCAAAAACATTTGTATTTTTTGTTTTTTTTTTCCGATGTTTTGTTATCCACCGTAAATGGTTCAGTGTACGTAGTTATTTTAAGTAATTTTGGTGTGGTGAGTAGTTATTTAATATGTGTAACCCCATCTAATGAACAAAATCCACATTATTGACTGGTACACCTGGTAAACTGATAAGAATATTGGCAAAATGCTTAAAAACTTACATTCTATCTTATTCAGCTACAATTATAAAAGTTCTATCAATGTTTTTGGCATTTCATGTCGTGTGCAAGAATTTTTAAAATATAAATACCACCAAGTATAATTAGACATTACGTAGTTTGAATTTTTTCATTCTTGTTACATGATTAAACATCTGAATTGGAGTGAATTAATTTCAAAAATGTTTATTCTTAAATAAAGTGTCTTAAGCTTTGTTACGCGAGGTGTCCAAAACGTTACTCTGCAGTGAGAAATTTGTAACAGCATTAAACTTATACATACAGCATTGCAAATGAGACCTGTAAGTTATCCTTTTTGTATCAGTTGACCAGTTATGCACGTGATGTTGCATACAACTTACAGGTCTTGTATGCAATACCGTACTTATAACTTTAACACTATTACAAATTTCTCACTGCACGGTAACTTTTCAGACACCCTGTAACTTAAGCCACATTACGTTCATCTGTTATTTATTTAAGGTGTTAATTAGGATTTTAAAATTTCTTGAAGTAGTGATAATTTTTTAAATTTGTATTTTTAGTTTTCATCTAGCGCATAATTTTCCAGACTGTGTAGGAGAAGTAGATGTTATATCAGATTCAGAAGTAAGAAATTTTGATATGTTCATAAATTAATTAATTTGATCTTAGAATATTTAGTTAAATATTAAATCTTTACAGAATATCAAAAAATTATTGAAGATTCCATATAGTAAGTCACATATCAGCATGATGGTTCATTGCATTGGTAAAACATTATTATTAGATGAATTTGATGTTCATAGTCATCTACTCAGAGCTCAGGTATAAATTTTTATTGCTTTATAGAATTAATTAGAAATCTTACGTTTGTGCTCTTTGTACAAAGTGATAACGTTACTTTTTAGAAAAGTTGCTAAATTTTCAAAATAAAATTGTTTAGAAATCTACAATAATAAATTTTGAAAGATCTAAAGTTACACAATCAAGTTATTTTTCTAGAAATAGATAAATAAAATAATTTAGATTAAATTTATCTTTGTATACTAGTACATTTATCAATTAACAGGACTTATTATACTGGAAAATTATGGATGCAGATATTTAGTCTTACAGATCAGAAATAATATTTTTTATTTAGTTCACCCGTCTTTTCATCTATTTGCATCATTGATATTTCAGCCAATTTTGGACCTATACATGTGCCCATAGGTATTCCTTCTGTTTGGGTGTAAAATTTCTTATCAAACTGAAAATAGTTATTTTTAATTATCCAATTTGGTGTTTTGATTTTTATTAACGAATTTTCTATGTCTTCTATTGTAATGCTAGGGTACATATTGACAACATCTAGTGATATTAAATTCAAATTTTCGTTTATAGTTATATTTTTTAATCTACTTAATAATTCATCCACATTTTTTATACTGTACTTAGATACTTCTAATAAATTTAATTTATCCTTTAAATATTTTTCTAAATTATAATATATGTAATTTTTTACGTCTATTAGAGGTCTATATTTAATAGGATTTTTATGTGTCTTTACCCTTATGTTAAATTTCGGTGTTCTGTTGTCTTCTCTTTTTATGTATTTGATGTCTTCTTCTGTTATATATTGTTGTATTTTTAAATTCTTTAGTTCCTGTCTTGTCTAAAGCTTTTATTAGACCATTCACTGGATCTTTGTTGAGTTGTTCATAACTTCCTTCTTGGATTAATTCTTCGATGACTTCGATTTTCTTGTCTTTTTCCATTATTATTATTTGTTTGGTTTTATCTCCTTGAAGTATTTCCAAATTATTATTTATTAAAAATGCTTTAACATTGTTTAGATTTCTGATCTGTAAGACTAAATATCTGCATCCATAATTTTCCAGTATAATAAGTCCTGTTAATTGATAAATGTACTAGTATACAAAGATAAATTTAACCTATGATAAAGGACACAAAGGCATAATAATTAAAAGAATTTAGAGTTTGAAATTATGTGAAGCAAAATTCAGTTTTAAAACAAATTTATTTAACAGATTTTTTTAGCTTAAATTAATCATTTATGCCCTATAATTGTACAGGTATACCTCGAGTTACGTCGCTCTCGAGTTACGTCGTTCCCGATTATACGTCGTTTGTCAAAAAAGTATATGGAAAAATAAAAATCAAGTTTAAGTCGGTTTATTCGACTTTAAATCCGTCCGCCACAAACACTGAAGTCGTAATATCACTAGAAAAGCGTTAAAATCATATTAAAATATGTACATTTACAGTAAATGTTAATGTAATCATCATAAATCCTAGAGAACAAAACATGAAAACATCTGTGTTTCTGTGTTGTCGTCTTATTTAGCGGTCTTTAAGTGCTCATTATTGGCGTTTCCTCCATTATTGGTGTATAGTTACGACGTAAGTCGAAACTACGACTTACGTCGTAACTACACAAGTAAATTCGACTTACGTCGTTTTTCGACTTACATCGCCTCTCCTGGAACCAATTACCGACGTAAGACGAGGTATACCTGTACTTTAAAAAAGTGTAAATGGCTTTGAAATTATTAAAATCTATATTAAAAAAAAAAACGATTTTATTAAGTGATTGTAAGCATAATAATTCATAATTGGCATCATCATGTCTTAAAATATGAAATTGGTTTGATAGAGAACCTCAATTTATTATGGTTGACGTAACTTGCTTCCAGTAACTAATTAAGTTGTAAATGCAAGCATCTACTGTACTTATTTTATTTATAAGTATAAATATATGTATTATATTAATTCTGAATTAAAAATTTTTCAGAAACAATGGGAATGGTTGAAAAAATTTTTTAAGGAGCATATTCTCCAAACGTTGGAAGAAGAGGTAAAACTTTAATAAAACAAGTTTTATAGATTATCTTAATGTATACTGTACATAAAGTATATATTTTAATTATACGTTATTAATTACACAAGGTAATCAAACAAAAATAGAATTCTTGAGAAATAGTGTGAGGAGTTTGACGACACTGTGAATGGTACAACAAATAAATGAAATAGTCACATAAATGAATGAACATTATTTAGTAGTTAGTTCATTAGTTTCTAATATAATGGTTACTCAATATTTATTTATAATTTTTTAATATAATTTGTACATAAATACTTACATGAACTTTGCTTATAAATCAGTTCGTCACAAAATAATATATATGAAATTCGTGTGCAACATCTTGTATAAGATATTAATGTGTTAGAAAATTAAAATTCATATATTAAATGAATTATTTTATATGAAATGAAATCATCGAATTGCCATTTTTCTGTTTAACTTATAAAGGTGATCGATTAAATGCAGTTACAATCGCGATTAATTACTATGAACATAAATTGAAACTTTTTAAAAATTTTTCTATTATTTTTCTTTTTCTTATTCACTGTATATATAAAGCTTGTTCCAGTATTGTATTCCAGTTTGTATTAAATCAGAAACAGTTAATAAGTTTTTAATAAAAACAAAACAAAATATCACCCAATGCATCATATGCAAGTTTGTGATACTATTCAAAAATTCAGATTAAAACAATTAGTTTTGCCCATAGAATCAGCAGCAAAAAATTAAAGTCCATAAAAATCTATACAACCTTTCAAATTTTAGTAAAGTCTATAAAATGGCAGTTCTAAACTAATGAATTAAAACAAAATAATAATAAAAGTATTTTATATTTTTGAGTTTTAAATTATTTTTTCCTTTCAATAATAGATAAATATGATTAACTATATTTGTATACTTCAGAAATAATTGTATAATATATTTATAGGAAAAATGTATGCTTCGTAAAAATAAAAGTAGAGATTATTTGCAAAATAAGAATATGTTCTCAAAATTCCTATATTATAGGTGAGTATTTCTTATAGAATATTTTATAAATGGTATATTTACTGGTTGTTGTGAAAGTGGTCTAAGTTAGAATTAAAACATTGAATTTATTTCATAAACTATTCAAAATATTTTACAGTGACCTAAAAAAAGAAACTATTTTGCAGGAGTAAATATTTGTGTTTTCTTTTTGTGATCATTAAAAAATATTTAAAAAAATTTTTACGAACTCAAAAGTCAGAATATCTCTAAACAAAAAAATATACAACGGACCACTTTCATAATCATTGGCACAAACATAAACTTAGAAATTTTTATTTAATTTTATTTGATTCTGTTTAATTATGTGTGGTTGCATCCCCTAGTGACCCGAGTGGTTGACCGCAAGATGCGGTTTTCTCGACATTGGTTCACAAAAGACAAGTGTTATGTAGATTCGTGATGTAGAGTAACTGTTGTAGTTGGTGCAGTGTGTGTTGTAGAGAAGTAGAGTAAAAGAAACTGTTTGGTAGGAATAGAGTTTAATATATACTATATACAGTAAATGTACAAAACAACAAGAAGAGGATCTACATAGAATAGGGTCTTCTTATATACAGAAAGATTTAAGTGCCACCTGGAATGTCTCTAGGAGAGTGCCACAATACTCTCATCAACAGTAACAAATGTTCATTTTCAATTAAAAGAAGGTTTATTTAGTACAAGACTTGAGGGAAAATGTACAATATAATGTTAACAAATGAAAGAGAGAGAGAAAGAGTGCATTACCCCATCCCACTTAATTCCATTTACAGTAAGGTTGACCTTGAAGGTTCAAAAGTTTGGTCACAGTCTTGGCCGATGATTCTGTTGTGAAGATAGTTGATCCCACTTGGACTTTGATGTTGGATTTTTCAGTCGTTTAGGGAGCTTGAAGTGGTTATAGGATATTGAATGGTATCAAAGACGGTTCCTCTGATCTTTTGAGTCACTGCACTGTCTTTTTCCATTCTTTCCTTTTAATCTTGTGATTCTCTCTTGAGAGCTAACCAATCGAGGGCAAGTTTCATCCATTTCTTTTAGGCCAATCATATAGTTTTGATGTGTTTTCTGCTTTTGTGTAAAACAGAAATCCATCTTGGGACAATCATCGTAACAAATGGAAGAGTTTACACAAAGGAAGTTAGACCTAAGGAAATTGGGTTCTTTATTTAGCTAAATCAAACTTGTTAAATATCAACTTTTATAAAACTTTTCACAAATTGGATTCCTCATAATTAAGGACCATCAAAAGCATTTTAAGCATTAAAAGCATTTTTGGTTAATAACTTGTGAAAGGACTCATGAAACATTATTTGCTGATAAGTAGATGCCTTTAGAAGACATTTCAGTAGTTGGACCAAGATTAAAAAGAATTTGGGTAATATGAAAGCATTTAAAGCATTCAACAACATATTTATAGGTCAAATGGCATTCTAAACCATTTCTATACTGGACCCAGTATGAAACTCATAAACATGTGTGGTGCTGTTAGTGACATAGTGCTAATTCTTATTTTTTTCATTTATGTATTAAAATTAATATAATTTATTTTACATTTATTTACAATAAACAGAGAAAAATCATTTATTGTAAAAAATGAATAATTATACTACATATTTTACACATGTTTTACAAGATGAAGAGAATTTAATAATTGGTTGATGATGAGATTAAAGTGTAAGCAGGTGGAGTCATTGATAGATTTAGTTTTTGTGATTCACAATACTTATGACAGATTGGAAATCAGATAAATGTGATGTTGAACATAACTATTTCTGCAAAAATAATACATTATACATTCTTATATGAGATTAGTGTTAAGGGATCTCAGAATGTACTGACAGATACTGAGTTTAAGCTTCTTTTAACTTTTTAAGCTCTCAAAACTCACTCCCTCTCTGTTGCTAATGACTGAATTGTTTTTACCCCTCAGGCTACAAGGGGAACTTGTATAGCAAAACCATCCTAACAACTTTTCAATGGGCTGACTTCATTTTTAATGGATAAGGCCGATTTTGTGTTTAAAAAATAAAATCTGGTTACATTTTTCATATATTTTGGCTAGTGATGCACAGTACTCAGTTGGAGCTCTGGAAGTTTTAAAAAATTGAAAAATTCCCTTTTTGGTAATGCACACTAACCATGTCAAAGATTCATCAAACAGTCATTCCTTTCACTAAGTAGATAGACTAGTCCATGCCACTGTGCATTTTTACAGACTAGTTAAGATTCCCGAAATTATCTGTACTTTGCTAATTGTCCATATTCTAATGGATTGCCATTTCTATTAGAGGTTGGTGTCGATAACAGTACATTATGAAAATATCAATAGAATGTAATCATATTCATTTGTTTCTTTAAGTATTTACAATACTTTTAAACAATTTAGCTGTTTTATTGATTAGTTTCTGAAGATGGTGCAACTTTCATGCTCAAAAATATTAAAGTATTGAGCATCAAACACAAGACCGTGTTATTTATTAAACACTTGGCACTTTTCCACTTCTATTAGTTGAGGCATATATTAAGAAAGCCAAGCTTTTCTTGGCTTTCTTAATATATGCCTCAACTAATAGAAGTGGAAAAGTGCCAAGTGTTTAATAAATAACACGGTCTTGTGTTTGATGCTCAACATATAAGAAAACACGGTTTCAAGAATACCTAAAATATTAAAGTATTGCTTAATTTTATAATTCCAATATTGCAATTGGATTCACTACTTTTTAAAAAGTTTGGTATTGATTCTGAAATTATCTATTTATTCAGTAATAACTGGGATAAAACATAATTTTCTTATATTGATTTTCTGCTTTTATAAAGCATATACCACATTTCACTGTATACCAGAAGTGTCAAAAAATTTTATTAATGGTTCTGCATGAAAAATATTAAAATTTTTAAAATATATCTTTGCAAACATAACATATACAATATATTGTAAGTTATGTTAAGATTCATATTAATAGTTTGATTTTTAAATAGTATTGCTGAAGGTTCTTCTGAAGAAGAAAGCGAATCGACAAAACCGGAAAAATCTTCCGAAGATACAGCCAAACCGAGTAACTTGAAATCATCAAGAGAGACGACTAGCCCAATTGCTCCATTTACTGATTATACTGTAAATATTCCTGATCCAATAAAAGAAGTTGAGGTAAGACATACTAAAATATATTAAATTTTTTCATGTGTTTATGGAATGAATTATGAAAAAATTCAAAGGCATTTTTTATAGCGGTGGATGATGTCATTTTTATAAGAATGATAATAAATGCAGAAGATACATTATTTTGTAAAATAAAAAAGTTTTCCTATTTCATTATAATAATTCAACTCTGCGACAAATATTCATGGGTAAAAATACTTCATAAATATTTGAAAATTGTTCTGAAGTGTGTTTAAAGGGCATATTTACAGAAAATTTGAACAGTTGTAAGAAAATTTTGGAAATTTTGATCTTATTATCAGGATCTCATTTTTTTCAAAATGTAAAAAGGCTTGAAAATATCTTAACAGATAGTATTATGTGAGGAACGGGGCCCAATAGGGGTGCTGGTTCCCTAAAGCAGTGTTCCGCAGCACACTGGTTTGCCGTCACAAGGTGAAAGGTGTGATGTGAACTTTTACATATTCTGTTCATTTCAAGTTTTATTTATATATTTTTATCACAGTTGTTGCATTTCTTATACTTGTGTTTCATTCTCTGCCGCAGCACTGATGAAATAAAATGATGTTTGTTGATTCTTTATTACAAGCCACACATTTTTATGTATTCTAAGAAATTAAATGTAAAATAAATTTGCTCACAGGTGTTGATGTCTGTTTAATAATAATAATAGGTTAGTGGCATTACGTAATTCTATTAATAGTATCTTATCATATACATTTTTGAGGGGAATAACGTTTTAGTGTGCCTTGTTGAGACGTGGGTGTGCCGCAAGTAGAAAAAGGTTGTGGAACACTGCCCTAAAGACCACCTTAATTGGCAACAGTTTGGCAAAAACTGCTCACTTTGTCATTGGATGGCTAGGAGGGCTATAAATCGAGTGGAGAGGTCGTGGATAAGTTGATATTGCCCGTTTTCTGAAATAAGACAGGTGGACAAGATAACAAATAACAAAAATTTAATGGACTAACATAAAGCATATGATACAGTAAGCTAATACACCTGCCTTGCTCCAACGTGCCAGTATTATTTCTATATATTCTATACAACTGTCTTAAATAGACACTAATGCCTTATTTCTACATCTAACTTATAGGCTAATTGACCAAGAGAGAGAGTTTACTATGCTAAGTAAAATACCTTGAGATGATTACTCGACGATCATGGATCTAACCGGGAATTGGGTCCGTAGGCCAAATGGGAGCTGGCAGATAGAGCTTCGTCTTTTCTCCTAGGATGTCTGCCCCGATGATCGGGTGTGACCCCTTTTTTATACATGTTTTGCATGAGAACTGTTTTGGGTGACTTTGATTTAATCTGGTCTGAGTTTGAGTTGGGTCCAGGTTTTGTTGATACGGACTGTCAAGAATCGGATGTTTGACAAATTATGGATATTTTCTATCCATTATCATGGCTCGTCTTATCTCACAATTCCATCTGTTTGACAGTTTCCCATCATTAATAATTGACTAGTTTGACCCAAGTCCTAACCTTGTAATAATCATTGACTTAGAAGGATATTTGATCGGATTTATCTACCAGAGTATTGCAAGTGGATGAGAAAAAGGAAGTGGGGTTTTTCCACTTTGCACTCAACTGCGTTATTAGTTTAATTAATTATTTGAACTACTTAATTGCCTTCTTCAGATTCTCACAATTCTGTCCTAAACAGTCTAGTGATTGTATACAGGAGCAAACTGTCAAAGTATTAATGACAGTAGCATATATATTCCTTTCAGAATTTTCTTCTTTTATTATTGAATTAATTATTGTTAGTATTATTTTGTAGAATTTTATACACTTGTATATAATTTTATCACTAATATTTATATAATGATTTTGTTTTAGTAAATTTTGAATAAATATTGGATTAAGATTAATCAATTTAAATATTAAAATTTAAATGTTTATCACATAATTTAATAATAATTAAATAGGATGAGGTTCAAGATAGTGGTCAGGAATTTTTAAGAAACGTTTTATGGACGTTTGAAGATATACGTATGCTGATTGGATCAGATATGCCTATATTTGGAGGTGGAACACATCCTGCAGTTAGTTTAAAATTAAGGTAAATAAATTTATGCAGCTTCATATTTTTTAAGTGAACTTAATCTGTATACATCAAACCTTACAGATCGGAATAAAAAAAACTATATATGAAGTTTTCTATATTACTCTATATCTTGACATGAGAGTGATACTACCTTTTCATTTTATGATAAGGTATCTGTTATTTAATATGAGGAGAGAACAAAAAGTAGCACACAGGAATTGAATTTTTTTTAAAATTAATTTAACAGCTAGATACTTTGCCCATTTTGGTACCAATTTTAGTATACATTGTTCATAAAGCTGCTTTTTTTTGGGCATATAGCCAGCTGCATATGACCAGTTTCACTTTGTCATCTGATTCAGAATGTTGCACATCCAGAAATCTTTTCATGGGATGGAACAGACAAAAATCCAAAGGACTAGGTTTAGGCTGTAGGATGAATGCTGGATCACCTCCTAGCCAAGTTGTACAACTTTAACAAGAATATCAGCCACAACATTGGGACAAGCATTGTCATGAGCAGTCTGACATTTTCAACATCTCTGTTGAGTGTTTATCACAAAGGAAATAATGCAACTTTGTCTAAATGTTAGTACAGGTTTGTGGCATTCTTAGTGGTTCCAGTTGGAGAAAGTCCCAGGAGAATGCCATGCATGTCACTAGGACTTTCTTTGTAGACTGAGTGATGCTAAGTTCTTTGGTGGCAGGACTGAAGAATATTTCTATACCCTAAGACGTAACTTCTTTATGCTTTGTATTTTTACTTTCTTTTTATGTGATATTTGACTTGAGGCCTGCTGTATTGGATGTCCTTTGTTAATATTGAGAACAGATATAGATGAAAATTGAGACTTCAATTTTCATCTAATTAAATCTTATGTGTGATACTTAGGAGCTGGAGGCCCCAATTAACTGTATATGAATTTCCAATTCGCATTGCAGAATGCCTAGATTATTCTCATGATCCAATTCATCATAATTTGTAGTAAGTTCGTTAGTTGCTTACAATAAACATTTGCAGTTATGGTTTAATTAGGTTTTTGTAATTCAAATGAATGAAACCAGATTTACCCCACCAAACAAACAATAGAAATTTTTGCAATCTTTCTTATTGATTTTGATTGCTTTTTCTGATCCAACAACTGCCTTTTTTCTGTAACATCATTACACTAGATCCATTTTTCATCACTTATTCTCTATTGTACTCAGGAAAAGTTCCAATGCATAATGTGACAAGAAAAGTGCATATATTACTCACATGTTACTGCTGATAACTCATGTGGCACCACTTTCTAAGTTTAGACACCTTCTCTGTTAATTGAAAAGTTGTGACTCATTCCAATACTCTTTTGACATTGTCCTAACCGATCACTATATTTTTCAAGTATGGAAACTGTTTATAATTATGAAATAACAGAACCGACTTCTCTAAAATTGTCTGATATAAATATTTATTAAGTTTTAAAATCATTATTAAAAAATGGATTAAAAATGAAACTAAGACTACATTTATACATTTGCAGGGATATGAAAAAACCAATTAACGTGTTAACGGGACTGGATTATTGGCTAGACAATTTGATGTGTAATGTTCCAGAAGTTGTAATGTGCTATCATCTTAATGGCATTGTACAGGTAATTGTAATGAAAAATATTGTAAAGAATAATAAAAACAGTTATCGTTGATATTAAAAACTTGTAGTAATGTTTTCAGAAATATGAATTTATCAAAACCAGGGATATTCCATACATCAAAAATTCGCAGTTTTCACCGAATGTCGTTAAAGATATTGCTCAAAATATTCTTTCATTTTTGAAGTCGAATGCTACAAAAAGTGGACACACATATTGGCTTTTCAAAGGTTAGTATTTTAATTATGATATTTAATATGTAAAGTTAATAAACATATTTTTATTTAAGTTAATTTATAAATATAAAGCAAATTTCAAAATGATAATCAGTTTATTTACCATAAGTATTTTAAAACACTTTATATGATTAAAACACATTTACAATAGAAACAAATTTTGCCTTTGCCTTGTTGATTTCTTAAAGTAATACTCTATGAGTTTAACTAAAAACTTAAGACTGAATTATTCTTAAGTGAGATATTTTTAATGTTTTCTACTTTTTATTTTAAAATTAGGAATATTTTACTCAATTATTTCTGATTAATTTGCAAAATTTTTTGATTTTGTAGGATATATTCAAATGTATAATTTTATATTTATTAAAAGTTTTTTAGAGAAGAAAGAGTACACATGTAAATAGATAAATACATTGAAGGAAATGTTTATCAATTACAACTTTGAATAGCATATACACTTTGATTACAATATAATCCCGATATAAATTAGAATACAGTCAAACCTGTTTTTATGCGCTCTTTTTATGTGCGATTTTTATTTGTGCGATTTTTTAATGCGAATTTTTAATTTGTGCGGTTTTTTTTGTGCGATTTTTTATTTGTGCGGTATAGTTGGCGACTAGTCTCGTGCGATTCGTCATGTCTCACGTTGACTTATTATAGCTAAATAAACTTATTATAGCATAAATGCACTTATTATAGTAATATTATTGCATGAATATGCGAAAAATGAAATAATTTACTTTTAAAGTCAACAAAACACCACCTGGACAAAAATATGTAAAACAGACGATAGACCAGACGATGCAGTCAAGTGCTGACATCTGTTGTCAATAAATTCTATTTCGTACGGTTTTGAGTTATTTTCTATGTGAGACTTCTTTTATGCGGTCCCTATTGACCGCATAAAAAAAATATTTTTTTAATTGTGTTGTGAAAACTATTTTTTATAGCCACTCGTGAAGTTTCGTGCGATTTTTTTTAATGCGTCTTTTTTAATGCGGTCCCTATCCCCCGCATAAAAACAGGTTTGACTGTATAATCATTATTTTCTTTACATACATGTTTGTTTTCTATACTCACACTATGAATATTACTGAATAATTTAGCAGAATAATTATGGATGATTATAGCATTATTGATGGATAGTTATATTTTTGCATATTATTATACTGTAACAAAATATTTTGAGGATATTAACATTTAAGAATTACAGATTTTGAATTAGATGGTCAAAATTAAGGTTTATGTGAATTTCAGTATAAAATCAAGCTGCTTTGTGGTGTTAATTTCGTGTACAAAGAAATAGAATTATTAGACTGAACACACAAACAAATTCTTAATTAATTCAAGTAATTTTTTTTATAAAACTGCAAGCAGATTGTCTTTAGGGGATCTTTATAAATTAAATTATATAATTAGAACATTTTTTAAATTCAAACAACACATTTAGAGAATATATTTTGAAGTCGAAGTTTCCTTCGGAAGGTATTAAAATAAAGAAAAGATTTTTTAATGTCAAAAGATTTCATGTAGTCACTTTTACATCTATGAAAATGAATCTTATTTATTAGATCTTCATTCTTTAAAAGGTTGAAAACTGTTAAATATAGGAAACTATGTTTGTTAATTTATCTTAGGCTCATAAATATAAACACTACTCATATTTGCATGTTTAATAACGACCATTGACGTGCATAGACGTCCAAACCCGAGATAACTCGGGCAAAATTTTATAGCTTTACAAAAAAACGGTACTTTGGGACCCGGAAAAAAATTTTTTGATCTTTGGAATGTTTTCTAAGTCTCCAAATTTTTTGAAAAATTTTTACCCGCGCGAAAAAATTTTATTGCGATTTTAATTAACCTTTAATGACCGTAATTAACGCTTAATTGTTTTTTTATGGGATTTTTTTCTGGAACTTCATTCATCCTTCTAAACTTCTAGTGCGTCGATTTTACTTCGGTAAAGTTATTTAAAGCTATTTTCTGATGTCAAAAACAACATCCAATAGTTTTTTAATTTTTTTAATTAATAGATTTTTTTATAATTACGTTTAATTAAGTCGGGGGGGTCGGAAATATCAATTAAAATCGTAATTAAAAAAAATATTTAGAAATATACCACCATCTAGTATTCACCCTACTTTTTACCCTTCTCCTCCCGAGAGTTTCATGAGAATGTCCCGCGAAAGACGACACCAGCTGTTCTCAAGGTCATCCAGCTGTGTAAACAATGACTCATCAGTGTCAGATTTCGCGGATAGGCGAGAAAAAGGAAATTGTACTTTGAAGCTTTTTCTTCAAAATTAACACATTTCTTTCGTTTTTTTTTCGTTTTTATTATTTTTTAATTATTTTTAATTATTCTTAATCATTAATTTAAATTTTTACGGGGAAAATTCGGTGAATAAGGAGTTAATAATATTGAGATTCTTCTAAAAGTCATTTGATTATGATTTGGATCAGCAACTATAGAATATAAGATCCTGAAATATTAACATTAAACATTATGAGATATTGATAAATCATTACCAGATATTTCTGTAAATAAACTCTGTGCTTAATTATGGAAACTAAGTGACTTCAATATTGACAACAAAAATAAGTTTAAGCTTAAGTTTTGAAACTAATTAGTACTAAAAATTTGTCACCAAGAATCCTCATATTTATATTATTATTTTCTTCATTGTCACACACTAATATCACAATATTCTTATTCTCTTTATCTTCGTCACTATTATTATCTGATACCCCATATTCTTTGGAATCATCAACTCCAACCAATACTGATCTTTACCTTAGTATTGAATTTCTCATGTAGCATTTATAATTGGTTATTCTCCAAGTTTACTTTCAACTGAAATAGCGATACTGAAAGTATGCCAAGTATCTAAAACACAAGTTGCTTCTTGAGAGAATTAATATATAGAAATATCTGATAATTCTGATCAGGTTATATGAATATAAATAAAATAAAATAAAAGCTTACAATACATTAAAGCTATTTATAGTGTGGTCTTGTTTAATGTAGGGGTTGCATGCCAACAGGTATTGCACAAAGTAAAATTTAGGTAAACAGTCCCTGATAATTCCTAGACACACATGCAACCATATAAATTTTACAATTAACAGGAAAACATTAAGTAAAATAAAATAAGTTTAAAAAATGTTTTTTCTTTATTATTAATCACAATCAGAATTGTCCCTGTGTATCTGAGAGTCAACCTAACCATTTTCCAACTGCGAAAAGGTGAGTTTGTGTTTATCAGTCCTGTGTAAACAAGACCAATAAGGTGTTGTTTTACACAGGATTGATTAATATACACAAATTCACTGTTAAATGCGCCAGTCTTTATGGTTTAAGTTATTAAGGAACAATTTAATTACTTTTATTATTTTACTCAATATTTAATTTAAATAATTAATTTTAATTTATTTCCAGGAAAGAATGATGATGTAGTGAAACTTTATGATTTGACTACACTTTGTTCTGAAGTGATAGACGATAAAGAACAAAATCCATTTACCTTGCCAGTTGCTATGTTGTTATACAAAGTGGCCAGAAACATGATGAAATCCGTAGATGCATTTCAAAATCAAAAAACTATTTATAAACTGCTAAAAAATTGCTTGGTTTTATTAGATGAAAAGAAACATCCAAAGGTATGTTAAAATTTCATTTAAAATGTATTTTCCACTTTACACACCATTATTTGAAAAAATAATACAGATTATCCGAGAAATGTGGTCATGTTAAAAACTAGATTATGTTAAAAAAGCTTTTTCCCTTACTCTCTCCATCCTGTGGGCACTGAGGGAATTTTTCCCATACCATTGTGAGTTCATCAGGGCCCATGGTAGGAGGTGGGATCTGACATGTCCAAGACAGATTGCCGTGAAAAATCCATGAGGAGTTGACTTGCTGAAACCTGATTTTGGTGCCCCAGAGCAATGGGATAATGCCTCAATTGTCTCAACCATCCAGCCATCCCACTGGATATTTTATATGAGGATTTCTCTTGGTTGTTTCATTACTGGAAATATGTATTAATCTGAAATATTTTAAGTCACTGTTACATTTTATGCAGTAAAAATGTTTATTGATTTGTTTTTTACTTCTAATTATAATAAACATACATGAAGTTTCAGTTGAAGGCATTTATAAACATAATTTGTGTATATGCTAAAGGAAATGCTTAGTATATATGCTAACCAGGAATCCTTTTCAAACGTTAAAATTTTAAAAATTATTACATCAGTTTTATTTACTAGAGAATTAAAGTTAGATGCCACAAAGTAAAAGTGAAATACTCAGTAGTAGATTTCTCTATAGGTCCATTAGGTCTGGAGCTAGAGGCTCAAGAGTTTAGGAGGTGCAAAAATTCAAAATAATAATATAATAAAAACAAGTAAAATGCCAAAGCCATTTTTGGGACAAGACTATGTCTTGGAGACTCTGGGCTTGACTGCGTACCATTTTCTAAGGAAAAGAGAAAAATGAGCACTCTCCAATGAGGAAAAGTTGACACCAGTACTCGGGGTCCTGGCATAGATTACAGTGGGCTTCGTTGCCGCTGCGGTTACAATGGGTTGCGTTTTCACAGGCCTGTTCTTGGTTACAGTAAGCAGGATCACTTCGATGCTCACGGCGGATCTTGTTCTCATTCTCCTATCTTCTTTGGTATCATTGGTTTTGAGCACGATCATTCAAACTTCACTGGCCTCGGCCATGGCCACAACCACAAGATGATGCATTTTTCGTGAAATTAACCTATCCGATGTCAAAATTTCTCTCTGTTGCGTGTCGCCCTGGGTTGAATTTTTGTTGATGCCTAATGAAAATTTCCCGTTTTTGAAAAAAATAATCGTGGTTATTGTATCATCCAAAATTATTTTTTTTATTTTGCACAAACAAAATATACATATAAATAAATGTAAAAAGAAAAAAAATTATATTTCGGAAGTTACTTTTAATGTAAAATTATAACAACTAGTGCCATCTAGTTTCAAAAACGTTCTGATGCTGAAACGAGATATCTCTGGTCAACCGGTCAAGGTCAGCAGGTCGCAACCAGAGAGATGTCGAAAATAACACGGGACAGGTAAATGGATTTTATCAAAGATTTGCATGTCAAAATTTGATTTTTGCAATGTTCGCATTTCCAACTTCCCAACGAGCAATGCATGTGCAATAGTGCCTGTTTGTAGAAAGAGTGTCACCATTTTGTATTTTATTTTGACTCAGTTCTCAGTCCCCTGAGTACCTACAAGTCTGGTTTCTTTTATGCATGCATGATTTGCGCACCTAACATCTGTGTCAAATTGCAACTCCTGACATGTACTCTCCTTCATACCTGTAAGGTGATAAGCCATTGACGGCACCACGATTTTATAAACAAGACATAGTCTTGCAGTAATTTTTT
This sequence comes from Centruroides vittatus, assembly GCF_030686945.1. NCBI lineage: Eukaryota > Metazoa > Arthropoda > Arachnida > Scorpiones > Buthidae > Centruroides > Centruroides vittatus. The sequence goes on from NW_027120889.1 coordinate 603,599, forward strand.
GTGGAAACAATTAATAATGGAATTAATCCAAATTAAAAAGCTTAATTACAGACAAGATAAGACATATCAGTTTAGTAATATAAATATGTGAATATAAGTTATTTTGCGTGAACATATTTGTAGTACTAATGATGGGTTTTCAATAGCAATGGATTTGCCCTGTCAATATTTAAAAATATAAAAATACAACTATTGCAGAATTAAAATTATAAAATGGATAATTTGGTGCTATAAGTTTCGAGGCCAACTGCATACTGTAGCCTAGGGACACTGTTTTCTAAATGCTCCACTTAAATACTCTTATTAATAGAGAAAACAAATGCTTGCGGTATACTCATGAGTACCGTTTTACACTTACAGTTAATTTCAATCGTTTTGAGTAATTTGATGTTTAACAACATTCAGAAAAAATGATTGGCTGCATAGCAAACTATAGATGTACTACAGTCCACTGGTTTCGAAACCAGTCTGTTTTCTGGTAACTCTGTATTTCTGGAAGCCAGACAATTTCACAAACATTACCAGACCAAATATGAAATAAAGTGTCTTTTGGTCAGCAACAGATGTTAAGTGCTATCATTATTTTACTTAATAAACTGCTTTACGTTTGAATAGATATGCATTTATGTAGAATGATGGTAATTGGAAGGAATATTTATAATAACCATATCATTAAAATGATAAAGTAGTAAATAAATAAAAATAAGAGAGTATAGTCATCGCAGACAGGTTTGTCATGATAGGTTCTTTATATTAATGTGGTGTAAATATTTACACACTTATTGAGAGTATTTTTACAATTAAAATAATGTAATGTAACATAATATAATAGATTCTAAACCATAGCTATATTTGAATGATCAGATATGCTGCATAAGCCACATTGCTAACATTTGAGAACCATTCATGGCTTGTGAACCACATTTTGACCAGTGTTAATTTATAATTACAGATAAAAATTCAGTTTATGTTTGTTTTATGAGTGCAGTGATTCTCAACCACTGTGCCGTGAGATTTTTGAAGTGTGCCGCAACTGCGAATGTCCATACATAAGTGACATCAGACAAATAGTTTAATCAGTTCTACCTGCCTAGAGAACATTTGGAAATTGTAACTGGTGTTACTGGTAACTGCTGGTAGGTACCAAGGCGTTTAGAAAATGTGACCTATCTAGCCAACTGTGTTTAAAAATCACTGTTATGACGTCACCGGTTGTCCTGCGCTACTTACCGAAGTAACCGTGTGGGCCACCAAATTTTTAAATTATTAAAGTGTACTGGAACAAAAAAAAGGTTGAGAATCGTTGTTTTAGTTGTTGGAAATAAAATTCTTTTTTGACGTTTTGATTGGCATTATTTTAAAACGAATGCCATCAATTGGTTAATAATATATGATTTTTCTTGATCAATTTTTATAATAGGTAGTTACATCAATTCATTATCTCCTCTCTGATATATATGTTCCAAGCAACATCGATTTAGCTACAATTCACAATTCTGCATCTGAAGAAAGCGAAAGTAGTGACGACATCAGTGACGGCAGTATGGAGGACGAAGATGACTTGGAGAGTGATAGTAACGATAATGTTATGTCGGTCGACGTTCAGGCCCTGTGCGTTCCGCATATGCTCAAAAGAGAAGAATACAAAAAGAATGAAAAATCTTCCTTCAGGATAAGCAAAAATTGGAACGACAGATGTCATGACGCACTATCGCATGTGCTAAAAGTAAGTGTAAATTATTATTTGCTGTTATTTTGATGATGCAGTAAATTTTAGTTAAAAATAACATAGGCAAATCAAATTCTTGATTTTAATCTTTGTGTTATGCATTACAAACTGCTTATTTACTTAAATTGGAGGCTATTTATTACATGTAAAATCAGCAAGCTGTTATCATGAAACACATTTTCCCTAGTATTTTCAGACTATAACATCACAGTCTGAAAATACCACAGAAGTGTGTTTGTCGTAATAGTTTTCTGGTAAGGTGTGTGTGTGTTTAGTGCTCAACAAAGCAGTTTGAAATTTGTAATATGGACTAAGTTGGTGTTTGGATTATGTAAGTTTTAGTCTTTCTGATAAATATAGACTATGTTTTGTTTAATGTTGAATATACAAATACTGGGTATTCAAAAAGAAAATGTAACTAAAAAGACAGAAAATTGAATTTAGCACTTTATTTTTCAACATACACTTTATTTAAATTTGAAACATTTTTTCCATAAGATGTCACCACCCTTCTAAGCCCTTCTGGTAGAAATTGGTGCTTCGATTCCTAACCACTTGATTTATTTACTGCCAGCAAATGTCTTAAATGTGTTTTTTAAAATTGAAATAAAAAAAAAGTGGCAGGCCAGACGTGAATACTAATAAAACAAGGCTCAACAAGTTTATTCTTACATCATTTAATTATAAATACCGCATTCTTTTATGAAATAATAACCACTTTCTGGGAACTTTTTGAATGCCCCATGTACATTTAATCATTTTTCATATGCTGTTTACACAATAATTGTAAGCATTTTATATTAATATCAAGTTTATTATTAAAAATCAAAATCTATGACAATTACAGGACTCGTAATTTTAATATAATTTACATATTTTTTTAGAGGAATATTTACGTGCTATTTTTGACTATTTAAATTTTATAATGAAGACCAAATTGTTTTGTCAAGTGAAGCAGATGGGGAGATGGTAAATATTGTATATATAGCAGTGTAAAATACACGCACTTGAGAAGAAATATACTTGCATAACTAGATCAACAAATGATAAAATTATACTAAAAAAATTTAAATATTTTCAAGACAGATATATGTTGAAAAGCTTGTACGATCAAACCTTAGGTTACGAACTTAATTCATTTATAAAAATTATTCAGAAACGGATTTGTTCTCAAATCGAAACAAATTTTCCCATAAGAAACAATGTAGAGTGGATTAATCTGTTTCCGATTCCTAAAGCAAAGCCTTACTTTTTTACCATTTTAAGTGTATTTCATGCATAAAAATGCCTACATAATGCAATAGATAATATAGACACACGAGATATAGATAATATTATATTATATATAATATTATCTATATCTATTTTACATATAAAAAGCAAAATGTTCTCTCACTGTCAACAGAAACTAAGACCAAAGAAATGCTATAAATATAGTGTCTTAACTCTGACTACCTGGATGAAATTTAACTAAATCAATCAACACAGACAACAAGTACTGAACCCACACTTTTGGAAATATTATGTTTCAACTGATTTGATTTTAATTTAAATTAAAATTAATTAATTAATTAATTTTGATTTTATTTTTAGTTTCGGTTTAAAGGCCAGAATTTTTATTATTTTACTATGTTTAGTTTTAATTAACTGGCTACCTAGTATTAATAAATACTAGATATTAATATTATAATATATATTAATAAATTTTTGTTATTTAATTTGAATTAAACACCTTTAAACATGAATTTGTGGACGTCATTTATATTATGTGAATGTTAGTTAATGCGGTTTTTATTAATTAATTTAATTTAAATTCAATTATGATGCATACTGAAAAATGGAAGTAGATCTTACTCCTGTGAACATAGAAATATAATTTGAATAACAATGTCATTAATGATTTGTGTTGGGACGTCTAATGATGCAAGGCGATCTCGGCACCACTAACTTCTGAATCAGTAGTTCTGTTGTTGATTAGTTGAAATCATAGTATGATAAGTCTGGATTAATAGCCAAAAAATACGTAACTATAAAAGAATAAAATCTTAAAATGTTTGGTGTTCTTACAAAATGGTGTAGCATGGCTACAGAATGTTTGCATATACACGTGATCCCACCACGTATCTATAATTTTCTTTAACTGCATTATTCCATTTTACAAAAACATTTTAATCAATAAATTCAGCTATATTACAATATTAAGCCCAACGTAACATACCAAATTTAAAATACCTTAACATTCTGTTGTTAATTCTGCTGTTTTCTGTAACAGCATAGTTTAAGTGTGTTCTAATGTCAATACAGTATGCTGAGTACAAAGAGAATTTCAATGTTTTGAAAAAAATAGGAAGGTTATACTAAACATCCTAACATTTTCCACAATTGCTAAAGAAGTTTCGAGGCAGTGGATGCCCCAATCTTATCAATTCTTTGTTTAAAGTGCTGTCAAGCGTTACGTTTAGGAGCTTAGATTCAAAATGTGCCAGATCACAGGAGTTGCTGGATCAGAATATGAAGCTCTTAACTGTTAAACTGGATTAAATTTTGTATTCATTTGGTAGTATTATATCTTACAAAGTTTGATTCTAGTTCATTTAATTTGGTTTTTACCATTTATTGTTTGAAAAACTTATATAAATTTGTGATTTTATTCTAGGCTCTTCAATGCGTGTTGGAATATGATGAAGAAAAAGGAAATGAAGACGAAAATATTAAGAAACAGAACAGTAGTCAAGAACAAAAAGAAGGTGAAGTGAAAATTGCAAATCCATATCAGTCCATTCCTTTGAACTATTCTCCTCTGCATGCATTTGAAACAAATTCGGCAGGAGATGATAAAAGTTCGAACGAGGATTTCCACACAGAATGCTTCGAATCCGATAACGATAAAGCGTCTCAAACTTCTCCCGCCAATAAAAATATTACCTCCGTGCCTATAAATTCCGATTCCTGGACAAATGGCTGCCAAGTGTTGTTGCTCAGAAAAGCCGTCGAAATCTATTGTAGTATGGTAGAAATAAGTAATAAAGTAAAAAAGTATGGAGAAACTTTAAAAAATATAAAAATGGGTTTAATATGTTACGGTAAATAAGATTGGTTTTTAAAATTTTATTTGGTATTTCACATTCATATTTTATAATTAAATTTTTTTCCCCCCAGAATGTACTCAGTTTATAGTGATAAATCAAAATGCTTCTTGGTCAACCGAACCACTGGCTTATTTATTAGAATTAGCAGGCGACATTCACTTTATGATGGTGCATAATGAGCAGTATATAGATCAACAGTTACAAAAAGAAGAATTTTGCAATTTAAGCAGCCAAGATAATGATATACTGGAAATGCTGGAACATATCTGTAAAAAGAAGATATCTTATGGTATGTTTATGATAAATTTACAAAAGTATTTTAAACTAGTGAGAAATAAAATTTTATTTGGAACTAATTGTAGGTTTTTCAGGATAATTTTACACCGTACTTAGTTTGTAATAAACTGAGATAAGTATGGTATAATTTGCGTATTGTTTGGTTTTAATAATCTAGATGTGTTTTGATTATTGTGCCTTTTTTCAAACTTATCATAACAGCCACAAATGATTTAAAGTGAATGTTTTTTTATTTTACTTCGTTCCTGTGTATTAACTCCAATATGCGTTTTGGATGTATTACTCGTCCCTCCTTGTGTGCCAATGTACTCACATTAGCAACTTAAAAATTCTCATCCTTTAATAACCCAGTAAATAATAACCTGGTTGACATAACGAACCTGTTAGAATATATCATAAAAATTTTTACTCCAACTATGATAAATTTACTCGTGCGCTCTAGGATTATAATAAAATAATTTACATAATCCACTAGCTTTCTGTACAATGACCAGTTATAAACATTTTTAAAACTGTAAAAGGATTCATCCGAAGCACTACGTTACCACACCACCAACCTTTTATAAACTTTATGCTATTACTCTAAACTTTTTAAAATTCTAGTTAATTTAATAAAAAAAAAGATAATTCTTTATTGCATAAAATAAATATTGTCAATTATTTTACTAAAGTATCAACAAATTTAGCCGAACCAATCGTAGATTTAAAGCTAAAAATTGCATATTCGGCTTTAATTTACTTAAAGTAACGAGAAGTATTCTGTTGCTTTTTTTCTTAATTTGTAAACTAAGTAAGTGATTTTGGTACTGAATTTAGATTGTTTAGAACCATAGCAAACCAAGTAACCATGCTAACATTGACACATTTTTTATTATTCTCTTTCTAATATAAATGCATTTCAAATCACTGTCATATTGATTCCTCTTCGGTATTACATAATTGTAATGAATGCATTCTCGAGTGACGCATTCACGTAGCATGTTTCCATTTTAGTAGTTGTTGCATACTTTATAATGCAAATAACATATGCCTAGATGAAAACCAAGATTGACCCATGAAGAAATCTTGAAATATAATTAAAAAACTACTAAATTTAAATAGATATTTGAACATTTTTAGCAGTTTCGTGTATTTTTACAATACACGAAACTAAGTTTTTAAGTAATTTTTTTTTTAAACTGGGTTATCCTATGGAAAGAGGATTACATCCCCTGATCTGGTAGGTATATCCTGCAGCTTCTTCTACAACAACATTTAGGAAATTATATTTATGATTTTTAGATGGTTCAATATATTAAATACATTTTAATCATAGTTACTTTATTTAAATCCAGTAATTCTAATGTAGAAATAAAAATTTCTAAAGCTTATATTTTATTTTAATCTGAAATTTTATCATTAACTTGTTTTGTTTTTTGTTTTAGTATATAGTTGGGCATATAGTTGGCCTGTCGATTTGGAGAGTAGTTTGAATTTAAGTTGTAGGTGTTACGAAACTGCTCAAAATGTTTTGTGCGATAAATCAAAAAAAGATTTTGAACGTCTTGTGAAACGTCAAGGAAATATATGTAATGAATTAGGAGTGTTCTATATGAATCAAGGAACTCGTCTTTGGAATGAAACAGGTAAATATATACATATTGCATACATAAACTTTGTACGAATAGCAAAACTTTAAATAGACATATTAAGTTATAAGTATTTTGTAAGTACTTTAATAATTATAATAAGTTAAGTTTTTTAATGTATGATCACATGTAGTAGCAGTGATTTTCTGCAAATACAAATCTTTTGATGCATATTTTAAGATGGATAGATGATATCGTGGAAGTACAGCTGTGTAAAAGTTTTGGTTGAAACTTTTTCCACTTATCACAGGCTCTCAAAAATTACCTCTTATGCATATAATTGTGTAAAAATTTTTTTATTGTCACATTATTATATGCACAAGGCAGTGATTTTTCCAACTTGATGTCATGTAGGTCTCACAACTGTCACGAGAGGTACGTTTGATGTCATGTAATTTAATGGCAGTCTGCAAGTCACTACAACCTTAAATGCTTGTCTCTGTAAGATAAATCTGAGGTGCTTTTAACAGTTTAAAAGTTTCATGACTATTTTGTGCCCAAACAATACAGAAAGATAATTTTCTAGTAGTCCTTTCAAGAAATACCTCATCCCTCCTGTCATCTATTTCCAGCCAGACTAATTTCAAATTAGCCCATGTTATGACAAAGTTTGAAGGACTTCCGTAGGGAACCCAGTCAGGGACATGTCAAACAACTACCGGATAACATTAGCCTACTTTTCCATGATTATATTTAATTGATTTTTAAATAATTTTTCCTAGAGGGAATCATTAGGTGCCATCTGTTATTAAATTTAATATGGTTGGATGAGTGCCATAAGTAGAAGTTTATAGGATGAGGATGCTAGAGGCTCTGGTAGTGTAACTGGTAATGCATCCACACAATAAGCGGTAGTTGTGAGTTTGAGTCCTGCTCCAGGCTGATTCTTTTCTTCCAGAATATTCTAAATTAATTTAATTATAATTATTAAATTTAATAAGAGATGGCACCTATCACTGCACTCTAGGTCAAATTATTTAGAAATTAATTAAGTATAATCATGGAAAAGTAGTCAGATGTTATCTGATAGTCTTATTACAAATATATCTAGTTTAGAGATGTTTGTATATGGACATTATTTTGTTTACAAGTACAATAACATTATTGAAATATGGCAGCATGTGCAGAGAAGTCATAATACAGGAAATTTTGGGAATGGCAATTATATGCAGCATAATTAAACACGAGAAATCAGTGGGGAATTGCTACCTTGTGCAGACGATTGCCGACTAAGTGAAGAATTTTGGCAAAATATACGACTTCATTTTATTTAGGTGAAAAGTGAACATTATTACCAATTTCCTTTGGAATCAAATAATAAAATGAGAGAAAAAGATTTAAATTCTTTATTTGAAGAAGAAATTTCGAAAAGTATTCTTCGAAATTAATCTAATAATAAATTTAAGGTCCAATCAATTTCTTTTTACACATTTGTCTATAGTCCAGCGAAATAACTTTGTCATCAGAGTATATCAAAAACAGCCTGTGTATGATGGAGTCTCGCCCATCTTCCACGAATCATGTTTTCAATGGGACAAAAATGTCTGTCAATATGCCAGCATACTGAATGATGGTTATGGTCTCATTAATAAATGCAGCCATTTGGCATTCAATATCAAGCTTTTGGACAAATAGTAACACATTGAGGGTGAAATGATAGTTTTCACAACATGCTATAATAATAATTGTTTTTGTACCTTGTCAGTTAATTTATTATATATATAAATAAAAACAATTATATGTATATATACACACACACACATATTCTAAAATATAGACGTGACATGATATGTGAAGCATATTTCAAAATGTACTGTAATTTTTCAATTGATTAAAACATCCAAACTCTTAGTTTAGACAAAAATATGCATTCAATTTAATTTGAAACCAAATACATTTATACATTTATATAATTCTATGTAATTTATTAAATTATCTTTTAAGGAAATGTTTCATTATAGTACTGTGCTATATTGAAGGAATATCAATATCAAAATTTTGGTTTAGTACAGCCCTATTTGATTACGAAACTTTAAACAAAAATATAAAATTCAAACTGTAATTATTATTTACTTTTTTGAAAGGTAAACTAATGGATAAGATTTCAGAATTGTGGAAAAAGAGTCATTCATTTCTAGAACGTGGAATAAAGGCATTTCAGGACGTGAACGACATTGCAAACATTGCATTACTTTATTCAAATACAGGAAGGCTAATGAGACTGTGGGCGCATGCACAGATTCCAACTAATAACGACGGAACTCGTAAAGAATTTTCATCACAAGAAAGGAAATATTATAATAAGGTAAAATGTAAGATATATTATATATATTTATACACACAATAATATTTTTTATTTAACTATTGGTTCTTTATGGATATAATTTATAGGCTATCGGCTACTATAATGCAGCATCTCAAGTTTTAGATAATCATTCTAAATTTCCCGAGATATGGGATACTGTAAATTGGGAATTATCAACCACTTTATTCACTATGGCAAGCTTGTTGCAAGATTATGCACCACATTCTGCATTTGGACAAGAGGAGGTAGGTATTTAATTTACAGAAATTATTTCAGAATTTGGGTTGCAAATATTTTTATATATTCTATTTTTAATTTTATGCGACTAGTAAATATTATCCACAAAACAATTTTAAATTGAATCAAAAATAAAAACCATTCAATGTACATTTTTGAGAAAATACAAACTACTAGTTTCATGATTCTTTGGGATACAAGTTTTAAAAAGTCCAAATCTAGAACATAAATGAATATTTAAAGGCATATAAAAATGGGTACTTATTTGAATTTAAGCAAATTATTAAATTTTCTAGAAATGAAACTTTTGTAATAATCATTTCGCCCTGAAATCATGGGCTATTTTTTTACTTTCTTGGCTCCGTTATATAGGACAGAGGAAAAGTACGGCAATTGGTCAAAAAACGACCCTCCAAGATTTTCACATTTTTGGACTTTGGACTTTGAAACCTTGAGAAATGCAAAAAAATTTGGGGGTTTTTTCTGATGCGTGTTGTGTGTGGGGGACACAGTTATGTTCATCCTGTTTGAAGCTCAATAACTTTGTGCTTTTTGTTGAAAATTTCTGAAATTTTTCAGGGAGGTTTAGGGGGATTAGTGCTATTAAATTTTGGTGGTTAAACATAACTCAAGTAGGGTTAGACTTAATGACAATTTTCTTCATTATTAACATTTATAAAATCTATTCCTACCTTCAAAATTAAGTGTTTTTTCCATTTTATAATATAATTAAAATATAAAAAGTTTTTTAATAAAATATCGTAACAGGCGGCACCACACGCAGTTTTAAATGTCGCTGGATTTTTTAACCTTAATGAAACTGTTATTTATTTGTTAAAAAAGATAATTGAATTAGCTACTTTACATTATTTTTATTTCTTAAATGGTAATTTTCAATAAAAATATGTTGTTCATGAAATTTGTATGAACGAGATTAATTAGTATAAGTTGCGAAAGAGAGAATTTTTTTTCTCCAGTATGAAGAATGTAATTTGAATATACAATCTTTTTTAAATTGTAAAAGTGTTATGAAAGTACATTTCATATATTTATTACTGAAATTGAATAAAAAAGTTATTTCATTTAATTTCTGCAGTTTTAAAAATAATAATAATGTAGAATACGTGTATGGATTGAATTCCTTGTTTTTATATAGGAATGGTACTTTTTTATTTTAAAATACATTCAATGAAAATTCAATAAAATTTTCAAGAATTTATTTTTAGGAAAATTAACACAGCTTTTTCTTCAGTTTTATAATTAAAGAGTATAAATAAGACATTTTAACAACTATACTTCTTGCTGTAGACTGGATGAATTATAATTCTTTCTTCCACGAAAAACCTTGACAATCCAGTGTGTTTATACAACTGCTAACGTTTAAGTTGTCAAGTTGTTTAAAATGGATTGCCAAGGTTTTTCGTGGAAGAAAGAAAGACGTTTTAATTAACGTTTTAATCTGATACGAAAGAAAGTAAAAGCGTTTCCGAAATAATTCTAACATCAATACGTCTTTTCTGAGAAATAAATTTGAATGATGATCTGAAGAGGTATTTTGAAACTTTGCTGCTGATTTAGCAATTTGTTTATTATTATTCAGTGTAAAAGATACATAGTTACTACACTAGTGTCTGGTGTCAAAAATTAAAGCAATAACTATGTCAACACTGAAATGTAAGTAGCTGAAACTTAAGGTCACATGTAAATTGACAAAGTTTAATGCACTCTATATATATACAGTATACATATATATATATATATATATAGCAGTATTTTTTGAAGAACAGTTGTGTGCTAGGACCACTAACAGTAGTGGAATTGTTTTTGATATATTGGTATCTTATCAGACATGCATCAGAGAAGGCATTTGGATGATTCATTGCAATGGAGTGCTGTTCATTTCCGTATTTTTACCATATATACTTGTGTGTGTTGCTTTAATTTTGACACAAGCTGAAACCAAATCAAAAATTGCACAGATGTTTTTATTTCTGAATTTTAATGAGGATTGATTTCTGATTTTATCCTTGTCTACTTTGGAATTTATTTATTAATAGGACTTATTACACTGGTGTAGTTTCCATATAGTAATTAAAGGTGAACTTAGAAAAATCAAAACAAAATATAAAGATATTTTGTTTTGATTTTCTAATTGCTATACAGAAACTACACCAGTATAATAAGTCCTATTAATAAATAAAGTCCAAAGTAGACAAGGATAAAAACAGAAATCAATAAAATTAAGGACATAGAGGCAAAAAGAATTAATATTTAATGGGGATTGTTTGCATGAGGAATGTACTATAAATGTTATTGTTAGCAACATTCTGCTTAATCAAAAATTATCATCATCGTCATCTTTACCATATTATAGAAATATTAAATATTACTTAGTAATATGTTAAAGTATAGGAAAGTGTTTTTCCTTTGCCTTTCCTAGATATTAACTCTCATAACTTACAGCTTAGGGTGGTGCTTAAAATAGGGGAAAAATAAATTGCTTACTTTTTTGTGGTTCTACCCTTAAGAACCATTCCAACTGGTCTCAAATTACCACAGAAGAAATTTGAACTTGATATATTAATATTTAGAGGTAGCTCAACGACCACAAAGTTTATAGAAAGAACAGTTTATGACAGATGAACACAGGCAAGACCTGTTTTGGTAAACCAGACTTGTTTCACTTTTTTGGACAATTACAGACAAATTAAATAATCATGTAGACTCTACAATATTCAAAAACTTGATGGATTACAAACCAAAAATGCAACGAAAAAATTTTTAAACATCACAATTCACAAAATTTGAAATTTTCAGTACTATGTTCAACGTAACTTTATCAGTTTATTTTGATAGAGGCAGAGAGTGTCTTTTTCTTGCTGTCTGGATAATCTGCCTCAAACTGCTCCCTCGCTAGCTACTCTGTTTCCTTTACAGCTTGCATCTTCTTCTTCAATATCTGTGCTGCTATTTGAGGATATTAGTTCTGCTATTTCTTCACCACTTCTCTTCAAGATTTCCATTCTACGTTTTCTGTTAAGCATCTGTTCCTGTCTTTGTGCTGCTGATTGTTTTTCCTTCGCAGCTAATTTTGCATCCACACCTACCATTGACTCTTTACGTCCTTTTTCACGCTGAGCTAACAACTCACGATCCTCTGTAATTTTTATCATTTTGACTGCTCTAAGATGAGAAATGTCAAAAAGTTCATCTAGTTTACTAACGAATTTAGCCTCATTTGTTTGCTGTGTTACAGATTGTCATCCCTTGTTTTTCTTTAGTAAATGCTATTCTTCAAATGTTTGTTCTAGTTTAATTATGCAGTATTTTGGATCCATCATTAGGATTCTTGTCATTTCATAAAATATTGCCAGTTTTTTGACTGTAACAGCTGATGACCTTCTGATAGTTTGTTTCAGTTGAAGATGGTGATATAAAAACCAAGAGCCCGACATAAAGATGGTAACTTGTTTCCAGTTAATTCAGTTCCTATTGAACCAAGGAGGTACGCTTCAGGATGTTCATCTTTACTATTTGGAACCTATAAAACTTCAGTGACATTGAACTACCAGTAAATATTCACCAATGGAGTAAATTTTTGGCACGAATGTTTTCTATATATATTGGAACGGAAATAGAGGGTAGGAGGTTCACACTTACAAACTGTGAAAATAAGCTCCACCCCCTTATAGCTGGAAAATGCTCTCGCTAAAGCTTTGATTTTGACATATACTGATTAAAAAATTCATCTTCATTTAATATTTTAAAAGATTTATTTAATAATAGTAAAATTGGTTAATTTTTTAATGATTTTATCTGCATTTAGGAGCTAGCATTAACAGAATACAAACATATAAGACATAGTAAATCAGTTGCTCTTAGTAATTAACTTCAATCTAGCATCTCACTACACAGTTAAGAAATTTATTAATAATTATTAAATTGAATATATAAATTATTAGCATTTGTAGATGCTAATTTGAAATAACAATAACAATAAATAAATCATTGAATCTGAAAAGACAGTAACTTATAATACAGTTAATTTTTTTACGATTTCAGATCGAAAAGGAAGTTAATGAATTGATGCTAAAAGCATTGAAGCTCTGTGAATATAAAGATGTAGTGGGTCCAAAGCAAGCTATTTATCAGTATCGTACAGCCACTATTCATCACCGATTAGGATCATTATATCATAATTCTTATAGGAATCAGGTAAAATTTAACAGATTTTAACATAAATACTAACATATAAAAACGAAACTATCTTCTAATTATATTTACTTCTTGTAATTTTTAGATGTATAATGATTCAAGATGCAAACAGATGAGAACATTAGCTGATTCACATTACATTAAAGCTTGTACCATATTTGGCACTTTGGATCACTGCAATGAGTTTCTTAGAGCTGCTATGGAAAGAATTGGATTATGGGAACATCATTTAAATGGTAATTAATAATACATCATGCTTGTTACCATCAGATGAATTACTTGTATGAATTATAATAAATATTTTCCTCCAACACTACCAATGAGTGGAGCAAGTGCTGTGGACTGATGAATGAGGATGATGTACTATCTACAGGGGTAAATTAGCTGAATTACTTAATCTGCCTTTAACAATGGGATTTTTAAAAACAGCACTAAATAATTCAGAACCGACGAATCACGATAAGCTGTTTTCTGATTGGATGGCCATGCTTGAATATGGCAGTTTGCCCGGAGAAGGGTTTCCATACCACTACATCATTCCAACAGTGATGTTTGAAGGAAGCTCTGTTATGTTGTAGGAATGTTTGGAAGCATGTCTATGAGAGATAAGAGGTTAAAGATGGCCCAACGCCATACTGACAAATGTTAATAAGAACTACTTTCCTCATCGTATATAATATGTCTTTCAATATTTTTTCAACATAATTGAACTTAATTTGTTACCATTATTTTGTTATCAATAGCAATATCTGTTAGTTACTAAAATGCCATCAATAGAAGATGGTGTTTTAGTAACTAACGTAATTTTATCTTTAACATCAACATATTAATTGCATTTTGGATAAAGATTTATTTTTAGATTTATGTCTTCTACATTTCATTAGATATACTTATCAAATGTTTAATTTTATTGTAGCCCTGACTGGTTTCGGTTCTAAAGTGAAGACCCTTCAGATCATTTTGGAATGCATGGTTTCGGCTAGACCAGTTTTGAAATTAATAATTAAAAGAAGCGAAACCGACGTGGCCAAGGTGAATAGTCCGAGTCAGTCCGACGAAAGCGAAGAAGAAAAGAACGAACAAGATAGATTACTGTCCCTATTTGAGCAGCGTCTACAGTTTGTTTTAAAGACATTAGTGAAATGTTACAGTAATAAACCATCCAAGTAAGATTTTAAAATTTGACTTATTAATATTATAAAATTCATAACTAGTACGTTAATGTATTTAAATTTCAATGTATTTTTTTAATGTTTCAGATATAAAGACACACTTAAAATTTGGAATGAAATATACAGTGCCTGTGTACAGTCTTTTAACGATATATCTCATCAAAGTCATTTATACGATATGTTGGAAAAAATAGAACATCTCCTTCAGAATAATTAAAAAATTACGATAAGAATCTACAAAGAAAGCAGTTAAAGCCAACAAATGTCTTCTTGCATTTTTGTTTTCATTTGTCAAAAACCGAACTTTGTTCTTCCCGAAGATTCAAACTGTGTTTAAAAAAAATTATTTTTTTTAAAACTGAGGAGACATTTTAAGAAAAATTTTTCTGCTTGTATATTTTTATAAGGTGAAACAGTAGCAAAGTAATGTGAAATATTTTGTAATTTTTAATTGACATATTGTCATTCCTAAAATATAAATATATTAAAGAATTTGCGATCCTCAATCCCTTTTTTTTTTAATAAGTTCGTTATGTTATACTTTACTTAATGGATCTGGTCATCTGTGATTTAGCCTCTTGTGTTGTTATCAACATTTAACTGTAGATAATTCCTTCCTTCCTACATTCCCCCAATGTTTATTTGTGTATAAATTATGTACGATTTGATATTATTTTAAATTATACTTAGGTTAATATCTGTATATTTTTCCTTTAATGTGAAACAAATTGAAAAATATTTTTCAGTTTATGTAGAAACCAATGTTTTTAAATAATAAATTCTTTATGATCAAGATATTATTTTTTCTTAAATCATAAATACTAATCTAATGTTGGTTAATTAACACGAGCTTTGGCACATTACAGACTACATGGCTATCCACAATTATACCCAACTTGCAGTGGGATAGGAAGCAATGCTCTGGCTTAAACCCAAATCTCGTAGCAGTAAGCTAAGGATGGAATGGAAAATTTAAATTTTGACCTGTTCAGTTAACAACCTCACAGTTAAATATTATTCTTATGAAGGGAAAGGGCAGAAAAATCCTGGATTTCACTTCAAATATTTGTTAATAAAGAGCTTTAACTGAAAATAATGCTGTCAGTGATTAATTTGCTAATGTATATATTAATATATATATATATATATAAATGAAAATGTTTGTTTGTTCACTATACACTCCTAGGCCGATCGATCAACTGCTACGAAATTCGACAGTTACGTTTATATACCCCTAACTTAGATAATGTCGTACATCACACCCCAAAATATCTAATGGGATTTCTGTAAATCAATTAAATTCAATCTACTGATCTACACGTAGCGCCATCTATTGGAAAAAATTAACAATAAACTAAATATAATTTTTATAAAAAGGATATAATTTTAAAATATATACATATGTACACTTAATTACTGCGGCAATGATATAGCGCGAAATAGGTGCGCTATATAATTACTGGGACAGGTAGCATATAGCACTTGCCTGTGTGCAATCGAAAGTGTTACCTTGTGAAAAATCTGTATTTATTCTCCCGCGGGGAAAGGAAGAGGATTAAGGATTACCCTGAACTCGGCCTTTTAGATGAATTAGTACTTAATCAATGCACGAGTATTTACCTTTCGTCGTAATTTCTATGTTCCATTTAAGTTTTAGTTTCTCAAAACGAAGAAATAGAATGGCCGCAAGTGTCTGCAGACTTTGAAACGAGATACAATTTTCCAATCTTGGGGGAGCCTACGATGGAAAACACGTTGCCATAATACGACCGGAGGGTACTGGATCCTTTTATTACAACTACAAGGAATATTTTATCAAAAAGGTATTTGCCCTGTAAATGAGAATTTGGCGTTTATAATGGTAGAAACAGGTTGAATAGTCACATTTTGGACAAGTATTCTAGAAAACATCAGATTTCACAGGAAACAAAACAAAACTCCAAAACCAAACAGAAATTAAATTAGATGATTAGATGTTATCGTAAATGTATTGATAAGATGTAATTTTAATTGTTTGCCAAACAATTAAAATTACATCTTATCAATCGGGATGACCCTGTATAAAATCCTGCACGGGTATAGAATCCAAATGGATGGATTTCTATTAACATACAGGAAGAAAAATTTTTCGGAAGGTGGTCCGTTCGCATATGTCGGTTCTTGTTTTTCACCACCAGGCATGGGCATAGCCAGGAAGGGGCATTAGTGGGCACGGTCCCCCCCAATTAACCTGGTGCCCGTCCCCAGAAAATTACAGCCTCTACTAGGCCCCTCCCATAACAAAATCCTGGCTACGCCAATGCCACCGGGCTATCCCGTTGTGGGCCTGGTCCAACCCATAATGGCCTTGAGAATAAAAGGCGTATTTTTAGCTGAGCAACGAGATCGTTTAACTTTATTTAATTCCTTCCGAAACTTTCTCTGAAAGAATTTATTTCACTCTATATTTTTCAAAGTAATTTTGTCAGAAGTAGCCAATATTTTCCAGGTTTTTCCTATGCTTCCTCTCTATTATATTTATTACTATAATCTCGTGATTTAATAAATAAAAGTTCTGTATAGCTCTAGAAAAGCTGTTGTAAAATTCTAGGATCAATTTCGAAATATTTGACATGAAAACTTTCAGAATTAAACAATCACTCCGACAATTGTTTCGACTCTTATTAAAAAAAAAACAATACTTTTCGACAACAATGAAGATAATTTCAGGCATTGTAAGTGCTATTCATTTATCTCTACCTTAAAACATTAATAATCCAGTATGACTTTTACGATCCTAATTATATCCGATTAAGAAATTGAATTTCATCACTCACAGTTGGAATTTTGAATAAAAGATAATTACGGTTCCTTCAGTTCAACGCGAACACCAAATAATAAAGGATTGACACAGAAGATACTTGGGCCCGGGCCACGCCTTCGATGTAATTATCAGGCATGAGACTTGGTGCAAATCTATTACACATTGGTGCAGATACGTGGTTATATTACAAGTTCATGACACACTGGTACGTATTATGATTGATATCAGGAGTGGTTACTAATAGAAATAAACCAGCAACGAGTTGGTCAACTTTCCCCACATTTAAAAGTTTGGTGGCCCCATCTGTTGTTATATTTTATTAAAGCAACTTTTTCTATTTTTAACTATTATAAAATGGCAAAAAGCTTAATTTTGAGTGTAGGGATGTTTTATAAAAAAAAAATTGTAAATGATAATAACGAGTAAAATCGTCATTAATTAAATCCGACCCTACTGGAAATACACACGACCCCAGATGCGGATCTTCTTAGGGACTAATAGGGTTTAAGTCCTGGGCCTCAAGTGTCAAGGGCCCACAAAAGTTGAATTATCATCATAAATTTTTAATACTTTTTCGTTAACAATAAACACTTATCAATATAAAATTTGTCATTCAACACCATTTCATAAATAAAAATATATTTCAACTCTTATTTCGATGCTATTAGGAATGAATTTTAAACCCCAATTAAAAGAATCTTAATCCAACAAAAAAATGGGGAACCATTGGACTTCAATAAGCCCTATTAATACAATATATATGGAATATAAGAAAATATCTGTGGTCTCCTATCCACAACTAATGCGCAATTTGGCCCACCAATCGAAAAGTTTGGTGAGAACCGCTGCCTAAAGATATGAGACACTCGAATACAGATCGAATACCCGAAGACACTAATCAAACAAATGACAGAAATAATGTATTCAAAAGTACTGGATAGATCAACAAACAGCAAGATGGCGACGGTTGGAATCGATTCTAGATAGGCCCAGTCCCGACACAACGCTACCATTGCGCCATTATAATAAATAAATAAATAATAATAATAATAATAATGCTATATAAATACAAAGTGATCATTCCTATAGATTATTTATGTATTTAATTACACTAGTACAATGTGTAGTAGTTAATTAAATACGTAAATAAAGTATAAGTAAGATCATTTTACTGTATGTTTCGAGTTAAACAGCCAATTGTTAGGTTAGGGGGAAACAGAAATGCTCTTGGAAACGACTGGTCAGATGAGGAAGATCAAAAAATTAAGTAAATACCCTAAAATGTGAAGATATAAAAATTCTTATCGTATTATTTATTTCCTCCTTTAAATGTAGAGTGATGAGATGGCTGACGAACGTTTCTATCACGATATTTATTGATTTCAACTGGAAAATCGTGTAATGGAAGATAGCAATCCGTGTCGTTTTGATTGCATGATATCTAAAACGTCAGCTTGCGTGACAGTACAGTTTTGGAAAAAAATGTTTGGTTTTCCTTCTGTAAATGACAGTTTCATTTCAATCAATTTAGAAAAAATGTCTACTAAATATGCCAGAAAAATTTATATATGCAGACAAATGATTTAGCAATGTACTCTGTGAAAATACATAATTTTTTAAAAATGTAAGGCCTGTCTAAGCATTCACACAGAAGGAAAACTCGTGATCGATCAAACTTTCGTTCCAAAAGCTGGAACTCTAGTAGAATTTTTGAACAATGCCGATCGAGAAAATCTTATGACAACATTGACGCCATCACACCCACACACACTTTTTGTCCAAAATGGTCGAAATACTTCTTTATCTTCGAAATCGAATTTAAATTGTATTTCCGATGAAGAAATAGAGCTCCAATTAAGTTGCTAATCTGAACTAAAACAATGCATTTTGAGGCTATGTTTGTGGTATATTTTTGAAACTCCCAAGCCTCTAGAACACGCTGCAAAAATATTGCCACTACGTCGTGGATTTAGTTTTTAGTTAATTAAGTTACGGCAAGGCAACACTTGGGCGATCTATCTAGAGAAATGCCTTCTGGGAGGTCTTTTTAAGGATAACTGGCTCCTATTCAGACGTTACAGACGTGGACAGAACCCGGAAAACTCCTTGTTGCCAGCCCGTCCTGGCAATGCGCGAACCCACTACCAAATTTGCGATGCAAAATTTATTTTTGAGATCCATTAAAATAATCATCTCTGCTTCTTGTGGTTCTGAGAGTATTGTATTAAAAAAACATACCGAAGTCTTTCAGTTATGTGCAAGATAAAAGTTGTTGAATGTTTTTGTGCAGCGGCAGCGAAAAACAGCGCTTGCAGTAACGCTTGCAGTATTTTTATATTATTAAGTATTATAAAATGGCAAAACGCTTAATTTTGAGGATAGTTTTATAAAACATAAATTGTAAATGCTAATAACGAGTAAAATCTTCACTCGGTCCGACCCCTTTCAAAACTTGATACATGACTTCCCTCTATCTCTCCACCCCCTCGACCTTTAACCGCCAAAATTTAATGACATCTATTCCCTAACACACAAATCTCCCTGCACACGCTAACATCCTTACATATAGAAAAATACCAGCATTTTTTTCATTACTCCACGTTTCGAGGTCCTCCGATTCCATAAATGTAAAAATCTTGGGGGACCAATACTTCACCTCTGTTGTATATAACAGATCCGGGAAAGTAAAAATGATTAACAATATAAAACCTATATCGGTCGTAAAAGTGAAATTCGCACAACGAGCGATCATAGTGTTTAGTGTTTGTTTATGTTAAACACAAAAAATAAGTAGAGCAATATCTCTTTCAATGGGCAAGATCGAAAGTGAAGAAGGTGGGATGCAGAAGGGTTGACTGAGGATTGGTGTTTAACGATTGGCTTTGGTGGAAGTTGGAAAGGCTAAATATAAGATGGGAGACAGTGAAATTGGGGAGTTAGCTCGACGGTTTACGGCGAAGTCGGAGATGAAATGGTTAATAGTTGCGGCACTTGTCCAACGACCAGGCAATTACGCAAGTGGAAGAGATCTCGGGAAGAGAATATATAATGACGTTTGCTAATGCGGACGTTCAGTGGGTGGTTTTCGAGACGGAGTATCAGATAGGTGACGAAACCTTGCATATTAGTTACGTAAAAGGGAACGCGAAAACGATATACTTACGTAGAGTACTGTACGAAATCACGAGACAAGAGATTGAGCAGAAACTAACCGAGTATGGACAAATCCAGAACGTGGAAACGGAGTATTACATGCAGAATTTGAAAATATTGAACGGAACAAGAGTGGTGGCATTGGTAATGCGAAAGGAAGTTCCTAATTTCATTGAAATTAGGGGGTGCAGAATCAGAGTAGATTACAAAGGAGTACGGTGGTTATGTGGTAACTGCCTGGGAAGAGGACACAACATGAAAGAGTGTCCAAGTGTAAAATGTTTCCTGTGTGGAGAAGTCGGACATCGACGTAGAGAATGTGTGAAGGAAATAGAAGAAGGAAATAGACTACGAGAGAAAGACGAGGAAAAAGAACAAGGGGAAAGTAGGCGGAATGAAAAGGAAGTCGGCAATGCTGTTAAGGGGACTGACTCTATAACAGAGAGTGGAGAGAGGCCACCGATAAAAAGGAAAGAACACACAGGTGTTTCTGATATCGGTGGAAGAAGTATAGGAGACGGGAAAGAACAAGAGGAGGAAAGTCGGAAGAAGAGAGCTGGGGAAAGTTCCGGAAATGAGGGAAAGGAAGCGAGAGAAGGGACGAAAGGAAACGAGAGCAGGGACAACGTAAGAAAAGGAGTAGGCAAAAACAGAGGACTGTTCAAAGTGTCTGCTGAGTTGAGGAAGAAGTGGAGGGAATCGGGACAGGAGTCGTGGCCGACAGTATTTGACCTGAAGTTTGGGGGACGAGATTACAGGAAATCGTTACAAGAATTGCAGGAAGAGGGATGGACGGCCACGGACTTTGCGATTTGGAGTGCCATCTTAAGCGAAACAAGCGAGAGTGTAAAGAAAGAGCTAAAAAGAGAATTGATAGGAAACTTGCGGAATTTGGGGAAAAAGACGTTTGCGTCAAAGGTTACGAAGGGCATGATCGTGGACAATCGAGACTAGGTCCGAGTTGGACTATAGCCCACACATTGGCGTTACGACGATTGTAAGAAGTTGTAGGCGGAGTTCGAGGGCATAAACTGTTTCGGTAAGGCTGTACTGTGGGGTAAGCGACGGAGTTTATTTTAAGGTCTTACTGGCCAAATGCGGGCAGTAACCCAAACACTCACAAAATCTCGAAAGGTACATTTTACGGACAGGCCGTTTCACATCGATAGACGGCGAAGCTTATCGGAGAAAAGGCGTACTAAGGCTATAATCTCCATATGAACCAGGGGGAGAAGAAGAAGAAGAAGAAGAAGAAAGTGAAGAAAGTTTCTGTTGACAAGTTAAATTGGGATTCATTTTTTAATTTAACTCATGAAGCTTTTATGCTCACGAAATATATTTATTTGTTAAGTAAAAGAAAATTAAACTATTTAAGACACTTTATTACTTTACTGTACATATTCTCAATATAAATAATCCAAGGCCGGATGGCCGAGCGGTCAAGGTGGCAGCCTACCACTCTGGGGGACCCGGGATCGAATCCGAACGGGTCGAATAATCCCCAGGAATTTTTCGGGGGGTGGTCCGTTCGGATATGTCGTGCCCCGTCCCTCACCACCCGGTCGCCCCATTGTGGGCCTGGCCGAACCCATAATGGGCCTACTAAAAGAGGCCCTCTTAGTGCCCACAGGGCGAAAAGAGTTAAAAAATATATATATATATAAATAATCCGATAAAACTTATAGTAGTAGGCACTGGCAACACTACGAAGTGAGTGGTGCCATCTAGGAGAGAAAGCAAAATCTAACACAAGCACGGCGTAAACAAATATATTTTTTTTTGCATAAATATCTCAATCTGTTTTTTAAAATTATTAATTAATTTACTAAACTTTTTTAATAAAAACTTTCAGATATTTTCGTAGTTAAAGTTGTATTTAATCAGAGAAGCGAAAGTAATATCTTAATGCACGTAACGAGAATTTAGATTAATTTTTTTCCTTCTTATTCATTTACTTTTTTCTTTATAATCGAAAATACATAAAAAAATCATCATAAATAGAATATATTTGACTAGAAATATTTTATTTTCAGTCATAAATTGGGTTCAACGTCCTCTTCTTTCGTCAAAATTGATTCTTAGTCGTCAACTAGATTTAAGCTGTAATTCCACGTTTAATATATATATATATATATATATATATATATTAAAGTTTTCTGAAATAAAAACCGCTAAGGTAATCAAATTTTGTAAATGTTTTCCTTCATTTTTTGCTTATTTTTTATGTGGAAAAAATAATACATTTGCCACAACTGCGATACTTATTCTTACAAATGTAAATTGAAGTTAGAAAAAAAAAATCACGTAATTTATAAAGCAATATTTTGATAAAATAAATAAAATTTAAGCTTATTTTTGATCATAATTTTATTATGTAAACAAATATTTCACATACCTTAATTATTTTCTAAAGGTGCGACGTTTTTAAGGATTCTTTCCTTTTAAAAGAATAAGAAAGTAAATAAATAAAAATAAAAGGAATTCTGTAGTTCCCCCCTTCTTCTTCTTCTAAATATAAAATATTTTAAAAAATTCGTTAAATTCTCTTTATAATTCTCTAGAATTTAAGCTTTTGTAACTATTTATTTATTTACTTTTGTAAAATCATTATATTTAACGAGAAAATTCTTATCTTTACTTCACTTAAAGTATTATTTAATAAGCGCCTTATTAATAAAGTGTACGTGAAATAAAATTTAATAAAAAATCCTTATTAAAAAGTAAAGTTTCTCCACTACAAAAGTGTACATTTAGAGTAAAATAGAAAGAAACTTTTATAATACTCTCTCGCCTTAAGATACCTGGTAATTTTATTCTATAGAAAAACATATAATAAACACAATTTAGAGGTCTTACGACTTCAAAACTTTAGGAGGAAAAAAAAGGAAAAATAAATCCTTTTATCATGAATATTTTTTTTTAATTATTTTATCTCCTTTCCCCTTTATAATTCAAGATACGGAAAATTGATCTTTTCCAAAATTTGGACCGGAGCATGCGTACGAAACTAGGCCGATGACCTCTGCACTTAAAGTAATTTTGTGTCTGAATTTGGCATGTGGGCGGAATGCGAGAATGGGCTTCGTTTCCCCCTTCCTAACTTCCTATTAAAAATAACGTTTAAGAGTACAATTTTCGAGCAGTAAACACGGTAAATACTAAAATCAACCTTCTAAAAATGGCCAAACATTTTAATTTAAAAACAAATTCAAAGTGTTAAAAGATTAATTTCGTAATGTTTAATCTGTTTAGCAATGAAAAAAAAAGAAGAGTTTAAATAAGATTAAAGAGAAATTAAAATAAAATTAACGTTATATAATTTTATTAGAGTTGAAAAGTTTTTTTGGGGGTAAAAGTAAGAAAAGAGAGAGAGAGAGAGGAAGTAGATAGAATGTAACTGTAATTAAAGAATGTCTGATTGACAACTTGACAGAGCATAAAATGGATCAGTTCTATCCCATTCATTTCTTTGTTTCTGCGTAGGTGGATACGATATCAATCCTTTATAAGGATTAATTCGGGAATAAAATGGAATTTTTCCTTCCGGAAAAAAAAGTAATATCCTTCTTTTAATTCTGTGCAGAAACACTAATTAAAAAAAAAAAGAATTCTGTCGTCATACTTTAAATTCATTTTCTGAAATAGGTAAATTCGGTAAAGAATGCCTAAAATATAAATAATTTAAGTTTATATATAATAAATTTTTAAGTAGATCCTCGAGGATGCTGCGTGGATGAAGATGAAGATGAAGATGAAGATGCTGACAAACTTCATCATCTCCACGTTAAAGACACGAACTATAAATAGAATTAATTTATTAATTTTCTTCATTAACGTGAGATTCTGTACAAATTTCTTGCATCTTGTTGACAGTTAACTCTATCCATTTGTATAAGATCTCGAGTATGGCACGAGAGTGCACTCTTGACTATGACGGCATCGATAGCAAATTATATTCTTAACCAGCGATTCGTACAATAACGAGGTTATAATACGTGCCATTTCGACAATAAAAGTCCAGGATAAAAGTATTTAAATAGTTTCTGTACCGTCATTTATCTATGTAAAGTGAATGAGAGCGTCACACGTATTATCTAGAATTTTTCTAGTGTTTTTCAGGTGTGTCGATTCGGGTATAAGATAAACAAGCTATGACTTTTAAATTTATTAGTATTTAATGAAGGAAAATGTAGTTATAAGGTATATCAAGCTATACATCAAGGTCTCTTATAGTTAAGACCCTAAATCCAGTCTTAGTTTGCCACTTTTAGGAAACGTCTGTATGTCTGACGCTTTATTTTTTTCTCTTTAATCTTGAAAACAAGCGTGAAGAAAACAAAATTCGTGTGGCTCGTCGAACTTTCGGCTTGTTTTCACTTCGTGTCATGACTTCAAATTAACGAACTTAAGACCCATGCAACGTGTTTTAATTATTATTTAGTATTATAGAAGTAATGTGCTGCTGTAATAATGTTTTTATTTTCATTACATTATATATAAATTATAAATAGAACAGGCGTAGTCAAACATTTAAATGAATAGGAAAGTATTCTTAAAAGAATATCTTGCAAGGGAATATTTACTTATTAAAATAAATATATGTTTATTAAAGAGTACTACTTATACAAATAATAATTGTTTACTGTGTAATCAGAAATTTTACACCTAAAATTGTTTAATTTCTAATAAATGTATATATTTTAATCTACCATTGTTATGCTTATGGTAAGGTATAAAGGGGGAACTGGGTGTCCAGGTTTCATGGTAACTTATATTTACAGTATATATACAGAACAGACAGACGAACAGACGTACATTCTTTTATAATGTATATATATATAAATGTAGACATACAGCCTTTATATTCTTTAAATCTTATATACTTATTAATTTACAAAGTTTAAATTTATTTACTGTATAAAAACAAGAATAATATAAAATTATTTTAAAAGAATAAAATAAAAACTTTATAAAACTCTGATTTATAAAGTAAATTTACTCGAAGTATAAAATTTACGACAACATAATTCAGGTTTAAGTTATACAATTTCCTTTATCTTTCTTTTATATTGTACTTTTATAGATGATTTTTTATTATTACGTAGAAAAATATGAATTTATTACTACTTTTATAAACTTATATAATAAATTCCACACACATAAACACACATAAAAAAAAAATTATAAGAAATGAATATTATTATTCTTTATTATCCTTCTAAATATTCTTACAATTATTATCATACATAAAACTTTTTAAAATAATAAAATACACAATAAAATACAATGATTATAATCACATATAAAACAAATATATATATTTATATATATATATATATATACTGTATATATAAAATAAAATATACAGGGTGGCCTCAAAAGTAAACCATTTTAGAGCCTACCTTATTTTTCTAATCGTATTATAAGTTTTATATTCTCATACTATACATGGCCCACCCTGTATCGACTATATGAACGTAATTAATCATAAAACAGTAGTTAAATTCTATATTAAATTACTACTCACTAATTTCTAACATACAAATTTATGTGCTGTTAACTATATAATAAATCTACTTTAAATATTATTATTATTAAATAATATATTTAATAATCTTTTCTTTGTTTTATTCCCTTAGATTCTTGTGTTTTTATTTAATTATCCTTTTCAAAAATTACAATTTATGAATTGCCAATTGTTATAATGGTACATACAGGGGGAGGAGGAACCTGTCTAAAACGAAATACCCACCAATACAGTAAAATTTGACAATTTATACTTAAATTCCGCATTAAACAGGTTACGCTTCCGCGTTAGGCAGGTTTATGGCATGTAGTAATATTTTATATAGAAAATTGTACGGTTCTGTGATTTATTTTCCGTTTAGGCGGGTGTCCGTTTTATGGAGGGTCCGTTTTAGACAGGTTTAACTGTATATACGTAGATTTAATGCCTCTAGATATATAAGAAGCGTTGGAATTTATTTTAAATAAATTTGCTCTAATATTTTCATTGATACAAATTATTTCCTTTATTTATTTATAATATAGAAATTTGTATTTAAATGATTAATAAACAATTACAAACTTTTACAAATTTACCTGTTAAAAATGTTTAAATATCAGAAAAATTGTTTTCATTGTTGAATTTTAATATTATTTTAATTAAAAAAATAATTTTTTTTTCTTTCTTTCTTTCAGTATAAATTTTATAAATTAATTAATTAATTAATTATTTTTTATTATAATTAATTTTTAAAATATTCATTAAGATCTTTTATTCTTTACAGTATAAATGCTTTTAAAATGTTTATATTTTATTTAAAATTAGACGAATTTATTATAAATTTGTAAATAAGTATTAAATGCTCTTTATTCATCATCATCATCACTCCATCAGTCTGCGTTAAATAATGTAATTGATATACAGTCGAACCTCGATTTAGCGCTATGAAATTGGCACTAAATCGAAACTGGCACTAAACTGCGGTTACTCAAACAAGACGAATTGTATACAGTAATGAGGTTTGAGTTCGAGTTTGGAAGTCACGTGATTTGATATATTTGCTATGCAAAATCGTATATTTAGTAATTCACAGATACTGAAGAGTTTTTTTCTCTGTTTACTATTTTGAGGAAGACCAACTTACAAGTTTTACGAGGGTAGTGCTATTTAGAAGGACGCTATATCGAGATTTAGCTATATATAGATGATAGCTTAAAGGGTGTTATATAAAAAGTACTCAGCATTAACACGGCAGACAATACACTACTGAGTGAAAACTCGTTTTATCACTTATAGTCAGTCGCCTATGGATCTTGTATATAGAGATCTACAGTATTATATATATATATATAAATATACACAATCACGTGCCTTCCTACATTCTACAAAATACTCACTTCATACATCACAAAGAAAATATACCATCACAAGAACAATACAAGAATCTTACAGAGTAACAAAAAAGACTGTTGTGGAAACCAATAGATGCAAAGAACAATTATTCACAGATACAGTCAATCTACGTCTAACACACAAACAACACAGGAATCTACACGTAGCATACCTAGATTACAGAAAGTAATTTGACAGCATTCCCACATTCATGGTTATTGCATATATACCAATAGGTTTCCCATTGAAAATACAATAGGTTGGCCACTTTTTTCTACAATGGCCCAATTCTGAAGTGTCCATACATAAAAATCTAGAGGCCTCTCTGAACACAACCTGGAAACTGATGGCCCAATTTTCCTATACAGTAAAACTTGCGAATGTGACTACTTGCATGCAAGCGGTCACCTGTGTAAGGTGATCGCTTTCAGCTGGTTCTTTCAGTTGTCACACTAGCGAATTTCATTGTATAACACTACTTCTGTAACACTCTGTAAATGTATATTTAAATTAAAGGGGATGGCAGATTCAATGTGATCCCGACATTTATTATGGGAATGTTTATTTTGTTAATATTATCATTATTTTTCCTTCTGAATAAGATTTGTTGATGAAAACTGTTCATTTTCATTTCCTGTATTTTCTCCACAAACATAACACTCGAGAGCACAAAGTGGCTTATGTATGAAAAGGGTTTAAATCCCTCTTCGTACATGAGCCACTTTTGTATAGCAGTGAATTAATACACCTTATAGCATAGCAAAATTATTATTTAATTGTACTCGATAACAATATAACGCAAATTATTGCATGTAAATATGAACTGTTTTACTCATAAAATATCGATAACAATTTAAAATATAGGTAATACCTGTTCATTCTCTCTCAGCCCACCAGTGGCCGAGTGGAAAAAAAAAACACTAAACACTGGTAGTGGGTTCGCGCCTCCTCAACGGGAGGTCCACGTGGGGTTTTCCGGATTTTCTTCACGTTCAGTAACACATTTAAATAGGGGCGTTTCCCGTAGAAAGTCATCCGAGGAGACACCCCGTCGGCAGATCGCCCACGTGTCGCGTTGCTGTGTACCAACAAACAAACCTATTCAAGCTCATAAATAAGGGACGAATGGTTATCTAAAATTATAAATAATACCTATGACACTTGGTTTATTCGTATACGACATTCTAGAGATCTTTTGTGGGAAACTGGCCCCTATTTAGGTGCACTGTTGGCCAGGTTCTTCACCAATGTTCAGTGGTTCTCGGCCATTCTATGCTACTTGAAATGGCACACATATCTTGACCTTTACGTGAGTAATTTTCGGTGTGGGCACACGTGACAATGGAGATTTTCTGTGAGCAAATTACGCACGAGTGCTTTTTTTCATCTTAAAGCCTAAAGAACAATTCTTGCTTTATTATTTACAGCAGAATGACGAGTAATGATGTGCAAGTAACGCATTTACCGATGATAAATATAGAAAACGAAGTAATCATTTATGTCTACGATTCATTAAAATAATAATATAAAATGATTTATATAAAGAGAAATTTCTTCCTAAATAACCAAAACAATGACAATCATTTTACTTTTGTTCGAAGAATAAACATATTACAAGATTTATTAGAAACGTTGCTCCGTTTTGAATAAAAATCGATGCAAATTTATTTAAAAGGGTATCGTATAACATTCGTCTTCTTAATTATCTTTATAAAGAGGCGAATCTAGATGTAATTTTTTTCAAAATTTATTTATATAAATACGTGATTATTATTATTAATTTTCTTAAGACTTTCTCAACGTTACGTAATTTATATTCATGTATAAATCGACTACAATTTATCTGTGCGTGCGTAAATATATTTAATAAATCTCTTAAAAACAATGTGTATAATAGAATAAACAGAAGCTGTACTGTATTAATTCCAACGTTGAAGCAATTTTTTAACGTTAGTTTCAACGTTATAATGAATTTCTCGTGTTTATTCTGACGTCATAATGAATTTTCTACGTTCATTCTAACGTTAAAGCAAATGTTCTAAACATTAATTACTGATATTAAACGTATTCTTTAACGTTAATTCGAATATTAAAGGAAAATTTTTCAATGTTTAAGCAATTTTTTACGCATTTATTCCGGCATTTTTAGCGTAATCTTCAACGTTAGAGCAGATTTTCCGTGTTTCTCAACGTTTAAAATTTGTTAATAAAGAGCTATCAGGCAATCACTATCCAGTGCATAATTGTGAAAGTTATTTATTTTACCAAATTATTGATTTGTGCATTGAAAGAATTATATATAATACACATCACGATTACTTATTTAATTAAGTATTAGTGCATTCAGTTACATTACTATTTTTTTTTTTATTTCATAATAAATGTATAGACACGTGCATTTCAGACACTCCTGCTGGAAAAATAACAGCGTATTATTATTTTTTTTTATTATTATATTCAATACAAAACACTTTTAAAACTCTTTTACTTCCTTCCAGACATAATTTATCCTCCTCTTTTATATAATTCCAGCAAATTTTCCCCAAAAATCCATTAAAATTATATTTTAATCTTAAAAATTAAAACTTTAATAATAATAATAATAATAATTTTATGTAAAACAAATATTAAAACATTACAATCTCTATCCCATTCACATTAAAACGTTAGGCTACAGGCCATGCAGATACGAGAAAGCGATTTTTCGCGCGAGATATTAGCGATCGAGCGAGATCGATTTTCTTTACACTGAAGAAGCCATGTTTGAATCGAACACTCACCGGAAACGAGAATATAATGTTCGCTAATTCGCAAGCACAGAAGAAAGCGAGA
Organism: Centruroides vittatus; assembly: GCF_030686945.1. NCBI lineage: Eukaryota > Metazoa > Arthropoda > Arachnida > Scorpiones > Buthidae > Centruroides > Centruroides vittatus. The sequence continues at coordinate 633,957 of NW_027120889.1, forward strand.
ATTTCAAACCGCGACAAAAATCGGTGTCAGACATCCACGATAGCGAGATTTTCCGTTTCGCTCGCGAGATTCTATTTCTCTGCGAGAGCGACATGGCTACAAACTTCTCGCCTCTGCATGGCCGTAGCCTTATGCCACTGAAAAACTATAAATATACCATTTAAATAGAATTATTTACATATAAATTAATTTAAAATAAATTATTAAAACAAAGAAATTATGTATATACATGTATATATATATATATATATATATATTTATATATTCCTCTAAATAAACATTCTATGCTTATTATGAATAATATTCTTGTGTTTTCTTTAGTATATACTTATTCTTTCGATTATTATTATTATTATATATATATATATAGATATATATAATATATTGTTTTATGTATATACATATACATGATATGCTAGAAATACATAATTCCTAAAGGAATTACTAAAATACTGTGTATTTTTTGATCGTTGACTGTGTTTATTCACACTAGTTAACAACTAGTCGCTCCTTGAATGCATGACAAGAACTGTGAAAGCTTGAGTAATCAATCTTTATTCTACTACTTCGATTCCATCTTCTTACGTCAATTTATGCCAGTGACGTACTTGGCGATAACCAGCGGACATTGATTCATTCCAATGATCCAAAGGTTTACCACGGGCAAACATATAAGATCCTAACACAACTCGTCCTAAAATTTTATCTGCAATTATAACGAGAAAAAAAAATATATATATATCATCATATACTGTTGTATACGTAAATATCAACGTAATAAATGGCTAAATGACGTCATAAATAAAATTCGTGTCATTACCGCAAAATTAATAAACACAATTATTACTTGTTATTTGAAACCGTGCCTGTGTTCTTTGTATACAATTTAAAGACACAATGGAGTGTTGATTGAAGACACTAGACTTTGCAACATCCTTTTATTCAATTGACCAGAGTAAATAATTGGATAAAAGGATGTTGAATAGTTTAGTGTCTTCAACAACACTCTATTGTGTTTTCAAAAAGTAAACATAATCGTGTTTTTTAGCATAATTTTATAAAAGTATGTTAATAAGCTTTTTATAGAAGAACTCTAAACCCGTTTCAAAAACCTTAATTATTATCTATTGTGTTTTATCACCTGTTACGTATTATTACGCTTGCAGTAATAGTAACACAATAATTGGAATGTAACAAAAGAAGTAAATGACGTTAACAATAATAGATATTGTTCGTATGACGTAAAAATAGTTCGTTAGCTTAAGTTAAGTAATAAATGCAATAAACTCATATTTTTTAATGTGTAATTATGATGAAAAACAATTAAAAATTATAACAGATAAAACTCATTAAAGATACAAAAGCTTTAAAATTTATAATTATAATTACCCTTTTGAGCACCCGCTACTGTTACTTGTAAAATAACACTGACAGAATTTAGTAAATTCTGTGTTAATCGAAAATTAAACGATTCATTATACTTTGGTTCTGTAGTTTTCTTAGCTATAACTGTCTTCTTTGTTTTAGCAACTTTATTGTCTTTCAGAAACGTAACTTTGACATAAGAATCTGTAAAATAAGTAGAAAAAATAGCATAAAATTATATTTTAAAATACGTCTAAACAGTAACTAAATAGTATAAAAAATAAACTATTTTAGTGATTCCACTACCAACCAGTAGATCGCGAATTACCGGTTGATATATGTTAATATATGCATTATATAGCAAATCTTAAAATTCCTAATTAGTAGGTCGCGATTCACTTGTTGAAAGACGGATATAGATGCAAAATTTTAAATTCCCAACTAGTAGATAGCGATTATTTAGTTAATAAAAGTCTAAGTTTGTAAATAAAATTTGTTGAAAGTACCAACTAGTCGCTCGCGAGTCACTCGTTGAGCAATATTTCGATAATATTACTTTAAACTTTCAAATTATCAGGAAAATTTTTATATTTAGTACCTGAATAATGTTCTAGAACACAAGGAAAATGACTTCTAGGAAATAACGTTAATAAACACTAATCTGCAGGGATTTGAATACGTTTATTTGTTCATTTATTTCATGAATCAAAAGTATTTTTCAATAAAAACAACCCCAAACGACGTATAAAATTTATGATCAATAGATGTAAGTCTATACAGTAGTCTACTTTGTGCAGATCAATAAAAATATATAGAGGATTCTTCTGTTTATAGAACTTATCCCGGTCGATACAGTATTAAAGGACTTGAACATAGTATAGTACTTGTTAGTTATAGAAGCATGTAGATATGTTTTCAATTAATGTCAATATTGTTATTACATACTTCTAATACTTCATAACTTACCTGTTAACTGTTACTAAGGTCAACACATCCAATTTTTTTACCGTAACGAGTATTGTTGAGAAACTTTGTTGTGTAACAATACCAAAAACAATTCTTTTAATTGTTAAATTATGAATTGTTTCCTTTTTTTTCTATTATACAACAAATTCTCATAATAGCATTTCTTAGAAAATTGGATGTAACAACAGGTAAATTATGAAATAAATATTCAACTATTAAATATTTAATACAATTTAAATTAAAATCCTTCTCAGTTCTCAACCGGCGAATCGCGATTTGCTTGTTGAAAGATGGTAATTTACATGCTAGACATAAATAGATCGCGATTTATTGATTGAGCGATGAAGTAACAAATGTTACAAAGAAAAACGTTAGGCCGATATCAGAAGATTTTGTGGAAAGCGATTTCTGATCGATCCGATTGCTACAAATCATACAATGCGATTTTCGATACACGAAGTCGCAACTACACGAACAAACGTGGCTGCCCGACGAAAGGCGTGTATCACGTAAGCGATTATTTTAATGCTAGTGGCGGACGAAATGGCTGAAGAACATTTAAAAAAAAATAGAAAAACCTGGACAAGAAAATGGATCACGAACATAAAAACGGCGGCGGCTCGTGATAAGCACCGCGAAACTGCATCACCCTCAAATTATACGAAATCAAAACGATTGTATTAGGGTGGTTGCGTGCCGCACCCTTCAGTGACAACACCCTCATTATTAGACAGCCACGAGGGGCCACTGCACGAGAAACCCAAAGCCATGTTGATCTTAAAGTGTTTTTGAAGTATTGTGAATCTTTATGATTTCATAAAGGCCAACACTTTACTGTATTTTTCAATTCAACTTGGCATCAAAGATGGCGTCAAGAAACATTGATCTTGTTAATTATTATATTTTCGTATTTCAACACTTTGCATCATAATGTAGTGGCTGTCAAGAGAAAACGCCAATGTTTTTATCATAAGTACTCGATATTTTTTATAAAATACAAACACTTTCAGAGTAATATCGTGTGATATTTTCTTATAAACTATGCAATAGTCAAAACGCTGTAGGACTGATAAAAAGAAAAATACAAATAATTATATCCAACCTTAGTACCAGTTTACATCTATGATAGTCTTAAGCAACTCACACGTCGTATTATTCTCATAAAGTTTTTGATTGTGTATAGCTGTGTACACTCTGAAAATGTAAATAAATAAGTTGAGAGAGATATTAGGACACATGTGTTTGAATAATAGAAAATACAGCGATATAAAGGTTGCTTGCAAGCTGGTGCAAATATATCTATGGTTTTATAACAGAATAAGAATTCCGTAACGCTCTCTAATAATATCACATTGGTTACACACTTGAATAGTCGAAGACATCGCCAAAAAAATAGTACCTCTCAAATATCCATTGCAGATGAGTGCAGTGTCTCTCTCGGTGCTATTATAGGAGAGATATACACATAAAACCTTCTCAGAAATAAACCGTGTATGTCAATTATAGTAATGTATAGTCCGCCAGAGTAGACAGGTTTTGGATTTATGTTTTGGTGCTTATTATTATATATCAATTTGTTGAGACTCTTCTTTTTAAAATATCTCCATATAGATAAAGTTAAAGCCGTCAGTATGGAATACGTAACTTATTAATTGATGAAGAGTAAATAATTGTCTGTTAATATGGAGAATTTATTCGTATAAGAACACTATTCAAATAGGATACAGTTCGACAAACAGTTCTGAATTGTTATAATTTTATATATGTTCAGTATATATCTCTTATACCAATCGCGAAACTGAACATTGTCTCATAACGACTCCGCATTGGTGTAATGTGATCAAGTTTATATCAGCTGAAATCTTTAAATTATATTATACACCTACACATAATTTCTGTTTACGTGTCATTAATAACTATTTCAAAATTATTAATTGATGTGATTGCCTTTCTAATTCATGTAATATTAAAATAAACATTTAAATGGAACTTGTATTTCAACGAACTGAATGTATTCCAGATTATTCTATATATTCATTTATATATAAAGACTAGATTATATAAAATATGATTATACAAAGGTAATAATCTTAAAATGATATAAGTAAGTTTAATAAATTCACACCTATCGATGTTTTAAGATTGAGAAAATGTTTCGCCGTATGTCTAATATTTGAGAACGACACTCGATAGTAGTCATAAATTAAAAAAATTTATTCTCTTCGGCGAAATCAGCTAAAAGGCCACTCATCAATTAAATAACAAACCCGGAGTTTGTGATAGGTCTCAGAAGTTTTTAACTCATAAACGCTTTTATGTCCAAAAGCTCACCTATTAAATCATTCTTTTTCGTTTATATAAATATATGTATGGAAAAGTGTGTTAATTTTAATGAATAACTATTAACATAATATATGAGTTAAATAACATAAGTCACTATTATATATATTTAAAAGATTTACTGTAATTTATAAAGATAATTCGTCATTAAATGTTTATTATATTGTTAATATTTATTTATAATAATCGATGATGGGAAGATATATCGTCGATGATTTATTCACCTCTCTACTAGCAGCCTCAATCCATTGTCCAGCCTCCAGAATTTCAAAATGAATAGGTTTTAAATTTATATTTGTTCATACGATATAATGATCACAGACAAATTATGTTCATATAGTCTATTAATGTATTCTAATCTAGAGTTTATAATTATAATACTTATATATAAATAAACAGATAAATCATTATATATATTAAACGCATATAGTTGGAAATATTTTTTTTTTATATCACATAAGATATGATTTAGAGAATGCAGATCACTATAGAATAAAATGAATTTATATTGATTAAACAGCGAAAATTTTGTTCTAGTTGGACGATGTGTTTGGTATTTATCTGTTTGAGTATAACGGCTCGAGTATGACTCGACTTCGTTTGCTCATTTCTCATAATTAATAAAAGTTTAAAATGTCAAGTAATTTTATTAACATATCTCATGTTTTGGCATATATATTGAATCGAGCTAAATCAATATCGCTCTATACGAGCTTACAATTTCCTTATTAGTTTTTTCCTCTAATCACATTTAGAGCACTCCTTCTACTCTATAGCTCCGTATTCTTTTAAGCTTCTGTTATTTGAGATTTTTTGGAGAATCATTTTATATAAACTTGTTAGCTTTCAGTTCTTATTCCATACAATATGTTAAAAATTATTTTGAATATTAAGTATTAAAAAAAATATATGTATATTATAAGTTGATATTTTCCCACAAAATGATTCCTTATATTAATATATTATAGTTATGTTTAATTGTGTTCAATTATTTATCCGTACTTTTCGTAACATTAAGCGATTACTACTCAAATTAAAATTAAGCTTAATTTTTTATTCATTTTTTCTTTACTAATGTTACATATATCTATATAATGGGAATTATGAACAATCATCAATAATACAACACTTTGACCGTATAGAATTTTGGTAAATAAATATTTATTTAGAGGCATACGGATTATTAAATCGAATGCACAATTACACATGTTTGACGAGTATATAATATTAAATCGACACAATATAAAATACAAAGTCTCAGAGAGAGAGAGTGAGCGTTTTATATAATTATGTATCTCCATGTATCCATAGTATATTTATTAGTAGTTATGTAGAGAGTGTGATAGATTGCTAAGTCTAGTATATTCCAATTTCTGGTATTTGTTTTTGATAAGAGTATGAAGGGATTCCGCTGAGAGTGTGTTCCACTCGCTCACTTTATGAGTAAAGACGATTGAGATAAACAACTGTGCCTTGTATAATTGTCTTCGAGAAAAATTTTCATTACCAATATTATCTATGATCAATGGAAATATGGCTGTGTTTATGATAACTATAGATTAAGATCGTTCAAAGGAAGGTATAATAATTTTTGACGTATCTAATCTGTAGATGCATCTTATTCAAATATTCGATATATTCCATGGCGCTAGGTAATTTTATTAGAAAATGTCAAGAAATATGGTAGTGCTGGAGGGTGCGAAAAGATATGAAGACACAGTAAGGACATCACTCGGTTCTTCTTATCTTTTTATTAAGAAACATCCAGTAATCATTTGTTTCATAGTAGCCAATAGTGTGCATGCAGAGGAGATAATATAGAGGGTGCATTTTTGAGATGCATTAAATAGAATTGTTTCGATTTTCTCAGTATATTTAGTAAATATATAATCTCAATTTTTTAAAATAAAACTCCTGTATCTAGTCGAAGCTGCAGGATAAGTTTATCTTAAATCTTTATGTACCCGGCAATTTTATAAAATTTATAAGTTTAGGGTTGTTCGGCATCTTGGTTTAATAAGTGAAATACTTTATTTGATTTATTTGTGAGAAATTTTTAGCAAATTTTGAATTTAAGTCTAATTAAGCACTATTATATCAGATTTATTATACTAGACTATAAGGTAGAATCAACTTCGGTTTATTTATTTTCTAATAAATATATTATTATGAAAAATTATATTAGCACTCAATTAAAAGCTAAAATTGATAATACCAGTTATAACTTATTTATATTATGAATTTTGCAAAATCCAAAATGAAAAAGATTAAACTTTAAAAAATTATTATTGAATATCATAAAGTCCAATACACCATTGATATCCACAAAAACACACTTCTCACCATGTGAACGAGACCGACACGAATATAGAAGGAGATCACATGTTGTAAAGTGAATAAGACAGCATGACTATTTCTTAGTAATTTAAACTATTTAACAATATCTAGTAAGCACATATATATGCGAGACGTATTGAACAAAAAACATAAATAACGCCAAGAAACACCTGTTTATTTTAAACTACGATTTGACGAGGTAACCTTACCTTAATAAAAACTTATTATATTGAATTAAAATATGGTAATATAAACACAAAATCGAAGGCAAATAAAAGTGTTTTGATGAAAAACAGAATTATCTATACAGTAATGCTATGTATGAGACTATATAAGTGATACTAGAATAACAATAGCGCATTAGAAAAAGTGAGCTTATCCACATATTATACGCCCACAACCATGAGAAGGCCTGTCCATTATGTTGATATTATTTAAATAAATAAAATCATATTAGATTTTATATATATTTAATGTTCCAGGTTATAAAGTAAGTAATAACTCTGTAAAAATTTAACCATATTATATATTATATATTAAACAGTTATATATATTGATACTCCACGATTGGAGTGGGCTATTGCATGAAGGCAGAGCACCGCTCCATCCTCGAATGTAAATATCACTTGAGGTGAAGATAGCGCAGATGTTACACACAACAACTAGCCAAAACTCTAACAGTGAGCTTATTGTCTCTAATGAGAGCATAATTTAATCAATAGATCAACTTAAGCAATTGTTTGTGTATTTGACCATTACAGTATATTTGATATACTGTTACATGTGTTGATTAAATTAGCAATATATATTCTCGCTTATTATCTAAATATTGAGCATTAGAAAATCTGGACAAGAGTTTTTACAAATATCTCGTTTTAACACAATATATAACCCAGTATCATTATTACATAATATTATTTTGAAAAATTAATAATATTTTTTAAATTAAAAATTTGTTTATTATATATAGGAAAATTCTATAGAGATATTGTATATAATATATATGCGATTTTTTAATTACATACGATTTGATCAATTTTTAAATAGATTGAGAGAGTCTTTATAATTCTATTTTTCTTTGAGAGAGAGGTGATACTTTAATTTTAATTATTAACTCTAGAATAAAGAAAAATTTACTGTAACCTTAATATAGAGTGGCGAAAATAAAAAAACAGACTTTGTTGTAAATAATTAATATGAATAAAGTTCTCTACTTAAAAAATTATAAAACTTTTTTTATATATACGAGAGAAGCTGAATTATAATTTGATTAAAGATATTTGTGCTTATCGTTATAAAAATTAGTAAAATATAAGTAAATTTTGAAGTTCACGCATTGTTATATTTAAATTGGGTGGAATTTTACTTAAAATAGGAAATAAATTATAGTTGAGTTCATGAAATATATTATTGACTTGAGCAAGATAAGTTATGATAGATTATTATATAGCTAAATGGCTCTTCATTTTAATAATTAATAAAGACTGTATACTGCTACATATAGGGAGTAATTTATTTTAATCAAATAAAAATTTCACCTAAATGATTTAAATATGTGACAAGAAACTAAATTTGTATTATCATAAGACATTTCATAAAAACTGTATATTTTATGAGAATAAATTAAGAATCTTATAGCTGAAAAAGTATATATAATATATATATTTTTCATTAATTTAAATGTTGTTGTTAATCGCGATTAGTCAAATTGACTTGTGGAGTCATTATTCACTTCGAAATTTCGTGATATTCTGATACATTATGTTACTTTTAATATCGTTCCGTTTAACACAATGTTATGAAATTTATTAATAGAGAATTCATAATAAGCATATTTGTAACTCCACAGTTATATAATTAGAGTTGATATATTAAAAATCACAGAAACACTGTACTATTATTCTCCATATTATCTTATCAATGTTAATCTGCTCCAAAGAATGAATCCATTGTTAAAATCTTTAAATTTATTGATTCCTTATAAGATTCAATATATATTATAATTTTTTTCTCGTGTCTGATTTCTAGTATATTAAATGATCTCGCAATCAAGCTATTTTCAGTTTTTTCAATGTGTTTATACGAATATGTACAAATATGGAGTCATAATATATATGAGAACTTTGTAAAATAAATAGCTTTGAAGAGCATCTACAACTCTAATAATAATTATTATATAAGAATAGAAGAAAGGCATAGAGAAACATTATGAGGATGATTGTTTTCGCGTCTTATTGATATAGACTGCTTAGTAGAAATACAGGTTTATTTACCATTATGCCTCTGCTTACAACTTAGAAAGTCGCCTCCTGAAGTGTCCTTATTTTTTTATAGTATAGAGAACAAATGACTTACTATATTGATATAGAAGATTTTATATTTATTACGATAATTTATACTATAGTCTATTAAATACTAGTATCTAATTTTATTCACTATAAATACAATTAAAAATAATTTATAAATTAATAATAACTAAATAAAAATCCTCTGTTATTTCTATCACAACCAGCACAGAGGATATACATAATTCATTAAAAGATAATAGCACTGTAGAGTGTAGAGGTAATTTTTCTTTTGAGAACACTCATCTATGTATTCATGATTTACGAATATGCTAATATTTATATGTATATATTAAGATAAAGTTTTCTATTTGTCTGTTTAAATAATAGTCATAAACAACATTTAATTTTATTATTCAGAGTATAAGTGAGGTAACGCGGAATTAATGCGAATCCTGCCTCTAAGTATTCCTACACTGAGGATTAGGGAGGAGAAAACTCTTATATTGGTGCTACTTTCAAATAATGTGGGTAATGTGAAATCAAAGTGACTGAGTGAGAGTTATGCTGAGGCCTTAGGGACTATTTTTGACAGAATTGGTTTTATTATAATAGGATAAACATAGTGAATTATACACATTAGTCTCATCATAACTGTGCTAAATTGTTTCTAAAACTTTTAGAATAATATAAACTATAAGTTTAATATTTATACATTAAAATTTTGTGTAAACGTAAAGCTTCATGTTATTGTTATGTTAAGATTTATCACACCTCAGTGAGGAAACATCTCGTAAATCATTCACACGGATATATATACATCGCAATACACAAATAATATTCAGTGCTCGGGTAAGATGTGCGTATGAGACTCTGAGAGAGGAGTGTCGAAAATTCTTTATATGTGAATAAGAGTATGACCCACAGCCTCTAATCCTCCATTCAAATTAGCTATAATGAATCTCAATACCGCTGGTGAATATCAAATATATGAGGAGAGAAGATATATAGAGTAACTCACATAAAGAATTGTATATTAAATGCCTTTGCCAGCCACTGTGAGAATGTTTTCTTTAGTAAAACACAATAAAAAAATTCCAATGAAGAGTGTGGGGTTTATATATTAAGCAGAGTATACTCGAAGATCTCTACAAATACAATAGATATTAACTAGCATATAAAAATTAATTTATAATAGTACTCAACTCTATAGAATTTGTAATAATCTAATCTATATACACTAGTGTTAAAGGAACGTCTTAAGAATGCAAAAATATCGCACACACATAAATAAGTATTATAGAACGATCAGAATCTATATGAGAATAGATAGTGTAAACAATAACATACAAGAGCGAAGTCTATGATATAAGGGAACAGATATATATATATATATAAATAGACAAAAAAATCTCATAAAAAATCTAATGTGGTCTTCTCTGTTGTAAGAGTTAAAATTTATATACGAGCAGAAAGGTAGAAAACACACGAAAGTAATCGATTTTTACTTTAGTTATTTAATTAAAAATACATCATCCTTAAGAATTGAATCAGATTAAATTTAAACGTTTCTAATTGAAATTTTGTTTTAGTCTATACTTACTTATAATTTTATTATTAATTTGGAAAAAATTATTTATATTCAAATGTATAAGAATTTTTATTGCAAATGGCATAAAAACGATTACACGCTCTTTGATCCATTAGGATGGTGAACATGAATAATCGATTATATTCTAACGTTACTACATATTGATTAATCAATATTATCGATAAATTCAGAATATAGGCCTTTTTTTTAAAAAAAAAAGTTAAATTTTCTAATTGGAGGAAGTTAAAATCCGTAAAATAAAACAAGATAACTATTTACCGTGTATAATGCGCACTTTTCTGCCAAATTTGTGTGGGGAAAAATAAGGATGCGTGTTATACATGGGTACTAATAAATACTAATTTTATATTTAAATGTTTTTGATTCTTTATTTATGCTTATAGGAATAAATAGCGACAGTGATGAAGAGTTCTTGGCCTTCTATGATGAATAAATACGGTAAATTATTTTACCGGTACATAAAATTTTTTGTACCATACGTTAAAAAATAAATACTGAAATCCCCTAGTAATACAAATAAACAAGTACCTAAATATAAAAAAAAATTAAAACGAAAGATTTTTCTTTGGACCAAAAACGTGGGTGCGCATTATACACGGAGAATATGGTAATTTGCTAATTGTCATATGTAGGAGATAAGCCATATAAATAAGTATTAAAAAATATACAAAGATATTCTTATTTATTAATTTTTAAAGCCTTTATCTTTATAATTATTTTGTAATTTATTTAAAAACAAAATCAAGAAAAGAAAGAAAAACTTGATGACTCTGTACATCGATTGATGAGGAATAACTTCTTACAAAACGAAGAAGCTTCATACAAATTTTACGCTTTCCATAGAGTACAAAAACTGCGTGACACATTATAATTAAAGTAATAATTCAAAATTAGAAATAAATAAAATAATAAAAATTCTAAACAAAATTATAAACATCATTATTACATTTTATAATCTCCAAAATGTTTCTTTTTAATATTTAAATAATAAATATTCAAATTACCTAATGTAGTAAATCCATTGGGTAATTTTAATCCTCTGGCTTCAAAAACTGTAACGGTTAATCTTTCCAAGTTCTGATTATAACAAAGGCTTACTAAAAGTTCCCCAATATCTGAAAGGCTCTGAGAAGAAATTAAAGAAAAAAACACAATGTTATAATTAGAATTATCGATATAAATATCAAAGAATGTATGATCATTATTTAAAATAAAAATTTCTTGCATGACGAAATTGCAGCTCAATTAAAACATAATTGAGAGAAAAGATAACAAAAGAACGAAAAACTTCGCTTTATCATTAATTAAGAAAATAATACAAGAAGTTATGTTTCGTTGTTTTACATTATTATCAATTCTAATGTTACATAATTATAATTGATTTTATAAAATATTAATCAATAATTATTAATATTTGTATATACCTATACACAATATACTAGCTGAGATGTATAAAATACACGTATATACGGGAAAATAATATATACAGTACTTACAATATAAAAGATCCGGCCAAAAACAAATATAAATACATTGTATAGCCTGAGAAAAATTCACTTTTTCTCACGTGATACTCGGACAGCGAGACAAAGAGACATGAACTTGAAACTAGCCTAAATCCTTCCCAAGACTATCTTGAATATATTTACAAAGTTTCTTATAAATCGGTTCAGCCGTTCTCACATACAGTAGACCTCCCTATAACACGGTAGATAAGTTCCGTGTTATATGAATCCGTGTTGTACGAGTCACTTAAATACATGAGCCAATCACAGCCCAGTGTGCCGGTTGTGATTGGCTGCGTACAACACGGATTCATAATGTACAACAGTGACTCGTACAACACGAATTCATATAACACGGAACTTATCTACCGTGTTATAGGGGGGGTCCTATTACAGTAGTGTAATAGGACAAACAAAAAGACTGGCACGCGTGAATTTCCTTGTACATTGTACATTGTACGTATACAAACGTAGAGAAATTTATTATATGATGGGCAATTATCTATTGTGACATAGTTACCAGGCTGCAATTTTTAATCATCTTTTAATTTAAAATGAATCCTCGTGTATAGTTAATCGGGGCCTCCGACTCTTAAGCTTTTCATATAAGGTCTCGATTTTCATCTATCTAACTACGTTCTAGAGTTTAACATAGGACAGACATGCAAATAGACGGACAACAGTAGGAATGTACAGGTATGCAATTTGGAAATTGTAGCTCAATAATATATAAGATCTAGCAGATGTACCGTTTCTTCGTACGGGTATTTAAAAAAGAAAAAAGACTTATAATACATTTATATATTGTAGAAAAATTGAATTGAAGTTAAGAACGCCTGAGATCTTCGAACACGGTTTTTTCATTTCAAAAATCGATGTTTTCGGTGAGTCTCTTTTAAAATTTTTAGGCTAATCCGCTTTACTACTAGCTTTTCAATTCTCCGCCATGATGGAAAATAACGAATTGCCTGCGTGACCACGTGCTGCCAGATCTTCTCGTTTGTGTTTTGTAATTTATTTTATTTTACTTTTGACGTTTGTGAGAAATTTTGATATTGAAATTTAAATAATATAACCGACGATAAAAAAATATTTTAATAATAAAATATTTGATTATTTAAATCAACGATAGACGGCGCTATTTAGTCCATGTGGACAAGTGGAATGTATCCCTGCTTTTTACGGGATTCCGTTGTATTTATTTTAAGAATTAATAGTATAAAAACTCAATTCTGTGAATTAAACTAATATAATATTTTGATATATTGAAGTTTCTTTGAAATTTCCCGTAAATCTTAGTATAAACTCTAAGACAATTAAAGTGGTCATAACTTTATTAAAAATTGGCTGTCATTTTAAGGTTGTTTCTTACGTTAAAGAAAACATTTTATAGTTTTTTTCCAAAAAGTAATAAAATTCTATATCTGAAAGGTTAAATAAAGATAATAAGTAGTGTACGATGCAACGCGATTGTTCGTATGCCTAAGAATGGCGCTGAAATGAAGTTAAGGGAGACGAAAGCCCACCAGTGGCTGAGTGGATGAGGCATTGAACAGTGGTCGAGGGTTCGCACCTTACCAACGGGTGGCCACATAGAGTTTTCCGGGTTTCTTTACGTACCTAACACCTAAATTGGGGTCATTCTCACATAGCAAATCCTCTCGGGAGGCACTCTTTTTGCAGACATTACCGTCTTCTTGTTAATGCAATCAATTCTAAGGACGACGGAACATTCGCGTGACTAAATTACTACTATAGAAATGGCAATCCGCGAAGTGACACGATCGTTCACTTACCCCAGAACGGTTTTGAACCAAATTAAAGAGTCACGCGACCGTTCGCTTCATTAAACACCCAAACGACATTTTGACTATTTAATAAAATTTCTCTTTTCTTCTACCAAAGACTCAATTAAACTTTTCCCCTTTTTACAAACAGAATAGCAATTCTATTGTACTTCTTGTAGATGACAAAAATACTAATCTTATTAACTTTCAAAGAAATTCAATATTTCATTACAAAAGATCTATTTTGTAGATAAAAATCTATTGTCTGAAATTCGAAATGTTCCTCGAGAGAATTGGTTTATTGAACTCGTACTAACTCTCGTCATATTGAATGAATTACATCTCCTATAATTTTCTCTTCTGATGTATTTAATTAAAGTATTTATTTAACTTGATTAAATATTAAACAAAACATCCTTTCACGGTCGCTGATCTATCTCTTCTTTTCTTTGTTTGATAGAAAAGAATACCGGTTGAAAGAAAATACACTCAAAAATGTATTATTTTCAGGATAAAAATAAATATTTAATTAATGCATTAAATTATATTTAATAAAAGATTTATTGTTTTTTTTATTTTGTTACAGTGAAATAAATAATATATAAAACCTTTTTTTAAACGAATGAATTTTTGCATAAAAAAGTAAATGCAAATTTACTTTTCGCATTTACTTTCTTGAAAATTTCTTAAAATTCTTGAAAATTTGCTTTACAAATATTAAATTATTCATTTTTCTTCATAAAAAATGAAGGAATGAGTTACTTTACATATAAAATTTTCATTTTCTATAAATTCAATACATTGTCTCGAAGATAAAAAAATAAAAAGTTTAAAAGACTTTAGAAAATTTTCGGAATTACTATGATCGATTTATTGATCAGTTAATGCGAGTTTCCAGCACGTTCGAGCTATATGATCGACTACTATTACGCCCATTATGGGCGTGCCCGACCTGCAATAGGAGCACAATGAAGGGTGGCAAACGAGTGCAATCCATGATAAATTAGGGGGTCTGTATCAAGTTCGAACCAGGATCCAATTCCACTCGGTGTCAACCGATTGGAATTAGATTGATGTGATAAGACCACACAATACGAGAGCGATCTACCAAAAACTAGTCCAATTTAGGTGTTAGAAAAGTGTAGAAAATAGTGGATTTATTCAACCGGTTACTGGTTAGCACGCTAACAGCAATCGATCTGAATTCTTATGAATGGACACTGTAGAACAATTGGGTACTTGTTCTATTAGAACTCACTTGAAAACCTTAAAGCTCAATTGTTTTGTTAAGTTATGGCAACGCGACACTTGGGTGATCTGCCTAGGGGAAATGTCTTCTTGGAGATTTTTTTAAGAGTAACTGGCCCCTATTTAGGCCTCCAAAATGTAGAAACCCCGAAAAACTCCACGTGGCCAGCCGTTCTGGCAAGGCGCGAATCCACGGCCGAACTCCCAGTGTTCAGGGAACGGAACCGCTTGGCCACTGGTGGGTCCCTTAATAGTTCTAAATGTTTGTAATATCCGCATTAAAACGAAACAATTTATATATTGATAAATTATGCTTGAAACTGTTAAAATTTATTAATGTCCCTTTGAAAGAAAATATGTAGAAAAAAGAAATAAATAAAACAGTTTTTTTTCCTTTTTATAAATAATCAACGAGGAGAGAATTGTTTAACATGCAATATACTTTGAATTTTATTACTTGTAAAGTGTTCGCCACAGCAAAAACAAAAATCAATTTTCTCTGCGAAAATATGTTTCTAATATTGGATTGTAAGGATAATCTCATTTCACCTTTGGAGGAAAAAATAAACAAATATTTAATCAAATTGAAAATTTTATTATAGAATTTTAACCCTTTGATCTGAATTCCCTTTCCAGTTTTTCTGTCAGAGAAACCTAAAAAAAAATCAATATTGTCTTTCTAATGCCCAGCACAAATAACATTTTCAAAACATTATTTGCTACGTGACTGTTTTAATTTTAAATACTATTTTAAATATTGGTTTCCGAGGGTATGCATTTCGGAAAACATGTCCATGCAGGTCTTCTTTCAAGTTGTACAGCAATCCTGATACAGAAATTGAATGTATTTTACAGATAATAGTGATAAATGTATTCCAATGTATAATAAAATACCTGTATTTTATAAAAGGGGTTATAGTAAATTTCTATTAAAACAATAATAATTAAAAGTTGGTATAAAGAAGTATTATTTCTAAAACTTTACTGTAAATAATATTTTCAATGTATCAATTGTTAAATTAATATCATGAGACACTGAGACGCCTATTTTGGTCTCACAACAGTAACTATACTGTACATTGAAGACAATACACAAACAGAGATTTATTTAGAAATATATTACAAGATATTTTTTCAAAATTTTTCCGTCCTATTGGCACTTAGAGAGAGCCTCTTTTTAGCGAACCCATTATAATTTTAGCCAGGTCCATAATGTGTAAAAAACCGGGAAGGACCAATGTTGTCACATTAGTCGCTTGGCCATCCAGACTTCAATATTGACAGACTTTCATAAATTAAATAAATGTTAATTTAAACAATAATATTTATCTGTAATTGAATTTATATACAAGTTTACAGGTTACTATATCTCGGACGTTCTCCTTCGCTGTCGCTATGGCACTTTAGCCTAGTTGATGTACTGTACTTCTGAAGAAGCACATTAGCAATTAAACATTTACGATGACTTGCCACTATTTAGATGATCATTTAAATTTAAATACCTGGTAATTAAATTTTGCATTGAAATCTTAGTAATTATTAATTACCAGCTTCAAATCTATCAGTAGAATGAACGGTGGACTTAGATTAATGGTTTCCGAGGCTTATTTATATGAAAAATGGTAGTCTAGATCTCAAACGGGCGTCACTTTACGCAAGTTTCTTAAAAATTTAATTAATTTTCAGTAATCCTGTAAAATATAATTAATTTTATAAAGTCGAAAGAACAACGCAAGCTTTGTTAACTTAACAGACCTTTTTTTTCCTACAGTTGTTTAATGTTTAACTTGATAAATATTAATATTGTAGCATATTTATTAAACGCTTCCACAAGTATCTATTATTTTTATTATTATTTAACAATAGAAATTGAAATATTTTAAAATAAAATCGTTATTTTTAATAAAGCAACTCAAATTTTAAAATATTTACAAGAATAATGGAGGACATGTAAGTTTTACCTCGTCACCAGAGGGCCAATTATAAAATTTTACTCTCGTTCTAATTCTTTCGCCCAATATTTTTATTTATTTATTTAAAAGCATTAATAAAATGTCACGATACATTTTCTATAAATTCAGTATTGATTCCATTGTCTAAGTAATTCAGTGACCGAACAGATAAAACCACTGAACACTAGTAGCTAGTGTCGGGTTGGTGGCTAACAACAGGCAGGCCACATGGCGTCTTCTAGGTTTTCTTCGTGTATCTAAACACCTAAATTAGTACCAGTTCCCCCCACGTAGAAAGTCCTCCCTGAAGACATCCACCCTTTGCAGTGTGCTGCTGGTTGCATTGCCTTATCCCATCAATCTAATCCATGTAATTCAATTTAAATTAAACAAAGCATAACTGTATTACCAATAAAGCACACCAGGGATCGAATTTAATCTAGATTACGTAAATTAGTACACGAAATTTAGGGATTATGACGAGAGAATTTTAAAAATAAGGCAGAAACATTTATCTTTTGGACTACATAAAAAATATAATCGATCGGAACAAATTTACCTCCACTTCTTCCTTTTCTAAATCTCTCCAGTTTAATAGTGTTTCTGTAGTTGTAGTTCCATTTAATTCACGTAAAGGATATATGACGTGGCCGATGACATTATATCTTTTACCACGATCGTTATCGTATACAGTCAACTTGATTGCTCTTTCGTTTAAAGTGCGAACGGGTATCTAAAGATAACAAGTTTATAATGACGAAATATAATTGAAAGTAAACTAAAACAAAATGAAAATTTAATCAAACAAACACCTGAAAAATAAATGTTTCTTCGAATCGTGGATTACATGTTTTCTTCTTTTGTTTCGATTGAAGATATCTTCTCTCGTCCGGCATCAGTGATATTCTGAATTAGTAAAGAAGTGATAATTAATTAATTATATTTAATTAAATTGGATTTTGCAAAATTAATTAATCTTATTCTCGTAATTTTTAATGTATTTTTCACGTTGTCAAATCGAGTAATTGTTTTTGGGGGTCTTTCCACCGTAAGGGCATTTTTAATCACATCCATCGTGAATTCGGCCAGGTCCACAATGGATGGTGAGGAACGAGACATATTGGAGATGGACCGCCTTTGAAGAATTCCTGGTGTTGTTTGCCCGGATTTGTTCCCGAATCCTCCAGAGCGGTATTAACTACTTCGACCATTTAGCTGCAAGTGGGTGGTTACATAAATGAAAAAGATAGAAAAGTCACTGATCAATAGAGAAAACAAGGCAATTCGAATAACAAGAACTTGCTTCTCGCAAACCACAGAAATTCTAATTGCATTAGAGACTAAGCTATTCTGTGATCTGGCTTCTCGAGGGAATTTAATACTGTAATTAAACGTGAACTTCAGTATCTCTAATTGCCAACAATATTAATCAATTTGTTATTGAATATTACGTACTAGTTAGTTACTAACTACTCCGTACAAGGCAAATTGGCAGCATGTGTTACCTTATTCTCATTGTTTACAATAGATTACATCCGTTGCTTGTTATCGAAAACTCGGTTCTAGAAAATTCATTTCATTCTTCAAAGTTCAGCCTCTGGTTAATTTTAACAAAAACTGATATTAACGAAGACGTGTCCATATGTCTTTTGTCACGTGGCCGTTTTTACTTTCCCGGCTGTTATATATAATAAAGGATAAGTAAAAAAAAATGATCCCTCCCTCAAGATTTTTACTTTTTTTGGAATCGGGACATGTTGAAACGTCGAGAAATGCAAAAACTTCGGGGGCTTTTCTGTATGTATGGATGTGTATGGGGGGCACAATTTTGTGTACCCTCTATGAAGCTTAATAACTCCTTTATTATCGAAAATTTCTGAAATTTTTCAGGGAGGTTTGTGTATTAGGGGGATCGATGCTATTAAATTTTGGTGGTTAAAGGTCGAAGGGATGGGGAGATATAGGAGGTCGTGTGTATCTCCAGTAGGGTCAGACTTAATGACAATTTTACTCGTAATAAAAATCATTTCTATCCTCAAAATTAAGCTTTTTGCCATTTTACAATAGTTAAAAATATAAAAAGTTTTTGAATAAAATATGATAACAGATGACGCCACCAAATTTCGCCGGAAAAGTTAAGCAACTCGTTGCTGAATTTTTTTGAAAACGTTCGAACTCGCACTTGAATAGTTTGTCGTGCATGATCTTCAATGACTGTTATACCTGAAGGCAACTTTACTTATTTGCCCCAAACAAACAATTTTTTCTCTTTATTCAGGTTAAGTTACATTTTTTTTTATTCCTAAAAATCTTTTTCCGTTTCACATTGAGCAGGTTATCGGCTTATAGTAAAATTTAACATAGAAAATAGCACCGTTTCGAAGTTCGTACGGTTTAGACAGGTTATACTGTACTTAAAATAACACAGATTTATGCAGCATATTTTACATTTAAAGTTCTAATTTTCTGTATTGACTAACAACAAATAAACAGTAAATAATAACTTTCTACATCAGGTAATAGCAAATAGCAATCCTTGTCGCAAACTTAAACGCCATTTTACGTTAATCTTGACATATATTTATGACGACAGAATGGCCAAGAGGATAAAAGCGTCATCCAACCTCTCCCGGGACCGGATCCAGATTGGAACTTAAATTTTCATGGACAATTTAATCCGGATGTCACACCACTCACCTACTGGTCTCTTAGTGCTCAGACGGAATAGAAAATTATACAAGAGTATACAGACAGAATTTTAATCTCATATATCAATTCATTTTAGTAAAACCAAAAATATCCTGTAAATACTTTATATATATTGAATAAATATTTTATCTTATAAAATATTTTTCAAGAAAATTACCAACCTGACAAAAGGATCACAACAATTTATGGAACCGCATACTCTCGAAGGAAGATTTTTCACTTTAATCAAGTGAACTACTAGGCGTTCTGAAGAAGCATCATACTCTACACCGAACCATATACGTCCCTTGTTACCATCCGGAAAATATATTTCTTCTTCCGGTTCCTCCAGACCAACTTTATACAATTCGGGATTAAGACCACCGAGTAAAGAAGTACCTTTAGAGAATACTCACGATTTAATAAGGTATGTTTCATTAATAACTTGCCTTTATAGTAAAGTGTAACTGTACCTGGAAGTCCTCCTCCTTCCAACAGAGCCAATCGTGCCCATAAAGATACATCTGGTGAAGATCCGGATGATAATGATACAGTATCGACTGGACTGGGTAAAGATGTTACAGCCGTTGTGATATTTGGCACAACGAAGTCTATTGATCTGTTCTGACTGAAAGCATTATAATTAATTAATTTAATAATTAAAATAACTCCGAATCAGCAAATCTTTATATAGAAAATTACTAAGTTGTTGTTCAAATTAATACACACGTGAAGAACCTGGAAAACTCCACGTGGCCAACATCAATTACGTGTTCAGTAGTTTTATTCACTTAGTCATTAGTGGTCCATTGAAAAATATGGGTAAACATGTTTTTCCCCCAAGGCAATTATATTAATGTATAAAAAAAATAAGAAAAATTTTCCACTTTACAATCGATTTACATTAAAATATGAATATATTTTTTCACGAAAAAACACACCAAATTTATAAATATGTATGAAACTAATGTTATGCATCTTTGCAAATACAAATAAATAAAGTCAACACAAGATATATATCAAAGAATATTTAGATTATGATAACGCCTGAATTTCTAATATTTAAGAATGCGTGAAAATTCTGAATTATTCATAACTATTAATAGAATACATTATCGAATTAGACATTCATACTGAGAATTTTCTATTTACTTGTTTCAATATTTACTAAAGTCTTAAAGAAACTGAAAGATAAATTATTGAATTATAAAATGAGTTATTTCGAATCATTAGAATTCTTTAATTTAAATAAAAATATTCTTTACCAGAATAATTAATAATAAGTCACAGAGTAAACACGCAAATTGTAATGTAAATAATAAGTACTAAGTAGACTGTTTATAAATTTATATGAGGAGATAATGATAATATAACAGGCCCTTCTCCTTCACAAAATAATAGAGTATGTGTATAAACTATCTTTGAGAATAAAACGAGGCCTCTCCTAACGTGAGGCCCTAAGCTGTAGCTTGTTTAGGTTACACATAAATCCGTAAGTAATTTTAATAATAAAACAGACCGTAATTATATTTATCTTTCATGTTTATTTTACCTTATACTAGCTGCGTGTGTTCAGATTGCACGAGCTTTTGAGGGGGTGGGGAATTGGTATGATTGATTGAGAGAGGGTGATAAAAAAACAATAGTCTTGGTACCTAAAATGACATCTATTGACCCGAGTATTTACAATAATAAAACTGCGAAACACAAAATTTGCTTAAGTATAAGTTAAGGGAGGGAGTGGGGGGCTTTAGGGTTGGCTGGTGCTGAGGCCCTCACCCTATTTTTTCTAGGGTGTCGAAGAATATTCATGGCAAATTTGGTGCGGAATGGTACAGAACTCTTCACCTAATACGTACATACATATATACACTGCATACATATTTTGACTTTTATGTACAGTACAGTACATAATTGCTTATACAGTAGTTATATAATAAGCACAAAGGAAGTTGAGTGTAGTAAAGTATATAATTATAATTAAGTGTTTTGATATTACAATTTCTTTAGTTCTATTTTCTATTATTCGTTAAAGCTTCTAAAATTAATACAATTTATAAATATACTATTTTAAAAAATTACATTAAAGTTAAATTGTATTTAAACCCAACGAAGGGGTAAGAAATGACAACTCGGAAAATAACTTCTGCTATTTTTATTAAAATTTACTAAAATAAATTTATTTTATTTATATCTTTAAATATTTATGAACATTTCGAATAGTATTACAACTAAACCTAGAACGTGCTAAATAAAATAAATGTTGTATTTTTAAAAAATAAAATTCAATTAAAATAAAATTTATTTCATTTTAATTGAATTTTTCCTTAAAAAATTTGCAGTAAATAAAAAAAAATATTCTTCGAAAGTAATAAATATAAATGGCATTTTACTTCTTGAGAGACGAAACGAAAAATAATAGCGCAATAGTTTGATAGAAAAATTTGTTTCGATTGCAATTGTAGATGACATTTATGACGTTGTATCGATTTCAAGAATTTCTAGTTCTAAAAAAAATATCTTAGACAAAAGAAAAATATATATTTTTTTTTAAAGTTACAAAACCTTAAAGTTCTTAATTAAAATCTTAAATTATTGTTAATAAAAATTGCTTATTTACTAAGAGCTTCTTATGTTATGACTTGGGAATTATATTGGATTAGTACTTCGTTTTCATTATGAGTACAGTCGTAAATTAAAAAGTGCCATGGCTCTAACTGGCTCCCGGAGTTTGAATCGCCACTGTCAGTGGAGGCGCCACCGTCTATGGAGTTTTGTATGGGCAAAGAGCAATTTTATGGAGCAACATATGCAAAATGAATTAAATGCTCCAGAAATGATCTATATATTCGTAATCAGAGCAAAAATAAAATTGTGCAAGAAATAATTTTCTGTTTTTGGGACGAGGAACAAGTCTAAAATCCAAACTGGATGTTCACAAAGTATAAGGGCTTCGCCCTTCTTTAAAAAAAAGTAACAGGGCACCACTCCGGTACGCTCTGGAACGACTACAATACTGGTTTTCATTTTTTTTTTCTAATGGTGAAATTCGCAATTTGGTATTTTTGTGACACTCCTACTTCTTTATCAACGCAGAGATACTTTTAGTAATACACGTAAGAAGTGTCAGGGTCGATTTACACACAACAGTGACGTGCCGGCACAGTGCAGTAAGCATCGATAAATATCACACATAGCCAATCAGAATTTCATGTACGACACTTGTATGATTGACAGAATACAGATCACGTGTCGTAGATGAAACTCTGACTAGCTATGTGTGATATTTATCGTTGTTTATTCATCAAACGGTCACTGTGCCGGCACGTCACTGTTGTGTGTAAATCGACCTTTATAGTGCTGCTCAGTACTACATTTTGCGGCACCCTTAAGTGTCTTTGTGGCACCCTAGGATACTGCGACACCCGAATTGAAACCATTAGTGTAATAAGACAACACAAAATATGAGAGTTACCATCCGGGAGGACTTTCGATGGAAAACTGGCCCGTTTAGCTGACAAACACGTGAAAAAACCCAAAAACATCCACGCGGCCTTTTGGCGAGGCACGAACCCGCGATCAACTGTTAGTGTTCAATGGTGTTATCGGTCACTGGTGAGTTACCTAGGGCCACAATTATTGTAAATCTGGTCCTGTCCATTTAATTTATTATAAGTTACAAAAAATTCTTTTTATATCTGTGTACATTAAATAAGATATTTTCAAAATTTACAATAAAATTCTCTTATTTACATTTATACAATGAGTTATTAACTATTGAATGATTTTTTTGTTTTAACTTAAGAAAAATTCATTTTTTATTATTTTTTACTATGAATCGATTGATCTGATTATCCTGGAGATTCAGATAATAAGAATTAAGTTATCCTTTCAATCGACCAACACGAAATTTAATTAACAGATCTATCAATGGTACACATGAAGTTCTTCCTAGTTTTGTCCACATCGAAACAATATTGTAAGTTAAGCATATCGGATTGATTAAATTATTTCTATATATAAAGTACTGTTTGTTACGAGTATATATATATATATATATATATATATATATATATTTTAATACGTAATATATAGAGCAATATGAATTTATGATAAATAATTATTCCAGTTAAAAATATTTGTATAAAAATATACATATTTTATGAAAAATAAAAGAGACCCGAGAATTTTGAAAATGAAATTAAAAATTCATATGTTTGAATAAAAAAGTGACAATTTATTGGATGTTTTTCACTTTTATTATATTTTATAAATAAATTTTTATACGAAAAATTTTTCATATTGTAAAATTTATTAGGAAAAGATTAAATAAAAACTTTTTTACAATTCATAAAATTTTCAAGTAAACAATTTACATGCTTATGCTTAATAATACAGCTTTTCTGTTTTTTACTAAAACCATATCGTGCAGTTTTTCAGGTTTTCTTCACGTTTGTAACACCTAAATAGGGGCCATTTTTCCATGAGAGATATCCCGTGCATCGCCCATTTGCACGTGTTTTACTGTATTTTCATTATATTTAATATGTAATTGACATTTACATAATTTTTAGCATAAAATAAATTTATTACGTTAATTTTATTAATCTTTAAAATGTCTATTTGATCATTTTTTTTTTATTCTGATAGCCGAATGGTCGAAGCGGTGAAGGTATTAGTTTGCCAGTTTGGGGAGTCCGGGATCGAATCCGGGCGATCGAAAAACCTCAGGAATTTTTCGGGGTTGTTCCGTTCCGGATATTTGGGACCCCGTCCTTCACCATCCGGCCATTCCGATTGTGGGTCTGCCAAACCCACAGAGTCTTCGAAAGAAGGCCCTCTTAATGCTCAGGACGAAAAGAGTCAGAAACGAAAAAAAAATTCTATGAAAAATAAGTTAATATATTACCTTACTTTTTATAGAAAAAACTTGATAATTTTATAATAAGTGCAAATGTTTATTTACGTTTCAAAATTTTGGATTGGAAACCTGACAAATGATGTCTTTCGGATTTTCGTAATTATTTATCATTGGCTGAATAATATATCTTGAATTCTTTATAAATTTATTTACTTGAATGGCCATTTCTCTTTCCTTTCGTGGCATATAGAAATAATTAATCAACTAACACTCAAATAATTTAATTTCCTCTCACTTACATCAATGGAGCACTTTGCAAACAGCCAGTACTTCAAGAACGTTCGATTCTGTGAAATCATTTTATTCTTCCTACATCTTACAATATACGTAACAGAAATGTATATATATAATTTTCCTATTTAATACCAGCTTAGTAGAGATTTTGGTATTTGTTTTTTTTTTACTATGTATAACTCGAAATCGAATTGTTGTTTGTTGATTTTGCAGCACGACTCGCGGGTGATCAGCCTCCTGGGAGAAATTTCTATGGGAATTTGGCATCTATTTTAGGTATACAAACGCGAAGAAAACCCAGAAAACTCTAAGTGGTCAGTCCGATGAAGAGGCGCGAACCCAATCAGTATTCAGGTGTTTCATCCACTCGGCCATTGGCGGGTCCGAAATCGAATTCTAAAGCATTAAAAATGCTTGAACGAAACCATGAGCAATTGTAAATGGAAATGGCAAAATCATCAAGAATGATAGATCCATCAAGAACAAAAGAATTGCTTATTATATGTTGTATAGCTTATGTTCTATGGAGGATTTTGAATGCCTTATAGAGTTCTAATCACTCAAAATAGGTTACCATTAACCGTTCAATTAAAATTTATTTTAAAAAATGAATCTTATCATTTATTCATTCCACTAATAATTTAATTAATTAGAAATCCTCCAAGTTCCTGATAACATCCTACAAAATAGAATAAAAATTTATTGAAAAATATTACATTGAGCTAAATCTTTCTTGGTGAAGCTGAAACAATAAACTGTGAATTTAAATTTAAAAACATTAACAAACTTATTTTGAACTGTATTTTAATTATTTTATACAATGTCAATATTCCGTCGTTAATTTAATGAGCTTTCTGAATAAAATTCTATTATAAGGATAATAAATTTATAATCAATAAACGAAGCAGATAAACAAATTTCCTGTATTATATAATATTATTTTTGTAATTACATAAGATTATAATAAATTTCGATTATTATTTTAGAAATTCTTGTTTGTAAACACTGAATTTTCAAGTTTACCAAGAACGTTATTAAATTGAAAACAATTTAAAATTCTGTTTGATAACACGTTTATTAAAAGTTTAGAATATTCTATAAACATCCTTGTTAATATTTATTATATAGTAGACATTTGAATAAGTAGAATTTATGTTTAATTAAATATCAACAAATAAATTAATGCGTAGTTTAGAAAATGCAGAAATGTCAAACAATTTGTAAATATAATTTAAATTTAATGTTATCAATTTACATACTAAATTAATCTTAAACATAGTCCTATTTATTATATATACTGTATAACAACTACTGTATTTAACTTAGTTATCTATACTATTGAAATTATGGGATAATGTTAGGGGGTCATTCACATATGATTTCATCAATTTTAAGCCTGTTTTTGACTACCTAATCCGCCATGTTGCATTTTGTCACCAACTTTTATACACCCCCATGCTGACGTCACATTCGATCCACCACCCATTTATATTAAAATCGAGCAATAAAAGAAGAAGAAATTCACTGATTTACTGCAGAAGAGTCTGATGTCACTAGTAATTAAAATGTTGCCATTGTCCTCTTTTGAGAATCTTTAGGACATGACATTCAACTAACACCAGCATCACCTGTTACAATCTGTCATAAAATCTTTACACATCCCCTACCCAAGTGAGGACCCGTTTTGAATGACCCGTTATAGAATAATAAATATGTACATAAATCTTTATTTCAACGTTTATTAAGTTGTATAGAATCTAATTTTTCTAAAAATTTTGTTAAAAAACGTAGTAGTAAACGTTAGACCAGGTGAAACGTAACAGCATATTCCAGAGAATTTTTTGGTCGTGGCAGAAGAAAACAAAGTAGTATCATTTGAAATTAAAATATATTCGTTCTCTGATTGGTTGGAGCGATGAAATAAGCATTAATAGGCGTGATCATTGAAGATTCCAGTAATTTTATTTGTGAACTTCTTCAACGCATTATAATATTTTCATTATCATAAATGTTAATGATTTTAAATTGAGTATTACATAAATATAAGAATACCCCGTTTTACGACCGCTCATTTTTTAATTCCTACTTTTTTAAATTGATATTTATTTTTAAATTATGACTGCATTAAAATATCGTATTTAAGTACTGTATTTTTAAGTAGACATTTCCATATTGTATTATAAAATTAAAACTAAAATTCACGAATGTAATCTTATAAAATTAGCCATTTGAAGAGTGAAATGGCATTCTTCACAACGACTCGCTTAACGACAGTTTGCGATCAGTTAAATTGTAAATGCCGGAAATTGTTATATTTAAAATTAACGCCTTTCACTTTTTATAATTTAATAAAATAAAATATATTTAATCATATTTAGGAATGGATTCATTTTTTGTAGTATTTTTTTTTTTTTATATCGAGAGGAGTGAATTGGATTTATTCTTCATATTACTTTAACTTATTTTAGATGACAACACAAATTTCATTATAGACAAAACTGTCCGTTTTGTCTTAATCGATTGAAGTAAGAATAGAGAATGAAATTTACTTATCAGATTTGATATAATTAATAAAAACGAAAATCACGTGAAACTATATCGATTAATTTCGAACCCGAATCCTCAGCACTTATCGTACCAGAATCTTTGATATATATTGACTTCATTAAGTTATATTCTAAGTTATTTTGACTTTAATTTCCGATCACGTATACAAGTGACCCACCAATGGCCGAATGGATAACACCACTGAACAATGGTAGTTATTCGTAGGTTTGTGCCTCGCCAACGGGCTGCCGTGTGGAAAACACATGTAACGCTTACAAGTATTATATAATATACAGGAGCAGCGCTATATCGAGATTTGATTATATATATATAATCAAACATCAGTATGGAGCTCTCCTGAAAAGATTACTCTCGTAAAGAGATGTTAAATATTACAAAAACATATTACTACCTTCAACATCTAACTTACAAAATGTACGATTTTGCATTGCAAACTATATTTGTTATCCGTCAATCTTATTAAAACTCTATTTTAATTTATTGAAGGAGCCCCTATGACAAACGACATCTGTACTCCAAAGAAGAACAAGTAAATAAAAGATCTGGCACATCTCATTTTCTTCTCCTCGTTATTTTAGTTTTATTAAAGAACATACATACAAAAAATAGTAATTTCGATGGGAAGCCCTATAGCAAACCCCTGTGCTATATGATATTAAGGAAGTTAGAGAGATATCAGGCATGAGCTCCTTCCGGAACAACATGTACTGTAAACGCTACATCGATGATATGTTAATCATCTGGAAGAAAATAGTGGACATGAGACATTTCCTTGAAAAAATCAATTCTGGCCAATTTTGTCAATTTTTCTTGGTAAAACTCGCGAGGAAAGCTCCGTTGTCAGTTAAAGCATACTTCTGAACATTAAACTCAGTTTTGAAAAAAAAAAAAAAATCTTTTCCCGGCTGTTATGGGATTTTATTTAAAAAATACCTTTTATATTATTAATCATTAGTATAATAAATTAAATTGTGTATGGCGCCATCTATTATGAGGTCTTCTTATAAAAAGCTTTTTCATATTATTAAATGTTAGAAAAGAGCAAAAAGCTTAATTTTTGGGTTGAGATAAGTTTCATTAAAAACTAAATGCTAATAACGAGTAAAATCTTCATTAATCTTACTTCTCTCGAGATATGACACATGACACTCCTTTATTAAGTTACGAGTGAGAGAACAAAATTGTGTCCCCCATATATATAAACACTAACGTCCAAACATACAGAAAAAACTTCCAAAATTTTATGCATTCTCGACGTTTCAAGGTCCCAAGTCCAAAAATGTAAACATCTTGGGGGGGATCAATTTCTGACTAATCGCTATACTTTCATTCTGTTATACATAACAGCCGGGAAAGTAAAAATGGGATATAAATAATAACACATGCAGAAAACACACAACTTACCCGTTAGACACCTCATACAATCCAGTTTCAAATAAAATCTCAGTATTTAGAGTCCTCATCAGATGGGTGAGGTATGAAGAATTAGTTCACACTAAGAACTTGGCCACGAAATATAGTATAAACAGGTATAAACAGAATACAGCATATGTAACCATACACGTCAAAAATGACAAGAGTCGTAACATATGCCAAAGAACTTGAAAATATATATAAAGCGATCTGTCACAAAGTACTGTCATCTACTGACGAAATCCCACCGTACTTACATTAATAAGGAGCGACACAGACCGACTTAACACAAACAGTATCCCAAGAGTATACGAGTCCCAGCGGTTGACAGAAGCTATGATATTGTTATGATCAAATCGTGTGACGTTAAATCTTGTCTGTTGATCCTTGCGAATCTACATGTAAGATGTATTACATTCAATCTTGTAATACATTATTATTATTATTCGAGGTGCCACACTTTAGCGCCGCACTCGATTTAGAATGCCAAATATTTTTAGGGATGGCATTAAAGAAACAGTATGACAAATTTACTTTATGAATAAATAGAACAGCAAACTGTGAAAACGAACTTCATATCTAGTTACAAATATAACACAAAAAAATAATTTCTTTGTATTTCATAAAGAAAAACTTAGTCCCTATGAGACATTTATATTTAAAAATTTAATCTTTTCGTGTAATTTAATTTCTTATGCAGCTTGTTTGATACTTAAAAATGTTTCTAGAACAATAAAATATTCATGGATATATAAAAATAAAATAAAAATAATTAAATTTAAAATACGTATATTTTTTTAAAACGTACAAATTAAACGAGCAATTATTTATTGTCACAATATCGAACCGAAATTTTTCATCATGTTTTTAATGTATTGAATTTAAAATATATGCTCTCCACCACAAATTAGTAGTGGCTTGCCCCTGTACACCATACTTTTACTTTAAATAAAATAACATGAAAATATTTAAATGCAGGGTATAGTGATGGCAGACACTTGCCATCACTATACCCTGCTTCGTATGCTTCCTGAAATCCATTTTAGATAACAAAGATAACAATAATAAAAAAAAATCTATCATTATTTCACAATTAAATATCAGCCTTAAATATAATAATTGTAAAAAAAATTAAAATAAAATTTTAAAAAATTGAGGTAGTTCTTATGTTAATACGAAAGATACATAATCTAAAAGTTTTCAAAATTTTTCATCAGCAGAATGATGATTGGTTGAAGTTGGAAAAAAGGCGGAGCTATACTAATACATTTTGAATAAATTTTAAACTGGTTGGTTTATAATAACTTTAAGAATATTTTTTTTCAGTGGACTAATTATTTCATTAAATTTCACTTTCATTAAGAATTTTACAATTAATAACAATTTATTCTACAGAAGGATATAAATTATAATACATAAAAAATTTAAAAAATAATAATAATAAACGACCGATTTTCAGATTTTAATGTTTCAACTCCATTAAAAATACAGTACATTTTAAAAATTTCAACATATATTTCATATTTTAAGTAATTTGACCTCACTATTCAATTTTTATAGGTGAAAACACGATTCTTATTTATCCAACAACAGACACTGCTTTCTCCTAAAATCTTTATTTTGACTACATATGCATTTCAGGCGTAAGCCTGATTAAAAAGGCTTACATGATCTACCTAAATTAAAGGCCTATGTGTAGCCTGAATAAATATTTCAGGAGGAAACACAGAACAACACACTGATACCTGTGTGTTGTTAGATAAATCAAAATCGTGTCTTCATCTACAAAATTTGAAATTTCAACATAATTTTTTTCCTGATTATCTAAAATTAGAAAGATTATATTTTCTCCTCTCTCTTTGATCAAATAAAATTTAAAAAAATATCTTTTATGAATTAAAAATCGGTTTTGTATAAGGGCATTTACTTACGTGACACATCCATAGAGAGATGGATCTAGTGACCTGTTGCCAATGCTTCCTCTCTTCGATGTTCCGTCTTCCAGAAATTGCTCATAACTTCTCTTTCTATGCCGATAGATAGCTAATCCAATAGCAGATGCAACAACCAAGAAAAATCCAGAAACCATAAGCCCTAGAGCTACCGGTTCATCTGAAAATAGAACATCTTGTTAACTACAAAACTAAAAGATTTAAGATAATTCAACGAGTGGTGGTTTTCCAAAATTATCCAATTTTATAAACGTTAAACATTCAGAAACTTTTCATATAAATATAGAGCGAAATATGAATGAAATTATATTATTATTATTATTGTAAACAGCGAATACCTAGAGTAAAAGTATTCATGTAATTTACAATAACGTTGCTACTTCAGGAAGTACAGTGCGTTAAACAACACATTATCATATCTTTATTCTATAAATACTTTTAGCATTTTCTTATAATTCCATTTTATTTATTTATTTATTTATTTTCTTTAGCAATTTGAATTATACAGAATAGCCCATGAGATAAATGCTTATCGTTTAGAAAGTCACGTAATATAAGTAAGTACACTAATGATATATAACAACACAATAATAATTTATTAGTCATATTAGGCAATAGCCTGTTATTACAGGGAGTTATAACTTAGAATGAACATTGATCATAGTAATAATTATAATATATTCAGTTTTTATCAGTTAGTATTATTACATACAATGTTCGGATCAATTCAAATTCTTTCACCCTTTTAAGGATTGATTACAAAAGGTTTTTGTATAATTATATAATTTGTAAATCATGGCAGTATTTGCACGTTGGAAAAAACGATACATTTGATTTTCTTCTGTGATGAAATTTAGTTTGTTTAAATCCATTTTAATTCTTAGTTCATAGCCTTTTTTACATCCACAGAAAACGTGATACTTAGTGAATAATTCTTGACATCTTGGACAGCTACTTTTGGAAATTTCGTAGATTCTATTATTAATTATAACCATATTGCTATTTAATCTCAGTTGAATGAAAAACTTCTTGACTGTAAACGACATATTAGATAACACACAGTTATTATTGAAGGAGTAATTTAGCAGTATTTCATACCATTTAGGCTCTCTTCTCTTATGTATTTCTTCGATATCTTGAGCTAATGAGATTTCTAATGCATTATGTATTAGTTGTTTCCTTATAAAGTCGCTAATTTCTGAATTTTCTAGTAATGGAGCTATAGAAACTCCGTATTCATTGATTATATTCTTCATTTGACTAATCCAGGTATGTTTTTGGGGTTTTTGACATTGTTTTATATAGCAAATGTAATAGTTTTGTTGAAAGGTTGTCATTGTCTCTGATCTTATATAGAAAATTAACAAATCTTTTGACAAAGAACGGAGCTAATCTAAATCTGTTGAGTTCAATTCTAAGAGCGTAACCAGAAATATTGTATTCCAATGTAAATGTTATGTCATTGTCGTGTTATGTCAAACAGTCTAAAATGACTAAATATATTTTTAAGCTTAATATGTGTACAAAGTTTCACCATGTTATTAATCAGACAATTTGATTTCTGAACGACTTTTTTATATTGCTTTTCAAAAGTTATTGTGGGGGTCAGTATAATTCCCAAAAATTTTATCTCTTGTACTATCTCTAATTGTACTTTGTTCATCAAGAATGATGTGCTTTTTTTGCAAGTTTGGATCCATTACGAAATATCATGACTGAGGATTTTCTTGGATTGATGCTTAATTTTAATATATCGAAATATTTTTGTATATTTCTAATTTTTCTTCGAAGACCTGCTGCTGTGGGTGCGACTAGTACAATATCATCCGCATATGCTATAGAGCGGATTACTTGGCCGTCTATATAAAATCCATCATCTTCTTTCTCAAAACATTCATTTATGTCTGCTAGTAAATAGTTAAAAAGATGCGGAGACCAAGGGTCACCTTGAAGAAGACCTCTATTCACTTGTAATTCTGGCCATTTCTTGTCAAATTGTTTAATGATTACTTCGTAGTGTCCGAACAATTGATCGATTATTCTAATCATACGTGTATCTGCTCCATTTTTGCTTAACTTCTCTAGTAATACTGCAATAACCACTGAGTCATATGCTTTTTCAATGTCCAAAAACAAGGCAAAGACTTTTTGTCTTTTTTTATATAATTGTAATTGAATTAGTGTCGTCAATGAAAATAATGCAATTTGGGTGCCTCCGTTTTTTGTGAAGGCAAACTGTGTATAATTGAGTAGTTTATTATTCTCTGTCCACTCGTTAAACTTTTCTGTTAGTACTGCTGTAAACAGTTTGCGAAACCCAGACAAAAGAGCGATAGGTCGATAGTTGGCTGGACAGCCTCTTTCACCTTTTTTTAAATATCATTTGGAAGATGATTTTGTTCCAATCTCTAGGTATTGTACCCGTATTATAGAAGTTATTGTATAGATTAGCCAATAGATGAATTCCTTCGATCGAAAAGTTTTTGATTATCGCGTTGGTGATGGAATCGGCACCTGGAGCCGTTCTCTCTTTTATTTTATTGATACACCTGTGTAAATTTTCTTCATTAAATATTTCTGTTAGTGGTTCAGTCGTAACAGTTAAGTGTGGTATTCTCTGCACATTGCATTTATCTTTGTAGGAAATGGAAAATTCCTCAAAGTATTGTTGCCAATTATCATACGTTACATAGCATTTAGGCTCTGGAGTTTGTGTTTTATTTCTGACTTGTTTAATGATATTCCAAAATTTTTTCGTATCTTTAGCTTTTAATAAATGATCACTCATCTCAGAATAATATTTCTTTTTTTTGGCTTTAATTAGGTTTTGATATATTTTTTTGTTCCTTATATATTCTTTCAACGTTGACTCCGAGTTCATTTTTCTAAAATATTGTAAGCTACGTTGTTTTTTAATCTTGTGTAAGTAACAACTCTTATCAAACCAAATTTGTTTGGGATGTGTTCTATTAATGTTCCAAGAGGTTTTGTATCGAAATTGGTCTATTATATTTACTAATTTATCATATTTCTGCACAGCCGTTATATTATTTTCTTTATATTGTATCATCAACAATTGATTGTTGAATTCATTTTTGAATTTTTTCAGATTAAAACTTCTTCTCGTCTCTCTTCTATAGGTTCGATTATTTTTTTGAATTTGTTCTTCCCTGTTTTCGTATGGGGTTCCAATAAGTTCTAGTTGTACAGGGAAGTGGTCTGACATATCGATATTCAAGACTCTAAATTCCTTAATCTTATTTAGGGCAGTTTCCGAACAAATTATATAGTCAATCACAGATTTGCCTAAATTAGACAGGTAGGTATATTCCGCAGGACAGTCGCTTGGGAGTCGTCCATTCAAAATATATAGATTATCATCTTGTACAAATTCTAGTAATGATTTTCCTCCTAAGTTACTTACTTTATCTTTAGACATTCTGATATTATCAATAATTTCATTGTTATTTTTGTTTTTTGTATCCATTGCTTCACCTATTCCACTATTAGCATCGCCCCCAATTAGTCACAAATCTGTAATATTAGTTCTCTGTATTATTTTATTTTGAATTTCTACTAAGATTCTGTTTTTATCGGAGTTTGGTGGGAGTATATGAGTATAATTCCTATACGTTTCTCTCCAGCGTGAACTTAAATGTTGACAGAGTTCTAATTCGGCTAGGATGTAATTGTTATCAGTAATCCAAAATCTCAATTTACCTAGATTTTTATTAATTAACAATAAGAGTCCTCCAAAGGGTCGACCGAATTTGCTACTTCTTTGACCTTTACTTTCCAATACTAAGAAGGTTCGTTCTAAATATGTTATATCTTCTATTTTTAGCTGGATCAACCAAGTTTCAGACAAACCAATAACTGTATTGGAATTCAAATATCTATAAAATGTCTCTGTGTATAGCTTTCTTTGGATACCTTGTATATTCCAGAATCCAAAACGAATTTTGGAATTATGTCTTTTTACATATTCACCTTCTTCTAATGGTAGTTCAACTACTAAGTTTGTCAGCTTTATTCTGTTCTTCGATTATTCGTGGAAATGAAGGCTTTTTTGACATGTTTATTTAATTGACCCTTTAATTTAGACCTAAAAAACCCCTTACATGTATCACTTTTTGTAAGTGGAGATCGTATGTATAGATATTCTCTTCCTTTATATAATAATCATCCCTCATTATTATTTTAATGCCTTTGGCTTTTTCTTGTTGGAATATTGGTATCAAATTTTTTCTCCTCAATCTCGATCTTCTACAGAGATCTGTTTTAAATATAATTTCTTTTATGTTCGTCTAAATTGATTTTTGCTCTCTTAGAATTCTTTAAGTATTAAATTTCTATCATATGTTGAGGATAGAACTATTTTCACCATAGGCTTGTATTCATTATTAGTTAGTTTAATTATACTATCTATCAGACTATTTGTTATCCCTAGTTCTCTTGTTATAAATAGTTCGATTTCTTTTAGATATTGCGAAGTTTGAAACGGAAAATTAATAATTACTATATTTTTGTTCGTTTTTTTCATTTAATAATTGATCTATTTCAAATTCTAGCTCACCTTTTGTGTGGAAATTATCCATAGTTATTGAATCCATTTTTTCCAATTTTTGTGCAACTCTTTTGGATTCCAATCGGTAAACTCTGTTTTCTTCTTTCACATTATTAACTTCTGATTTGATATTTTGTAATTCGGTGTTTAATTGATTGAATCTTTCTTGAATCAAATCGTATATGGCTTTCAGCGAATATTTTTGTTCTTCTGCTGTTGGAATGTCTGCTCCTCGAGCGGTATGAAAGTAGTCTTGTATTTTTGAAGTTCTCCCATCGTTTAATTCCTCTCTATCATACTCCTGTTCTTCAGGCAGAATTTCTTGACTGGAATCAATTCCAGATATACTTATTTTTTCTATAGCTTTAGGAATGACATTGCGCGGCCTCCTACGCCCCTTCTTTTGCATATCTGTGTGGCCGCCACGTTGAGGAGATCTAGACAAAGGGCCTGGGTTAGGTTCTATACCAGAAATAAGCAATAGGTATAATATTACTAGCAGCGAAAGACGTTTTTTATACTTCCACTTCAATTGAGGCTTCCCCCAAGAGCAAATAATTATCACACAGTGTTGTATCAACTTTTCTCTTGAGATTATCGTGCCAACACCTTCGACAGTCGACTTCCACTAATGATATATGACACGAACTATACCCATTATTTGCTTATTTAGCTGCTTGCTACATAGAAGCATCTATTTTAAGGCTGTTTGCAACCCCTTCGGTTACGCACGCGATATCTAGCAGACGGCGTTAAAAATTTAATGCTTTTTCTATGGTAAAATTCTTTTCCTAAAATTCTCGAAAATGGAAATTGATAGAATAAAACAGTTTTTTGCGTTAGAATCCGATTTAATTCTTTTATTAACGTGCGGTTCAAAATTTTGAAAATCGATTTCGTTAATTTTCTACAAATTTTCTACGGCTTTAAAAATTCGTAGAAAATTAACGAATTGGATTTTCAAAATTCTGAACCGTACGTGACTAGAAGAGTTAAATAAGCTTGTAAAGCAGAAAACTGTTTGATTCTATCTACTTCCGTTTTCCGTATAAAAAAGCATTAAAATTTTAATTCCATCTACTGGAAATTGCGTGCATAACCAAAGAGGTTACAATCACCCGTAAGAACGGTTAGAACAGGCTTGGTACAGTTGCATGGCGATATTCATAATTCACTCACTTTATTGAAAATGACTCAATCCATTCGCCACAAGTATTATTGAGTTATATCAGACTCCATTTTTTACTTTCAAATAAGAGGAACTTGTATTTTTCCATATAATTAATCAATTTTCTCGTTTTCCTAAATGTTTAATTCTGTCTTTAGTAATGTAACTCTCAATAAACCTTACAATGATCCTTAAATTATGTTATCAAAATCTACCTTTAACGAATGTATGATGTTAATTTTAATTAATTTTAAAATACATTAAATCAAGCAATAATTATTAAAATTTTTAATAGTGTTTAAACAATTTCTCTCCTAAATTTTATGTATAAAAACTTCCGTTTATATGAATTTATAATTAACTTTTCCTTATTACCATCTTTCGTGTTTCTTTCATTTAATTAAGATTAGTAACATTAAAACTTTTATATTTTTTCTAAAATAATAAAATACAAACTTTCTCTCTAATTTTAATAAATTTATAATTGAATTTATTTAATCTACGAATTATATTTCGTAATTTTTAAATTTTATATTTTCGGCAGTGTTCTTAGTGTTATTGGTTCAATTAACGAAGTTTGTATAAATCTCATTTAATATTCGAGTAAACAAAGTCTATCCTGTAGATCGATATTGTAATTCCAAAATTATTGTGGCATCGTCACGATGCCGGGCTGCAATTTTTAATCATCTTTTAATTCAGAAAATCACGTGACTTCCGGTCCGGATCAGCGGTTCCTGTGTAGTTAATCGGGAATCTTTCTAATTTTGTCGCGATTTTCGTCGAGATGAACGAAGGAAATCTTGTCATCAAAGGGTTCTCCTATCAATTCAAGGTATTCATAAACTAAAATGATCATAAATTAAGTTTCTGAAGTATTTAAATGAGATTAACATTAGTTTGCCAAGTACTAATATTAGAAACTTGAATTCTTTATAACTGTTCTCATGGTTACTACATTACATTGATTGGGGATTCCTTTGATGATGTGTTTTCTCTTGAATAATTCCTTTCATGATAAACTTTGTCCGAAATGTTAGATAAGGGCATCGCATATCAAAACGCCCTATAAATAACGGTTTTTCAGAAATCAATTGAATTTTAAATGCGAAATTCTTCTGTATTTGTTTTCAATCTTCATCCAATCAAAAGTAAGAACGTAAGTCATTCTCAAAGTAGGCTTACATCTAGAAAACGGCAACCAAAAAATTTGGTTTGGAAATGCTATCTTTGAATCCTTGAAGATAAGCTTGGATTATGTTGTAGTTTATTATATCTTGTATATTTAATCAAATTTACTTTAAATTTAATTTTATAATACTTTATAAATTTATTGATTTCAAAACTTCTTTCATTATACAAGGCGTAAAGAAATTACTTGCTAATATTCTAGAGTTAATACTTGAAAATTGAACTTCTCAAGATGTCTTCCGCATCTTGAGTATACGTTTTCAACAGTTTTTTTAAAATTATTCTGTTTAAAAAACGAAATCGTATCCAAATCAAATTTACATTGAAGAACTCTTTCCAAATATTTGTTTTTATACTGTAAAGCGGATGGATACTGCAAAATTTTACGTGGATAAAGCTTCGTTTACATTTATTACAAGGGCCTACTTGGACAACATTTACTTACTTCAATCCGTTGACAGAGCTTGTAAACATACAAAATTACATTAAAATATTAATGTTAATACATTAGCGGGGAAGAAAACAAACTGAATTTTAAAAATAAAAACGTTTGTAGAGAAAGAATATTAAGCTTATTTTAAAAACTAACAAAATGATTAAAAGTGAAGTTAAATCGCTGTAAATTTCTATTTTTGAGAGGAAATATGATTCAAATTTAGGCCAGATTCTTATAATTTTTTCTTAGTAGTGTGGGAATTTTTGTTTTATATTCTCCTCTGTGCTAGATTCTATGGTTTCATACCTATCTGCAATGGGCATTTATCTGCTGCTATCAGATTATAAAGAAAAAATCAATCATACTTTTTGAGTAGCCTTTAAACGAAAACGATTTCATAATCCAACGAAAACATTAAAATTAATTACAAGGGTGTGGCACTTAAATGGATCAATCATTGAATTACAATGAAGTTCTTTAATTTTGTCATTACTGCATTTACTATTATAACGATTGATTCATCAATTATAACATAATTTACGATTATACTTCCTCTTCTCGTTTCTATTTTAATACATTTAATCGTGTTAGAAGCGAATTTCTATCATATTTTACAATAATGTTCTGAATGGGAACCAGATATGCCCTGTGTAGACTTACCGTATCATATTTATCGATTCCTTAGATAGTCACTGATAATAAGGATATTTTTGTATTGAAGTAATTATACTGAAACCTTACACTAACTCTCTATAATAAAAACAATGTTACAATTATCTGAAAAGAATTATTAAATTTTAAAATACATATTCACGAACGGTCGATGTCAATTACTTCGCCATATTGATTGACAACGGGGCAAGCTCGAAGCCACGCGTAGCAGCGAACCAAATAATAATGATTTATTCACATTATTCAGATTACAAGTAAAAAAGTTACGAGTTCTTAAAAGTTTTCGAGTATTTTAATGAAAGTTATAGATATTAGGAACTAAATAGGTTGCTTACGAAGTGATATTTGCATCTGGTCGCACTGACGCGCGGGCAATATCTTACCGCTTCTAAAATTTACTTTAATGTGGTCGAATCCGCTTAAGAGAGCACTCTCGGGATCTCTGCATCATACTCCCTTATCAGAAGTAACAAGACCATCCAGGGGATTGTTAATGGTATTCGATTCTTTCCTTTTTTGCGTCGTATATAACTTATAACACACTCAGAAACGCTAAAATTCATTATCATATAATTTTACTCTACTTACAGATTGGTTTCCACTCTTACATCATCAGCAAATCCAGAAGAACCCAAACTTTTGGCTAGCTCAAAAATGTTCGAATATTTATAAAGATCTTTTATTAACACGTGATGTTTTATTAACACGCCAATTTGAATGTGTTAAGTTTACTTGTGTCAATGGGAATGGCTGAAGCCTCTGTATTTCCTTGGATCCGCTTCTTTAGTCCCCTTGAATCTACTCTTTACGTCATCAATTTTATTGGTAAATACACTAATCACATAATTTAATATATATGTAGTATTTACTAAAACATTACTTCACTTCTTCCCAGGTGCAATAGATGGCTTAGCTGAAAAGATGCAGACATCCTTGCTGCAAAATTTTTCAGTGCTCTTTAATGATTGCACTGTACTATAAATCGGTATAGAAACAAATAAGTACAGTACAGTATCACGTGACCAACGAAATCTGGTCATTTATCACTTCTTCCTCGTTCCCTCGAGTTGAGCACGTACATTACAGTACACGTGACCTGCGTAGTTTGTTCGTATATATTTCATACCTTTCTATCACGTAATTGCTTCTCACAGTTGTGTTCATGATAATTCTGTAAATCTTTAATCAGAAAACTGACTAGCGGTTTCACAAAATCTCAACAAATTCCATAGTGTCGCCAGCCCTTTTCCCTTATGCCCCTAGTGCCATAAGATAAAGTATGGTAAGCGGGAAAAAAAATGACTCTCCCCAGATTTTTACATCTTTGGACTCAGGAACCTCGAAACGTCGAGAAATACAAAAAAAAAATTCGGGGATTTTTTCTGCATGTATGAATGTTAGTGTGTGTGGAGGGAAACGATTTTGTTCACCCTGTTTGACGCTTAATAACTCCTATGCATTTTTGTCAAAAAATCTCTGAAATTTTGCAATAAGGTTTGTGTATTAAGGGGATTGAGGCTATTAAATTTTGGTGTTAAAGGTGGAGGGGATTGGAAGATAAACGGATCGTGTCGATTTTCCTCGGTATTACGTCCGATCCTACGTTATTACAGTTTTTTATAAAACCCATCCCTACCCTTAAATTTAAGTTTTTTTTCCATTTTATAATAATTAAAAATATAAAAAGTTTTTAAAATAAAATATCGTAACAGATGGCGCCACCAAATGTTACCGAGAAAGTTCATCAACTTGTTGTTGGAATTTTTTAAGTTGCAACCCAATAAAACATGAAAAACTTCAGAAATAATAATAAAATATAAGCACATATTTAAAAAAGAATTCTCGAGACACGTGGAATATAGCTAAAAACATTTCAAATTATTTAAAAATATATTATTAGAATATAAAATAAATATTTTACATATTATAAATTAAAACGATAGTCTGTAAATTATCCAACGATAAGCATCTTATCTAGACGATAAATAATAATCATTTCGCCATTTCATATGCAAATTTCGATAATAAATATTTTAGAGAGAGATAAAAAAGATAAAGAAGAATATATATTAATCTTTATTTTTCTTTTTTTATACTTATTTAAATTCTAAAATTCGATCGATTTGAAACGAAATATCTTAAACGATATTCTAAAAATAGATTTATATAAAATTCGAATTTTCTTAAATATTTCTAATGTTTCTGCAATTGATAAAGATTCATAATGAAAATTGATGATTCAAGTATCTAAAATTTCTACAGTTGATGGAGATTCCAACTGTTAATGAGGATTTCTACAGTTAATGAAGATTCATAATGAAGATTTCAACAGTTGATGAAGATTCATAATGAAGATTTCAACAGTTGATGAAGATTTCTACAGTTTATCAACTGTTGGAATCTTCATTATGAATCTTTATCGTTGAAATCCATTAACTGTAGAAATCGTCTGTTGGAATCTTCATTAACTGTAGAAATCCTCATTAACTGTTGGAATCTTAATGAAGATTCCAACAGTTAATTAAGATTTCTACAGTTAATGAAGATTCCAACAGTTAATAAAGAATCAAACAGAATAAAGATTCCAACAGAATGAAGATTCCAACAGTTGATGAAGATTCATAATGAAGATTTCAACAGTTGATGAAGATTTCTACAGTTCATCAACTGTTGGAATCTTCATTATGAATCTTTATCGTTGAAATCCATTAACTGTAGAAATCCTCATTAACTGTTGGAATCTTAATGAAGATTCCAACAGTTAATTAAGATTTCTACAGTTAATGAAGATTCCAACAGTTAATAAAGAATCAAACAGAATAAAGATTCCAACAGAATGAAGATTCCAACAGTTGATGAAGATTTCTACAGTTAATGAAGATTTCTACAGTTAATGAAGATTTCAACAGTTAGTGAAGATTTATAATGAAAATTCTACAGTTGATGATGAAGACTAATGATATAAATTTCTACAACTGATGAAGATTAATGCATAAAATTTCTAGTTTTAACTGGAATTTATTCTTCTATAATAGTAAACAGTTACGTAACCTTGACAAATATAAATACCTTTATATCTATATTAATCCGTTTCGTGGAAGAACTTCCGTTCATTCATAATGAGTTTGAAGAAATATTCATTTATTTATTCTGAAGTGATCTTTCTTCTATTCGCTATAGAAGTTTTACCCACGCAAATAGTTAAAAGCTAATTTCAAAACGATGCGAAAATGTCAATATCCACGTGACACATGAACTAGAGATGAAAATTGATAAAGATCTTAAATAAAATTTGCAGGTGATAAATGTTAGAAAGATATACAAATTATGTTATGCAAGAAAGCCGCATACGTCGACTGATGCTTTTCATGCTAAATCATGTTCAGTATACAATTTTATAGCTTTTAATTTAAAAAAAAAAAAGATTTAAAAACGATTTTTTAAAAAAAAATAATTTAAAATTTTAATAAATTTAAGTTGTAATCTACGAAGGAACATTGCAAACGTGTTTACATTGCTTTGCTTGTATAATATAAATTATTAAGCTTAATATTTTAATTTAGAAATATTAAAATAATTAATAATATTTAATTTATAACAGTGTTAAATTATTATAAAATGATTTAAGAATCCATCCAATTCATTAAGAATTTTTTAAAAATTATATTAAAATGTAATATATTATTTAGAATTAAACTTTAATTTTTTTACATCGAGTTCTACTTAAATATTTTATAATTTTAGTGGAAAAGTTTTATGAGGTTTTAATGTAATTTGCATAATTTTGAGAATTTTTTTTTTTTTTATTTTTAAGAAATTTGAATAAAGTTTTAAATTATAAATTTAAATTTAAGTAAATTTAAAAACGATTATTTTTATTATTTATTTAGTTTTTTAAAAATAAAATTGAGCTGTATCCAAGATAATTATATCAAGAGACCACACTCCTAATAAAAGTTATAAAAACAAGCAAATATTTTAAAATTTTTATATATAAAATAATAATCAAGGTGTCTGTCTCTAAACTAAGAAAAAATGTTAAAATATATTAAATTTTTAAATAATATCGTTAAATTATATTTTAAAAAATTCTATGTAATTTTTAATTATTTTCCTAATTTTAATAGTTAAGATAATGTCATATTTTATACTTTTTTTAAATGAATTTTTAATGATTAGATATGTTCAATATTCTTTTTTCTTATCTTTACTTAATGTATCTGAAGGAAACTTCCGTTTACTTTCATAATTCACAAGTGTTATTCGTGACTAAATAACCATTTAGAGGTTTATGATCATAGAAACACGTTTACCATCTTTAATGGATAAAGATTTACTAATCTGTGTTTTATAATAAAATATCTCAAGATATTTCCTACCATAAAAATAAATTATTTATAAATTTATAAGATAAAACATAAAAGTTTTTACATAAAATATTATTAAGAAGATAAAATTAAATAGAAAATATATGCAGGCCTCTTTAATATATGCAAGATTGAGTCATAAAATACTTTTAATGGTGATTGGCTGGTAATGCGCTTATCTTAACGATGATTGGTTGGTAAGATTTTTTAAAATTTGAATTGTAAAAATAGGCGGAGTTATCTAATTTTGCTGACCAATAAACGTTAAAAAGTTTTAATGTTTGATATAATATCTTTGACATAGAAAAAGATACGGTTGTATTCGTTATTTTCGGTTCACCTGTATGTTAATAATTTATAAATGTACACACGAAGCAAATTTGAAGGATATTTGCGTGGATATTTCCATCATTTTCTTAGTATTTTACTCATCTTCTACTGTTAAATTTTAATTTTATCGAATTTTATAAATTGACATTCTTGACTACACTCTCTTATTTTCTCTTAAGTCTAAATATTGATTAATGTCTAAGCTCTTTCTATATATATATATATATATATAAGTGCATGTTTACCTATCGTTTGTACCTTTCTATATATTGACCGGTTTCTCATCTCTCTTTTCCTGTCTATTGACCCAATGTTCTTTCGCCTCTGTTGATCAAATGTTATATCTTAGCATCTTACACATACTCCACGTGATATTGACGTAAATTTTTCTTTATTTTATTATGATATTATCCAGATAAAACATTACATAAATAATTCTTCATCTATTCATTAAATATTTGACTTTGACTTCTCTTACTTATATATATTGGTACATATATAAATACATCTTAATCTATTTTTAACGTTTGTTAACTTATAAAATGCCTTTATCAATACTCAAAGCTTAACTTCATTAGCATTATATTTATCTGAATATGATAATGATAATTAAATTTTTTTTAAATGTATATTTCTGTAATTTATTTTATTTGTTGAATATTTATTCAGGGTTTGGAATTCCATTATAAACAATTATA
The DNA here is from genome assembly GCF_030686945.1 of Centruroides vittatus. Lineage (NCBI taxonomy): Eukaryota > Metazoa > Arthropoda > Arachnida > Scorpiones > Buthidae > Centruroides > Centruroides vittatus. The sequence goes on from NW_027120889.1 coordinate 678,559, forward strand.
CTGTAATTCCATTACACTAAATTTCTGTTTGTTCTGTAATGTTCTGCGTGACAGGGATATGACCCTGTCATAGAGAATATTACATTTCCAGAATCATATTTCAAGAGTAAGTCTCATTCTGCTGCTATGATTCAAAAAGATTTCTTATTCTTATCGTATAGTTCAGCAGAAATTCTCTCTTTACTGCGTGATTCAAAAATAATTCTCGCCTTAATACGTGATTGAGGATTGATTTTCGTTTTATTATGACAATACGAAAACTTTTCCTGAATCGTCATACTAAATTACTCCTGAATTATCCCATTTTTCCCACTATAAATCAGGAGTGCTTCTCGTTTTACTTCCCTGGTTGTTATGTATAACAGAAAGAAAGTATGACATTCGGTCAAAAAATGACCCCCCCCCAGATTTATATATTTTTGGACTCAGGGAACCTTGAAACCTCGAGAAATACAAAAAAAAAAGTTGGTATTTTCTCCCTGTATTTATGTATTTTAGTGTGTGGAGCACAATTTTTTTTCACTATTTTGAAGCTTAGTAAGTGCTATGTCTTTTGTCGAAATTTTTTGAAATTTTGCAAGGAGGTTTGTGTATTATGGGCATTAATACTCTTAAATTTTAGTGACTCAAGGTCGAAAGGATGGGCAGATAGAGGGGGGGTCATGGGTCATATCTCTAGTATGATCGGACTTAATAATCACTTAACTCGTTAATACCATTTACAATTGATTTTTCACCCCATAAAACTCATCTCTAGCCCCAAAAATAATGTTTTTGCCATTTTATAATACTTAATAATATGAAAACGTTTTAAATAAAATGTCACAGCAGATAGCGCCATATACAATTTCAACTTTTTTTTTTTTTTTGCCGGGAAAGTTCAGCAACTCGTTGCTGGATTTAAAACGAATTCTGAATCACAAGAATCCTGTATTGTGATTTGAAATTTTAGAATTACGCAAAGGAGACTCAAAAATTTCGTAAGAATCATTTTGAACTTAATTTCTATTTTTAATATTCTCGATTCTCTCAATCTTAATTAAAAATTTATAAGATTAAAAATGATTTCTTGAAAGCTAAACTAATTAATTTCTTTTAAAATTTGACAAAGAAATTAATTTAATTTTGATTTTAGTAAATTGAATGCACTAAAATAACTTTTAAAAAAATTACATAAATGATTATTAATTTACTGTATCTTATTTTCTTCGGTTATTAAATTATTTTAAAGGAGGGAAAAAAGTATATTAAATTAAACAGATCTTTCAAGTAAAGTGATATCTACTTTGAGATTTTTTTTATCTATAAAACAATTTCCAATTACTTTTTCTATCTTTTTTTTTTAATAACTTTTATAAAACTTTTTGTTGTGTGTGTTTAAAAAAAATAAAATAAAATAAATAAATGTGTTAATTTTAAATTTCAGCTTGAATTTCTATGTGTATCTTGATACTCTGAACATGACTTTACTCGTTGTAATGTAGTATACTTATGATTATACGTGTTGTTTCACGTGTGTTGATGTTTTTGTATTGTTTTTTCTGTATGTACATAGCTGGTGATCTAATGCTGTTCAAAATATATATTTGATTGTTATAGGTGTGTTGGTATATAGTTAGATAATAATTACATTTATATAGGCTATACGTATGTGTGTGATGTATGTTTCCATATATGTGTAGGTGCATATATACTATTAACTTATATCTCGATTATGTATTTATACGAGTGTATATTTGTATTAATGTAACTAAATATATACTAGATAATGGGTATTTGTATGTAACCTAATAAATTATATAAATATAATTATCGATATTATCTTTTGTTTCTCTCCATGACCATTATCATAACCATTTCTTTTTTTTATTTTCCTCATCCTAGTCATCTTTACTTCATTTTTTCATTGTATATTATTTATTTCTCCTCCTCTTCCTCTCCCTAACATCATCATCATCATCATTCATCCTCATCTTCATCACCGTCAATTACATAATTAGTTTAGTGTTAACAGTTTTGTTAGTCAACAACTTTAAACTTAACAAATTATAATTAAATTTATAAAAAGAATATTTTTAAAAATTGAATTTGAAGTTTAAACACTTATAATGCACTAAATAGCTTTTATAATTATTATTTTTTTTAATTTCTAAAATATACTAAAAGCATCATTAACGTATCTAAAATAATTAAATTTCGTTTTAATTAAGGTCATATCTTATAACATTACTGGCCTAAAAATATCGAATTTTAATTAATTAAATATGATTTAATTAAAATTAGCTTATAATTTATTATAAATTTAAATAAAAAAAAATTAAATAAATTCTAATTAAATTAATTTTAAAAATCGATCTTTTACGTTTATACAATAAAATATTTTAGTGTGGAACTAATTAACATAAGAATAAAATTAATTTTAAAATCGCTAAACAAAGTTTAATCTATGATATTCAGGAAACGTTGCACATGAATTGTGTTGCTGATATAATTTTATCAAAAGCAATTAATTTCCGCTTAAACAATATAACTGAGTCGCTGATAAAGTCGTAATCTGTGACATTTCTCCTGTGTAATAGAACTTTAGTTTATTCATAATTCGAGAGAGAGTAATTTTAATAAATTTGATTTATTAAAAAGTAAAATCAATTTTTTAATGAAAATTTAAATAATTGCTTAGTGTAGACTTAATAAAAAATTTTAAACAAATTTTATAAATAATAGAAAAAATTCAATAATTTATTAGTTTTTCCATTAATAATTATGCTATAATCGTCATCAGAATCAAACGATATTATCTTCTCTTTTTTCTGATGATAATAATTATAATTATAATTATAATTATATATATATTAAAAACAAGGATAAAACAAAAAAGCAAATGGTAATAAGGAGTAAAAGGAGAAACACATAATGATGAGGATGATAAGAAAGAGAAAAAGGATGAGAAGCAAGAAGAAAGGAAGAAGAAGATAATGACGATAATAATAATATTCTTCTTCTTCCCTTCTTGCTTCTTAGCCTTTTTTTTTCTCTTTCTTCTCATCCTAATCATCATTTGTTTCTCCTTTAACTCCTTATTATCATCTGTTTCTTTGTTTTATCCTTGTTTTCGCATCTTCATCTCTTCCTTATCATTTATTTTTTAGCCTTTAGCATCAAATATTATTAAATCTACTTGAAAAATCACTCTGCTTTCTATTCTTAAGCTTAACAATCATATAAATTAAAGGCTTTAAAAGGTTTTAAAAGTTGTAATTTAAAGAGCAAGAACGTATAAATAAATTTAAATTATAAATCCGAATAAAGAGCTTAATTTCATGTGCTTATGAGGCGAGACATGTAGAAATTATATTAAAAAATAAAAGCTGTATGCATAAAAATATTCGAATTGTCTGATATTAAGTCAATTAAAACGGAAAAAAGCAGAATTAAACAGAAATAACATACATAAAAGAGAAAAATATAAATTTATAGAAACAGAAACAGACGAGGCGTATACTTTACAGAAATAGAGATAAGTCTTGGAGGAACATAAACAGAAAACGTATAAATTTTATAAGAATACACATAGAAAAAAGGACAAATTCTATAGAAACACACGCAAAAAAGAATAAATTTTATAGGAAGAAAAATAGGAAAAATATAATCCTCGTAGGAATAAATGATAAGGCACGAATTCTATAGAAACATAAAAAAAAAAGAACGAACACATTACACATTAAACAGAAAAAGTATAAATCTCACAGAGACATAAATAAGAAAAAAATATAAATTTCATGGAAGCGAAACACAAATGTCATAAAACATAAAAGAATAGAAGAAAAAACACAATACAATGAAACAATATTACCAGTTGTTCAACCTTCATCTCAAAACAGCGAAGAAATTATTGACGATAATCGAAAATTCTTACATTTCATTCTTTAAACAAAAAGTAATTATTCTAACCAACATAATTATCTCAAACCCTTAATTAACAACGTATATACATCATATAATTTAAAATGATAATGCATGGTTTACTTACATTTTGAACGAGTTTTGTATAGATTTAGATACAGTTCCAAAGAATTTTCGATCGATAAGTCGTCGATCAATGAATATAATGAGTGGAAATTAAGTTAAAACGTGATTTCCATGCCTAAAATGTGTAACAAAGACAAAAATCCCATTTATTTGGCCAAAGGGTGTGTGTGATTTTTTCTTTTGTTTGCTGCAATTGAATTTATCTTTAGAATCATTGATTTTTACTTTGAATCTCGGTATTTTTATATAAAATAAATATGATTTTTGTTTTGCTCAAATTGTCGTGGATCTCATTAGATGATTCAGATCTATTAAATTGTCATTTAATTATTGTAAATTGTCTCATTCCAGTTTGTGAGAATACGGCTATTGTAAACGGCGTGAATCACATTTTACTATTGAACATCGCATTGAAATTATTGTAGATTGCTTGAATTACATTGCAAATGATCCTAGTGTAATCATTGAGGACTAATTAATGGATCACATTTTAGTAATTATGAAACACTTGAATTACAATTTAGCTACTAGGAATTGTATGAATCATATTACACTAATTATTCAATAAAGAATCCAAATATCTCTAAAAGGGGGTGCAGTTGTGCTTTGCATCCCCCTAAATCCGCCCATGGATCGTACTATAATCATTAAAAAGATTTATAATATCTCTTCCTTAATCAATAAAATAATTTTTAAAAATATCGAAGTTATAAGAAATAGGGTCTGAACCTACGACACAGATAAGAACCAACGCCTCAATAAATATCTCTGTCTTTTTGAGGAGCTTAATAAATGCATTTTATTATATTATTAGACACATAGATTATGTTTAATCATTATGGATCGCGTGGATCATTCTTTCATTACAGGTATTACATGGAATTATTTTTTAATCAGCAAGGACAATGACAATCGTTTCGTTTTATTATCATTGTGGATGGCATGAATCATTAAAAATACAATTTTTCTACAGTAAAAATAGCTTCATAGTATCGCAATGTAATAAATAAAATAATTAAATGGTAAATTATTTTAAAAAAACTAAATAAACTTACAAGAAATTCTACAAGAATTTTACATAAATCTTAATTAATTCTTTACACAGGTTTCACTATATTTAAAAATACCAGTAAATAAATAAAGCATAGAACTAGTATTTTTTAAAATAAACTTTTAAAGTAGAATAACTATCGAAAAATATATTTACTTTAAGAAACATTTACTCCATTTAAAAACGTACAAACACATGTTCATTCTCATACGAACAAAGCAAAAATAAATAAATAAATAAAATCATTTTATACAAGCAAAGGTCTTAAAATGATAGCCTGTTGTTATCTACAAAAATAAATAAATAAATAAATAAATAAATGTTTATATATTTTACAACTAAAAGGGGGCCTTTCTTCCTACCTTTACTGAGTGTCGACCCCCTTTCTAACACTACATTTAACCGGCTCAACCCGTTCTATACTAATGAAAAATGATCACAAATGATTGCAAATAATTGAATTTAAATAGAACGCCAATTGATCCTTATGACCTGTGACCTATTGACCCTGGGGGAGGGGTTGTTAGCGACTAAGTTGGGACACCATGTTTTAAGACGTGGATTCTGGAATAAAAAGCAACAAAAATATAAAATTATTAAGCTATTCTGGTGATTATTTATACCTCGTGGTTCACGTCACAAAGTTTTAATACGTCACAGAGGTTATTCTATACGTTGTCAGAAGAAAAAAGGTCGCTGCTGACCTCATTTTAAAGACGGTAACTTTATATCAATAATTATTTGTTAAATTCGTTAAAATTTATTTACACAAATATTTAGAATTTAAATAATTAAAAAAGATCTAATTTAATTGTTGAAATAGGAATTATAACGAGTAAAGAATTTTTACAGAAAACAATAGATCGCGAGCTACTCGTTGAAAATCGTCTCTACAAATAGTAAATGATCACGTTCGTCAAACTTATATTATTTTTTTTATTCAATTCTCTTGACTTGAAAAAAAGTGTTTAAACTTTTTTCTTCTAAATAAAACTACGAATGGTTATTTTAGTTTTATTTTAAACATTTATTTGTTTATATTAAGGCTTAAATATTTAAAATATGTTATAGAATGCATAATTCACAATACGAGGAACGTCATAAATTCCCTAAATAATTTGTATTTTTTTTTTTTTTTTATGATAAACAGTAAAATTCATCCAAAAATTTAAATTTTTAATACTATTTTACATTAAAAAATTCTTGTTTTATGCATAATTTATATATTTAAAAAACTCCCGTAAATTATGGGACGTATATACGAAGGATAGGGAATTTTAAAATGTAGACGTGGGATAATTCTACTGTCAACTTTTACCGGATCGTTTACGTGTGATTGACTGAAAGGAAAATCCCTAAAATCCCTAAAACTGACAAGCCAAATTGAAGATAAAAATAAACCCGTAATCTTACTCGCGTAAGCAGTGTTCAGTGCATAAAACAGATAAAAAGTTTTGCAGGTTCATCACCAATTATTTCTAATAATTTCTTGACATTTCTTGCAAGAAACAAAACTACTATAAAGATATTTTACTACTATACAGACCATATACTATACAAAACTACTATAAAGACTATTTCCAGTATTAAAATTAGCATAAATTAATGCTTGTCTGTCCGTCACGCTTTACATTACAGCGTGTTGGACAGGCACGTTATAGTTTTCGCGAACAAGCGAGAATCTGGTTTAATTTTATTTTATTTTATTTTTTAATTTATCCAGTAATTTAATTAAAGTAAAAGCTTCTAAAACCTGTGTAAAACGGAAATCTAAAAATTTAGGTACGGTGCGATTCCGGTTTACACAGGTTTTATTGTATTAAATAAACGTTTGCTTACACCTTAAAGGTAATTAAGTGGAAGTTAATTAAGATTTTATTTGAAGATAATTATAATTCTTAATTAATTAAAAATTTAATTATAATAGAAGTTTGTTTTCAAATTTTTAAAAAAAAAAAAAATAGAGTTTTAGGCTTTATTTTATAATTATTTAATACTCGCGACGTTAATGCGCGATGCATCGCGTTTGTCGCGTTGCGTCGCGCTCTGGTTTTCCTTAATTCGTATAAAAAAAAATTATAATGAATATTTATTAAATTTACTTTCTAAACAGTGTATGGATGATTAGTAGACAATTTTATATATCTGTAACTGAAATAACGAAGCAATAAACAATTTATACGAATTTTTTTAATGCGACGCGCCGTGCGACGCGGTATGCGACGCGTTGGAGCGTGACAATTGATGAAAACGGTTTCCTTTATTATATTTTAAAAAAAATCAAGAAAAAGTTCGGATGTAGATAAGTAAAGTTGAGATCTTCGAACTTTTATTAAGCGTTTTATCAAGTTTCTTTGGTGCTTATACGAAGATTTCAGGAATTATTTCAGCGTTGAACATTTATCATTTTTGACGTTATCGAGGATTTGTCACGCTAAGTCCATACGTAATTTTTAGATATGAAAGTTTTTCTCTTTATAAATAATCCGGGTTTTAAAGATTTATGTCCGTTAAAATAATGCGAATTCGGGATTATCTGTATAAAGTTAGTCACATGAGTAACTTTGATATTACTTAACTTTTAGTTGACAATCCCTTTGTAAATGCTGAGTCTTAAGGAGATGATCAGGAATCTAAAGAGAATCAATTCCTAAAGTGATTTTACACCGAGCTTCTGCGTCTAAGGGCATAGAAGGCCTTAAACATGAAACTAAATACAAAAATCTGGTCTTTTGGACCCACTAAATAAAAGCTTGGTGCACCTTTTATATAATTTTACGGCATAATTTTGTGACTACGATCAGACGTTATATATAAATTACAATAAAACAATTTCACAGTTGCAGTTATGTATTTCCTCCAATTTAGGAGCCTCTAGGCGGGACCTAAAAACAATATAATTAAAATACATTAAAACCTTCCATCGGACCATCTCTGTAACGGAGTCCACCTCTACAAAAGATAAATTCTGTTTGTGAAAAGTTCAAACATATGAATTTTCTTCGAAAATAAACCTCTTTAACACGACATAATCAAAGGAAACCACAAATGGTCGTCATCAGCTTTGGGCTTCCCCTATTATAAAGTTTGAAGTTAAAAGTGGTGTTCAGGTAGACGACGTTCTCATCATTCTTAAAATATAGTCTTTCCGATCCTTTATGAAAGACCAAAATCTCTTTTTGGAACCAAAGATGATTGCCTTAGGAAAGTTTTATTGTATTCAGAATTCTATTTCCTCATAATACAGAGAACGAACAAGATCCTAGATGAAGATTTTTTAAACAATATTGATAAACAAATTTATAATATTATCCCTTTCTGGGGGCATTTCATTAGTTATAATATAAAGGCCAATATATAAAGGCCGTTATGTCCTTAAAAATCTATTAAGTAAATGATTAAAATTATGGATGTCGCATTGTGATACGCTGTTTATTATACTAAATTTCAATATCAATCCATGGTATAGAAAGCATTATTAAACTGAATGATTTCAATTTAATAATATTCAAATTTTGGGAATATTCAGCAAGCTATTAATTTCTAATGCAGGACAAATTGAAATTAAGAGAAATTATCATTGTTTCACCTATGTAACAATTTGTAATAATTGCGATATTCACGAGTATAATTTAGTTCAAGTGCATTAACTTGGTAAAAAACTTTAAAAAAAACACTTTTAATTAAAATTTTAAATTAGTTTTAATGATAATTAATAATGTAAGAATCGAACAATTGGGAGAGATGCCATACTTGACTTTTCAACTAAATATTTTCTAGCTTCGATATAAGTATTTTTAATTCAATGTTCTTCTTAAAATTAATAAAACTTTTTATAATTAGCTAAGAATATTTTTAAGAAATTAAAATGCGTACATCTTTTTACAGCGGGGCATCTTATCCAGCATTTTTACAATTTTATAAACAAAAAATTGAAGAGAAGCTTTATCGATTGAAGCATCAATTTTACAAGAATTTTTAAATAGTTCGCTACTTCTAAAGAAAAGAAAAATGGATAAGAAAGGGATTGAAGTAATTCAATAAGATTAGTTTTAAGCCAGATTTTTTGGTAAAATGATCCTCGATTTTGTAGAAAAATTTCTAAATTCTTGTAGAAAAAAATTCAGAAAGTTTGAAAGAATGTATGCAGGAAGATGAAAATGAAGTAGTTTTAATGTATAAAAAATCATTGTATTTTTAGTGGATTTTTAATAAAAACACCTGACTATAATATTATTTATATTAAATTTTAAAATAAATAAAAAATTTTTAAGTTTTAAAACGAATTTAATCGCATAAAAATATTTTTATTTCTTTTCTTAACATAAAACTGCATTCACCATATAAAATTCAATTCGTGCTATTGTAAGATAGGAAACCATGTTTTTTTTTTCCACTATAAAATCTATAGAAATTTAGTTTATAAAAGTAAATTTTTGAAAATTTAAAAGAATTTTTCGCTTCTTTTCGCATCGCGCCACTTTGTAATGGTTTAAACTTAAGAAAAATAAATTTCTTGGCGACGATGCGATGCGATAATTCGCATCGCGTATTAAGTCTAATAAAACAAAATTTCTATCGATTTAAAATTAAATTATTAAAAATATTTTAAGAAAATAAATTTTAAATAAACTAAAATATATTTATAAGAAAAAATTTAATTTTTTCTTATAAATATATTAATTAAAAACAATACTAACGACGCGACGGCGCGAAGCAAACTTTTCAGCTCTTCGAACGATAGGAATTATTATTCTATAATTTTTTCCATTTTTCTAATAAAAATGCGGTTGATTGAATAATATTTCGGTTTATAAAGAAACAAATTTTCCTCATTTCAACTATTTATAAAATTAACCGATTATAATCTTAAATTATCCCAATTAAAAAAAAGTTTTGATAACTCGCATCGGTTAAAGATTTTTGTTAAAAAATAATAAATAATACTTTAATTAAATTCTCTCTCATAAATATTAACATTTAGTAAACTATTTTTATCGTAAATATTTTGTAATTAAAAATTTATTGAGAATTTACAAACATTTAAAAATCTAGAATTAATTATTGACAATATTAATAACCCGAAAAAAATTGTAATAACAAAATTAAAAGTAAATTTTATGCATATAGGCAGTCTCCTGTTAAATTTTAAAATAATAATTTAAAATTGATTCAACGAGAAATGATTGGCTGTGGAAAATAGATTCCGCCTCTATTTTTAAACCTTAACCAATTATCATTGTGAAATTGATTTTTCGATTTTTCTCTTTTATATTCAGCAGAGAACCACTTATGTTTACAGAATTAATGAAGTTTGTCATACGATTTTTCAAAATTGTCTTCTACTTAGTAACTCATTCGGAATTTTTTAAAAATAATAATAAAAAATAAGGATTATTAATTGTAATATTTACATAATTTTTATATAAATTATCGTAATAAAATGAAATATTTTTTCAGTGTTTAATTTAGCAATTTTATATATAAAACTATACATTATTTGCTACTATTCTGTTTGAATATTTTTAAAAAACTTGAATTTATTATTTTTTTAAATAGAATTTTAGTCAAAAATCAGTCTAATTAGTAGTGATCTTATTAAATATCGCATGGAATAACAACAACCAAATATTTTAATGAATTATCCGGATCTAATCTTTAGAAACTCATCCAATTCTTATTATCCATGGCTTAACTACAGTCAGACAAACAACTCTCCTCCTTTTCTTTAAGTTTTAATCGGATTTTATTTCTAATCTGATTGCGAAATATCATAAATTTAGGTCATTTTATTCAATTGTTAGAATGTTATTATACAGTAAAATTATTATTATTTTCTTTATAAATATTTGAATACTAGTATAGCTTATAAATAAAATTTAAACAATAAATTTTTGCCATTTTTTTTAAAAATTTTTTGTCATTATTTTATAAATATTTGACTGAAAATTCGACATTAACATAAATTACGTTATATTACTTATAAAATGTACATTTTATAATTATTTTAGAGCCATCTTTACAGTAAAATTATATAAAATATAATTTATTACTTTAATATTTTTTGGCTCATAAAATCTTTTATAACTTTACGTCAACGCATTTTTACAGTTAGAACAGACCAATATATACTTATAAATTTAATATTTTATTATATTTTCATGTTATCAGTATAAGGGTAATATAAATTAATACATTAATTCGTAAAATGCATTACAATTTAACTTATCCCACGTTTACAGTAAACGTATACACACGTGTAGGCTCTTAATTATATTTTACACGATATCTTTACTTAAAATATTGAAAGTATACATTAATTGCCGGCGTATAAGATACACATCTTTCCCAAAAAATACAGTTTAAAGTTGGTAAAATATATTAACGCGTAAAAGTATACAGGAAAACAAGCTGTTCAACCATCATCTTTACAATAAAGTGAGTTAGAATTCAATTAAAATGGCTCATACACAACCTAACTTGGAGAATTGATTACAGTTCATTTTTTTAAGAAAAATGAGAATATATTTAGGGGGGAAGAGAAAAACACTGCATTATCAATAACGCTAGCGGCTCTTTAGATCTTTATTTTAAAAATAACGAATGGTAGAGAGGGAGAGGAAGATGGAGAGAGAATAGATCGAAATTTTCGAAAATTAGATCGATCCCTTTGGGTGTTCGACATTTGGAATGTCACAATGAGCATCACGATCGAAGAACCAATATAGATAGGATACCATAAATCTGTTTGACACAAATTTCTTACTTCTCCTACAAGTTACACTTTTAATCTGATCGGAAGATAGTTTTATATATAATTTCAACGAATATATTTATGGCTCCTATCCAAAAAAAAAGTCATGATTTATAACTGCGATAACGTAATTAAGCTTAAACTTCTTTATCTATCGATATATTTAAGTTAATTTATAGAAAATTATTTTAAGAATTTCCTCTAGATGATTTACAGATGCTATTATATTCATTAAATACTTTCTAAATCGTATTTTATAGGTTTTATTTTTTAAAGAAATAAAATTAATTCTTATTATTCTATTTAAAGATGTTGATGTTCTAGAATATGTTTTTTTTTTTTACATAAAAAATCCTTTAAATTATATTCTTGAGTTATTTAAAATGATAATAATTTTTAAAATATTTTTAATTATAATTTTTTAAAGTATAACTAATTCATTTATATTAAAATATTTTAAAAAAAAATAAGAAACATAAATGAATTCTGTGACGTGAGATTGATGTTTCACGATCCAGAACGAATGATATTATCGATTACATATATTTTTACTTTTTATGAATAAAACCTTGTATATAGGAATATAAACCCTTAATACGGATAAATTTCTCTTATTTCTAATGTTTATACTCTATAGATAAATATAGAAGCACGAAACATAGATGCAGATATTATTCACATCATTTATTTTTCTATACAACAACCACAAATAATAATAATAATAATAATAATAATAATAAATTCCATTACATAAATAACTGCGAATATTTAATTTATAATCATTAATTGAAAATAAATATAAATGACAAAAATCACTTAATGGAAAATTTGTTTACAGTTTAATTTTAATTAGCGAGGATTTATATTTTTCTAATAACGTTCGGCGAAGTTAATTACTTCGCCATTTACTTGCGAGGAGGTTTTATCTAAATATTTTTCATTAAAAATCGATAAATATTTATAAAATATTTTTAATGGTGAAAATATTATTATTAAAAGTTTAAAAATTTTACTAATTTTATGTAATATTTAAAAACTTGTGAAAAAAGGACAAAACTTGTGAAAAAAGGTCACTGGGAGAAACGATAAATATGTCTGTTATTTGGAGGTTATTTTGTATGTGTTTTATTTAAAATGTTCTTTAAAAAAAGGCCGCCATTTAGAGGTGGTCTTCGTTAGAGGTGTCCGTCATTGGAGGTTCGATTGTATTAAACCGAAGTAATATTACAATATTTTAACAATCTTAGAGGGAAAAAATATAATTTAATTTTAATTTTTTTTAACTTAAAATTTTAAAATAATTTTTATATATACAATTAATATTTTAGTTTATTTAATAAAATATTTTTATTATTTAAATTTTCAAAATTGATAAATAAAAATTATAGAACTACATTTCTATAAAGGTATAGACGAATTATTAATTATAGAATAATTTATAAATTGAAAGATTAATTATAGAATTAAATAATTTATTTACAAATTGGAATTTTAAGCATATAAAATTAAACTTTAAGCCTGACTTTAAAATAAATAAATAAATTATATATAAAAGTTTAAGAATTAAATATTTATATTTTAATATTTTAATTTCTAATCTTTTTTTTAAAAAAAAAATTCAAATAATTTCAAATAAAATAAAATTTTCTAATACTAAAACATGCAAAAAGTAAGAAAAAAATCAGTACAATTCTGCATATAAAATCAATAAAAAAACTCAATATATATATATATATATATTATTTTTTTAATAATTATTAGAGAGAGTTTTATGTATAATATTTAACACGCTCCTAGTTATAAATGCACTCCTATACATCACTCGACTTATTAAGAATGAAAGAGTTGAAATTAATTTTTACTTGGCGTATATAATGTTTGCAAATTATTAACAACATTATAATTCCATTATCATACGACGGTTATTATAGTTAATTAATTAAAACTGATTAAAACAAATGTATATAATTGTCTCTCTTAATAGTGAAATTTCTCCACGTTAAAGTAAGATTTTACCGTGGATTTATTATGGTTTTTTTTTTATTATTAAAGATTAGAGAATAAATTGTACTTACTGTATATAGGCGATTTTTCTGTAGGTTCGGGTTCGGGTACAAAGACACGAGCTTGCGGATTAGCGGGGTAAGCGGGTGTGGTGATAGGGTGCAAGCTCCAACTCTTGTATAAGCTTTCAGCAACCCAATCCCTTTCGTCCATCTTCACCTCTCAGGTAAATAGTATCCGCTGAATGTTGGAAAGATGTCGCTGGAAGTGATATTTGTTTCGTTAAGCGAATCTGATGTTCGATCCATAGGAAGATAGACGCAAGCGCGTTTGCAAAATGTCATTTGCTACGTGTCGACATCTATTGATGAATAGAGCGATTAACTTTAAATTATATATATATTTTAAACACGGTAGTTAAATTATTAAATTTTTAAATGTTATAAATTTAAATATTTATCTATATTATAATTATCGTCATTATAACAATGAGCACGAGACTGTTTTAAGCTGTAAAATTTGGTTATCAATTATACCAATTTTTTAATGAAAATGTGAGTAAAATGAAGTTTAATTGTGATATTTTACAGTAAAAATTTGTTATTTTTTGCTTTTTAAAATAATTTTTTTTTTTTATTGAGGTGAATACAGTAATGCTCACGTGCCATTGTTAAGTGCAGTATTTATTTATTTATTTTTTAATTATTTATTTAAAAATAATTAATAAAATACAAAATATGTAAAAAAAATTGCTTCTGATGGGATTTTTCTAAATTTAAAACGTTTGTTTATAATTTAATTGTTTTTGAATGTTGATAAGCTATTAATTTTAAATGAAGTCGTTGCCTTAACTTTTTTTTTTATTATTTTGATTATTTAAAAAAAATTTGCTGTTTTGAAGTCGATCTTTTATGAGTAAATTATTGTAAAAGTTAAGCATTATTTTATATTCATTAAGGGGCGTTTTTACGTCGCTTACGCAAGCGACGCGGCGCAAAGTTGCGACGTCGCGCAACGTCGTCGCATTGCTCAAGTATTTAAATATTCTTTTCAAATACAAAAATAGTTAATAATAGAAGTAAATAAATATTTAATACATAAATTTCAAAGGATATTCCTTATTTTTGAAATTTTTATTTCAATATTTTAAATAAATAATCGCAAAAAAAAAATAAATAAATAAAGTTTGAATAATAAAAATAAAATATTCTTTGAAAGATAAAATATTTACATTTTAAAATAAATTAAATTTCTTAATTTGATATTTACAAAATTTATTTCGGACAAAGTTAGTTAATGTCAACATATTTGAATTAACGATCCGACATTAAAATCAACGCCGTTTAATTTAAGTACGTGACGTCATAGTCCAAATTTACACCAATTAAGTAAATGCTTTTTTTGCATATTTTTTATACCTTTAAAAGAAAGATATTAAAATAATTTTTACTTCAAGAAAAAGTTTATTTAAACATTATTAATTCGACTCTAAAAATAAACAACGTTAATAGCGAATAAACGCCACCTAACGGAAATAAAACTCGAAAACGTGACGTCAAAATTAATTTAAATTTGAATTATATTTTTTTAAGACTTGAATTAGTGACAATTTTTTACTAATTTAACAGGAAAATATTTGTGTTAAATCCGAGACTATTCTGTTTCTACGCCAATATATTATTTTGAAATGATAAAATTAAAAAAAAAAAAATAAAATGATTAAAAACACACAATTGTTGTACTGTATTCAAATAATACTTAAAGTAAGAGTTACTTACTTATAATTAATTCAATATAGATAGAAAAATAATCATGTATAAATAATAAGAAATAATAAATTATTTACCTGTGTGCATGCGATATTAATCAATAAACAGCGGTAAGTAATTTGCATTTAGATATCATTAACACAAAGTATTATAATTGCTTTTTTTCCCTGCTAATTAAAGCAATAATTTTCTTATATTAAATCAATACTTCGATCCATTTATTATAAATGATGATAAGTTATCGTAAACTTGAAAATTACAGTAGCAAGTTTGATGACCTAAAAGCCGGTTAAATACGTTAGTTAACTAATTTTTGAATTTCTATATTAATGAAACAGTCGTCGATTGGCTAATCAGTTGCCGCAAGAATATACGAGAATATTTGGTTTATTTTTTATATAAAGTAATAAAAAATAATTAATCTAACTTAATGAAAAAATAAATATTCGACATCTTGACATTTATTCCCAGTTATAAACTTTGTGATAAAATGTCATATTCTACTGTAAAAGTCATAGGACGAGATCAAATTTAGGTCACTAGGTCATCCACTCCATCAACTTTCTACCTAAACACAAGAAACCCAAGAGCGAAGGATTCCCTTTTATCTCAAGAATGCCATGTTGTTTACTGATTTCAGTTAAATGGATTATTATGTGTATTCAAATACTTTACGTACTTTTATGTATACTTACGTATATTTTAAATATTCAATGAGTTAATAAAATAATTATAAATATAGTAAAATGTGGATTATACTTGTATGTAACTTTTTTATTATCTTTAAATTTAAAATTAAAATATTTTACTTTATTTTTTAAATTAACCTTTAAAATGTTTATACCTTTTTTTAATATTTAAAAAATAGTATATTTAAAGGCGTTTATATGAATAATTTATACGTGTTTTTCGCTTTTTAAATTACTTTATAATTTAATCAACTAAACGTTGAGAAAAGTAAAATAATATTTAATAAAAATTCTAACAAGCAAACCTAGTATTAAACTGTTTATATGTATATAACTATTGTAGGTATAGAGATATATTTTTAAAATTTATTCATTTAATAAGACAATTATTATAAAATAGAAATATATAACACTGAATATGATAAATAAATTTTAATTTCTAAATGAAGTGATTTAAGTTTAAAACGTGTTTAAATGATTTTTTTTAATATGTAAAATGCGCCATTTATAAGAGTACTTTTACACAATATTTAATACTTATTTTATATATATATATATATTTTTAATAATAATAAATTTTTTCATAAAGTAATTTTATTATAATTTAACTTAAGATAAATTTTAATATAAAAAATTATTAAAATTAATTAAAACAATACGTCATTTATACTCGAGTGCTAAAAGTTTAATATTAAATCACTGACGAATGAGACAGGCGATAAGAAACTGCGTCATTGATTGCGTCATAATCGACGATTTTCGAATTTGGAATTCGAAAATCGTCGATATGACGCCATCGATGACGTAGTTTCCGAGTTCGATTTCTTTGTCTTACGCCATTTTTTATTTTTAAGTATATTTAAGGTGAAATATAATAAATGATTTCTGCTCTTTGGTGAGTTGATTTATAATTTAAAATTATTTATTTAGAAATTTCAAAATTTAATCTTTTAATAAATAAAACAGTTTTTATAAAGTTATCTTCATGAAGTTGGTTGTTTTATTATTTATTTTAAACGTTTTTAAAAAGGAATAAAGTATAAAATACTAAAAAAAGAAGCCAGAAAATATATTTTATTACATTTTTCTTGTTGCAGATGGAAATAACTTTTGTCTTAATACTCCAATTTCTTTCCATATTTATCTTGTAGGTCTTTATACAACATAAATATGTATCTTGTATAGGGAACATGATATGATTTCTATATAGGAATTTTATATCTTGATATGAAATTCTATATGATAATTCTGTATGTAAGGATGTTTCCTCGTACAGAATATAAGTTCGATAGAAAAAATTTATTATTATTATTATTTTTATTTTTAGTACACAAAAGACTGTTTTTTTCTTTAATTTATTTATATAATGGACATTTTATTAACATTATTGATAGAAATATAACAACATAAAATGAGTCTTTCACTATATATATATAACTGAATTTATCACCTCGTAAAGAATAATTTATTACGGTAATTTTCAAATAAAATTTTATAAAAAGGGAAGAAAATTTCCAATTTAATTATTTCTTATTAAATATATATTTACAATATTTTTTAAATGTAACTATTAAAGATATAGTGTTCTCCATTGGACGACAGCTCGTTTTCCTTGCAGCATGAATCCCCATTGAGTTAATTTCTGATCTTGTTCAAATATATATGGCCCAGTTATCACTCGACCCACAACTGAATCCTGTCTTAAAAAACCTTTTACCATAACAGTCGTTACTATACTTGCTTCTTCTATAAAGCATAAAGGAACTATAAAATGAAAGACTTGGTTATAACTCGGTTCACTGGTACCATGAACCACAGCAGTCCTCACTGTTTTAACCTTGGCTCCACTACATCTTAATGTGATTTTGACATAACTGTTAAAACTCTCTGCAAAATAAAAAAACATAAAATGTTTTCTAAATATTACAGTTTATAAATAAAGGGAGGGAAAGGAAATTTTAAATTTAATAAAAAAAAAAAAAAATTTCCAGTAGTAAACAACACGAGATCCATTGAAAGTGGAAAATATATTAGGGGTGTTAGTTTATATCTCTTTACAAATCTTCTAAGAGGAATTTTATATACTTTTATTGCTCTCTTAAGATTTAGAAAGCGTATCTATATTTGTTATAAAAGTAATAAAAATTTACCGAATGTCTCAATTACTTTAAACTTTAAAAATTTGTTAAGTAAAGTATATAAAATACCCCCATTTTCTCGGTTACGTGTGTAGATTTTTAATGAAAATAATAATACAATTACAGTTTATTTTACAAAATTAATAACTTAAAAAAAGAACTAGAAAATAAAATGATCATACCAATTGGTCTATTGGGAAATTTTGAAGAGATTGAATCCAAACGCAAAGAACGACCTCTTAATACCGTTACGGATAATCGATCGTGTGATTCCAGATACGAAAATGATAATAATAGTTGACCGAGATTATCTACTGGCTGAGAAAAGAAAAATTTAATTATTTTAAGATGCGGAGAAATGTTTTCATGATCCTTATTATTGCTACATTTCTCAACTGGATCGCGACTTGAGACTCGCGATTAGGAAGTCGCGTATCGCGCGACATTTCTGATTACATTAAATTTAGAAGATTTTTTAATTAAAAGTGTTTAGTATATTTTTCGCATCGCCGTTTATATTTATATGTGTAATCTTATTATATCCATTTATGTAAGCGATACTTTGATCGCGAGAAAGATAGAAGTATCGATGACCGTCGCAACTGTCGCTCATCGTTCTGTTTATCTCGAACAGTGAAATTGGAACGTCATTTTAAAAGCGCTCTAATTAATTTCGTAATGCAATTTATCGGTTTTCGCCTACTTTCGTTTTGATATATGCTTCATTAGTCAAATAATAAGCGACGGATGCGCCGCGAGTTATCTATTTATTGTGTGTCACGTTGATAACATCGCCGTTGACGACAAAAATAGCTTTAAGGCTTGTTGACTGTAGATTTTTACATAAATTCTAAACCAAAATATTTTCAAATTACAAAAGGGCGATGACATATATACATATATATATTTACATATATGCCAATGGTGATTTGTTGCAAGTCGCCTGCGACAGAGAAGAGACAGATGCGAGAGATTTTATCTAATCACTTTCACAGATTCCAGTGTGAAACTGTCTGTAACAATTGCAGAACATTTGATTACTGTAGAAATATTTTAAGCCATTATGTATGTTACATTAAACGCAAGTGAATTAAGAATGAAACTTACCAAAGATTTATGAGTCAGAGGAAGTCTGTGATTGGTAAGGACATTCATTTCCTCTTCTTTTAATGGTACAATCACGTGACCGATGGCATCGTGTCGTCCCTGACGATCGAAATCGTACAAAGAAAGCTGTAAATGCCTTCCATTCACGTTTCTAGCTTTGGTTAAATTAAAATAAACATCCTCTCGAAAATGAGGATTGAGTGTGCTTTTAATGGTTCTAGTGACTTGTACATTCTTTCTTGAGGGAAGAAACGTGACTTTAACAAAAGTATCGTAATATATTTTTGTTCCTTTCGGTGGCAACGAGACAGCTTTATCTACGTGAACGACGAGTCTACGTAAAGTAATAAATATGTTATAATATTATAAATTACTTATAGTTAAATATTTTAGTCTGACGCAATTACAAAGTCAAGAAATATCTTAAAATAAAAAATTCTTTAATACAATTACATCCAGTAAAAAATTATTTTAAAATATAACACGAAGAGCATATAATATGTAAAATACAGTAGAATATTTTACATTTTTCATAAGTTAAAATAAAAATTTTTAAAAATTTTATATTATATTGAGGCGTGGAAAATCCAGAGGGGACACATTATAAATTCGTGGAGCCCAGACAACTTTAAATTAGGGGGCCCCCCGTGTACAGTATTGATTTCAGACATTTTTGGGGAAAATATTTTCTAATAAAAGATTGGTTTGGACCTGCTGATGGTGGGGCCTTACGCAATTTCCACTTTTGTCCATAGAATAACGTGCCACTGGATCAAATCCTTTCAATTGTTGGTGTTCGTACATTCGCTTTGAATTCATAACTTTGAAATTATGATTAGTGTATTTTTTGTTTAAATATATAGTGATTCTGTAAATTATATTTTTAATCTTTGTACGTATTCCTACATTCCTTGTGTAATATTGGTTTGAACTTATAACACCTAAACTTGAATTACAGTGTATTTGGAGTTTACACTAATTAAAATGCTAATTTACATACGTATATTTGAAAATCTGAATGGGTCCAGGTCCCGATTATTCCGAATTTTCGACGCTTCACTTATTTCATTCTTTATTCTTAAAATTTAAAAATAAATTTGATTTGATACGTCGCTCAATTCTTACGTCACACTCTTCGAGAAAGTAATTGAAGCAGTGGCGTAGCGTAGTGGGGGCGCAGGGGCGACCCGCCCCGGGAGGCACTTTTAGGGGGCGGAAAAATTTCACAATAAATGATAATAATATGTTGTAAAAATCTGAACCTGTACAATACACAATAATGGTGATTGTTTTTGCTGAAAAGTTCTTTAGAATTAGTGTATATTTTCGTTTTTTAAATTGAGATACCTAAATAAGGGGGCGGCGAAATTTTCTTCCGCCCGGGCGGCTGACACTCAGGCTACGCCACTGAATTGAAGTACTCTTCTCGAGTAATTATATCTCTAACTACAGTATTTATAACTAATGAATTAATTTCAAGGCTGAGTGGCCAAAGAGGTAGAGACATTAATCCTCCGCTAGCGGACCCAGGTTCGAGTTTGGGGTAGGATTCCTAAATATTTTCATGATCTGGATACGATTGATAGCACTCTCACTACCTGACCGCGCCATTAGTCAGAAGGTAATGAATGACCTGATTAATGTACACTATATACTGTGATCAGGTGGTGAGAGTGGTCAGGTCCAGTCGTTTGTTGAATCCGTGTTAGCAATTGGACTTTATATGAAAGATACTAGTATTCTCTCGTTTGTATAAAGTTCAATTATATAAATTCGTATAAATTATATATACATATCCTATAACTTGAAATACCCGCGAAATACGCAGGTAATTTGAAGAATACCTATTATAACAGCGTGTCGCCATCTGTTGACAAATAACTGAATTAATTTATATGGGTATAATTTATAATTTTAACTTATGTCTCTGCTTTTCAGCACGTTTTCATGAATAGTATTTAATAAGTGTGAATATTTTAAAATTTCTTTAATTAGTCTATATTGTATATTTAATACTAAGCAAGCTAAGAATATCTTGACTGTCATAAAAGTAGCGCGGATATTATTGTCCTTGAAAATGAAAGCCGCACCCATCAGTAACACAGGAAGAAATTCAACAAAAGGATGCAAATAAAAAAAAAATTAAGAAATATTGAACGCCGTTTTGAATTTATATTTAAATGGGTATTGTTTTTGTTGTTAACTTTATTATTATATTGTCCTAGAGAGCTCGCTTGTAATAATATAATTAAATTTAATTTTTTTAAAAAAATTAAGTTTTGCGGGGTTTCATTGAAGACCCATGGTTAGATGGCAGCGTGCCAGCCTGCCTTGCACTTTCAAAGCATATTTTTAATAGAAAATAAGTAGGCAAAATGTATAAATCCATGTAATCTACAATTATTTTATGTAAAAATTGCATTCATTTGAAAAGAGTTTGCTCATCAAAACGTTGAAAAGTGATTCTTAGACGTCCACTTCATGGTTGACGTCCAATCTTTTCTGTTTCAATCTGACTTAAAGCATGGAGGTGATGTTGTCTAGTGTACTCAGTCCTGGACACATTTGTGAGACTTGTCTACTTCTAATCTTTTAATAACTTTTTTATAAAATCATCCGTGCGGCATCATAAATCATCATTGCGTGAAACAGTAACAAATTGCCCTCGTTGGTTAAAGCTGAACAGAAGCAATGCCATGCTACTGGCGTATTTATGGAGTGTGCATATTTTACATGAACTTCATTCTTTTTAATGGAACATTGGACTACGTACTGAATGTTTTTATTCTCTGGGAATATCTCTATCCATGGATTGAACGATTATGCTTGTTTTGGACATCAGTATAATAGACATAGATAAATTCACTAGTCGCGAATTTAGCCATGTCTATTATACTCATATCCATTTGGCCCATACTTTTTCCATTATAATGTTTAAAATAAAGGGGAAAAATCAATATACCAAAATTATAGAGGAAAAATCTAGAGTTTTTTAGCACTAAAAAGAAAGATTTGATGCTGATATCGAGATGACAGACAGGGCAAGAAGTACTTCTGAGTATTAGGGATGGAGTTCTTAGGGTAATATAGTGTGAGGGAAACAAGCGTTATAGTATTTATATGTAAATAACTGGTCGAAATAAGCAGGTTTCTAGGTCGGAAAGACTTTCTACAAGAAACTGGCCATAGTTAAGTGTTACCAACGACAAGAAAACCCGGTAAACTTGGCCAGCCCAGGTGCGAACCCACGGGTGAAGTGTAATTGAAGGTAAGTTTAGAATCAAAAATCATACCTAAATCCCGAACTTGAGGAACCAGTTATATAACCTGACGTTCAATTTGAATGATAATGCTAAACAATCATTTGTCTTGAATAAATAACATCAGTTTATATATATATAGGCCTATATATATTGATTAGATAATTTAATGTTTTAAAGAATTCGTTTGGTCTATTTATGTCGTCTTGTGAAGTTATTTGACACGAGTTTGCTATTTTCATGTCAACTTAGGCACTAATCAATGAAGTTGGGAGAGGAAGTGATTTATTAATACAAGGTACAAAAAAAAGATTGCTGAGAATTGAGCCTTAGGATAGATAAAATATTTGTTTTCACTTAATTATTAAATTATTAAACTAACGTATTATTTATATGTAAAAATTACAAACATTAAATTTACTGCAAATTTCTTTCTTTCTTTAATTTTTACGAAATTGGTTTTACAGTGAAACCTGTATAAACCGGACTCGTACGGTACCAAATAATTTTTCCCATTTGGCAGGTTTCCGTTATATTAAGACTCCGTTTTAAATAAGTTTTACTGTATTCTTATTATAATTACTTATAAATAAATAAATAAATATAAATAAATAAAAATTATAATACAAAGCACAGAATAAAGTAGACACTATATATATTTATAGTTAGGCCATACACATTATAAATTTTTAAATTATACTCCTTCTTTGTGTATTTTTTTTTATTGTAAATAAAATATTTCTGTATAATATTTTGTTAAGTCTTGTTTGTTACTGTACCTACTCTTCCTCCATTTAATATGAGACCTTCCGTTACTATAACAACAGATAGAAGGCGATTGTTGCGTCACTCTCGTCTAATGATAATCGGACAGTCAAGTTAAAAGATTCTTTCTTTTATATCATATGCATTTTTTCTAATTATTACGGATACATTTAATAATACATAACTTCCTTAGATATCATTTTACACTCTCCGAGTATTATTAAGTTCGAAAAATGTAATAAATTATATTCAAGATGATACTGAATATTCTGAATTCCACAAATAATTTAAATGTAATTTAAATTATTTGTGGAATTTAATAAATAATTTTAATGTAGAAACTTTATCAAAATATACTTGAGTTTTATTCTTAAGTTCTGTAACATTTATACAATACTTTTCATTTATTGTTTGTATGGGGACTTACCGCGAAGACTTTCTATGAAAAGTAAACTCCCCCTATTTAGGTGTTACAAACGTGAAGAAAACCCGGAAAACACGACGTATCTAACCCGTCCTGGCTAGGCACGAACCCACAACCAAACTCCACAACCGCATGTCCACTGGGTGTGCCTCAGCTACTCGTAGACCAATACTTTTGAACTTTTTTATGTATTGCAAAACTTTAAAATTACTATTATTATATTTCTAATACTATAAATTAAATTTACATAATAATAATTAGTTAATGGGTAATAAAATCATACTTTTTTTCTTTTTCCAAATACTGGAGCGAAAATTCTAACCAACCAAAATTCGGAGCTTTTACGATATCTTCTGTAGAATTCTCGATATTTTGTTCAAGTTGCTGCTCTATTAAACTTTCATTCTGATATAAAGACAACCTTAAACAATTGTATTTTTCGTCTGAAGTCGATTTTAGACGAATTATTTCGGGATGTCTGGTCGATGACCTTTCCGAAGCGGTTGTAGAATCGAGTGACATTTGTCTTTCTTTATCTTCATCGATATAATACGAGGCAATACTGTCACCATCTGTTGAGTATAAGTAGAAATTATTACCCTTATCTTGATATTATTACGATGAAAATATCGATAGAAATGTCTACCTGAAGGTATTGCCGATAATCTTTTACACACTTTAAAATGCAAAATTTGTTTATCTTCTTCATCAATAGAAAGATCGGATTTGTGGAAATTTTTACTTAAAAACTGTCGAAGATTAAAAAATATTCTTGGAATGGTAGTTGGACAGGAAGCGCAGCATAACATAATTATTTAGATTGTTCTGTGTTCATTCCACAGATTAAAACTGAAATAAATTTTAATGAAATAAACATGAATAAACTTGTAATACTAAGCTTGTATTTAAATTAGTCCTGTTTAACGCTGTCCAGAGAGATATTTACTAGTCTAAATCAGTGGCAAGTTAGGGCTTCATGAGGACAGGAAAATTTGAAATTAGGGGACCTCATTTATAGTGTTGACTTCAGACATTTTTTCTACGAGGGAGTGCTTTTAAGAAAAGATTTTTTTTCGTAGAAATGATTGGTTTAGGATCCCCTGGTGTTTGGTAGTTTCAGGCAATTGCTCCTTTTCAACATAGGATAACGCGGCATTGGTCTAAATGCATCCAAATTTGGTATGGTAAGGTTTAAGGACATGATGAAGACACTTCCGCAAAAATCAAATTAGCATCGATATTACCATTATGGCACTTTTAGCATGTGATTTTTGGTCGTGGAAACACTCAGAAAGTGTGGTTTATTGAGGATATTTTGTAAATTTCGAAAAAAAACAGTATTACATTGCATGTGAAGAAGCATCACAGAGGATTAGTAAGTTCGATCCTTGAATAGTGTTCATTGACTTCAGATTTTACAGATTCAGAATGGGGATTGAACAGTATCATCTGTATTGCTAAGGTTTCTGTATAGTATAAGTGTTTTGTACTGCACCTTTAAAATGTTTGTTGCTTGCAACGCCAAAAGTACAATAGTGGTGAATTTTGGTACATTTTTTAAAGGCTATATCTTCTGCATGTCCTGAAATGTCACGTACTAAAACTGTTTGAACCGCTAGATATTTTTCTAAACAGAGCCGACTAAAGGTACTTTAATTACGATCACTATGTATACTTAAGAACATACAAGCTAATAAATTAATTTAAAATTATAAACCAGAATTTTGGAGAAGCAAATTGAACATAATATGATTAGGATACAGTGCTTATAAATGTATTATTCCATGCAATTTTTAATCATATTTAATTTAAAAAATCACACAACTTCCGGTCCAGACCGAAATTTGAGACCAGATGTGGATAGAGCTTAAGACCTTTCTAGAACATATAAAACATAGAATGTAAACTGCAATGTAAACTGCAATGTATCGTTACTTAACTACCGAAGTAGATGACAAGTCATATTTCAAAATTGATTTGGTTAATGAATCCTTATAGATGTAGATAAATTGATGGGTAAGGCAACGCAACACTTGAGCAATCTGCTAAGGGAGGACTTTTTATGAAAAATTGGCCCCTATTTAGGTTTTTTTTTCTTGCGAAGACACATTGCAGTGACAGTAGATTTAAAACACTGGGCAAATTTTCATCCTTTATTCGGTTGGATTTGAGCTGCCTACTGTCACTGCTTTGTGTCTTCGCAAGAAAGAAAACATAAAACACGGTTTCCTCAAGATAAAACCCTATTTAGGTGTTAGAAACGTGAAGAAAATCCTGAAAACGTGCCCAGCCCGTTGGTAAGGAGAGGTGGTACCACTTGGTCGGACCTTGGTAACGGTATAGAACCACTTCGTATTGGTGGACCCTTACAAATATTATGAAAAATTCGATTTAATTCATCATTTTTTTCGCCTACCAGTGACCAAGTAGATGAAACCACCAAACACTAATAATCCTGATATTTAGTCTCAGGATTATTCTTGACCAACGAGCTAGCCGAGTGGAGTTTCTGAATATCAGGTACATAGAGATGTTTTTTTATGGCAATCTGCCCCCATATTTAGATGAAAAACATCTAAATATGGGGCAGATTGCATAAAAGTCCTGTCGAAAGGGAGTCCTTGGCATATGGACCTGTGTTTTATTGCCAAATCCCATCAATTTAATCTAGTTATTTTCATGTACACATCCACTGGTCACCTGAAAATGAACGGTCTTATTGCATCAGATCTTATATCTGAGTGATTTAAACTAGAATATGTTTTTTCTCTTTCACTAATATCCATAACTTGATAATTCCACTGAGGACAGCTCAATCACAATGAGTAAAACTGAAACAAGTCATGTGACTCATAACATCTTTTGCAGGCCTAGCCTGCTTATAGTAGGGAATGATAGACATTCACGTATCAAAAGCACTGATGATCTACTCCATATTCATGAAAGCTTAATAATCCCCCTAATAAAATTATACAGCAAAACATAGTTGTATTTATGTATTTAACAGTATCTAAACCAAACAATGGATAAGGCAATGAGACTTCCAATTGCACTTCTCAGCCTATAAAATAAAAACTGGGGTCTAAATGATAAAACAATGAAAGTGATATATAAGGCCTGCGTGGAAACTATGATATTATATGGGGCACCCTCCTGGGCAACTTGCACCAACATCATCAGAGCCCAAAAGAAATTAAATAGGATACGACAAACAACTCTTCTGCGGCTGTGTAAAACATACAGAACAGCCCCAACTGCGGAATTACAAATAATAGCAAGGCTCTTTCCTCTGCATCTAAGAGCAAGAGAAGAGATGTGGAAGTGACACATAAACAAGAATAGCGTGACATACCAGCTGGTGTAATATATTAGGATCGGCCTATTATCCAATATGCTGATTAAAGAACCACAACCTAAACAGATCTATAACATATACCCGGCCAAAGTGTCAGACATCGCAATATCAAGAGCCCGGGAGAGGCTCTACCCGAATTACACGATATATACAGACGAGTCGAAACAAAATGAGAACGTAGGGGCTGCAATTGTAAATATGAAAAATAAATCGACGAAACCAATATTTACAATAGGCTGTAGACTTGAAAACTTCACCACAGTGCCACAGACAGAACTTTATGCATGCTATATCTAAAGCAGTGGACTATCTCAAACAAAAATGTCCAACATAAAATGGTGCGTATTTGTAGTGACAGTAGAACAGCCATTCAGAAGTTGAGGAACCCAAACTGCTATTTCTCACATATGGTGTACCATAAAATTATCAAGAGTAACAACAATATTGTATTAACATGGATTAAAGGGCATGCTAGAGTGGCCGGAAATGAGAAGGTCGATAAACAGGCCAAGTTGAGTACATGTTCTTCAATGTCTCCAGAGTTCATAGACATCACTTATACCCAAATCAAGAAATTAGTCAAAGTGACAGCTACCAGACAATGGCAGAAAGAGTGGGAGAGGGGGAACACTACGAGAACGACTTTCTCCTTCATACCAAGCATCGAGACCAGACTCATGTTAAAACATTTCTGCATTAGCTTTTACAACACTCAACTTCTGACGAATCATGAGAATTTCGAGGCGTACCTTCATCGTTTTGGGCATAGAAATGCTCCGTTTTGTGCTTGTGATAACACCTCCATCCAAGATGCTGAACATTACATATTTGATTGAAACAAATTCAACGACCAAAGGGAAGCCTTGATAAAAACTGTGCTTCTACAAGGCCTAAACTGGTCATGTGAAATGGATAAACTAATCACTAATAAAGAAATATTTAATAGCTTGATAAACTTCCTGGACATGGCAAAGGCACTGGATAATGACTTTACAGTGACGCAACAACAATAACTGTTACGATCAATTGTGGAGCTGAGCATGTGTCTACAATGTAAAAACTGTAAATAGCGGTTACTCTAGTACCACAAGGTGTGGTGGGCTTATGTCTAGAAGTCGACAATTGCCAATTTTGTATAATATTCATACCCAGTTCTCTGTACCCACAGGTTGAAGTGGATATATGCTTTCTCTTGTTTTGCAGTTTGGCAAGTGTCTGTAATTTAAATACTGTATATAACTGTTTCTACTCTTATACTTGTTACTCGGAATTGGTATTCTCTGTTAAATACCCATTCTCTGTTACATACCACTACAGATATGTAGACTATTTTGCAATGTAATGATTAGAAATCTGAAATACAATAATTTACAGGCCAACAGTTCAGGCCTCTTCCAGCAGAAATATCTAAGAATATCCTCGATAATCCAAAATTCTACAATAATTTAAATAGACAATGTAAGGCATCAGCGTATAAATTCTACGTCAATGACCATAATTAGATTATATTTTTAGAATATCTCATTGTTGCTAGAAAATAACCCACTAGAACGGTGTAGATAAAGAGCGGAAAACTATCAATCTTATCCATGACTCAGTCAGTTGAGGAACCTATTTATCATGATTAATATGAACCGATTTGTAACAATGATAACATTACGGGGGTATAGACTGACTTTGAACTCTAACCTCTACGGCAGTGATAAGCTTATAGAATAATTATCTTCCTCCCACCTGTGGCCGAATGTTAAAAGAATTTATCACATGCTTGTAAGTCAGTGTTTGCCAATTCTGACATTAATATTAAAGAATAATACTTATTATTTTGATATGCATACAAGGAGTGATCAGATATCAAAGCTCTACCACACGCACGTTTTAATATTGCAGCTGCTTGATGGCCTTTTGCAATTACAAGTTTATCCCTTTTTCAGTTTCAATTACTCAAGACAACATTACTATTGATACATATACAATTCACAGTTAAAGACAAAACCCTTATAAAGTATTAGTAACATTCATCCTTCCCATAACTAACGAACAAACGGCACTATAGAGCAATCGTGTTGTGTTACTTTGCATAATCTTGTAAGTTCCCAATGAAGGGTGGAGCAAGGAATTTTATGAACGATTAACAATAGAACTGGCACAATACTTTTTATTTCTAAAAATTAATTACATTTTTTGATTGGATTGGTGGATGAGGAAATGCAACACAAGGGCGATTCTATGGGAAACTGAGATGTATTTAAATATTAGCCCGTGAAGAAAATCAAGAAAATTTCCATGTGACCAGAGCGTTGGCCAGGCGCGAACCCGCGACCGATACCACTCGGTCACAAGTGGTCACATCACTCGGCTACTAGTTTCAATAATGAACTCGGACACTTATTTTCTCAAATTATATAAGTAAACTCTAATTTTAAACAGATTTATCAATGTGTGGAGTGCTTTAGCCTAATAAATTCTTATGGAAAAAGTAACTAATTAGCTTCATACCTTCATTTTCATTACATATTTTTATTGATTGACATGTACATTTGTACAGTACGTCATTTCCTCATTTCTATTTTGTCTCTCTGGTAATTAATTCTTCCTATTCAGCACACATTAATTTTTTTAAAATTTTGTCACCTTTATTTACCTTTTTACTTACTCACAATAATTTTTTTTAAATAAAAATAACACCGAAAATAATTGAAACTTTTATGAGGATGTTACGTTAATAAACACGTGATAAAGATAAGTATCAATGAATCTTATCTTCGTTTACATTAAATACTGTATTGACTTAAAAATCTATTATATTTATTCATAAATTTTAATAAATATCTGTTCTTCTCTTTAAAAAATCATTTTTGATCCAAAAGCATCAATTTTTAATCATTTTATCCGTAACTAAAACGTGGATAATTATAAATCTCATTGTAATTTTCATTTAAAAATAAAATATTTATATATAAAAATTTAAAATTTATTTAATTATTAAGATTTTAATTTATTACAATTATTTATTAAAATTTTAGGACGGAAAATACGAAAAAAAAAAATATATCAGTTATCATAGCAAATATATTACTTATAAATATAAATTTTTTATCATTTTTACGGCTTAAATATATTTATTTATGTAAAATTCTCTAGTTAAAAAACAAAATTTATAATAATTAAGATCGGTTCTTATATATAAGAATATAACAGCGCTATACAGCAGCTGTCTTTTAAGTAAATTTGTATTGTCGTAAAATTAGAAAAGGGTTAATGTCTTCTCTATAACACAGTTTTTTAACGTAAGATACAGTTTTGAAAACAATTTTAATTTAAAATTTTATATAAAATCATTGTAATTTACCATGCAAAAATCGAATTTGAACGTATTATTTATCGCTGTATAAGAAAGAAAAGCCTTTACTTACTTAATATTGAGAATGTTCATATAGGGTTATATAATGAAGTAAGTCATATACTGCTCTTCTATCATTAATTAGTTTGATAAATTTTGGCACGCATGAGCAGAAGAGCAGCAGCTGCAACGACAATATAAGTATACAGGTGTTACTATTCAAATATATAAATGTAATGCTATCAAAATATGGATTATAATTAAAGCTAGTTGGTCAATATATTTTCGTTTGATTAATTTAAAAAATATTATTAAATTTTTATTAATATATTTCGAATATTTTGACGGATCCTAATTTGACAAATATTTCTTAATATTTTTATAGTAATTTTTTAAACAGAAGATTATTTTTAAGATCGTTCAAACTCTTAGAGTAATGCTTAGTGATGCGGAAGATGAACTGATGCTGTAGGGATGTAATCAAGAGTATGAGGAGCGTTTGCATCAGTTGTTATCGCTATAACTCTATAACATATGGATATAATTACATATTTTTATGTTATATCTTAGATATATCTTAGTCTTTAATAATGTAATTTTAAAGGCTGATTGGTTTACAATATTCATACACATCTCTAGATACATCATTTATATAGAAAATGCTTAATAAAAAATACATATGTAACTTTTCTCTTCTAACTTTTACGATGATAATTTAGCTTTAAACAGATATATTCAATTGTACACGTTGAAAAAAGAGGCATAAATATATTCTGTACGCCTCCTGCTGTTACTTCATCTGTTCGTATCTAGTTATACAGATGTTTGAGGTCTTGCATTATTTAGAATTTCAGAAGATTATTTCTAATGTATTAAATTAAACTTTAACTTAAAATTTATCTAATATTTTTACTGTAACAGTATCGAAAGTAGGTTTAGTATCCTTGATACCTCTCTTATCCTTATTACGAAAGTAAATATTAAGAACAGATAAATAACCAGGATGTACATTCACAATAATTACCTTTACACTGCTACCAGGTGTAAAATTTTCCATTTATGTTAGAAAATTATAAGTTCCTGAACATATTTTTACACGAATTTATGTTTAAAATATGTATAATCTTATATATAAATTAATGTTTTTATATAATGTACATAATTTAAAATTTTCTTTATGTATATATATTATCTGGAACAGTTTACATTATACACATTCAAATTTTACATAATTTTTAAACAAATCTAGATTTGATATTGTTAAACGTATATAAAACACATATTTTTATTGTTTTCTACACATTTAACTTCCAAAACTGGCGAAAAATAATATTTTATGGCAATTTAAATGGCATTCAAGTTATAAATATCAGTTTTTTAGCCATTATATTACCAAAAAATTCCAAAAAAGTATCATTTCCTGGTATAAAACAGCGTTGAGTAAATAATCATTTCTAAGCGCAATATGATAATATTAACACGTGATCGTACGTCACACGTGTATTCAGTTTGAAATTTAGATCAGCTGGTTAAATTCCCCTCACTGACAAGCTTATATTTAATCAAAATTGGCATGTAAACGGATCTAAATATGACAAACTCAACTTCTATCGTCGAGATGAAGAATATTTACTCAAATATATATTTACCAGTTGTTTTGGGTGTAATTTTAGCGATATTACTAGCAGCACTACTGTTTTTCGTATGGAGATTACTGATAAGAGTACGAAGAAGGAGGCAATTATTGAAAGACATGACACCGAAATCGGATCACCGAATGATAGGAGTAAGAGCTAACGACTCAATACGTTTCGTGGTTCCTACCATACAAATTTACGAGACCACCGAAGATTCTCTTTCAGAAACTGATTCGAGTGGTTCCAAATTTTCCGACAGAGAAGGAAGGATACGTAAAGTAAATTTTACAGGATACCAGATCCATCCTGAAGATCTAGAAAAGAATCTTTACGAGGGTGATGCGGAAGATGGAGTAAAGGCACGTGAAAATATAGGATGCGTGGGTTTTTCTTTACATTATAGCTACCACAGGAAACAGTTATGTGTACGACTCATCGCTGCAACCGATATTAAATCGCATTTTATGAAAGGTACAGCGAATCCTTACGTCAAGTTACGTTTGCTGCCCGAAAACGCTCCAAAATATTACACTCGTGTACACAGGAACACGTTGAATCCCGTGTTTAACGAAACGTTCGTTTTTCCTGTTAAACATTACGAAATTGAAGAGAAAATATTGAAAATTACTCTATACGATTACGATAAATATTCGAGAAAAGTTAAAATTGGTGACGTTAAATATCCAATTAAAAATTCGCCTATAACAAGTTCAATTAGCGAAGACGTGACTACAGAAGATTTATGGTTAAGCCTGAAATTTAATTCTGATAAGGTCAGTGTAATTTTATGTTTTACATTTAAAATAGAAATAAGAACGATACGTTTATTTATTTATTTGTTTCATGTAGATTAATGAAA